>NC_088237.1:2630868-3284202 GCF_036934945.1 Oncorhynchus masou masou
AACTATAGTTTGCTAACAAGAAATTTGTGGAGTGATTGAAAAACAAGTTTTAATGATTCCAACCTAAGTGTATGTTAACTTGCAACAACTCTATTCCACAAAAAAAGCTGGTCTGTCAGAGAGGGATGCCTTGTCTTCAACATATATTTATATCTGAACTGAATGTTCCACAACATTGTGCCCTGTGTCATGTTTGTTAGGCACCTGTTGGAAGAAAACTGACTGAAACAGGGAGGGACTAGCTGGACTTGTCTAATAAGAATCATAGATTAAAGTTTTCAGCTGCAAAACATTTAAAAAACGTTTTCCACTGTGTGCCCTAATGAACATTATCCAACTGAACGTGGTCAAAATGAACATGTCTAGATGACACCGTGGTACTTTTGGTTAAGTTAATAGAACGTCTTTAGAAACCCCTACTGAGCACATGATATACACTGAAAAAAATGCAACATGTAAAGTGTTCGTCTCATGTTTCATGAGCTGAAAAAAAATATCCCAGAAATCTCATCTGCACAAAATGCTTATTTCTCTCAAATGGTGTGCACAAATTAGTTTACACCCCTGTAAGTGAACATTTCTCTTTTGCCAAGATAATCCATCCACCTGACATGTGTGGCATATCAATAAGTTGACGAAACGGCATGATCATTACACAGGTGTACCCTGTGCTGGAGACAACAAAAGGCCACTCTAAAATGTGCAGTTTTGTCACACAACACAATGCCACAAGTTGAGGGAGAGTGCAATTGGAATGCTGATTGCAGGAATGTCCACCAGAGCTATTGCCAGAAAATGTAATGTTAATTTCTCTACCATAAACCGCCTCCAATGTCGTTTTAGAGAATTTGTCAGCACATCCAACTGGCCTCACATCCGCAAACCACGTACTGTATATGGGGTCGTGTGGGCGAGTGGTTTGCTGATTTCAACATTGTGCCCCATGATGGCAGTCAGGTTATGGTATGGGTAGGCATAAGCTACGGACAACAAACACAATTGCATTTTATCGATGGCAATTTGAATGCACAGAGATACCGTGACAAGATCCTGAGGCCCATTGGCGTGCTATTCATCCATCATCTCATGTTTCAGCATGATAATCGAAGGCCCCATGTTGCAAGGATCTGTACACAATTCCTGGAAGCTGAAAATGTCCCAGTTCTTCCATGGTCTGCATGCTCACCAGACATGTCACCCATTGAGCCTGTTTGGGATGCTCTGGATCAATGTGTACGACATTGTGTTCCAGTTCCCGCCAATATCCAGCAATGTTGCACAGCCATTGAAGAAGAGAGGGACAACATTCCACAGGCACAATCAACTCCATGCGAAGGAGATATGTCGCGCTGCAAGAGCAAATGATGGTCACACCAGATACTGACTGGTTTTCTGATCCACGCTCTTACCATTTTTTAGGTATATGTGACCAACAGATGCATATATTTATTCCTGGTCATGTGAAATCCATAGATTAGGGCCTAATGAATTTATTTAAATTGACTGATTTCCTTATACGAACTGTAACTCAGTAAAATCTTTTACATTTTTGCATGTTACGTTTATATATATTTTTCAGTATATAAATGAGTACTAACATCTAGTATAGGATTATTTGCTTTCTTCTCCTATTTAATCTCTCGTGGACAGACAACAGAAATATAAGGATCTGACCAAATGGCTCAAGATTTTAGTTCTGGGTTAACCGAGATTATCGCTTTGCAGACAACCAAACCTGGTAAAAAACAGACTGCGACAACATACAGTACAGGTTATTTCTGTGACTGATTGGTGGTGGCAGTAATCCCTATGAAGATTAAATGATGCATTCGAAGACATTCAATAAGTCAATATAATGATTTTGCATAGTCAGAAGACTTTGTAATTAGGGTGTGACCCATTCAAGTCACAGGGGGCAGTAGGGGGTAGCAAGTACACACACACACACTGATTAAAATATTGATCCATATTTTCTGTCTGATTCTAGAGTCTAGTCTCTAGTCGCCATGGTCTAGAGGCAGAGAAATAGAATTACTAGGAGAAATTCCCATTCAAGTACATTTTCTGTGATGGTGGAATGGCAGCCATAGTGGGTGTAGCAACCCATAAGAGTGAAGTAGGAAGTTGTTCTATTTCTATGAGTCAAGGTCTATACCAGGGAGGCACAGCTCTGACTTAGTTTATACTGTAGTAGGCTGTTCCCACACACACACTCTAGCCAGAGTGTCAACCACTACCCTAGTGGATACAGTCATACAGTGTGAGTGTAAAAGTGTGTGTTTTGCTTGAGTAAAACTGTAATGTTATGCTAGTGAATTAAACTACATTGTGAGTGTTTGTGTCTGGATTTGAAAAGCGTATGACGAGGAACATGTACTGTATGCGTGGGTGTCTACTTGTGTGTGTATTTGTCTTAGTGGGAGTGTGTGCAGCACTAGGAAATAGAGCCGGTGTTGACAGGCGTGTTCAGAGTGGATGTGACAGAAGCTCAGTGCTGAACACGCTGTTGTGCCCGTCTTTCTCCCAGCTCGCAGGCCTGTGAAAATCACTAAGACCCCTGATTCCCACTGAGTCCATGTCACAACAGCCATTGTGTGAGCCTGGTCATGGAGGCTAGCAAAGCGAATTACAGCCGCTCCCCAACTGTCCAAATACAACTGAGCTAGTCAATCCTACAGCCTCTCACCAGGCCTCTGCAAGCAGGCCAGTGACCAACTCAGATACAGCAAGTCAGTAGCTCCTACAGCCTCTTACCAGACCTTGACCAGTGCACCCACCATCAACACAAGTAGTGGTTCCAACTCAACATTTAAACAACATCAAAGCATTTACCTGTATTTACCACACAAATCATACATAACAACAGGTGTGTCAGCTAGAGTGTGTTTTGTCACAGATGTAAGAATGTGTTGAGGTGTCGAGAGGCAAAACCGTTACTTATTGCGGAAATCGAGGAGAGAGGTCAATGTCAGTGTCTGTGAGTGTGTGCCACACAGCTCTGGTCCTTGTAGTGTAATGTTTGCTCTGTGGATTACATATGCTCTCAATATTTTACTACCATAGCTGTCATAAATTAGTTGCTAGTGTCTTGTCCGTAGTTCATAAAAAGGTGTGTGACCTTGACCTTGTCTCTTGCCTGGATTCAGATTCCCAATGAATCTTCCCCCTACAGATTCTCTACAGAAAACAGAAAACACAATTTTCTACAGAAACACAATTTTCATTTACTTTCAAACCAGCATTAAGGACTATTGAATGTATTTAATTTGAACCTTTTGTTCTCAACAATTCAGTGACACACTCCAAGGACTGAGCACCCTTTCTAGATTTTGTAAAATATTTATATTTATGGTTGGAGCGCCAGCACACCCTACTCAGGGGGGCGAGGGGTCTTCATGCGACATGTGATGTTGTAGGTGTTATGGAGGGCAGGCAGTGTGCACCCAATAGATGAACTTGAGGACGGAGTTCGAACTGTACGAGTCCCTGCAGTCGTGGGTATACAGGGAGTACAGGAGGGGACTGAGGACGCACCCTTGTGGGGTCCCGGTGTTGAGAAGCAAGCAGGTAACATTGTCTACCTTCACCACCTGGGGAGAGCCCGGAAGGAAGTCCAGGACCCAATTGCATAGAGAGGAGTTCATTCCCAGGGCTGTGAGCTTTGTAGTGAGCTTAAAGTGCACTATGGTATTGAAGACAGAGCTGTAGTCGAAGAACAGGAGGTAACGCCCTGAGCTAGAGAGAGATGAAAATGTCCAAAAACACAACTGCCAGTTGGTCTGCTCATACCTTGAGAGCATGGCTAGGGATGCCATCTGGGCCGGCAGACTTATGAGGGTTAAAACGGTTGAATGACTTACAAACAGTGCATTTGTAAATTATTCAGACCCTTTGAGATTTTTCCCATTTTGCTATGTTACAGCCTTATTCTAAAATTGATTAAATTGTTGTTTTTCCTCATCAATCTACACACAATATCATATATGGACCAAGCAAAAACATGTTTTTAGAAATCTACATAAGTATTCAGAACCTTTAATCAGTACTTTGTTGAAGCAGCTTTGACAGTGTCAGGTTGGATGGGAAGCGTCGCTGCACAGCAATTTTCAGGTCTCTCTAGAGATGTTCGATCGGGTTCAAGTCTGGGCTCTTGCTGAGCCACTCAAGGAAATTCAAACTCCTTCGATATCTTGTCTGTCTGTTTAAGGTCGTTATCTTGGTTGGAAGGTTAACATTTGCACCAGTCCGAGGTCCTGAGTGCTCTGGAGCAAGTTTTCATCAAGGATCTCTCTCTACTTTGCTCTGTTCATCTTTCCCTCGACCCTGACTAGTCTCCGATTCCCTGCCGCTGAAAAACATCCATACAGCATGATGCTGCCACCACCATGCTTCATGGTGCCAGGTTTCCTCAAGATGTGGCACTCAGCATTCAGGCATTAAAAGTCCAATCTTGACTTCTCATGGTCTGAGTGTGTTTTCGGTGCCTTTTTGCAAACTCCAAGCAGGCTGTCATGTGCCCTTGACTGAGGAGTGGCTTCCGTCTGGCCAATCTACTATAACGGCCTGATTGATGGAGTGCTGCAGAGACGGATGTCCTTCTGGAAGGTTCTCCATCTCCACAGAGGAACTCTGGATCTTTCAGAGTGATCATCGGGTTCTTATATTTGAGATTCTTCAAAGTAGCCACCCTTTGCTTTGATGACAGTTTTGCACACTCTTGGCATTCTCTCAAACAGCTTAATGAGGTAGTCACCTGGAATGCATTTCAGAAACTGTGGCTGAGAGAAACTGTGGGGGCTGTTTTGTTAGACTTAAGTGGGGCTTTTGACATTATCGATCATATTCTGTTGCTGAAAGAACTTCACTAAACCCTAAACCTTAACTAAATCTTGTAATAAATAATGGGGAAATTGAGCAGGTTGAGGTGACTAAACTGCAATGGTCAAAACATATTGATACAACAGTGGCTCAGGCATTGATGTTGGGTGATTAAGCCTGGCTTGCAGTCGGCCTTCCAATTCATCCCAAAGGTGTTCGATAGGGTTGAGGTCAGGGCTGTGTACAGGCCAGTCAAGTTCTTTCACAACGATCTCGACAAACCATTTCTGTACGGACCTTCCTTTGTGCACAGGGGGCATTGTCATGCTGAAACAGGAATGGGTCTTCCCCAAACTGTTGCCACAAAGTTGGAAGCACAGTATCATCTATAATGTCATTGTATGCTGTGGCGTTAAGATTTCCCTTCACTGGAACTAAGGGAGCTAGCCCGAACTCTGAAAAACAGCCCCAGACCATTATTCCTCATCCACCAAACTTTACAGTTGGCACTATGCATAGGTGTGTTCTCCTGGCATCCATCAAACCCAGATTCATCCATCGGACTGCCAGATGGTGAAGCACGATTCATCACTCCAGAGAACGCGTTTCCTCTGTTCTGGAGTCCAGTGGTAGCGAGTTTCACACCTCTCCAGACAACGCTTGGCATTGCGCATGGTCATCTTAGGCTTGTGTGAGGCTAATCGGCCATGGAAACCCATTTCGTGAAGCTCCCGACATACAGTTCTTGTGCTGACGTTGCTTCCAGAGGCAGTTTGGAACTTGGTAGTGAGTGTTGCAACTGAGGACAGACAATGTTTATGCTCTACGCGGTTCAGCACTCATCCGTCCTGTTCTGTGAGCTTGTGTTGCCTAACACATTGCGGCTGAGCCATTGTTGCTTCTAGAAGTTTCCACTTCACAATAACAGCTCTTACAGTTGACCGCGGCAACTCTAACAGGGCTGAAATTTTACAAACTGACTTGTTGGAAAGGTGGCATCCTATGACAGTGCCAAGCAGAAAGTCACTGAGCTCTCCAGTAAGGTCATTCTACTTACAGTGTTTGTCTATGGAAATTGTGTGGAGATGTGCGAGATTTAATACACCTGTCAACAACCGGTCTGGCTGAAATTGCCGAATGCACCAATTCTAATTAATGGTACATTGTATTGAAAGGGATGCCTTTACATAAATGTACTTAAAACCCTATTGAATGAAAATATGTTGGGAGAGTTTCCAGCAGTTGAATTACATTTATTCAGCTTGTACATGGGAGCTACACCAGCCTAAGGTATGTCTGTCTACCAACTTAAGTGCTTACATCAAACATGTAGGAAAGGCATACAAGTCTGAATCGTGCCAGAAGTGATTTGAATAATATATTTTTTTATGGATAAACGTTTGAAATGAATAGTTTCTCCTTTTCAGTTTATTGAGAAGTAACTGAAAGAAAGAAATTATAGTTTAATGAATTTTACTTTCCTTACTGAACTAACTGACTTAAATTCAAATTGACTCCAAACCTGCTGTTGTGTCGTCCTGTCACGCCTTGGTCTTAGTATTTTGTGTTTTAGTTAATTAGTTGGTCAGGCCAGGGTGTGACATGGGTTTATGTTTGTTGCATTTCTTAGTGGGGTTTTTTAGTTATTGGGATTGTGGCTGATTAGGGGTGGGTGTTGCATGGGTTTAGCTGCCTGAGGCGGTTCTCAATCAGAGTCAGGTGATTCTCGTTGTCTCTGATTGGGAACCGTATTTAGGTAGCCTGGGTTTCACTTAGTATTTTGTGGGTGATTGTTCCTGTCTCTGTGTTAGTGTTCACCAGACAGGCTGTATAGGTTTTTCACATTCCGTTTGTTGTTTTTGTATTTATAAGTTATTTCATGTATCGTCATTTGTTTCATTAAAGACATGAGTAACCAACACGCTGCATTTCGGTCCGACTTTCTTGCGACAAACGAAGAACGCCGTGACAGAATCACCCACCACACACGGACCGAGCAGCGTGTTAACAGGCAGCTGGAGCAGCAAAGGGAGGACGTTATGGACAGCAGAGGATTGGAGTATACGACCTGGGAAGAAATAGACAGGTGGGCGGCCGACCCAGAGAGAGTGCCGGAGCCCGCCTGGGATTCGCTGGAGCAGTGTGAAGAGGGCTATAGGAGAATGGAGTCGAAAAGAAAAACACGGCGGCGCAAAGCGAAACCCGGGAATCAGCCCCAAAAATTTATTGGGGGGGGGGGCTATCAGGGAGTATGGCTACGCCAGGTAGGAGACCTGCGCAAACTCCCTGTGCTTACCGGGGGGCTAGAGAGACCGGGCAGGCACCGTGTTATGCAGTGGTGCGCACGGTGTCCCCAGTGCGGGTGGATAGCCCGTTGCGGTATATTTCAGCTCCGCGTATCGGCCGGGCTAGATTGAGCGTCGAGCCAAATGCCATGAAGCCGGCTCTACGCATCTGGTCCCCAGTGCGTCTCCTTGGGCCGGCTTACATGGCACCAGCCTTGCGCTCGGTGTCTCCGGTTCGCCTACATAGCCCAGTGCGGGCTATTCTACCTCGCAGCACTGGCAGGGCAACCGAGAGTATTCAACCAGGTAAGGTTGGGCAGGCTCGGTGCTCAAGAGCTCCAGTGCGCCTGCACGGTCCGGTCTATCCAGTACCACCTCCACACCCCAGCCCTCCGGTAGCAGCTCCCCGCACCAGGCTTCCTGTGTGTGTCCTCGGCCCAATACCACCAGTGCCAGCACCACGCATCAGGCCTACAGTGCGCCTCGCCTCTCCTGCCCTGTCGGAGCCTTTCTCCTCTCCAGCGCTGCCGGAGCCTCCTGCCTGTTCGGAGCAGCCTGAGCTGCTAGTCTGCATGGAGCAGCTAGAGCTGCCAGTCTGCAAGGAGCTGCCAGTCTGCATGGAGCAGCCAGAGCTGCCAGTCTGCATGGAGCAGCTAGAGCTGCCAGTCTGCAAGGAGCTGCCAGTCTGCATGGAGCAGCCAGAGCTGCCAGTCTGCATGGAGCAGCTAGAGCTGCCAGTCTGCATGGAGCTGCCAGTCTGCATGGAGCAGCCAGAGCTGCCAGTCTGCATGGAGCAGCTAGAGCTGTCAGTCTGCAAGGAGCCACCAGTCTGCCCAGCGTCGCCAGTCTGCCCAGCGTCGCCAGTCTGCCCAGCGTCGCCAGTCTGCCCAGCGCCGCCAGTCTGCCCAGCGTCGCCAGTCTGCCCAGCGCCGCCAGTCTGCCCAGCGCCGCCAGTCTGTCCAGATCTGCCAGACAGCCAGACTCTTCCAGATCTGCCAGTCAGCCAGACTCTTCCAGATCTGCCAGACAGCCAGACTCTTCCAGATCTGCCAGTCAGCCAGACTCTTCCAGATCTGCCAGTCAGCCAGACTCTTCCAGATCTGCCAGTCAGCCAGACTCTTCCAGATCTGCCAGTCAGCCAGATTCTTCCAGATCTGCCAGTCAGCCAGACACTTCCAGATCTGCCAGTCAGCCAGACTCTTCCAGATCTGCTATTCAGCCAGACTCTTCCAGATCTGCTAGTCAACCAGACTCTTCCAGATCCGCCAGTCAGCCAGGATCTGCGGGATTCAACTGCCTGGCTGGGCTTCATCTCAGTACTGGGCTTCTTCTCAGTACTGGGCTTCCTCTCAGTACTGGGCTTCCTCTCAGTACTGGGCTGCCCCTCAGTCCCGAGCTGCCCCTCAGTCCCGAGCTGCCCCTCAGTCCCGAGCTGCCCCTCAGTCCCGAGCTGCCCCTCAGTCCCGAGCTTCCCCTCAGTCCCGAGCTGCCTCAGTCCCGAGCTGCCCCTCAGTCATGAGCTGCTCCTCAGTTCAGTGGGGTTCTGGGTGAGGACTATTCGGCCATGGTCGGCGGCGATGGTGGATCATCCCATGACGCAAAGGGGAGGAACTAGGACATTTATGGAGTGGGGTCCACGTCCCGAGCCGGAACCGCCACCATGGACAGACGCCCACCCGGACCCTCCCTATGGCTTTGAGGTGCGTCCGGGAGTCCGCACCTTAGGGGGGGGGGGGTTCTGTCACGCCTTGGTCTTAGTATTTTGTGTTTTAGTTAATTAGTTGGTCAGGCCAGGGTGTGACATGGGTTTATGTTTGTTGTATTTCTTAGTGGGGTTTTTTAGTTATTGGGATTGTGGCTGAGGGGTGTGTGTTGCATAGGTTTGGCTGCCTGAGTCGGTTCTCAATCAGAGTCAGGTGATTCTCGTTGTCTCTGATTGGGAACCGTATTTAGGTAGCCTGGGTTTCACTTAGTATTTTGTGGGTGATTGTTCCTGTCTCTGTGTTAGTGTTCACCAGACAGGCTGTATAGGTTTTTCACGTTCCGTTTGTTGTTTTTGTATTTATAAGTTATTTCATGTATCGTCATTTGTTTCATTAAAGACATGAGTAACCAACACGCTGCATTTCGGTCCGACTTTCTTGCGACAAACGAAGAACGCCGTTACACGTCCAGGTGAGAGAGAAGCTTTGGGGATGATGGGGGTCCCAGGACACCCCAGTTCCACAAAAACATGTGGCCCCTCAGGATCCAAAGAAACCAAGGGAATGCAAGGAGATGCAGGTCAGCTCATGATAGTGACCATCACCAACATAATTTCTAACAAGATCTGACTTGTTGGAAAGGTGGCATCCTATGACAGTGCCACGTTGAAAGTCACTGAGTTCTTAAGTGAGGCCATTCTACAGCAAATGTTTGTCTCTGGAGATTACATGGCTGTGTGCTCAATTTTATACACCTGTCAGCAATGGGTTTGGCTGAAATAGCCAAATCCACCAATTTCAAGGGGTGTCCACATACTTTTGTATATATATAGTGAATCTGGTAGCAAAGAGAAGTTCAGTACAGGTATGGGATTGAAGAAAACAGACTGAAAAGGAGGGACTAACTGAACCACCTGTTGTCCATTGCAAAATTATTTAAAACATTTTCCGTTGGATGTCCTAATGCGCATGACCCAGGTATGTTCTTTACATCGACAGTTTGGGGAAGGGTTGAAGGGGAAAGGAGAGGAGAAGAGGTAGTTATGAGCTGCTTGTTGACATAAGAGGATGGAGCAGAACAGCTCCCTGCACAAGCCTTTGATTACTACCGCAACTACTGCCATCAGTCTCCTGGAGAGAGAGACTCAGATGCAGTGCATTCGGAAAATATTCAGACCACTTGACTTTTTCCAACATTTTGTCACGGTACAGAGTCTTATTCTAAAATGGAGTAAATGTGTTTTTTTTCTCCCCTCATAAATCTGGCTGCCATCACAGCCTCAAGTATTCTTGGGTATGACACTACAGGTTTGGTCTGTATTTGGGGAGTTTCTCACATTCTTCTCTGCAGATCCTCTCAATTTCTATGGATCTGGTAGTGGTTTATATAGGACCTAATGGTATATATGGTCTCGATGACATCACCTGTGTGGCATTAGAGATGTTGAGGCTGATTGGCTCTCTCCCTGATCAGAATGTCCGCATTCCTCGCTCTCAAACCCAGTTACACGAGACAGATAAGCGTTCTGGGGTACGAGAGTGCACGCATGAGTGACAGCCATGCTTCCCCTACTATACACACACTAGGCCTGTCCGAATACCTGTATTTGCATTCTAAACAGCACTGATTGAGTATGCCTTTGCACAAATAGGAAATCAACATTTATAGTAAACTTCGACTTTGAAACTTTACGACAATTGAGTAAGCTTTAAATGCCAGAAAGTCTAAATTATTTAGGCTTTTCAACAAGTACGGATTCACTGCATCAGATAAGGGGATAAGGAGACGGGCTGTGCCAAAATGAATGAATGAATGGTGCATTCTCAGCATGGATGAGGCTAGTATGTTAATATTTGTTGCTTACGGCATACATTTCTACTACAGAGTATTTTCTAATTAGTTTGTAGTACAATTAGTACACAGTATTTAATTTTCATAAGTAGGCAAGACAGATTTCGGACACAGCAATATACAAGTACGGCCACAAACCAAGCCTTTGTAAAGACAGTGTATGATTAACCATGAGAATTGGAAAGACACACAGCCGATCCAGCATAAAGCACAATGCCATGGGCAGTGTTGGGAGCTCAGGCATACAGACACAATGTGGCAGCAATGTTTCTGGAAGATTCACGCAATGCTGCATTAATTTAATTATACAGTATGGGTACAATATGGGTCTGATAAAAAAATCCTAACTGAAAATGCTTAAATTGCACATACAGTACCATTCAAAAGTTTGGACACACCTACTAATTCAAGGCTTTTTCTTCATTTTTACTATTTTTTACATTGTAGAATAATAGTTAAGATATCAAAACTATTAAATAACACATACAGAATCATGTAGTAACCAAAACCAGTGTTGAACGTATCAAAATACAGTTTATATTTTAGAATCTTCAAAGTAGCCACCCTTTGCCTTGATGACAGCATGGCACACTCTTGACATTCTCTCAACCAGCTTCACCTGGAATTGTTTTCAGTCTTGAAGGAGTTTCCACACATGCTGAGCACATGTTGGTTGCTTTTCCTTCATTCTGTGGTCCAACTAATCCCAAACCATGTCAATTGGGTTGAGGTCAGTGATTGATGAGGCTAGGTCATCTGATGCAGCACTCCATCACCCTCCTTCTTAGTCAAATAGCCCTTGCACAGCCTGGAGGTGTGTTGGGTCATTGTCCTGTTGAAAAACAAATGCCAATTTGAGCTGTTCTAGCCATAATATGGACTTGGTCTTTTCCCAAATATGGCTATCTTCTGTATACCACCCCCACCTTGTCACAAGACAACTGATTGGCTCAAATGCATTAAGAAGGAAAGAAATTCCACAAATTAACTTTTCAACAAGGCACACCTGTTAATTGAAATGCATTTCAGGTGACTGCCTCGTGAAGCTGGTTGAGAGAATGCAAAGTGTGCAAAACTGTCAAGGCAAAGGGTGGCTACTTTGAAACATCTCAAATATAAAATGTATTTGTTTTACACTTTTTTGGTTACTACATGATTCCATATATGTTATTTCATAGTTTTGATGTCTTCATTAGAACCAGGTTGCTGGCACTGGTTACAGTTTGAAGCTGAGTGGGCAGCTCGATGAAGATTTAATATTTAGTCAATATTTAAATCACTCAGAACATATACCTCTCTGTTGATATCACTTATATTATGTCGGCCAATGTCCCTGGTGTAATGTACATTTGCTGAAGCATTATGACAACTCAGCGTCACAATGGTAGGGATTAGCTGAGCTGGGCTTGGGTCATTGATAAGTCATTGTCTCAACACTGCCTTATAATGCTGTGAAAGGATCCAGGAACCCAAAAGATTTGGGTGGATCTCATCCTCCTTATAAAACGTGTTTTATTTCCAAAAGGTAGCGAAAAATCACGTAGCCAATTGTGAAAAGAAAGAATCCTGCTAAAGCGTTCAATTCCATGATTCAGAGAGGGCACAGGGCCAGATATCATGGGTCTTATGCTAGTGTCTAGCAGAGCCAATCAGCTCTTAATTTCATTCAAACTCACATGGACTACGATAGAATCAATTTTCATGTCCTGAGGTAGTACATTCAGGAGCAGCTTAGTCATGTTATTTACTCACGCTCCGGGATAGGACACGAGTTGAAGAAGTGATCATTCTTTAACTCATGTTTTTCTACTCAATTTAAATGGACACGGACAAAACTACATTTCCTAAAACTCAATTGTCCATTTGAAAGTGAATAGAAGAACTCAAAACTATAGTAGAACACACTATGTGTAACTCTCTCTTCTCTCTCTCTCTCTCTCTCTCCCTAGTCTCTCAACCCTCTCTCCTCTCTCTGTCTCAATTCAATTTGAATTTCATTTTAAGGGGCTTTATTGGCATGGGAAACATATGTTTACATTGACTGAGCAAGTGAAATAGATAAGAAACAAAAGTAAAATAAACAATAACAAATTAATAGTAAACATTACACTCACAAAAGTTCCAAAAGAATAAAGACATTTCAAATGTCATATGTCTACAGTGTGGTAATGATGTGCAAATAGTTAAAGTACAAAAGGGAATATAAATAATCATAAATATAGGTTGTATTTACAATGGTGTTTGTTCTTCACTGGTTGCCCTTTTCTTGTGGCAACAGGTCACAAATCTTGCTGCTGTGATTTCACACTGTGGTATTTCACCCAATAGACACAGGAGTTTATCAAAATTGGATTTGTTTTTGTATTCTTTGTGGGTGTAATCTGAGGAAAATATATTTCTCTAATATGGTCATACATTTGGCAGGAGGTTAGGAAGTGCAGCTCAGTTTACACCTCATTTTGTGGACAGTGTGCACATAGCCTGTCTTTTCTCTCTCTCTCGCTCATTGCAGTAGATAGAGAGAGAGAGAGAGAGAGAGAGAGAGAGAGAGAGCCAGGTCTGCCTACGGTCTTTCTCAATAGCAAGGCTATGCTCACTGAGTCTGTACATAGTCAAAGATTTCCTTAATTTTGTGTCAGTCACAGTGGTCAGGTATTCTGCCACTGTGTACTCTCTGTTTAGGGCCAAATAGCATTGTAGTTTGCTCTGTTGTTTTGTAAATTCTTTCCAATGTGTCAAGTGATTATCTTTTTGTTTTCTCATGATTTGGTTGGGTCTAATTGTGTTGGTGTCTTGGGGCTCTGTGGTGTCTGTTTGTGTTTGTGAACAGAGCCCCAGGACCAGCTTGCTTAGGGGGCTCTTCTCCAGGTTGCTTCCTTTTAGATGGCTGTAGAATTTAACGTATTTTTTCTGGATTTTGATCATTAGCGGTTATCGGCCTAAATCTGCTCTGCATGCTGTATTTGGTGTTTTTACGTTACACACTGTGGATATTTTTGAAGAATTCCGCATGCAGAATATCAATTTGGTGTTTGTCCCATTGTGTGAATTATTGGTTGGTGAGTGGAACCCAGACCTCACAACCATAAAGAGCAATGATTTGTATTTGTGGTTCTGGCAACTGGATCTTTTTTGTAACACCATTCTTTTAGTCTTACTTAGATTTACTGTCAGGGCCCAGGGTCTGACAGAATCTGTGCAGAATATCTAGGTGCTGCTATAGATCTGCTGTAGGTCTCTATCTGTCGTACTCTCACTCTGTCTCTCTGTTTCTCACTTTCTCTTGCTCTCCCTCTCATTCATCCACTCTGATCAGAATACAATGGACAGGATGAAACAGGATGCACTCTAGACACAACCAGCCTGAAATACCATCCTGCTACAGATCTCAGACCTGTGCACAGACACAGGTCATGTCACATGCAAAGTACAGCCACAAACCAGAATCAGGGTCTCATTTTTGAAGGTACCCCCTGAGCACAACAATCCAACAGTACAACAAAAAGGGAGTAATAAAGTGATCTATGGGACTTTAGTGATGACAATCCAACCTTCGGATAAAGGATACAGTGATGACTATAAAACCTGTCACCTGTGATAACGCGAAGTAGGCTATGGTAGACTGCATCCAAAGGTTTTAGATCTGCTGCATTTTGATAAATTCAAGGATTTTTCTTAGTACATAGTGCAAAACTGGTAGGAAAGAAGTGGGCATCTTCTAAAAGAGACAAACACGTTAAATCTTACAGCATGAAAATCGTACAGTAACTAACCACACAACACTGGTCCATTTCAGATATTGGCATCATGGAGTAAAAATGATCAACTTTGGAGTTCTCCATTTCCTGAAATAATTAATTAAAGTTCAATCACGATGAATCAATGCAAAATGACATGCGATTAGTCTTGGCGCATATCTTATCTGCATCAAGTGGTATGTTGACACCTGAAACCACACAAAATAGCCATGGGGAAAGAGTCTCAAGCAGTATCAGGGAGTCTCTCCTGTCTCTCCCTCCCTAGTCTTTCACCCCTCTCCTCTCTCAATCTCTCTCTGTCTCTCTCTTTCTCTCGCTCTCTGTCTCATTCAACCACTCTGATCAGAATACAATGGACAGGATGAAACAGGATGCACTCTTAACACAACCAGCATGAAATACTGACCTGGTACAGATCTCAGACCTCCGCACAGACACAAATCATGTCACACGCATGCACACAAACACACACTCAATGCAGGTATATGGAACGAGAAGGCTATAAGCACTGTTGTGTTATGCCTAGAGGGACTCCTGTGAGATGGATTGATATTTTTCCCCAATCTTGTTTGTGTTGATGGTGTTACCACATTCCGGTGGGGTTATGTAAACCCAGCGCCGACCAGGCATGCAGACAGAGGTGCAGTTATCTCTCCTTTTGATTCAAGATTAGCCTCCAACTCTCATTGCTTGGTTTTCATTTGCAAAAAAAGAATGTGCATGCATATCCATGAGACGTTCTATCTTAGATCAGAAGTAATGTTCTGTATCCATCTAACGCACACACGCCACACACAAACATGTACTTGCAAATCTATCTAAGCATCTTGGATATGCAGCGATATTGGTGGAAAGATCTAGGGTAGTTTTGTGTAAAATTAATGAATACTCATACACCCTTTTGCCCTGATACACCATCAAAACACACACAAAACAACATCTCATGTAATATGCCAACTCTCCAAGGCAACCAATTTGTCCCATGCATGCAACCCCGACAGTGTGACTTTACTTGGGCAAATGACAATGTCCAATGACAATGGCCAAAGACCAATGAATGGCCAACAGCCTCGTACGAACCATCTTGATCTCGACAGTTTACAGGTTGGTTCGTACGAGGCTATACCTGTTAGAAAAGAAAACCAGCATTACCTTGGTCCTTGAAAGCCAGAATTGTATAGCCCTGACTTTTTATTTTGAATGAATATGTGTGTTGTGCTGTATTTAGTTTGTTTTACATTGATTTGCTTTTGTCTCATGAATTGTATGTGCAGGGCTCCCTTGTGAAAGAGTCCCTGTTCGAATTAAGAAAAGAAAAAGTGCTGTGGTGGGGGAGAAACTAACTTTTTGGCCCAACATTACCATAATGCATTGAGCATTGAGGAAAGCAGAGTGCCAAGCAGCCCTGCGTCCCTTTCCACTGAGGTGTACACATGTACACTTCTCCCCACAAATGTAAAAGTGTTTGATTTGTGTAGGCATGGGCTAGAGCAGGGTTTCCCAAACTCGGTCCTAGGGACCCCAAGGGGTGCACGTTTTGTGTTTTTGCCAGGGACAAGGGGGACATGTCCTCCCTACATTCTGAAATTGCATTTTTGTCCCCCCCAGTTTTATCATTGGAATGTGATACAAAACAGGGCAATGGTGTGCTTTAGGACCATGCGGATGCCTCCGAGCAGTTGGTAGGTTGTTTGGAGTGTTTATCTGACTGGATTTAAAAACAAAAACAAATTATGCCCCCCCCACTTCTAAAACCAAAGTTGCGTCCCTGTTTTTTGCCGTAGCACTACACAGATGATTCAAATAATCTCCTAATCATCAAGCTTTGATCATTTAAATCAGCTGTGTAGTGTTAGGGCAAAACAAGTAAATGAGCACCCCTTGGGGTTCGAGGATCGAGTTTGGGAAATGCTGGGCTAGAAGGAGTTTCCAGTCTATTTCATAAATCAGTAATTTCCTCGATAAATCCATGATGGGAAGTGAACAAGTGTACAATTCTGCAGATGTTTGGGAGTGGGGGTGCTTAGAATTAATTGCCCACGCTAAACATGGCTATATCGTTCTTCTAATACAGGACTAGTAAAGGAAATTAATATTGTTTTTTTTATTCCGATTTTTCAGGGGGTGAAGCAGCACCCCTAATTCCCGTAGCTATGCAATTCAGGAGAAAGGACATATTATTGGGACAAATGACCAAATGCTAAACACTCGACAGGAAGTGGAGGTTAAAGGGTCAAAGCATGATGAGACTTCCTTCTACTTCATATATAGTAGTAACAGGACAGATCCAGTGACATTGTGAGGTTAGCATGCACATCAATGAACGTTAACAATCACGGTAATTTAAAGGATAAAGCACATAAAGCAAGTAAACAGTCATTAACCTGTATTTTATCACTCTGGCCTAAAGTATCCCTGTGTCATTGGGTAACTATGATATATTTCGGAGAAACCACTCACTCACCCCCATTACGGTCTGTCTAGCAACGACCATTAGCACAAGCCACCCGTAGAAGATAAGACATTAAAGGTAGGGCCCGTGTTTGCACCAGTTGGTTTCAGAAGTAAAGAAAAGCAGACCTGGGTTCAAAATCATTTGAGATATTTTAGTGTTTGCTCTTGTCTACTTGTAGTGCCATATGGGCAGGGTTTTCACCTATTTGACTATTCTATAGGTTCCATTGTACCACACAGGCTCAATCAAGCCCAGATAGAGTATTACAAATTATCTGTACTTGAATCCAGGTTTGAATAAAAGCACCCAAAAAGCGAGACCCTTTCATCTGCAATCCACACATGATGTCCTATTCAGGAAATTTCTTAACAGCTGCAAGCTAACTTTCTTAATCAAAATGCAAGACAAGATCTACCACTCAGATGTTTTTTTTTAAACATGATTTAAAAAAATTGTAAGCCTATGCAATATTACCCATGAAAAACTGTTCTGTCGTAATGCGGTTTGTGCAGTAGGCTATAGGCCCAATACATTATCACTGCATATTGGCTACACTTGAATTGCCCTACCAATGTTGTTCTTTTAAAACCATTTTGAAATTATATTTAAACATTTTAGGTGTATGATCAGAATGGTAATAGATAATTTGTTGAATTACTTTTGAAGCACGGCTGAGTGAGCATAATCATTTGCTTATTTTTTTTACTGGACGGAACCCTTAAAAATGAATTTGTTGCAGCAAACTTCCGCAACTTTATGGTAAATTTGCTGAAAACTAAATAGTGTGGCACCAAATGTTGACAGAAGCTTGCAAATGTTTCCCACTAGTGGTGAATCTGCGACAAATCTTTGGCAACAAAAATATTTATTGCCACTAGTGGTAAACAGTTTGCCAAAGGTTTTTTTCTGGCAGACAATTCTCTCAAGATTCAATTTGAATCTGTGGCAAACCTTGGCAACAAGTTCCAAGACCAGTAACCATTGATGACCAATCAGGACAATTAGAAACGTCTATTGGAAAATGGAAACCAAGATATCTAGCTAGCTACCTAACAAAGTTGGCCGGTGAGTGTCTAGCATAATAAATCAACTTCCTAATAAACGTTAACATGTTATTAGCTAAATGATGCCCAGATAGCAATGTCATGTTGTATGGGATAGAGTGAAATGCATTTTGTTGATACCAGTTTCAATCTGTCAGCACCACTGACTGGCTAGCGCTCAGCTAGCTAACGTTAGCTATTAAATTTTTGTACAATTAATGTAATAGGTAGATAGCTAACTAATGATTTGCGTACACACTTACACTACCGGTCAAAAGTTTTAGAACACCTACTCATTCAAGGGTTTTTCTTAATTAAAAAAAATATATATATATTTTCTAAATTGTAGAATTAGAGTAAAGACATCAAAATTATTAAATAACGCATGAAATCACGTAGCTACCAAAAAAGTGTTAAACAAATCAAAATATGTTTCATATGTGAGATTCTTCACACTCTTGGCATTCTCGCAACCAAATTCATGGAGTAGTCACCAGGAATGCATTTAAATTATCTGGTGTGCCTTCTTAGAAGTTAATTGTGTCAGTTGTGTTGTGACAAGGCAGGGGGGTATACAGAAGATAGCCCTATTTGGTTAAAGACCAAGTTCATATTATGGCAAGAACAGCTCAAATAGGCAAGGAGAAACGACAGTCCATTACATTACTTCAATCAGTAAAATGTCAAGAACTTTGAAAGTTTCTTCAAGTACAGTCGCAAACCCATCAAGCGCTATGATGAAACTGGCTCTCATGAGGACCGCCACAGAAATGGAAGACCCAGAGGTACCTCTGCTGCAGAGGATAAGTTCATTAGAGTTACTAGCCTCAGAAATTGCAGCCCAAATGAATGCTTCACAGAGTTCAAGTAACAGACGCATCTCAACATCAACTGTTCAGGGGAGACTGCATGAATCAGACCTTCATGGTCAAATTGCTGCAAAGAAACCACTACTAAAGGACACCAATAATAAGAAGAGACTTGCTTGGGCCAAGAAACAGGAGCAATTGACATTAGACCGTTGGAAATGCGCCCTTTGGTCTGGAGTCCAAATTGGAGATTTTTGGTTCCAACCGTCTTGTCTTTGTTAGACGTTGTGTGGATGAACGGATGATCTCCGCATGAGTATTTCCCACCGTAAAGCATGGAGGAGGAGGTGTTATGCGCTGGGCTGCTTTGCTGGTGACACTGTCTGTGATTTATTTAGAATTCAAGGCATACTTAACCAGCATGGATACCACATCATTCTACAGAAATACACCATCCCATCTGGTTTGGGCTTAGTGGGACTTTGTTTTCAAAAGTGCAATGACCTAACGCACCTCCAGGCTGTGTAAAGGCTATTTTACCAAGAAGGAGAGTGATGGAGTGCTACATCAGATGACCTGGGCTCCACAATCCCCCGACCTCAACCAAATTGAGATGGTGTGGGATGAGTCGGAACGCAGAGTGAAGGAAAAGCAGCCAACAAGTGCTCAGCATATGTGAGAACTCCTTCAAGAATTTTGGAAAATCAATCCGGGTGAAGCCGGTTGAGAGAATACCAAGAGTGTTCAAAGCTGTCATCAAGGCAAAGGATGGCTATTTGAAGAATCTCAAATATAAAATATATTTAGATTTTTGTTGGTTATTAAATTATTCCATATGTGTTATTTCAGTTTTTGTCACACCCTGATCTGTTTCACCTGTCTTTGTGATTGTCTCTACCCCCCTCCAGGTGTCGCCCATCTTCCCCATTATCCCCTGTGTATTTATACCTGTGTTCTCTGTTTGTCTGTTGCCAGTTCGTCTTGTTTGTCAAGTCGATCTGCTTTTCCTTAGTCTCTCTTTTTCTCGCCCTCCTGGTTATGACCTTTGCCTGTCCTGTCTCTGAGCCAGCCTGCCTGACCACTCTACTTGCTCCTGAGCCTGCCTGCCATCCTGTACCTTTTCCCCACCTCTGCCTGACCTGACCCTGAGCCTGTCTTGCCGTCCTGTACCTTTGCCCCACCTCTGCCTGACCTGACCCTGAGCCTGCCTGCTGTCCTGTACCTTTCCCCCACTACTCTGGTTATCGACCGCTGCCTGCCTTGACCTGTTGTTTCCCTGCCCTGTTGCTGTAATAAACATTGTTTCTTCGACAGTCTGCATTTCCGGTCACTTGTTTATGTGTTGCTGTGCGTTACTTTGCTACCAACTTTACGGTTTTTACTTTTAAATTACCGTTTATATGTTTGTTTTTTCCCTCACTCAACTTTTTCACTCCGGACGCTTTATCTGGACGTGGTTCGTCAGGACCTCCAACAGCCGAAGCTAAGTAGTAACATTAACATGATGCCTTCTAATTGAAGTCGCTGTACTCATAATCTACAGGAGAACGATCGCCTTACGGCGAAGATAGCTGTGTTGCAAGCCCAGCTTCACACGCAATCGTTAGGCAAGGGTAATTTCAGTGTAGGAAAGGATGAAACAGCGTCTGTGCCAGCAGTAAGTACAGATAGTAACGTTAGTATAAATCCCCTCGCACGGTCCCCGCAGCCGGACAACTTTCTCATGGTTTCTGGAGGGAAATGCTGTAGGAATGCTCAACCGGTGTCGCTCATTCAGCCGACAGCAACTTTCAATCGGTTTTCCCCATTAAGCAGGGAGCCGGTGCCTGAGGCTGAGCCTTTTCTTATCTCTACTCCTCCCGTTACGGGGTCTGAGACGCCTAAGCTTCCCACCATTAGCTCTGACAAATTGAAAACCCTAGTCATTGGCGACTCCATTACCTGCAGTGTTAAGACTTAAAACTAATCATCCAGCGATCACACACTGTTTACCAGGGGGCAGGGCTACCGACGTTAAGGCTAATCTGAAGATGGTGCTGGCTAAAGCTAAAACTAGCGAGTGTAGAGAGTATAGAGATATTGTTATCCACGTTGGCACCAACGATGTTAGGATGAAACAGTCAGAGGTCACCAAGTGCAACATAGCTTCAGCGTGTAAATCAACTAGAAAGATGTTTCGGCATCGAGTAATTGTCTCTGGCCCCCTCCCAGTTAGGGGGTGGGGGTGAGCTCCACAGCAGAGTCTCACAACTTAATCGCTGGTTGAAAACTGTTTTCTGCCCCTCCCAAAAGATAGAATTTGTAGATAATTGGCCCTCTTTCTGGGACTCATGCACAAACAGGACCAAGCCTGGCCTGCTGAGGAGTGATGGACTTTATCCTAGCTGGAGGGGTGCTCTCATCTTATCTACCAACATAGACAGGGCTCTAACTCCTCTAGCTCCACTATGAAATAGGTTGCAGGCCAGGCAGCAGGCTGTTAGCCAGCCTGCCAGCTTAGTGGAGTCTGCCACTAGCACAGTCAGAGTAGTCAGCTCAGCTATCCCCATTGAGACAGTGTCTGTGTTTGCCTCAGCAATCTCACTAGGATAAAGACCTCCTCCATTCCTGTCATTATTGAAAGAGATCGTGATACCTCACATCTCAAAATAGGGCTACTTAATGTTAGATCCCTTACTTCAAAGGCAATTATAGTCAATGAATTAATCACTGATTATAATCTTGATGTGTTGGCCTGACTGAAACATGGCTTTACTGTGTTTAATGAGGCCTCACCTCCTGGTTACACTAGTGACCATATCCCCCGTGCATCCCGCAAAGGCGGATGTGTTGCTAACATTTACGAGAGCAAATTTCAATTTGCAAAAAAAGAAAAGGCGTTTTCATCTTTTGAGCTTCTAGTCATGAAATCTATGCAGCCTACACAATCACTTTTTATAGCTACTGTTTACAGGCCTCCTGGGCCATATACAGCGTTCCACATTGAGTTCCCTGAATTCCTATCGGACCTTGTAGTCATAGCAGATAATATTCAAATATTTGGTAACTTTAATATTCACATGGAAAAGTCCACAGTCCCACTCCAAAAGGCTTTTGGAGTCATCATCGACTCTCTGGACAGACTCACTGTTACAGTCATACTCTGGACCTAGTTTTGTCCCATGGAATAAATGTTGGGGATTTTAATGTTTTTCCTCATAATCCTGGACTATCGGACCACCATTTTAGTACATTTGCAATTGCAACAAATAACCTGCTCAGACCCCAACCAAGGAGCATCAAAAGTCACAGACAACACAAAGATTCCTTGATGCCCTTCCAGACTCCCTCTGCCTACCCAAGGACGCCAGAGGACAAAAATCAGTTAACCACCTAACTGAGGAACTCAATTTAACCTTGCGCAATACCCTAGATGCAGTTGCACCCCTAAAAACTAAAAACATTTCTCATAAGAAACTAGCTCCCTGGTATACAGAAAATACCCGAGCTCTGAAGCAAGCTTCCAGAAAATTGGAACGGAAATGGCGCCACACCAAACTGGAAGTCTTCCGACTAGCTTGGAAAGACAGAACCGTGCAATATCGAAGAGCCCTTACTGCTGCTCGATCATCCTATTTTTCCAACTTAATTGAGGAAAATAAGAACAATCCACAATTTATTTTTGATACTGTCGCAAAGTTAACTAAAAAGCAGCATTCCCCAAGTGAGGATGGCTTTCACTTTAGCAGTAATAAATTCATGAAGTTCTTTGAGGAAAAGATCATGATTATTAGAAAGCAAATTACGGACTCCTCTTTAAATCTGCGTATTCCTTCAAAGCTCAGTTGTTCTGAGTCTGCACAACTCTGCCAGGACCTAGGATCAAGAGAGACACACATGTTTTAGTACTATATCTCGACACAATGATGAAAATAATCATGGCCTCTAAACCTTCAAGCTGCATACTGAACCCTATTCCAACTAAACTACTGAAAGAGCTGCTTCCTGTGCTTGGCCCTCCTATGTTGAACATAATAAATAGCTCTCTATCCACCGGATGTGTACCAAACTCACTAAAAGTGGCAGTAATAAATCCTCTCTTGAAAAAGCCAAACCTTGACCCAGAAAATATAAAAAACTATTGGCCTATTTCGAATCTTCCATTCTTCTCAAAATGTTTAGAAAAGGCTGTTGCGCAAAACTCACTGCCTTCCTGAAGACAAACAATGTATACGAAATGCTTCAGTCTGGTTTTAGACCCCATCATAGCACTGAGACTGCACTTGTGAAGGTGGTAAATGACCATTTAATGGCATTAGACCGAGGCTCTGCATCTGTCCTCGTGCTCATAGACTTTAGTGCTGCTTTTGATACCATCGATCACCACATTCTTTTGGAGAGATTGGAAACCCAAATTGGTCTACACGGACAAGTTCTGGCCTGGTTTAGATCTTGTCTGTCAGAAAGATATCAGTTTGTCTCTGTAAATGGCTTGTCCTCTGACAAATCAACTGTACATTTTGGTGTTTCTCAAGGTTCCGTTTTAGGACCACTATTGTTTTCACTATATATTTTACCTCTTGGGGATGTCATTCAAAAACATAATGTTAACTTTCACTGCTATGCGGATGACACACAGCTGTACATGTCAATGAAACATGGTGAAGCCCCAAAATTGCCCTCGCTGGAAGCCTGTGTTTCAGACATAAAGAAGTGGATGGCTGCAAACTTTCTACTTTTAAACTCGGACAAAACAGAGATGCTTGTTCTAGGTCCCAAGAAACAAAGAGATCTTCTGTTGAATCTGACAAATAATCTTAATGTTTGTACAGTCGTCTCAAATAAAACTGTGAAGGACCTCGGCGTTACTCTGGACCCTGATCTCTCTTTTGACGAACATATCAAGACTGTTTCAAGGACAGCTTTTTTCCATCTAAGTAACATTGCAAAAATCAGAAACTTTCTGCCCAAAAATGATGCAGAAAAATTAATCCATGCTTTTGTTACTTCTAGGTTAGACTACTGCAATGCTCTACTTTTACATGGGCTTGCTCCTACCTATCTCTCTGATTTGGTCCTGACGTACATACCTACACGTATGCTACGATCACAAGACGCAGCCCTCCTAATAGTCCCTAGAATTTCTAAGCAAACAGCTGGAGGCAGGGCTTTCTCCTATAGAGCTCCATTTTTATGGAATGGTCTGCCTACCCATGTGAGAGACGCAAACTCGATCTCAACCTTTAAGTCTTTACTGAAGACTAATTTCTTCAGTGGGTCATATGATTGAGTGTAGTCTGAACCAGGAGTGTGAAGTTGAACGGAAAGGCACTGGAGCAATGAACCACCCTTGCTGTCTCTGCCTGGCCGGTTCCCCTCTTTCCACTGGGATTCTCTGCCTCTAACCCAATTACAGGGGCGGAGTCACTGGCTTACTGGTGCTCTTTCATGCCCTCCCTAGGAGGGGTGCGTCACTTGAGTGGGTTGAGTCACTGATGTGATCTTCCTGTCTGGGTTGGCGCCCCCCCTGGGTTGTGCCGTGCATCATTGTGGGCTATACTCGGCCTTATCTCAGGATGGTAAGTTGGTGGTTGAAGATATCCCTCTAGTGGTGTGGGGGCTGTGCTTTGGCAAAGTGGGTGGGGTTATATCCTTCCTGTTTGGCCCTGTCCGGGAGAATCATCGGATGGGGCCACCGTGTCTCCTGACCCCTCCAGTCTCAGCCTCCAAAATTTATGCTGCAGTAGTTTATGAGTACTTCTCCTGTCTTATCCGGTATCCTGTGTGAATTTAAGTATGCTCTCTCTAATTCTCTCTTTCTTTCTCTCTCTCGGAGGACCTGAGCCTTTAGGACCATGCCTCAGGACTACCTGGCATGATGACTCCTTGCTGTCCCCAGTCCACCTGCCGTGCTGCTGCTGCTCCAGTTTCAACTGTTCTGCCTGTGATTATTATTATTTGACCATGCTGGTCATTTATGAACATTTGAACATCTTGGCCATGTTCTGTTATAATCTCCACCCGGCACAGCCAGAAGAGGACTGGCCACCCCTCATAGCCTAGTTCTTCTCTAGGTTTCTTCCTAGGTTTTGGCCTTTCTAGGGAGTTTTTCCTAGCCACCGTGCTTCTACACCTGCATTGCTTGCTGTTTGGGGTTTTAGGCTGGGTTTCTGTACAGCACTTTGAGATATCAGCTGATGTACGAAGGGCTATATAAATACATTTGATTTGATTTGATGTAGTGTTTGTGTTGGGGTGTCAGTGTGTGTGCATAGTCAGAGTAAAAAAGGGTCGATGCAGGTAGTCCGGGTAGCCATTTGATTTAACAGCCTTGTTTAGCAGTTAGGGGTTTGGGGTAGAAGCTGTTCAGGGTCCTGTTGGTTCCAGACTGGTGGTCTGGTACCGCCTGCCATGCTGTAGAAGAGAGAACAGTTTATGGCTTGAGTGGCTGGAGTCTTTGAAAAAATGTTGGGCCTTGCTCTGACACCACTTCCTATAGAGGTCCTGGATGACAGGGAGCTCGGTCCCAGTGATGTCCACATCAAGTTCAGCTGAAGTTCATGCAGGCAATGCAAATAAATTATAATAAATTCAATATTGTATCTTGATTGTGTAGGGAAGGGAGGGAGTGGGATGGTAGGGAAGACAAAAATATATAAGCAAAATTGTAATTGGGTCTGGGTCTGAAGTTCAAATGTATACAGATGATACAGTGATATATGTGCATGCAAAGAGCAAACAACAAGCTGCACAAGAACTCACTACTGTAATGGTCCAGGTTACAAAGTGGCTCAGTGACTCGTGTTTGCATCTCAATGTGAAAATACTGTTTGCATGTTCTTCACAAAGAGGGCAACAGATGCTACTGAGCCAGATGTCTATGTGTCAGGGGAGAAGCTCCAGGTGGTATCCGATTTTAAGTACCTTGGCATCATACTTGATTCCAACCTCTCTTTTAAAAAGCATGTGAAAAAGGTAATTCAAATAACTAAATTCAACCTAGCTAATTTCCGATTTATATGAAATTGTTTGACTACAGAGGTAGCAAAACTGTACTTCAACTCTATGATACTCCCCCACTTAACATACTGCTTGACTAGTTGGGCCCAAGCTTGCTGTACAACATTAAAACCTATTCAGTCTGTCTACAAACAGGCTCTCAAAGTGCTTGATAGGAAGCGCAATAGCCATCATCATTGTCACATCCTTAGAAAGCATGAGCTCTTAAGTTGGGAAAATCTTGTGCATTACACCGACGCATGTCTTGTATTCAAGATCCTTAATGGCCTGGCTCCCCCTCCACTCAATATTTTTGTTAAACAGAAAACCCAGACATATGGCAGCAGATCCACAAGGTCTGCCATGAGAGGTGACTGTATAGTTCCCCTAAGGCAAAGCACCTTTAGTAAATCTGCATTCTCTGTGAGAGCTTCCCATGTCTGGAATACACTGCCATCAGACACACATAACTGCACCACATATCACACTTTCACAAAATGCTTGAAGACATGGCTAAAGGTCAATCAGATTTTTGAACATGGTCCCTAGCTGTGTGTTGCCGCTTTCCATGTTGTCTGTTGTCTGTAGCTTGTGAGGTGTGGAAACACTTTGTTGCTTTTATGAATTTTGTCTTGCTGCTTTTTGCTCTATGTTGCTCTGTCTGTATGCTACGTCTTGCTTGTCCTATGTTGCTATGTCTTGCTTGTTCTATGTTGCTATTGTCTATATTGTAATTGTTTTTAATAACCTGCCCAGGGACTGCGGTTGAAAATTAGCCGGCTGGCTAAAACCGGCACTTTTACTGAAACGTTGATTAATGTGCACTGTCCCTGTAAAAATAAAAATAAACTCAAACTCAAATTAGGCTTACACTGAAAATAAAAAATGACCCAGCTGCTGGGTCAATCCCCCAACCCAATGTGCTGTGTTTACGTCACCACCCAACACACTGGGTTGTTTTAACCCAACAATATAGTCTAATTTACCTAGCAGCTGGATCAAGTGTTCAACTCAAGGTGCTGGGTTAGAAGCACAACCCAACCCAACTGGGTTGAATTAAGCCAATGCTGTGTTTGGCCAGTGCCATAAAACTAATTTGCATGGGAAAATATGAGCTTTCCGCAAATTTGCGACAAATTGGCCAAAGGTTTGCCACAACTGTTTACCAGTTGGTAAGGGATGGCCTGCATCTGATGGTCAGTCTGAGGGGAGGGAGCAGCGGTGAGGCTGCCTCTCACCTGACTCATCGTTCCTCCTCTCTCCCTCCACTGAGAAAAGGGGACACAGTCTTCCAGCTGATGGTGAAACTTAAGTCGCAATGCATTATTTCTGCCTCATGCACCAATTCATGTTGCAATATCCCTCTATATTAAAAAAGACACAAGTCGCAAATAATAACATTGCAAGCTTATCGATACACTTTGTTATACTCATAAATTACAGCTGCAGTGCTGGTTGTAGCGTGAGTGGAAGTAGGAAAAACACACATTTTATGGCTTAGAAAACTGTTGAACAAAGTGTTGACAGTGCTGAATAACAACTTAAACATGAGCTTACTCATAAAAACAGCATGAGGAAACTGTGCAGATAGTTATCTGAGCTATCTGATTGGCCAGCGGTAGGCCTATTGTTGCACTTGATTTGCTCTCTATGGCCTGCCGGGTAGGCTGAGTTTGTCGTGGAAATATTGGTCCAAATATTTCTCAGATACCGGAACTCGTGATTTCAAATAGACTTTATTACAAAAGTAACAGGGGCCGAGCAATTCCATGGCACAAATGACCTCTCTAGTCTCTGCACTCAGCACCCTTACATATGGTCACTCCTCTTTTTGTAAATTATTAACACCCCTTTGCTTTTCGCCACTATTATCTTCCTGTCTCGCATCTGGCTTGTCCACACCCACTTTTGACTTATTCATGCTTGTTTTAGATTATATTGGTGGTGTCACCATAGTGCTAATACAAAATATAATACATGTATTACATATATATATGTTCCCAACATATGTGTTTGTCTAATATTATTTGATTAGTACATCTTCTTATTACAGATACATGGCTTGTGGTGCCTGTATTACTTAACTAAGGTACACATTTCTGCTTACGTTCTGTTTGTACATGTCTAGTGATTAACTCCATGTTGATCCAGCCTTGTACATTCCCATGGATTCTGGTTACATTTGGTTTTTACATGTCTAATGGTTAAGTCTATGTTGATCCAGCTCTGTACATCCAATTTGTAAGTCGCTCTGGATAAGAGCGTCTGCTAAATGACTTAAATGTAAATGTAAATGTACATTCACCTGGGCTCAGCCTTTATTCTGCTTACACATGTCTACTAATTAATCCTATGTTGATTCTGCTCACTACTTCTGGGAGAACAGTCTAGGTACTGGAAAATCCCCATAGTACTGGACATAATCCAAGTTCTCCCTTCCGAAACATGAAATAGTTACAAATGGGAACACTTTGCCTTCCCGGCACTAGGGCTGCTGAATCAAGTGCACCTAACGGCAACAGCGTGAAACGAATAAAACTAATAGGAATGCAAGGCTTTATCATTGGGTTTTTTACAGACATGTTTGGAGATCGACTAGGAATGCCTTAGGGTATATGCTATAGAGCAGTGGCACCAACCGTTTCTGAGTCAAGATCACTTTCTAAGTCAAAATGCAAGCAGAGATCTACTGCTCAGATTTTCTTTACACATGACTTGGTGGCCTCCCGAGTGGCACAGTGGTGGTCTAAGGCACTGCATCACAGTTGCTAGCTGTGCCACTAGAGATCCTGATTTGAGAACAGAAGAGCCATGCGACCGGGAGACCCATGGGGCGGCGCAGAATTGACCCAGCATTGTCTGGGTTAGGGAGGGTTTGTCCGGCAGGGATGTCCTTCTCCCATTGCTCTCTTGCAACTCCTGTGGCGGGCTGGGCGCATGCACACTAATATGGTTGCCAGGTGTACAGTGTGTCCTCCATTACATTGGTGTGGCTGGCTTCTGGGTTAAGTGGGCATTGTGTCAAGAAGCACTCTGGTTTGGTTGGGTTGTGTTTCAGGGGACGCATGGCTCTTGACCTTCGCCTCTCCCGAGTCTGTATGGGAGTTGCAGCAATGAGACAAGACTGTACCTCCAAATGGATACCATGAAATTGGTGTAAAAGCAAAAATAACAAATTAAATATACACATGACTTAAGCCTATGCAACATTAACCAAATAAAAACAGTTATGAAGCAATGACGTTTGTGCAGTAGGCTAAAGGCCAACTGCATTTTCACTACATATTGGCTATGCTAGAATTGCCCTGACAATGTTGTTCTTCTCAGACAATTTTTAAATTATATTTTAAATAACATTGGTAATAGATCATTTGTTTTATTACTTGTGAGAAACAGCTAAGTGAGCATCTGATGGTCAGTCTGAGGGGAGGGAGGCTTTATTGTTGTTTTTTTTACAGACATTTTTGGTGATTAACTAGGAATGGCTTGGAGATCAACCAGTCAATCACGATAGACCAGTTGGTGACCACTGCCCTAGGGTCTATGCTATAGAACAGTGGTCACCAACCTTTTCTGGGTCAAATCAAATCAAATCAAATATTATGTGTCACATACACATGGTTAGCAGATGTTAATGCGAGTGTATCGAAATGCTTGTGCTTCCAGTTCCGACAATGCAGTAATAACCAACAAGTAATCTAACTAACAATTCCAAAACTACTGTCTTATACACACAAGTGTAAGGGGATAAAGAATATGTACATATAGATATATGAATGAGTGATGGTACAGTGCAGCATAGGCAAGATACAGTAGATGGTATCGAGTACAGTATATACATATGAGATGAGTATGTAAACAAAGTGGCATAGTTAAAGTGGCTAGTGATACATTACATAAAGATGCAGTAGATGATATAGAGTACAGTACAGAGTACAGTATATACGTATACATATGAGATGAATAATGTAGGGTATGTAAACATTATATTAGGTAGCATTGTTTAAAGTGGCTAGTGATATATTTGACATAATTTCCCATCAATTCCCATTATTAAAGTGGCTGGAGTTGAGTCAGTGTGTTGGCAGCAGCCACTCAATGTTAGTGGTGGCTGTTTAACAGCCTGATGGCCTTGAGATAGAAGCTGTTTTTCAGTCTCTCGGTCCCAGCTTTGATGGACCTGTACTGACCTCGCCTTCTGGATGATAGCGGGGTGAACAGGCAGTGGCTTGGGTGGTTGTTGTCCTTGATGATCTTCATGGCCTTCCTGTAACATCGGGTGGTGTAGGTGTCCTAGAGGGCAGGTAGTCTGCCCCCGGTGATGCGTTGTGCAGACCTCACTACCCTCTGGAGAGCCTTACGGTTGTGGGCGGAGCAGTTGCCATACCAGGCGGTGATACAGCCCGCCAGGATGCTCTCGATTGTGCATCTGTAGAAGTTTGTGAGTGCTTTTGGTGACAAGCCGAATTTCTTCAGCCTCCTGAGGTTGAAGAGGCGCTGCTGTGCCTTCTTCACGATGCTGTCTGTGTGGGTGGACCAATTCAGTTTGTCTGTGATGTGTATGCCGAGGAACTTAAAACTTACTACCCTCTCCACTACTGTTCCATCGATGTGGATAGGGGGTGTTCCCTCTGCTGTTTCCTGAAGTCCACAATCATCTCCTTAGTTTTGTTGACGTTGAGTGTGAGGTTATTTTCCTGACACCACACTCCAAGGGCCCTCACCTCTTCCCTGTAGGCCGTCTCGTCGTTGTTGGTAATCAAGCCTAGCACTGTTGTGTCGTCCGCAAACTTGATGATTGAGTTGGAGGCGTGCGTGGCCACGCAGTCGTGGGTGAACAGGGAGTACAGGAGAGGCTCAGAACGCACCCTTGTGGGGCCCCAGTGTTGAGGATCAGCGGGGTGGAGATGTTGTTGCCTACCCTCACCACCTGGGAGCGGCCCGTCAGGAAGTCCAGTACCCAGTTGCACAGGGCGGGGTCGAGACCCAGGGTCTCGAGCTTGATGACGAGCTTGGAGGGTACTATGGTGTTAAATGCTGAGCTGTAGTCGATAAACAGCATTCTCACATAGGTATTCCTCTTGTCCAGATGGGTTAGGGCAGTGTGCAGTGTGATTGAGATTGCATCGTCTGTGGACCTATTTGGGCGGTAAGCAAATTGGAGTGGGTCTAGGGTGTCAGGTAGGGTGGAGGTGATATGGTCCTTGACTAGTCTCTCAAAGCACTTCATGATGACGGAAGTGAGTGCTACGGGGCGGTAGTCGTTTAGCTCAGTTACCTTAGCTTTCTTGGGAACAGGAACAATGGTGGCCCTCTTGAAGCATGTGGGAACAGCAGACTGGGATAGGGATTGATTGAATATGTCCGTAAACACACCAGCCAGCTGGTCTGCGCATATGCTCTGAGGGCGCGGCTGGGGATGCCGTCTGGGCCTTCAGCCTTGCGAGGGTTAACACGTTTAAATATTTTACTCACCTCGGCTGCAGTGAAGGAGAGTCTGCATGTTTTCTTTGCAGGCCATGTCAGTGGCACTGTATTGTCCTCAAAGTGGGCAAAAAAGTTATTTAGTCTGCCTGGGAGCAAGACATCCTAGTCCGTGACAGGGCTGGTTTTCTTTTTGTAATCCGTGATTGACTGTAGACCCTGCCACATACCTCTTGTGTCTGAGCCGTTGAATTGAGATTCTACTTTGTCTCTATACTGACGCTTAGCTTGTTTGATTGCCTTGCGGTGTGAATAGCTGCACTGTTTGTATTCGGTCATGTTTCCGGTCACCTTGCCCTGATTAAAAGCAGTGGTTCGTGCTTTCAGTTTCACGCGAATGCTGCCATCAATCCACGGTTTCTGGTTTGGGAATGTTTTAATCGTTGCTATGGGAATGACATCTTCAACGCACGTTCTAATGAACTCGCACACCGAATCAGCGTATTCGTCAATGTTGTTGTCTGACGCAATACGAAACATATCCCAGTCCACGTGATGGAAGCAGTCTTGGAGTGTGGAATCAGATTGGTCGGACCAGCGTTGGACAGACCTCAGCGTGGGAGCTTCTTGTTTTAGTTTCTGTCTGTAGTCTTACTTTCTGAGTCAAAACTCATGCCGAGATCTACTGCTCAGATTTTTCTAAACGTTACTTAAAAATCGTAAGCCTATGCAACATTAACCAATTAAAACGGCATATTGTCTATGCTTGAATTGCCCTGGCAATATTGTTCTTCTCAGACCATTTAGAAATGATATACCATTTAAATTATATGATCGTACTGGTAATAAATCATTTGTTGTATTACTTGTGAGGCACAGCTACTGTAAATGAGCATTATAATTTCATTGGAGATCGACCAGTCGATCGCAATCGACCAGTTGGTGACCACAAGTAATTGGAAATGTAATAAATATCATGGCCAGAACCTTTTTTGTTGTTGCTGGTACAAGGGAACATTTTTATCCTAGAGTTGTGTGAATTGTGTGTGTGTGTGTGTGTGTGTGTGTGTGTGTGTGTGTGTGTGTGTGTGTGTGTGTGTGTGTGTGTGTGTGTGTGTGTGTGTGTGTGTGTGTGTGTGTGTGTGTGAGAAACGATGGGCTCTGACGAAATGGAGATGAATAGGCGTACAAACAAAATGATGTTTCCTACACCTAGCCCTCCAATAGACCCAGGGGAGCTTCCTCTATATTGCTATACCTGTCTGACTCCTTCAGATCTGCAAACACATAAAAGTGGAAGGTGCTAGTTGAGGGAGGGGCAGAGGAGGATGGTGAGGGGAAGACAGCTCCTAATAATGGCTGGAACTGAGTGAATGGAATGGTATCAAACACATGGGAACCATGTGTTTGATAATACCATTCAATTGATTCTGTTCCAGCCATTATTATGAGCCTGTCCTCCGATTTAAAGTGCCACCAGCCACCATGCTGGGAAGGGGCTATGGGTTGTTTTGGCCAAGGACGAGGAAAATGAGATTTGGAGAAGATGAAAGCTGGAGAAGATGAGAATGGAAGGAGATGAGAGAAAATGGGACAATGGGATCATCATAAGATGTGAGTTGGTAATCTGACCAGAGAGATTTTGGCCCAGGTGGTGCAGCAGGTAGAGACCATCATCTCTGCCACTTAGGGCGTGTCCTGCCTCCAGACATGCCCATGACCTCTGCCTTGCCTCTGATTGGTGTAACACCAACAATGTGACTCTGCCTCTCGACCTCTCCTGTGATATAAACAAACAATGATAAGAGACAAAATACTCTCAGATAGGAAGGCAGATAGGGTAAATTGATGCACAGTAAAAGTGTTGGGGTCAATTCCATTTAAATGTAGTCAATTCAGAAACCAAATAGATATTCATTCCTGAACTGAAAAATCATCCGTTTGTTAAACGGATTCAGATGTATCTCCTTAACAGGTGCAATTAAAAATGCATTAATTCATTTTTAAAAATGAATATCAATAAATTACTGAGTAGAGAGAGTGGATGAATGGATGTATAGATTAATTCAGACACACACACAGAACATTGTCATAACACGTTTTTTCGACCTGATGAACTGTGAACAAGTTGGACTTTGCGGATCAGTTCTCATTCCACAACAAGCTTGTTTATTGACAGGCAGCCTGAGATAAACCCTTTATCACTACAATGTTTGAATATTTAACATCAAAATGAAAGCCACATCATTAGATCACATGTTGAAGATTTCCCCAAAAAACTGCTTGTGCCCGAATTTTTTTCTAGGCTAAACCTCAAAACCTACAAACAATTATGATATGATGATGACAATGATGATGACGATGATATTGATGATCATCATCATTATGACCTCTTATTATTATTGCTGTTATACAGTAACTTCAGTAACTTGATCTATTCTTCATGTATACAACATTTGGCAAGCTCTCAATGGTGCACCACTGTAACTGTATTCACGATAAACCTAAGTGTGCTTGCGGGGACATTTTGCTGATTTTGTGATACATGCGTACTGAATTACGTTGACGAAATAGGCCCCCAAGCCTTCCTCTGCGAATAGGCTAGTAGTCCAGATAAAATTACAACTATAATAAATTCATTAACGAATCAAACACGTGTGTAGCCTAAATTACTCAAGTAAAAAAATCATTTGAAAGGCGTGGTCTGAGTATGTTCCGGAAATATTCAAATTGGGTCAAATGTGTCTCGGCAATAATCCTGCGAATTCAATTCAACTACAATATAACTGAGCGCGTCGCGAAGTTATGGCAGAGACAACGAATGAAACCGTAGCAAATGCCACCCATTAAATGTATATTAGGCCTTGGCACTATTGAGCAAATCTCACGCCATCATATCCTAGCGAGGGTGACAGAATCGTCCAAATCCAGTTTAATTGTAGGCAATAGGTGTTGCTATGCAATAAAACATGCTTACCCCAGTCTTAATCACTGTGTCAGACCCCGTTGACGAAACGTCTTGCAAGTTCAAGTCCCACCAGTACTTTCGCTTGCACTTGTTCCTTAAATCGAAAAACATATCATGGAAGAAAATAAAACAACAAACAGTTGAACCAACAAGTCTAAAAAGTAACGGAAAAACTTAAAGCTCAAAAACTGCTAGTAAGAATAGAGGCTATCACTTCGCCTCCGCACCTCATACCGTAACGAACTTAAAGAGCGCAACTACATTTGACAATACATTTAACAGGTTTATTTTTATATCATCAAATGGTTTAATATACCTACCTTAGAAAAACGTATATAATACTATATAAAACATATCACTATTTATCATTATTCATTAAAAACTAAACATAAACTTCAAAACGTAGTCACAAAGTATTACGGTATTTAAGCCCGCAAGTAAACCTGTACACCGCTCATTCTTAAACCAGCACTTGACAGTACTCACTTTCACAACATAGACATAGAATATTTTTTTCGACGCTTGTATGTCCCACTCGTTGTTATTATATATCAGTGGTTCTACTTTTTAGCCTATGACTTGGGTGTATTAATTAGCCTTAACATACTTAGCTGTCACAGGTGTGAATGGGGCTCAAAGGGTAAAGGCACTGTCCTGAGGGAGGTTATCTTTGCCACGCGCAGGATCTTCGGATAGTGAGTTACACCACCAACTATCAAAGTGCAGAAACCTGTCGCAGTGATAGCGAGCAGTAGGCTATTTCTTCTTATTTCTAAAAGCGAGTTATTCAGGGGGGCTGCTGCATCGATTTTACAGTTACAAAGATAACCACCTGAAACGGGGCTTACGCCAACGGTGTATGGAACTGCTGTAGGTAATGAAATGACATACTTTCTCACTTTTTCCCCACTGCTCCTGAGCGTCCTGTTGCTACTGCTCAGCGGCATCATCACACCTGCATACACAGATGATGTAAGTATGAAAATACCACGCTGAATTAGGCTATAAGGGCTCAGTTTAGAGTAAAGTCTGCTGCATATCGTGCATGCATGTGTTATAACTGATTTGTATGGGAAATATTGTTCAACCATTGTTTATTGCGTACATGAATCTGAGTTGCTGATATAGCTGAGTTGACGTGTCATCCAAGCCGAAATTACTTCAAATGATGTGTCACCTGAATAGCCACCAATAGACGTATTATTGTTAGCCTAACTCATACAGGTAGTCTAGGTTTACTTTAGTGTAGCAGGAGCGCGTTATGTTGAGCTAAGATGGGTATAAAATGCATTGATGTCAGAGTTCAATTATGTTGATGTAATTTATTGACTCTACAGGTCTAGGGCTCATGACGGGTGTATTGCAAAGCTTTAGGTTACTGGTAAAGATTGCATTTAGTTGTAGAGTGATGGCAATTTTAATATGGTAGAATGGAAATGGTTAAAAAGATTCAGCCAGCTCCAACAGAGGCGCTATTGCGTGCGTGCGCACACACACGTAAACACATACACACACAGATAGCTCATTAAGCTGTTTGTTAATTAATTAATTTTTCATAATCTTCATCATCATTATCCCATCTATAAGCACAGTCTGGAATCTGGGAATGGTAATTTCAATTATTGATATTCTCATGAGCAGCGCACACCTGTATTACTCTACACTTCCTACAAAAAGAATGCTCAATATGGGGCATTGAAGAGTCTGCCTTGTGCAGACTGCCAGGTGGAAACAGAATCTATGGAACATATTTTCTGGTACTGTCCATCAGTTGCTTGCTTTTGGAGTCAGGTCCAGGAATGGTTGTTCAGGATTCAAACTGTATTGTTAGGGGATCTGAAAAAACATGATCAGTCAATGGGAAATGTCATTATACTCTTGGGTAAAGTATTTATTTTTAGGGCAATATCAGTAAAATCTTTTCAAATAGGGATTTTTAGAACCCCCATAAGACATCACAGTAAAATGGAGGGATGTATTGCAAAAGGAAATTACACATTGGCATTACACTGGGAAAGATGGGTTAATCTGTGGACATTGGAGGGTTGGAGTTAAGAATGAACGGTGCTGCTGTGGGTGAAAATCCAGAAAATGAAGGAAGAAGAAATTAGTAATATATGTAAAAATATACAGTGCATTCGGAAAGTATTCAGATTACTTTTTTCACATTTTGTTACGTTACAATCTTATTCTAAAATAGATTACATTGTTTCCCCCTCCTCATCGATCTACACACCATGATGACAAAGCGTTAACAGGTTTTTAGACATTTTTGCACATTTACATAAATATTCAGACCCTTTATTCATTACTTTGTTGAAGCACCTTTGGAAGCGATTAGAGCCTTGAGTCTTCTTGGGTATGACGCTACAAGCTTGGCACACCTGTGTTTGGGGAGTTTCTCCCATTCTTCTCTGCAGATCCTCTCAAGCTGTGTCAGGTTGGATGGGGAGCGTCGCTGCGCAGCTAGTTTCTGGTCTCTCCAGAGATATTCGTCAGGTTCAAGTCGGGCTCTGGCTGGGCCACTCAAGGAGATTCAGAGACTTGTCCGGAAGCCACTCCTGATTTGTCTTGTGTGTGTGCTTAGGGTCATTGTCCTGTTGGAAGGTGAACCTTCACCCAAGTATGAGGTCCTGAGCACTCGGCAGCAGGTTTTCATCAAGGATCTTTCTGTATTTTGCTCCATTCATATTTCCCTCGATCCTGACTAGTCTTCCATTCTCTGCCACTGAAAAACATTCCCACAGCCTGATGCTGCCACCACCATGCTTCACTGTAGGGATGGTGCCAGTCTTCCTCCAGACGTGACGCTTGGCATTCAGTCCAAAGAGTTCAACCTTGGTTTCATCAGACCAGATAGTCTGGTTTCTCACGGTCAGAGTCCATTAGGTGCCTTTTGGCAAACTCCAAGCTGGCTGTCATGCCTATTACTGAGGAGTGGCTTCCATTTGGCCCTCTACCTTAAAGGTGTGATTGGTGGAGTGCTGCAGAGATGGTTGTCCTTCTGGAAGGTTCTCCCATCTCCACAGAGGAACTCTGGAGCACTGTCAGAGTGACCATTGGGTTTTTGGTCACCTCCCTGACCAAGACCCTTCTCCCTTCTCCGATTGCTCAGTTTGGCCGGGCGGCCAGCTATAGGAAGAGTCTTGGTGGTTCCAAACTTCTTCCATTTAAAAATGATGGAGGCCACTGTGTGGCCCTTCAATCCTGGAGAAATCTTTTGGTACCCTTCCCCAGATCTGTGCCTCGACACAATCTTGTGTCGGAGCTCTATGGATAATTCCTTTGACCACATGGCTTGGTTTTTGTTCTGACATGCACTGTCAACTGTGAGACCTTATGCAGACAGGTGTGTGCCTTTCCAAATCATGTCCAATCAATTGAATTTACCACAGGTGGATTCCAATCAAGTTGTAAAAACATCTCAAAGATGATCAATGGAAGCAGGATGTACCTGACCTCAATTTCGAGTCTCATAGCCAAGGGTCTGAATACTTATATAATAAGATATTTCTTAAATTTGCAAAAAAAATCTAAAAACATGTTTTTACTTTGTCATTATGGGGTATTGTGTGTAGATTCATGAGGAAAATAATTAGAATAAGGCTTTAACGTAACAACATTTGGAAAAAGTGAAAGGGTCTGAATTCTTCCCGAATGCACTGTATCTGCAATATTGAAGCTGATCTTCCCTCCCTGAAAAATGAGTAAACATTCCAATGAAGACCCAATTTGGTTTTCAGATAATTTTATCATGACAAAATACTGTTAATGTTGTTAAATACCCAATATTATTTAATAACCATTAGTAGAGGGACAAACCATAACGGTTATAAGAATGTTTGGTGAAAATGTTCCAATAACATTTGTTTTGCACATTTAATGTGTTTTTGTCCCAAAATATACAAATAAAAACAGAAATGTGGGCCTGATACATTCTTCTTCGCAGAGGCAACCATGCAACAGATTCTTAGTTTGATCCTATCAGTAGTTTTTGTGAGCCCAAGAATGCTTTGAACATTTCATTTTATGCTGAGAAGACCAAGCATAAATGCCTTTTGATTGTCAATGGTTCCATTCTTCCAGACATTAGACATTATGACTCATCTATAGCTGAAATTAGTAGGTGGCTCAGTAGGATGACAATTGCAATACCAAGTCCCACGGGTTTGGCCGGGGTAGGCCGTCATTGTAAATAAAAATTTACTCCACCACAGGCTTTACACAATGCTTTGATCATTATAACAATATATGACGAAGAAAGGATTGATGTCTATGCAGTTTAAAATTGGATAGCCAACTCCTGATTGAAAGTGCGTATTTAGATCTTTAAAAATATAGCCTATATATGTGGCAGACTGGGGGTGAGGGAGGGATGTTATGGAGGCAGCAGGTATAAAGTAGAATGCTCAAATTAGAGTATGTGTTAATGTTGTCCTCAGTGTGTGTGTGTGTGTATGGTGAGAAGAGGGCCAGGTTGGTGTAAGGGTGGCTTGTGTTCACAGTGTAAGAGTGTGGTAAGTCTGCAGTGAGAACAATTCCCCTTGTCGTGTGTATTTGTTTTACAGCGGCTGTTATCTGCAGTAGACATCTGATGGGGCACAGGCTCAGTCTTGTCACTGTGAATCTCAGATCACTCTGCTTTTAGACAGTCAGTGTGCTGCGTGCTCCACAGCCTCACCTCTTGGGCATCATAGATTCCACATCACCTGTACTAGTCATGACTACACAGGTTCAGTATTGAGACTCTGGACTAGGAACTCATTACTGCCCCAGATACAATGTTCACCCCCTCTGTAGGACTAGTGCTCATCCACTGGGGAAGAGACCTATGAGCACCACTTAGTTGTACTAAGATTAGCTGCAGTCTTTAAAACTACTGTAGTTTATACGCTGAACAAAAATATAAACACAACATATAAAGTGTTGGTCTCACGTTTCATGAGCTGAAATAAAAGATCCCAGAAATGTTCCATATGCACAAAAATCATATTTCTCTCAAATTTTGTGCAGAAATGTGTTTACATCCCTGTTAGTGAGCATTTCTCTTTTGCTAAAATAATCCATGCATCTGATGGGTGTGGCATATCAAGAAGCTGACTAAACAGCATGATCATTACACAGGTGCGCCTTGTGCTGGGGACAACGCATGTGAAGTTTTGTCACACAACACAAAGTCACACATGTTTTGAGTAAGCGTGCAATTGGCATGCTGACAGTAGTAATGTCCACCAGAGCTGTTGCCAGAGAAATTAATGTTAATTTCTCTACCATAAACCGCTGCCGACGTCATTATAGAGAATTTGGTAGTTTGACCAACTGGCCTCACAACCGCAGGCCATGAGTATGGTGTTGTGTGGGTGAGTGGTTTGCTGATGTCAACGTTGTGAACAGAGTACCCCATGGTGGTGGTGGGGTTCTGGTATGGTCAGGTAGAAGCTACGGACAACAAACAAAATTGCATTTTATCGATGGCAATTTGAATGCACAGAGACACAGTGATGAGATCCTGAGGCCCATTGTCGTGCCATTCATCCATTGCCATCATCTCATGTTTCAGCATAATAATGCACAGCCCCATGACGCAAGGATATACACACAATTCCTGGAAGCTGAAAATGATCCAGTTCTTCCATGGCCTCCATACTCACCAGACATGTCACCCATTGAGCATGTGTGGGATGCTCAGGATCGACGTGTACCGCAGTGTGTTCCAGTTCCCATCAATACCCAGCAACTTCGCACAGCCAAATTCCACAGGCCACAATAAACAGCCTGATCAACTCTATGCAAAGGAGATGTGTCGCGCTGCATGAGACACATGGTGGTCATGCCAGATACTGACTGGTTTTCTGATCCACACCCCTAACTTTTTTTAAGGCACAGTATCTGTGACCAGCAAATGCATATCTGTATCATGTGAAATCCATAGATTAGGGCCTAATGAATTTATTTCAATTGACTGATTTCCTTTATATGAAATGTAACTCAGTAAAATCTAGCATTTATATATTTGTTCAGTATAATACAGAATAAGTTTGTATTGATCCATCTTTATATTTAAACCCCATTGTAATAGGAAACATAAATACAGCAAATATATGTGGTGCTTTATCTTTTCAACTCATTTTGAATAGTGGCATATAGCCTCTACAAAACAGACGGCCTAAGGCATAGACTTACCGCAACAGAAGACAACTTTTGAAGTTCCAAAACATCTATGACCCTTGTTTAAGACTGCTTTCAGTAGCAGAAATGCAGGAAATATAGAAAACTATTGGAATGTGAAAGAGGAAATAGCGTACTGCAGAAAGTTGTTCAAAATAACTATCTGCCTCTGGGCAAAAAGGTAAGATGGACAGAGAGAGGCAGAGAGACAGAATATATATAATATTTTCCAGGTGTGTGGAGTCACACAGTCTGATGGTCACAGTCTAGTGACTAAGTCAATTCATATGGCCTTAACTTCTATGCTATACACTATGGACAACATTTTTGATAACACTTTATATGAAGGGGGTATACAAAGTATTCATAACATCCTTATGAAACCAGTCATGACACCTTCAAGAACGCTGCAGTATCATTCACACAACATTCACAACACATTTATTCAACAGCATTCATAATATGTCTTCAAAATAAATAAATACTTATTATAGTACAATAATTGTTTTATAAGACAAATCTTGAGTGAGCCTGGTGATGCTGACTGAGTGGGCTCAAGTTCAGGTCTCCTGCGCACTACAACAGTGTGTTAGCCTGCGGAACTAAAAGCTAGGCAATCGTATGTGGCACTAATACAAGTCTTCAGATCTCAGCTAATTCCCTTAACATACAGATTTTACGGTATGTTGCAAGTTAAAAAAATCTCAGGCAGTGTTTTTCAGAGCCCAATTCATACAGTCCCATTAGTTTATCAATACATAATGAAAGGTGTGAAAAACGATAAACTACTGTTTCCCTGGCTAAATTGATGAACTGATTTGGGCCATCAGTTGATTGATAGATCTTGGCCTACTGTGAGAAAGATAACATTTCTTGCGGGTAGATGCTCGCACGCGTTTTACAGTTAGGCTATGTATAACTTTAGGGCGGCAGGGTAGCCTAGTGGTTAGAGCATTGGACTAGTAACTGAAGGAATGCAAGTTCAAATCCCTGAGCTGACAAGGTACAAAAGCTTATGTTCTGCCTCTGAGCAGGCAGTTAGCCCACTGCTCCTAGGCCATCATTGAAAATAAGAATTTGTTCTTAACTGACTTGCCTAGTTAAATAAATAAAAAAAATAACTTGCAGAGGTGGATGCTGAAAATCTGTACTTAGGTAAAAGTAATGTTACTTAGTAGAGGTCGACCGATTGTGATTTTTCAACGCCGATACCGATTATTGGAGGACCAAAAAAGCCGATACCGATTAATCAGCCGATTTAATAATTTTTTTTGTAATAATGACAATTACAACAATACTGAATTAACACTTATTTTAACTTAATATAATACATCAATAAAATCAATTTAGCTTCAAGTGGATAATAAAACATGTTCAATTTGGTTTAAATAATGCAAAAACAAAGTGTTGCAGAAGAACATATGAAAGCTGGTGTTTCCTTTGAACATGAGTCTTCAATATTTCCAGGTAAGAAGTTTTAGGTTGTAGCTATTATAGGACTATTTCCCTCTATACCATTTGTATTTCATTAACCTTTGACTATTGGATGTTCTTATAGGCACTTTAGTATTGCCAGTGTAACAGTATATCTTCCGTCTCTCTCCTCGCTCCTCCCTGTGCTCGAACCAGCAACACAACGACAGCAGCCACCACATCGAAGCAGCGTTACCCATGCAGAGCAAGGGAAACAACCACCCTAAGGCTCAGAGCGAGTGAAGTTTGAAATGCTATTAGCGCACGCTAACTAGCCAGCCATTTCACTTCGGTCACACCAGTTTGAAGTCATAAACAGCGCAATGCTTGACTCACAACGAATAGCTGCTGGCAAAAGGCACGAACAGATACTTAGATACTTGTATGCTTGTATGCTCAGTCAGATTATATGCAACACAGGACACACTAGATAATATCTAGTAATATCATCAACCATGTGTAGTTAACTAGTGATTAGGATTGACTGTTTTCTATAAGATAAGTTTAATGCTAGCTAGCAACTTACCTTGGCTTACTGCATTTGCGTAACAGGCAGTCTCCTTGTGGAGTGTAACAAGAGAGAGGCAGGTCATTAATATTGGTATAGTTAACTGTAAGGTTGCAAGATTGAATCCCCGGAGCTGACAAGGTGAAAATCTGCCTCTCTGCCCCTGAACGAGGCAGTTAACCCACCGTTCCTGTAACGGCGTTCTTTTGTTGTTGAAGGAGAGTCGGACCGAAATGCAGCGTGTAAGTTACTCATGTTTATTGAGTGAAGACAAAACGAACAAACTAACACGAATAACTAATAAATACAAAAAAAACAACAAACAGAACGAAACCTAATACAGCCTGACTGGTGAAACTAACACAGAGACAGGAACAATCACCCACGAAATACAAAGCGAAATCAGGCTACCTAAATACGGTTCCCAATCAGCGACAACGAGAAGCACCTGACTCCGATTGAGAACCGCCTCAGGCAGCCAACCTAATTAACACACACACACACCCCTAATCAACTACAATACCAAACACTACAAACCCCAATACGAAAAAACAATACATAACAACCCCATGTCACACCCTGGTCTGACTAACTAATAAACTAAAACACACAATACTAAGACCAAGGCGTGACAGAACCCCCCTAAGGTGCGGACTCCCGAATGCACCTCAAAACCATAGGGAGGGTCCGGGTGGGCGTCTGTCCATGGTGGCGGTTCCGGCTCCGGACGTGGACCCCACTTCATAAATGTCAATGTTCCTCCCCTTCGCGTCCATGGATAATCCACCCTAACCGCCGACCATGGCCGAATAGTCCTCACCCAGAACCCTACATAATAGAAGAGCAGCTCGTGACTGAGGGGCAGCTCGGGACTGAGGCAGCTCGGGACTGAGGGACAGCTCGGGACAGAGGGGCAGCTCGGGACAGAGGGGCAGCTCGGGACAGAGGGGCAGCTCGGGACAGAGGGGCAGCTCAGCACTGAGAGGCAGCCCAGCACCGAGAAAAAGCCCAGCACCGGGAAAAAGCCCAGCCAGGAAGTAGAATCCGGCAGATCCAGGCTGACTGGCGGATCCTGGCTGACTGGCGGATCCTGGCTGACTGGCGGATCCTGGCTGACTGGCGGATCCTGGCCGACTGGCGGATCCTGGCCGACTGGCGGATCCTGGCCGACTGGCGGATCCTGGCTGACTAGCAGATCTGGAAGAGTCTGGTTGACTGGCAGATCTGGAAGAGTCTGGTTGACTGGCAGATCTGGAAGAGTCTGGTTGACTGGCAGATCTGGAAGAGTCTGGTTGACTGGCAGATCTGGAAGAATCTGGTTGACTGGCAGATCTGGAAGAGTCTGGTTGACTGGCAGATCTGGAAGAGTCTGGCTGACTGGAATGGTCTGGCTGACTGGCAGATCTGGAAGAGTCTGGCTGACTGGCAGATCTGGCTGCTTCATGCTGACTGACGGCTCAGGCTGCTCCATGCAGAATGACAGCTCTGGCGGCTTCTTGCAGATTGGCAGCTCCATGCAGACTGGCAACTCCATGCAGACTAGCAGCTCAGGCTGCTGTATACAGACAGGAGGCTCCGGCAGCGCTGTAGAGGAGGAAGGCTCTAGAACCGCTGAACAGACGGGAGACTCCGACAGCGCAGGAGAGGGAGAAAGCGCTGGCTGCGCTGAACAGGCGAGGCGCACTGTAGGCCTGATGCGTGGTGCTGGCACTGGTGGTATTTGGCCGAGGACACGCACAGGAAGCCTAGTGCGGGGAGCTGCTACTGGAGGGCTGGGGTGTGGAGGTGGTTCTGGATAGACCGGACCGTGCAGGCGCACTGGAGCTCTTGAGCACCGAGCCTGCCCAACCTTACCTGGTTGAATACTCTCGGTTGCCCTGCCAGTGCTGTGAGGAGAAATAGCCCGCACTGGGCTATGTAGGCTAACCGGAGAAACAGAGCGCAAGGCTGGTGCCATGAAAACCGGCCCAAGGAGACGCACTGGAGAACGGATGCGTAGAGCCGGCTTCATAGCATTTGGCTCGACGCTCAATCTAGCCCGGCCGATACGCGGAGCTGAAATATACCGTACCGGGCTATGCACCGGCACTGGGGACCCCGTGCGCACCTCTGCATAACACGGTGCCTATCCGGTCTCTCTAGCCCCCCGGTAAGCACAGGGAGATTGCGCAGGTCTCCTACCTGACGCAGCCATACTCCCTGATAGACCCCCCCCAAAAAAATTTGGGGGCTGCTTTTCGGGCTTCCATCCAAGTCGCCGTGCTGCCTCCTCATATTTGCGCCTCTCCGCTTTAGCCGCTTCTACTTCCTCCTTGGGGAGGCGATATTCACCAGGCTGAGCCCAGGGTCCTTCTCCGTCCAGTTCGTCTTCCCATGTCCATTCACCGAATAATTCCTCCTCCCTTTGCTGCTCCAGCTGTCGCTGCCTGTTAACACGCTGCTCCGGTTTACTCTTCGCCTGCTGCGCTTTAGGGCGGCTACACTCTTCTGGTTTAGCCCAGGGTCCTCTTCCGTCCAGGATTTCCTCCCATGTCCAGAAATCCTTATAACGAGGCTCCACTTTGCGCGGCTCTTCTTTGCGCTGCTCCTGCCTGTTGACACGCTGCTCGGTCCGAGTTTGGTGGGTGATTCTGTAACGGCGTTCTTTTGTTGTTGAAGGAGAGTCGGACCGAAATGCAGCGTGTAAGTTACTCATGTTTATTGAGTGAAGACAAAACGAATGAACTAACACGAATAACTAATAAATACAACAAAAAAAACCAAACAGAACGAAACCTAATACAGCCTGACTGGTGAAACTAACACAGAGACAGGAACAATCACCCACGAAATACAAAGCGAAATCAGGCTACCTAAATACGGTTCCCAATCAGCGACAATTAGAAGCACCTGACTCCGATTGAGAACCGCCTCAGGCAGCCAACCTAATTACATTTACATTTTACATTTAAGTCATTTGGCAGACGCTCTTATCCAGAGCGACTTACAAATTGGTGAATTCACCTTATGACATCTAGTGGAACAGCCACTTTACAATAGTGCATCTAAATCATTTAAGGGGGGGCGGGGGTGAGAAGGATTACTTTATCCTATCCTAGGTATTCCTTAAAGAGGTGGGGTTTCAGGTGTCTCCGGAAGGTGGTGATTGACTCCGCTGTCCTGGCGTCGTGAGGGAGTTTGTTCCACCATTGGGGGGCCAGAGCAGCGAACAGTTTTGACTGGGCTGAGCGGGAACTGTACTTCCTCAGTGGTAGGGAGGCGAGCAGGCCAGAGGTGGATGAACGCAGTGCCCTTGTTTGGGTGTAGGGCCTGATCAGAGCCTGGAGGTACTGCGGTGCCGTTCCCCTCACAGCTCCGTAGGCAAGCACCATGGTCTTGTAGCGGATGTGAGCTTCAACTGGAAGCCAGTGGAGAGAGCGGAGGAGCGGGGTGACGTGGGAGAACTTGGGAAGGTTGAACACCAGACGGGCTGCGGCGTTCTGGATGAGTTGTAGGGGTTTAATGGCACAGGCAGGGAGCCCAGCCAACAGCGAGTTGCAGTAATCCAGACGGGAGATGACAAGTGCCTGGATTAGGACCTGCGCCGCTTCCTGTGTGAGGCAGGGTCGTACTCTGCGGATGTTGTAGAGCATGAACCTACAGGAACGGGCCACCGCCTTGATGTTAGTTGAGAACGACAGGGTGTTGTCCAGGATCACGCCAAGGTTCTTAGCGCTCTGGGAGGAGGACACAATGGAGTTGTCAACCGTGATGGCGAGATCATGGAACGGGCAGTCCTTCCCCGGGAGGAAGAGCAGTTCCGTCTTGCCGAGGTTCAGCTTGAGGTGGTGATCCGTCATCCACACTGATATGTCTGCCAGACATGCAGAGATGCGATTCGCCACCTGGTCATCAGAAGGGGGAAAGGAGAAGATTAATTGTGTGTCGTCTGCATAGGAATGATAGGAGAGACCATGTGAGGTTATGACAGAGCCAAGTGACTTGGTGTATAGCGAGAATAGGAGAGGGCCTAGAACAGAGCCCTGGGGGACACCAGTGGTGAGAGCGCGTGGCGAGGAGACAGATTCTCGCCACGCCACCTGGTAGGAGCGACCTGTCAGGTAGGACGCAATCCAAGCGTGGGCCGCGCCGGAGATGCCCAACTCGGAGAGGGTGGAGAGGAGGATCTGATGGTTCACAGTATCGAAGGCAGCCGATAGGTCTAGAAGGATGAGAGCAGAGGAGAGAGAGTTAGCTTTAGCAGTGCGGAGCGCCTCCGTGATACAGAGAAGAGCAGTCTCAGTTGAATGACTAGTCTTGAAACCTGACTGATTTGGATCAAGAAGGTCATTCTGAGAGAGATAGCGGGAGAGCTGGCCAAGGACGGCACGTTCAAGAGTTTTGGAGAGAAAAGAAAGAAGGGATACTGGTCTGTAGTTGTTGACATCGGAGGGATCGAGTGTAGGTTTTTTCAGAAGGGGTGCAACTCTCGCTCTCTTGAAGACGGAAGGGACGTAGCCAGCGGTCAGGGATGAGTTGATGAGTGAGGTGAGGTAAGGGAGAAGGTCTCCGGAAATGGTCTGGAGAAGAGAGGAGGGGATAGGGTCAAGCGGGCAGGTTGTTGGGCGGCCGGCCGTCACAAGAAGCGAGATTTCATCTGGAGAGAGAGGGGAGAAAGAGGTCAGAGCACAGGGTAGGGCAGTGTGAGCAGAACCAGCGGTGTCGTTTGACTTAGCAAACGAGGATCGGATGTCGTCGACCTTCTTTTCAAAATGGTTGACGAAGTCATCTGCAGAGAGGGAGGGGGGGGGGGGGAAGGAGGATTCAGGAGGGAGGAGAAGGTGGCAAAGAGCTTCCTAGGGTTAGAGGCAGATGCTTGGAATTTAGAGTGGTAGAAAGTGGCTTTAGCAGCAGAGACAGAGGAGGAAAATGTAGAGAGGAGGGAGTGAAAGGATGCCAGGTCCGCAGGGAGGCGAGTTTTCCTCCATTTCCGCCCTGTTCTGTGAGCTCGCAATGAGTCGTCGAGCCACGGAGCGGGAGGGGAGGACCGAGCCGGCCTGGAGGATAGGGGACATAGAGAGTCAAAGGATGCAGAAAGGGAGGAGAGGAGGGTTGAGGAGGCAGAATCAGGAGATAGGTTGGAGAAGGTTTGAGCAGAGGGAAGAGATGATAGGATGGAAGAGGAGAGAGTAGCGGGGGAGAGAGAGCGAAGGTTGGGACGGCACGATACCATCCGAGTAGGGGCAGTGTGGGAAGTGTTGGATGAGAGCGAGAGGGAAAAGGATACAAGGTAGTGGTCGGAGACTTGGAGGGGAGTTGCAATGAGGTTAGTGGAAGTACAGCATCTAGTAAAGATGAGGTCGAGCGTATTGCCTGCCTTGTGAGTAGGGGGGGAAGGTGAGAGGGTGAGGTCAAAAGAGGAGAGGAGTGGAAAGAAGGAGGCAGAGAGGAATGAGTCAAAGGTAGACGTGGGGAGGTTAAAGTCGCCCAGGACTGTGAGAGGTGAGTCGTCCTCAGGAAAGGAGCTTATCAAGGCATCAAGCTCATTGATGAACTCTCCGAGGGAACCTGGAGGGCGATAAATGATAAGGATGTTAAGCTTGAAAGGGCTGGTAACTGTGACAGCATGGAATTCAAAGGAGGCGATAGACAGATGGGTAAGGGGAGAAAGAGAGAATGACCACTTGGGAGAGATGAGGATCCCGGTGCCACCACCCCGCTGACCAGAAGCTCTCGGGGTGTGCGAGAACACGTGGGCGGACGAAGAGAGAGCAGTAGGAGTAGCAGTGTTATCTGTGGTGATCCATGTTTCCGTCAGTGCCAAGAAGTCGAGGGACTGGAGGGAGGCATAGGCTGAGATGAACTCTGCCTTGTTGGCCGCAGATCGGCAGTTCCAGAGGCTACCGGAGACCTGGAACTCCACGTGGGTCGTGTGCGCTGGGACCACCAGATTAGGGTGGCCGCGGCCACGCGGTGTGGAGCGTTTGTATGGTCTGTGCAGAGAGGAGAGAACAGGGATGGATAGACACATAGTTGACAGGCTACAGAAGAGGCTACGCTAATGCAAAGGAGATTGGAGTGACAAGTGGACTACACGTCTCGAATGTTCAGAAAGTTAAGCTTACGTAGCAAGAATCTTATTGACTAAAATGATTGAAATGATACAGTACTGCTGGAGTAGGCTAGCTGGTAGTGGCTGCGTTGTTGACTTTGTAGGCTAGCTGGCAGTGGCTGCGTTGTTGACACTACACTAATCAAGTCGTTCCGTCGAGTGTAATAGTTTCTACAGTGCTGCTATTCGGGGGCTAGCTGGCTAGCTAGCAGTGTTGATTACGTTACGTTACGTTAAAAGAACGACAATAGCTGGCTAGCTAACCTAGCAAATCGCTCTAGACTACACAATTGTCTTAGATACAAAGACGGCTATGTAGCTAGCTAGCTACGATCAAACAAATCAAACCGTTGTACTGTAATGAAGTGAGATGAAAATGTGATACTACCTGTGGAGCGAAGCGGAATGTTGACCGGGTTGTTGACGTTCTATTCAGTAGGCGTTGGCTAGCTGTTGGATAGCTAGCTAGCAGTATCTCCTACGTTAAGGATGACAAATAGCTGGCTAGCTAACCTCGGTAAATTAAGATAATCACTCTAAGTCTACACACTCTAAACTACACAATTATCTTGGATACGAAGACAGCAAAGACAACTATGTAGCTAGCTAACACTACACTAATCGAGTCGTTCAGGTGAGTGAATAGTTTCTACAGTGCTGGTATTCGTTAGCTAGCTGCTGGGCAGATAGCAGTGTAGACTACGTTAGGACGACGAAATACGATAATTACGCAATTATCTTTGATACAAAGACGGCTATGTAGCTAGCTAAGAAGAAATTGCTAAGATTAGACAAATCAAACCGTTGTACTATAATGAAATGTAATGAAAATGTAATGAAAATTCAATGAAAAGTTATACTACCTGCGGACCGAAGTGTAGACGCGACCGCTCGCTCCAACCCGGAACCGGAAGATTAACACACACACACACCCCTAATCAACTACAATACCAAACACTACAAACCCCAATACGAAAAAACAATACATAACAACCCCATGTCACACCCTGGTCTGACTAACTAATAAACTAAAACACACAATACTAAGACCAAGGTGTGACAGTTCCTAGGCCGTCATTGAAAATAAGAATGTGTTCTTAACTGACTTGCCTAGTTAAATAAAGATTAAATAAAGGTGTAAAAAAATTTTTTTTTAAAAATCCCAATATTACCGATTTCGGATTGTTATGAAAACTTGAAATCATCCCTAATTAATCGGTCGACCTCTATTACTTAGATTGTAATTTACTCAAGTAAAATGTTATTTCTTAGGAAACTACTTAAGAGTAAAAAAGTATCCGGACAGAAAATTAATTAAGTACTATTTCTAAATTTTGTTTGGTCATTTTTTGACACCTTATGGTAAACTGTGACAGAAAACAAAAAGGACAATGACATAGTGCAATTGATTTGATATACATAGGCTGTATTTATTATGGATCCCCATTTGCTGCCAAGGCAGAAGCTGCTATTACTGGGATCCAGGAAAATAAAGGCAGTTATACAATATTAAAAACATTACAATACATTCATAACACATTTCACAACACACTAAGTGTGTGCCCTCAGGCCCCTACTCCCTACTTCCACAACACAAAATCCATATGTACGTGTGTGTGTATAGTGCTTATGTTATCATGTGTTATCATGTGTTATTAAGGGGGACAGGTGGCCAAGTGGTTAGAGCATTGGGCCAGGAACTGAAAGGTTGATAGATCAAATCCCTGAGCTGACAAAGTAAAAAATCTGTCTTACTGCCTCTGAACAAGGCAGTTAACCCACTGTTGCCTGATAGGTGGACATTGTAATTAAGAATTTGTTCTTAACTCACTTGTCAAGTTAAATAAAGGATACTTTTGAATGTATGCTTGTGTTGCTTTACAGTCCCCGCTGTTTAATAAGTTGTATTTTTATATGTATAAGTCTGATTCTACTGTCCAGGCTACATCACATCCGGCCGTGATAAGGCGGCGCATAATTTGCCCAGTGTTGTCCGGGTTTGACCGGGGTAGGCCGTCATTGTAAATAAGAATTTGTTCTTAATTAACTGACTTGCCTAGTTAAATAAAGGTTAAATGTAAAAAAATAATAATTTAAAAAGCACTGCTTGCATCAGTTACCCGATGTGGAATAGAGTTCCACGTAGTGTCCCATAGTTTGTTATGGATTGGGGACTGTGAAGAGAACTCTGATGGCTTGTTGTGTGGGGTATGCATGGGTGTCTGAGCGGTGTGCTAGTCGTAAACAGACAGCTCGGTGCATTCAACATGTCAATACCTCTCACAAATACAAGTAGTGATAAAGTAGTGTAGTGATAAAGTCAATCTCTTCTCCACTTTGAGATTGACATGTATATTTTTTCGGCTCCCGAGTGGTGCAGCGGCATCTCAGTGGGGCACAGCATCTCATTGCTTGAGGTGTCACTCGATTCCAGGCTGTTTCATTGGCCGTGATTCTGAGTCCCATAGGGTGTTGCACAATTGTGACTCACCACCTGGATTTTGTCTTAAGTAGTGAAATTTTGTTTTTTACATTGGATTAAAGTAGTGACTCAGAGCTACAAAATTATATATCATACACTGCATTTGAGGAACAATGGGAAAGTAATTCTGCTTTGAAATTTGATCAACTTGTAAACTTACTTTTGAGAAAATGACCTTTGAATGTTTTGGTATCTAGTGAAGAGCTCTTCTTTGTATACACCCATTCAGCATCCTTCACACCCTCTTAAGCTTTAGCCCCACCCATCTCGTTTCGCTCTCGGAGCGCACACTTGATGCCCTGGCCAATGATTTGTTTACCTATGGATAACATGAAAACAGCCGAACTAGCTCTAACTTTTTTGCAGACGTTTACTGACACAGGCCAAATTCAACGGGTGTTGTACACACGTCACGTAACTTTAGCTAATGAGCCAGCCAGCTAACGTTAGCTAGTTAAACAACAACGCTAACCAACCAGGTTCAAAATTAGCTAGTTAACAGTACAGTTTAGATTGAAATGAAACTTTCTGTCAAAATTAGAAATGTGTAATATCTGAAAATGTAGCTATCTAACGCTACACTATCTTACCTGTATACATGATCATGCATGATGGACGCGTTTTTTTAAAGCCATGTTTTCTCGGGCTTAACAAACAAGGCTCGTAATTTAACCATTTTATTCATAAACTCAGCAAAAAAAGAAACTTCTCTTTTTTGGGAACCTGTCTTTCAAAGATAATTCATAAAAAATCCAAACAACTTCCCAGATCTTCATTGTAAGGGATTTTTAAACACTGTTTCCCATGCTTGTTCAATGAACCATAAACAATGAATGAACATGCACCTGTGGAAGGGTCGTTAAGACACTAACAGTTTACAGACGGTAGGAAATTAAGGTCACAGTTATGAAAAATGTAGGACACTAAAGAGGCCTTTCTACTTACTCTGAGAAACACCAAAGGAAAAATGCCCAAGGTCCCTGCTCATCTGCGTGAACGTGCCTTAGGGATGCTGCAAGGAGGCATGAGGTCTGCAGATGCAATGTCCGTACAGTGAGACACCTAAGACAGCGCTAGAGGGAGATGGGATGGACAGCTGATCATCCTCGCAGTGGCAGACCGCGTGTAACAACACCTGCACAGGATCGGTACATCCGAACATCAGACCTGCGGGACAGGTACAGGATGGCAACAACAACTGCCTGAGTTACACCAGCAACGCACAATCCCTCCATCAGTGCTCAGACTGTCCGCAATAGGCTGAGAGAGGCTGGACTGAGGTCTTGTAGGCCTGTTGTAAAGCAGGTCCTTACCAGACATCACCGGCAACAACGTCGTCTATGGGCACAAACCCACCGTCGCTGGACCAGACAGGACTGGCAAGAAGTGCTCTTCACTGACGATTCGTGGTTTTGTCTCACCAAAGGTGATGGTAGGATTATCGTTTATCGTCGAAGGAATGAGCATTACACCGCAGCCTGTACTTTGGAGCAGGATCGATTTGGAGGTGGAGGGTCCGTCATGGTCTGGGGCGGTGTGTCACAGTCTCATCAGACTGAGCTTGTTGTTATTGCAGGCAATCTGAACGCTGTGCGTTACAGGGAAGACATCCTCCTCCCTCATGCGGTATCCTTCCTGCAGGCTCATCCTGACATGACCCTCCAGCATGACAATGTCACCAGCCATACTGTTTGTTCTGTGCGTGATTTCCTGCAAGACAGGAATATCAGTGTTCTGCAATGGCCAGCGAAGAGCCCTGATCTCAATTCCATTGAACACGTCTGGGACCTGTTGGATCGGAGGGTGAGGGCTAGGGCCATTCCCCCAGAAATGTCTGGGAACTTTCAGGTGCGTTGGTGGAAGAGTGGGGTAACATCTCACAGCAAGAACTGGCAAAACTGGTGCTGTCCATGAGGAGGAGATGCACTTTAATGCATCTGGTGGCCACACCAGATACTGACTGTTACTTTTGACACATTATTCCATTTCCATTAGTCACATGTCTGTGGAACTTGTTAAGTTTATGTCTTGGTTGTTGAATCTTGTTATGTATACAAATATGTACACATGTTAAGTTTGCTGAAAATAAATGCAGTTGACAATGAAATGGCATTTCTTTTTTTACTGAGTTAATTTTCAGATGCCATACAAGTTTGTTATTAAGGCACATGAAAAAACGCATTTTGATGAAAATATATTTTTTATGTATCATGTGACTTGCAGCATACGCCTAGTTTCCAGAATTGGGTCACAATTGGCCCAAGGTTGTCTGGATTAGTGTTTGGCCCGGGGTAGGCCGTAATTGTAAATATAAATTTGTTCTTAACTGACTTGCCTAGTTAAATAAAGTTTAAATAAAAAGGTTTATTTAAAAATGGTAGGTTGACTGATGGTTGGTTGACCAGGTTGCATGCACTGGTTACCGTTTGAAACGTTTTCTTGAGTGGGCAGCTTGATGAAAGCCAGTCAATATTTAAACCACCCAGAAAATATACCTCTATGTTGATATCACATATATTATCAAGCATTTCACACGTTATCCAGATATTGACTGTTAGCACTTGGGGGTCAATAGCAGCTTCTCACAAGAATGGGTTTAGGTGAGGCAGACGAACCTGTAGCCATATTACTTCAACAGTATTTAACATGAGATCCTCTCTAATCTTTACAGGAATGTGGTTTGGAATAGAAACAGCAACACCTTCACCACTGGCAATTCTGTCTTTTCTGTAAATGCTACAACATTGTATTGCTCCCACTGTGTCATCAACGGTATTGTCTAAGTGAGTTTCAAAGATATGAATATGAATTTCATCGGTTACTAGCATGTTATTCATTTCAAGAATCTGTTTCTTAAGCTCCATATGTAAACGTGGGCTATTTAATTAAAGGGTTTTTCTGGGATGCTTGATTGTTTTCTTTTCTTTACTGGGAAGTTTAGCAGAAGTAGATATTCTCATGCTATTTATGATTGTGCAGTGTGAGCTGCACACAATGGACTTCAAACCAGGGCACGTAGTGTGCTAACAGCATAAATCTGGTTCATAGGCACTTGATTGCTGCGTACAATTGCTGCAGGATCAGCAGTTACATTGTGTCTACCAATGCCCCTGGTATAATATACATTTACTAAAGCATTATGAGTCAGCGACACAATGGTAGGGATTAATTGAGCTGGGCTTGGGTCATTGGTAAGTGCTTGTCTCCTTTCGCAGCCTTATAATGCTGTGAAAGGATCCAGGAATCCAAATCATTTGGGTGGATCCCATCCTCCTTATAAAACATGTTTTGTTTCCAAAAGGAATCAAAATTGTCAACAAACGTTACACTCATTGAGCTTCAATAATCAAGTTGCCAGTTGTGAAGAGAAATAATCCTGCTATAGCGTTCAATGCCACGATTCAGAGAGGGCACAGTTTCAATTACAGTCATTTAATGTTGACTTAACAATGCATAATGCAGAAATGGCTGGCATTTCCTGGTTGCAAAAATTTGAATAGTTCGTCTAATTTCAGTTTGTGACAGAAAAAGCAAGTGTAGTGTGGGGAGTCAATGTATCATCTAAACCTCTGTGAAATGTTTTTTCCATAACCAATAATATTATATTTTCATGTGTTTGAAGCTAGTGTACGAAACCAAAAGTAAAAAAAAAACACAAAAAAAAAAACTTAAGCAAGGGAAGCATAGAAATGGCGCCCATAGAACAGATATACCACTACTTAAACTTTCCAGCAGCATACCACCCTGCATCTCACTGCTGGCTTGTTTTTGAAGCTAAGCAGGGTTGGTCCTTGTCAGTCCCTGGATGGGAGACCAGATTTAGCTGGAAGTGGTGTTGGAGGGCCAGTCGAAGGCACCCTTTCCTCTGGTCTAAAAAAAATATCCCAATTCCCCCGGGCAGTGATTGGGAGCGTTGCCCTGTGTAGGGTGTGGTCTTTCAGATGGGATGGTAAACAGGTATCCTGACTCTCTGTGGTCACTAAAGATCACATGACACTTATTGTAAGAGTATGGGTGTTAACCCTGGCTTAAACATTTATTTTATTTTATTCCAGGTCTTCAGTTAACATTTTGTTTCTTTCGTCCCACCTGTCTCTCCTGTAACTTCTCCCAGGCTAACACCCAAACTAGCATGATACATGAAGCCTATGCTGTCATTTAGTCACTAGATGGGTTAAGAAAATTACCTATGTTTGAAACCTTAAACAACTCAACAAAACTCCACAACCGAAAAACACAATGTGGTCAGTTTTTTTAACTTACATTACTCAAAACTAATTTTTGTTGATAACTCTGCGAAACACGGAGAGTTTTGTTTTCAGATAGCTTTTCCTCCAAATTAGGAACATGCTGATTTCACTACTTCATTCTATCTTCTTTCTTATCTGAGAAAATGGACAAGTTACTTTCGCCCTGTGTTACTTTCTTCTCTGCTCTCCTCTCCTCTAGGCATAGGCTATTTACTAAGCAATGTGAGTGAGGAGCAAAATAATCAACTTGTTAAGCTACATAACATGCTGGCAAATTGTTCTGGTCAGTTCTACTAGACAAGATGATCATGAGCAGCACTCACCTCAACTAAGCTAACATTTCTACAACCTAATTGTAGCCTAACCAATATCCAAACAGAGATTTAGTGAAAATAAACATATGACATTGATTGATTTATCAAGACGAGTCCCCACCCTTGTCTCAAAGCAGTAATTCTTTATGGATCCATCTAATTGTGGTTAAGAAAACAGTGCATGTGGTGGGCTATGCGAACAGATGGGTGAAGTGACATGCCTCGCAAAGTCTAGAACCACCAGGAGGATAGTATTAGCAGGCGCTGCCTAGCAACTATCAAGAGCATAGTGCATGCCAATGCCACCTCAGCATTATGGCTACATTTCATACGAAGCCATATGCAGAACCTTACCGCAATCATGACTAGGTCGGTTGGCGGAAATAAAAGTTGAGGCTTTGTCACAGGCAATACCTTTCATATATAAAGAAAATTGTGCAAAAAGTTGTCGGGATGCTAAAGTTGGCAGAAAAACATGTTGGTTTGAAGGGTGTATAAGATTGCTTACTAACCCATTACAATGGCAAACAATTGCTCAGGTGCCATGGGTTTATATACTATTTGAGTTTTTGCTTGAGCCTGCTGGAGTGCCAGATGGGTGGGTGGGGTTTGTACTGTTGGTAATGTTCCATTGATTACATTGCATCAGATATGCTCAATCAAGCACGGCTAACTTATGTAAATGAAATATACTACACCCAGAACAGGTGCCATCCTCTACTGCCATTGTGACCTTAAGCAAGGTATTAAACCCCTTAACTGGTACAAGTTAATGCTGTAAGGCTGGCCCTGTGCTGCTTCCAGCCTGTGTGAATAATGTGTCAGGAGTTTGGGTACTGTGACAGTAAAAATACAAAATTCCATTGTATAATAGATAAATATGGGGACTTTTATTTTGAAAACTTTTTATGAAGGATGTTGAACAAATGTGTTAGGAAGGTTGTTATGAATGATACTGCAACGCTCATAAAGGTGTTATAACTGGTTTCATAAAGGTGTTACCAAGTGTTACCACATTTATGTGGTGTAAAAAGCTTAGATCTAATTTAAAAAATATTGTAAACCTCATTATAATCTGTGTTCTACAAGTCCAAGCATCTAGTTTGGCCTATCTCTCCTAGAGTAACCTGACTCACAGTTCACAATGTTTGACTTGACTCTCCTGTTGACGCTGCACTGTCTCCTTTGCATTCTGAGGTTTGAGTAGGTCAATGCTTGTGAGTAGCTCTCCCTTTATGAGTAGCAATGCAGGCAAAGCCTGTAGGATAGCAGGAAGCTGTTCAAGCATCGGTCCAGTGTCCCTTAACCCTGAGATGCTTTTAAAGCATGTTCTGTACAAAAGCATGGTCTGTACAAACCTCGCCGCCAGATCGCTGGTAGATTGATGATACGGTGTAGACCTGATGTACTGTACGCCATTCACCTGTAGGGACGTGGGCATTTCTTGGGTCCGTTGTTGTTAACGAGTTGGAGTAGCTATCCAAATCGACTAAACACCTCCCCAAGCTTCTCATGATGGCAGCCTCTGGCCACTTGCTATGAGCATCCAAAACCACAAGAAACATTATGTCTTCCACTGGACCTGGGAAGTCGATGTGTATGCATTGCCACGCAAATCTTCTGACATGAGGAACATGTTTTTCGCTTTCAACTCAATGCTTCCATCCAATCCAGGTCACCAGAAGTAGCTCTATGTGATTTCATTCATGTGAACCATTCCACAATGACCTGAGTGTTGCTGTTGCAAAACTGGTTTCCTCAGCAAAGGTGGAATGATTACTCTCCTCCCCCACAGCAAACAACCAGTCTGTACTGACAGCTCAGTTCTCCTTGAAGAGTAATGTTTCAGTTCTGGAGCATTGTCTTTACCTTTGATGATGTTCCATCACTTCAGATAACACAGGTTCGTCTCTGGTGTTTCTCCACATTTGTGTTGAAGTGAGTGGTGCGTTTTCCACTTGTCTGAAGTAGAAGATGTCAACTTGGCATGGTTCCAGCTTGACCACAGGTAGTGGCAACCTAGAAAGTCCATCTGCTTTGCAGTGCAGTTCTGACAACAACAAAGTTCACCTTTCTATTCTGCTTGCATCAAGTGACGGAATCCCAGTATGCTCGTTAGCAGATGATTATCTGTAAGAAGGATGAACTTCCTTCCATATAGATACTGGTGAAATGTATTTACCCCAAAAACTATGCCGAGGGCTTCTATCTGTGCATAGTTACTTTCTGTTTTGTTCAATGTCCTCAATGCGTAAGCGATCGGCTTCTCTTCATTGAATGGCATGATATGGGACACGACTGCTCCCATACCATATGGACTAGCATCACATGCTAGTCAGATGGGCAATGACAAGTCGAATGTGTCAGTGCCTCAGATTTCAGTCGTAGTTCCTTGGTTTTCACGAATGCTTCCTCGCGTTGTTCAGTTCATTTACATAATTTGTCTTGACAAAGCAACTAATGCAGCATCTCCAGTTTTTGCTTAGCTCGGAATAAAGCATCCATAGTAGTTCAGTAACCCCAGGAAAGAATTTAGTTGGCTCACGTTCTGAGGAGCTGGGGTGTCCAAGATAGCCTCGACCGTGAACAGATTCTAGTGAAGGCCTGCGGCATCGATGACTTGTCTGAGGTATTCAACCAATGATTGGAATAATGCACATTTGTCTTGACGAAATTGCGGTCCATAGTCCTTCAATCTATGTAAGGTCGTATCCAAGTTCTGGAGAGAGTTCTCTTTGTCTTTTCCAGGTAGGAGGATGTAATCCAGGTACCATTGTACTCCTGGCAATCCACTCAAGATCTGATCCATCACCCACTGGAATAGGGTTGGCACACTTGTGATTGCAAACGGTAGACCACATTACCTGAAGAGCCCCTTGTGTGTCATGATGGTCCGCAGCTTCTTTGACTTTTAATCCACATGCATCTGCAAGTAAGCTTGGCAGAGGTAAATTTTTCTGAACTTTTGACCCCCATCTAAACTTGTGAAAAGGTTGTTGTGTGGAAGCTGATATTGCTCCTCGGACTACACAGGGTTAACTGTGACTTTATAAAGTCCCCACATATCCTGATTCCACCATCCTTCTCAAGGACTGATATGATGGGTGTTTCCCATTCACTCATGCTGACTGGCTCCAGTATTTTCTTCTTGACCAAAGCGTCCAAGTCAGCCTCAACTTTTGGTCTGAAAGCATAAGGTACTGGACATTTTTTCAGAAACTTTGGTTTGCTGTCTGGCTTAATGCTAAGCTTCACATTAATGTATTTCATACTACCCATCTCTGGTTGCCCCTCTAGCAAGTGAGAGACATAGTACCCATGCGTGCCCCCAGCAACAGTAAATATATTGTGTGACTTCCTAATGAGTCACTCACCTCTGCATTCTCTTGCTCAGCAGAGTGAACATGTCTCTTTTTCTTTTGTTGGAATCTCCTTTTGTTCAGGCTTTGACATTTTCTCTGAGCTCTTTTTGTTCCTGCAATCTTGTTCGATGTGGCTCTTTTTACCACAGGCTCGGCAATCCAATACTAGAATTTCGACTTCAATACCGGTACAAGGTTTAGTATCACAATAGTTGATACCATCACGATACTCAATACCAAAACGTCACCAAAAATTATTTTTATAATTTGACGGTATTTGATATTTTTTAAATAATAAAAGATCAAAATGTCCTTTATGGGTGGTGCGTGACCCTAGGGTGGCAACATATACATTCTAAGACGTGATTTCAATGGGTCTCTTTCCATTCTGATTGTTTTATACTTCTCAACGAAACTTCAACCCAAAATAAGTTTCAGCATTTCCATGAATTTCTGCATTTCCTGCATTCATTTGAGATTATTTTCACACTGCCATGTAAGGCTGCACGGTATGGGCCAAGTCTATAGGCTTGATTTATAACTAAATGTTGCGATTTAGATCAAAAGACTTGGGTGAACTGTTGGAATCATGGAAGACAAATTATTTTTCTAATTCTATAATAAGAAGATAATAGTGAGCATTTTGAATACAGTGGTATTTGACCTGACAATGAATGAAAATACCATGGAGGAGATATTGGGACAGTGTAGGAACCAAAGTGTTGGTAAGTTTTTTTCTTGGAGACCCTATAATCTTTGGCTACATTAAATGTTTACTCTTAGCTACTTCATGTAGCTAATATATTCATGCTTTGCATTTTCCTCTTTGATTTAGAAGATACTGTTGCACAACAGTAGATTTAGGTCTATACCATCAGGCTGTATAGCGACGTTTGCTCTGACTCAACTTAGCCACAACTTCCTAAAAAAAGACAAACTAGCTGTTTGCAGATGTAAGGAACACAAACTAATAATGTAATTACAAAGTGATTGGGGATTTATATTAAGAAGCAAAGTGGAAACAGCATCGTAATCAACAACATTGTTGCATGTGCTGCATTGACCATGCAGACTGAACGCATGTGTCTCGTGGTCAAGCAACAACAAATGCACTCCTTGATTGACAAGGGGCCAGGGCTAGGCCTGTGAGGAAAGCGGCATGGCAAGAGCGAGAACGGAGAGACTCAAGTAGCAGAGTTACACACAGAGTATCATATTTAATGGTAAAACTTTATTTGAATGGTAAATCTCTGTTGATAAACTGGGTAAATCTAGATGTGGCCTGGGCTTCTTCACAATACAGGTGCTGCATATTCAATAGGAGTGTGTGCAAGCATTGAGTTATTGAGCTTGTTTTGGCTGATTTCATGGGGCTGCAGATGACAAAGTATCTGTTTCTCTTACATTTGGGACTTTTGTACCGATCAACAACATTTGCATTGAAGTAGAAGCCTCTTCTTTTATAAACGTGTGCGCTGTCTCTTTAACCCAGTAATTATGTATTTCATGAGCTTTGCACAGAGTTGGTTGAAGGAGACGTGAGGCAGATATGCTTTTCTTCAGTATCTCTATGTGAAGGAGATGATTAAGTGAATAAATAAAGTTGTGAAAATCAGCATATGTTGTGTTATGGTTTGCATATTATCACAATCAAAGTACTAGCTTAGTGAATTGATGTTAGCTTCAGCTGTAAGCTAGCATGGAAAGTTAGCTTATAAATATGGAAGCTAACTATCTTCTTGCATTGTAAAGTGTTCTAGCCTTCATGGATATCGTTTTACAAACAGTAATTAACTGTAATTAACATTTCTACATGCCGTGTTGCATTATTCAAGTGTGTTAACGTCTGTGCAGCATGAGTGTGGAGCTAACATGATGCAGCCCAGACTCCAGTGCAGTGGTTCCTGCACTTGGTGTCTGGGCTGCACCATGTTAGCTCCACATGAGAGAGCTAGCTCTAGCAATGAGTAATTAGAGCAGGCAAGAGAAATGCATTGTGCGCTCGTACTAGAGTGGATATTGGCTGCTCTGATAGACAGACGTCATCCTCCAAGTCAGTATGTGCCGTGAGACACATTTTACAGAAGTCCCGAATGTAAAACAAATTCTAGTACAAAATAGTTTTTTATGTTCTAGTATCGAACATGTACTGATGTTTCGATATACCCTGCAACACTAGACACCTGATGTCCCACTTTGCCACAGCGGCAACATGTGCCTCGACAGACACGCCGCCCAGTTTCTAGCAAACTTTGCCGTATTTAGTGGTTTGTTTTGTCTTATTTCTTACAATATATGCTCAGAACGTTTCTTGTATCATTACCTACAGACAGAAATAACCTTTGGATATTAGATTGACGGTCACTTACCAGAAATTGGACTTCCCTGAAATGTATCCTTTGTTTGAACTTCCCAAGAAAGCTCTATTTATCCCGGGAGCTGCACCAAAACAGACATTGGAGAAAAGATAGGAGTGGGGCCCTAGTCAGACAGGCGAGTGCACAGCATACACTGCTTCCGAGTATATTACTCGATAACATTCACAAGAATGGTAACATACTCTGTTTTACGAAATCATGGCTCTCTCCGGGTATATGTAACTTTTTTCAGGAAAGGTTAAGTGCGGACAAATCTGGGTTTGGCGGATGCCAGGAGAACGCTACCTGCCACAATGCATAGTGCCAAATGTAAAGTTTGGTGGAGGAGGAATAATGGTCTGGGGCTGTTCTTCATGTTTTGAGCTAGGCCCCTTAGTTCCAGTGAAGGGACATTTTAACGGTACAGCATACAATGACATTCTAGATGATTCTGTGCATCCAACTTTATGGCAACAGTTTGGGGAAGGCCCTTTTCTGTTTTAGCATAACAATGCCCCCATGTACAAAGCGAGGTCCATACAGAAATGGTTTGTTGAGATCGGTGTGGAAGAACTCACCTCGCCTGCACAGAGCCCTGACCTCAACCCCATCGAACCCCTTTGGGATGAATTGAAAGGCCGACTGCGAGCCTTCCCAGAAGAGTGGAGGCTGTTATAGCAGCGAAGGCATATATTTCAGCTTGGATGATGGCCCACCACCTCAAGATCAACTTCAAGACGGAGGTGCTCTTGATCCGGGGAAGGCGTGCCCGCTCAAAAACCTCTCCATCATGGTTGACAACTCCAGTGTTGCCCTCCCTGGGTGCCAAGAACCTTGGCGTGACCCTGGACAACACCATGTTGTTCTCTGCCAACTTCAAAGCAGTGACTAGCTCCTGCAGGTTCATGCTCTACAACAGCAGTAGAGTACGACCCTACCTTACACAGGAAGCGGCGCATGTCCTAATCCAGGCACTTGTCGTCTCTCATCTGGACTACTGCAACTCGCTGTTGGCTGGGCTCCCTGCTTGTGGCATCAAACCCCTGTAACTTATCCTGGTTTTCAACCTTCCCAAGTTCTCCCATGTCACCCAGCTTCTCCGCACACTCCACTGGCTTCTGGTCCAGGCTCGCATCCACTACAAGACCATGGAGCAGAGACTACGGAGCAGCAAGAGGTACTATCCCTCCCTACCTTCAGGTTATGCTCAAAGCCTACACCCCAACCTGAACACTCTGTTCTGCCACCTCTCGTCTCTTGGCCCTCCCACCCCTGTAGAACCAGCTTCCCCCTGAAGCTAGGACAGCAGAGTCCCTGCCCATCTTCCGAAAGCACCTGAAACCTACCTCTTCAAAGAATATATTAAATAATCAATCAGAATCTATGCTTCAAGATTGTTTTAATCATGTGGACAGGGGATTGTTCCAGGTCGCCTCTGAGAATATTATAGACCTATACATAGACTTTATGTCTGGGTTCATCAGGATGTGCATAGAGAATGTTGTTCCCACTGTGATGATTAGAACATATCCAAACCAAAAACCATGGATAGATTGGAGCATTAACAAAAAACTGAAAACGCGAACCACGGACGTGTACAAACAGACCAGCTACAACCCCGTAAGGCAATCAAAGGGGCAACACTACAGTACAGGGACAAAGTGTTGTGTTGCAATTCAACGGCTCATACACAAGATGTATGTTGCAGGGACTCCAGACAGTCACGGATTATAAATGGACAGCAAGCCACATTGCGGACACCAACTCCTCGCTCCCGGACAAGCGAAACACCTTTGCCCGCTTCGAGGAAAACTACATCAAGTCACCGACCCGGGCTCCCGACGCTCACGAGGTCTGTTTGCTCTAGTTCTCCATGGCCGACGTGTCATTTAAGCTTGTTAACCCTTGAAAGGCTGCCAGCCCAGATGGCATCCAAAGCTGCATCCTCAGAGCATGTGCAGAGCTGGCTGGAACGTTAACAGACATATTTAATCCCTTCATATCCCACTCTGTTGTCCCCACTTGATTCCACCATTGTTCTTGTACCCAATAAAGGGAAAGTAACTGAACTAACTTATCCGACACCCTAGACCCACCACAATTCGCATATCGCCCTAACAGATCCATGGACGACGCAATCGTCAATGACTGCACACTGCCCTATCCCAGCTGGACAAGATAAATACCTATGTACGCTTTTAAGTACCAAGTTCTTTACTCACTGTTCCATCACATTATTTTCCCGTTCCAACGTCCATCTCAAATTCCTTTCTTCCATCTATTACCATGCTAACGCTCTCCTTGATAGCTCTACTATGAACTTGTCTCTGCTAGCAATACACTGTGATCACATGTGAGGTTTACATTAGTTTCTGCACAGATATGTGCTCTTTTGTCATGGACCAGGCTATTCATTGATGTTAGTACTGTTTGCATGAACCTCTTTCGTCAGAAATTCTTAGGTGCATCCAAAGTGTTTGATATGGTAGCACCTACATTTGATTTATATGTATTGAACAAGTTGAGTCTCCACAGCCAGTGGTGATTTGCAGTGGTGACAGATGGACAGACGGACAAAGTACAGACAGACAGAGCACTACTCCAGACAGACATCCAGACAGAGAGCTCGGGTCCTGGTCAGTCCCACATCCCTACATCCCACAAGGCACAGCCACAACCCCTGTTGTTTTAGTCTTCCTATTCAGCTCTTTGTGCTGTTGCTTTGTTGTTTCAGAGTGCCCCCCTATTCAGACCAAAGCGCCCAGAGCTCCACCACTGTCCCTCCCCGGGGGCTTTCGATGGGCAGCTTGGATCCCGACCTGTTTGTCTTCTGCGTGGTTTCACACCCCGAACAGAATGAGACAGAGCAACAGGCACGCCGATCCGCCAGGAAGTCACCCACTGGTGGGGGATGGTGGAGTGAGGCGGGGGAAAGCGGGTGGTCAGAGGGTGCTGTTCCCAGCACCGCAGACATCCTTGCATGGGGACACCCCTCAAACCCTCCAACCCCCTCCATTTCCCCTCGGCCAACCTCACCAACCCCTACACCCCCTACATTAGTCCTCAGGGATTATAATGGTATTGGTTTAAACCCCAGTCACACACACAAGAGAGGTACTCAGGAACTCTGGGACAAAACTGCTATGCGGCCTCTTCTCAGTTTATTCTTGTTTCTGCTCAGTGACACACAGTCGTTGGGTACTCCTTAACCATGCATGAGGCCTAACACAGGTAGTGTAGCGGTTAGAGAAGGAGGGTTACTAGTTTGAATCTCAAATCTGACTTGAGAAATCTGTGAAGCCAGGCGGGTATATTGCCTCCCTACTGGGAGAGCAGGATGGAAGATAGGCCTACTGGCCTATTCTAATGTGACAATGTGCTGTTGCTATTGTAGCAACCTTAATCCAACACCTAGTGACAGTCGCTGGACCCGTGCTCGAGTCCCTGTTGGGGCTAGCCCCCCCCTCCAAATTCGTTACATTATGATTAAGTGGAAGAATATTTGCTGTTTTGAAACTCTAGAGTCAGGGAACCATGCGCTCACACACTACAGCTTGTCTAAGTGTGAATATGTGTAGCTGTTCTGTTTGATTAGCTCAGATCAGCATCAGTGGACAGATATAGGACTGCTCGATCACTCTCTCCCACACACAGAGCCATATAAATTCAATGACGAGATTAAATGTCTATGCATAGGGGCTGCCTACTGGACCAGGGGGCTACCTACTGCCACCATGAGTGGGACAAGTCTGTCCCAGCTCAGGCATGCTCTGGGAAAACAGAGACAAAGCAAGGTGTTGTTGTGATATTTTCTATTCATCGAGGCTCACGACTTGGACCTGGTTCAAAAGTATGCAAGCTTGTCACGATCGTCATGAAGGACGGACCAAGGCGCAGCGTGATTTGAATTCCACTTATTTTATTAAAGTGAAACTAAGAAAAGAATAAACATACAACGAACATGAAGTCGTCGCGCTCAACACACTGACACAAAACAATATCCCACACAATGCAGGTGGGAACAGGTACACCTTAAGTATGATACCCAATTAGAGACAATGATAATCAGCTGCTTCTAATTGGGAATCATACTCAAACACAAACATAGAAATATATTCGACTAGAACACCCCCTAGTCACGCCCTGACCTACAACACCATAGAGAACCAAGGGCTCTCTATGGTCAGGGCGTGACAAAGCTTGCTGCCGTGAATGCTCTGATGCCGGCCGATTTAAGCTTCACACTTCTAACGTTCCCTTGTCTCCCTTCCTCATCCCTCCACATAATTAATGAAGTCCCCCAGCAAGATCTTCCAAGCTAGACTAAAGCCAGGATGCACAAGAGTGAGGATCAGTGCATTACAATTATAATTAATCTAGCTAATAGTTCAGTGTCTCCTCTTTTAGATAGTCAGACCATTTTTTGGTTTTTCTGCCTTCCAATGCAACCATACTATTATCATTCATGTCTTATGACTTTTTCGACTTCTTCGAGTCATGAGTCCTTAACACCCGCCTACTTAACCCGGAAGCCAGCTGCACCAATGTGTCGGAGGAAACATTGTCCAACTGACTACCAAAGTTATCAGTTAGCCTGCAGGCGCCCGGCCCGCCACAAGGAGTTGCTACAGCGCGATGAGGCCAGTAAAGCCCCCCCCAGGGAGAAACAGGGAGAAACAGGGTGAGAAAGGAAGTGAGCGACAGGGTGAGAGAGAGTGAGACAGTATAAAGACATTGAGGGATTAGGGAGAGAGAGAGAGTTTTTGATAAACTCCCATATCTATTGGGTGAAATACCACAGTGTGAAATCACAGCAGCAAGATTTGCAACCTGTTGCCATAAGAAAAGGACAATCAGTGAAGAACAAACACGTATACACAACCAACATTTATGATTATTTATTTTCCCTTTTGTACTTTAACTATTTGCACATCATTACAACATATTGGTTACTGTACATTTGTTATTGTTTATTATCTATTTAACTTGCTTTGGCAATGTAAACATATGTTTCCCATGCCAATAAAGCCCTTAAATTGACATTGAGAACAACAGAGAGAGAGAGATATGGTGGAGGGGTGATCAATATTAGAATGAAAATGTTTCAGGTTCAAGTATTTTTAATTTAATTTAATCTTTATTTAACTAGCCAAGTCAGTTAAGAACACCATATGCATCCTACTTTCAACGTCAAAAGTAATGCACTATATAAAGAATAGGTTGTCATTTGTAATGAAACCATAGTGTTATTATGCAACTTCTCTAAACTGTGTTGTGTTACTGATATATAGACACATACTCATTGATCAAAATGTCTTAATATATTATTAGATTATGACAACTATGATGTGTAAGAGAAGAACAGAGCCAGTATGTGCTTGCTAAGGTCAGAGGTTGAGAGTGGACGAGAGAAGGGAGAGAGGTGAAGGAAGGGGTGAGAGAGGTTGACAAGTAAGATAGTAAGCACTGAGGTTGAGGAAGTTCACTGTTACAGAGGATATTGGCAGGCTTCTGGCAAGGTGGGTTATAAGGGGTGAGGTTAGGTGGGGAGAGATCTGGAGATGTGTATTCTGAAAATGACAGACCAGCCGTCACCAGCATGCTGGCTTGCCCATCTGTGAACACTGACATATAGCGTTTCTCCTTGTTTTGGAATCCTTTGCATTTTCTACAGGCTTTGATGTTCCGCCACCATGGGTTTGAAAAGTGTTTTCTGTTCTCCGGTATTCTTGGAGAATACAGTGTTTTCTAATCTTCTCCATCTCTTGAGAGCGCCACATGCCTACAGTATATTTGTACCCACTCTGGGTGGGTTGGAGTGGAAGGCTGCTGGCGTTAGCTCACTCAGGTTTGGATGAGGTGTGTGTGTGTGTGTGTGTGTGTGTGTGTGTGTGTGTGTGTGTGTGTGTGTGTGTGTGTGTGTGTGTGTGTGTGTGTGTGTGTGTGTGTGTGCGTGTGCGTGTAAGGGTTTATGTGTAAGGGTTTGTGGTCAGATTACTGAGCCTGTTAAAGCCTATAGGCAAAACACTGATTCACTATTGTGATTTATTAGACGAAAGGGTAATATTGAAAAAGGTGGTCAGGAAATGTGTTTACAGTGATTCCACATTATTATTCTCTTAACACTGAGTGGTGGTGTTAAAATCTGCTTCCTAAATGGCACCCTATTCACTATATGGTGCATTACTTTCAACCAGGGCCCATAGGGGCTATACAAAGAATAGGTTGCCATTTTCAATGAAACCGTAGTGAAATGCAACTCCTCTAAACTGTGTTTCGTTACTGATAAATAGACATATACTCATTAACTTTTCAAAATGTCTTCATATATTATTAGATTATGAAAGCTATGATACAGTATTAGTGTCCATGACCGCTCAGTCCTTTTTTACTGTTTTCCCTGGTAACTAGTGTTAATCTTTGTGAGAGAACAGAGTAATTTAGGTCTTCATGCTGTCTTTGTCTCTATCCCTGTGTCCATCCTTAATCTCTTTTTCTCTCTCTCTCCCTCTCCTCTTCTTTTTCGACTTTGTTCTTCATTCTTTCACTCCAGATTCCTCTTCTCTTCCTGTCACCTCATGTTGCCTCCATCTCCACTCTCTTTCCTCCTCTCTTTCCCCTCTCCTCCTCCCCTCTCTCTCTCTCTCTCTCTCTCTCTCTCTCTCTCTCTCTCTCTCTCTCTCTCTCTCTCTCTCTCCTGCATGCCCCAGGTGTGTGCAGGTCTCTGTCTGATGATGTGTTATCAGGGGACTGTGGAGCCATAGCCTTCACACAGGGCCCGCGATTTTGCCAGGGCGATAACATAATTCAAATTCACACACAGTCTGATGCACACACACGCACACAGTGCTCCACACACCTCCCCACTTGCACTGTTTTTTTACACCTACATTGCTATCACTCTGCTATGATCATATTATTTACATGGTTAGTATAAAAATGTAAAACCACTATACAATTTATTATTTTGTTGATCTTTTTTAAAAAGTTTTTCAAGTGTTTATGTCTGGATGTGTTTGTGTGTGTTTAAGTGTGTGCGTGTGTCTGTGTGCGTTCGCGTGTGTGTGCTCATGTGCGGGAGAAAGAGACTTTGTGTGTGTTTGTCTCCAACAGATAGACAAGGTCCTATCTCCTTGTCTCCCTCCCACAGTAACGGACATTAAGCAGAAGAGGCAATTGCCTCAGGCCTCACATCATCAAGAGGCTTCGTGATAATAATGCTAGTATTATTTTTTGTTGTTGTTGCTTGAGGTCCCCCCCATTCTCCGCTTGAGGAGCAGCAAAATCTGCAGGTAGCTTCAAAGATGCAAAGGAAATGGGGAGGGAAGGAGGTTTTGCCTTTCCACTGTGCCCAGGTTAATGAGGCCCCATCTATTAAAAGAGCAATAATTTATTTACATACATATGCATATCCGGTGTTTCATATCAATATTAATATAATCCAAGATTTTCTCATAATAGTTTAAACAAGTCATTAATCACTCACAGACTGGTTCATAATAATGGACTTTTTTCACGCATACAGCGTTCCTGTGCATTGTTTCACACAATATGATTGCAAACAGCACTTTTATTTAAATTAAGCTGCAGCAATTACGCGCTTTCAGAGTGGGACAGAGAAAAGAAAATGAAATAACGAATATTAAATATTAACAGAAAATATACCTAAGTGAACTAATTTCTTTAGTAAAAAAGACAGGCGCTGCTTATAATACTGCCATTGTCGACGAGGCAGATGCAGAGGACATGTACAGTATGTGAGCCATTTATCTGATGCTGTCTTGCCCAAAAAAGTATGGCATGTCATACTGTTTTAGTCCAGACAGCATCAGATACATGGGCTACATATAGTAAGACAGAGGGGAGCAGTTTTTCTTGCACAGATGCTTTATTCGGTGAGATAGTTTCAGCCACGTGCAAATTATTTTGGATGAACATACAAAGGTAACATACTTTTTGAAGTGATGTGTTTGACAATCAGATGAAAACATCCTGACTGGTTGTGTTCTTGCCATATTAAAAGGTAACACATTTTTACTGTTAAATTACATGACTTTTTAAATGAAAAAAATTACAAAAAATTGTGCAAGAGTACAGGGGATGGAGGGGGGGCTCAGACTGCCCTCTGCCTAGAGCATCCAAATGACTAAATACGCCCCTTCTCCATTTGTGTTGCATTCCGTCGGAAACCCAAACAATCCTTGTGGACAGTGTGTCTATCTCACTGCATCTCCCCAGATAACTCTGTCTCTCTTCCGGCACAGACAATCTCATTCATTAGGAACACGCAACAGTCAGTCAACAAAAGGAGATTCTGTTACCTTGGGAAACAAGGAAAAATAAGGCAAATCAAACCAGCAGCTCTAACTTGATACAAGATTATCATGCATTCTTGTTGTGTCTGACCTACTTCAGGAAGGTACTCACCTGAGATAAGAAGGTCTGAGATATGACATGTTTCAGGTCAACATAGCATCCTGAGCATGACAGAACTGAACCACTGGGGTTTCTGGGTGGGTTTGTGGGTATGCCTTTTTGTGAGAGGATTATTGACTCAACGTGAGTGTTCAAGATGCTATATTTAGGATTATTTCACAATATAGGATAATTATAGCAAATTGACTGGTTAAATGCCTCTCCAGGCATTGTGAAGATTGGTTGTTCTTTACAGCGCTGCGGATAATCAGTTCAAACACACACGCAATGACTTGCACTCCCAGCCCTAGTAGTGGGAGACAAACAGAATATAATACAGTATGCAAATGTACGTGCCGAGGTTCTGTAGAATGTCGTGTTTAGCGAGGAATCCTTTGAATTTCTGTCTACTAAATAGTGCTGTTGGTGATAATTGTTAGAGGATGTGTGAGAGGATTTTCTCAAATACAGAATAAACATAGACAAGTCATTAGTGTAACAACACACTTCCAAACACTTTAAATGCTTTAGCACTTTTTTCTCCACTAAGAAACATAAATTGAACCAAGGTTCTATCAATGTCACCTGAATGTTACGTCAGGGTTTTACATGGAGTGTTGCCATTCCATGTTATACTGTATTCAGGCCAACTTAGTGAGTTGGGTGTGTGAAACTGACTGTTGTCCCATTTGTCCCCAGGTGTGTAGCTGCACCGGAAAGTCCAGGTGTCACTGTGATGGAGTAAAAGGCAGTAAGGTAAGTGGCTTAACACTATAACCCTCTATATTATACTTTATTGTATTTATTAATCCTACTCCAGAAAGAGAGTGAAAGACTCACCCCTTGCTACCTAATTAACAAATGGCCTTGTTATGTGGGTGGGGAGGGGGGTGTATGTTATTCTGTTTATGTTGTACGGTTTGATTCTAGACAAATTCCCTGCTGCTCTGCATCTCACCTAATCACCTTACCTCATCATACCTCATCACACCTATGCTAGTTCCCAAATGCTTCCAAGAATCCAGAGGTCACAATCAGAGATTTCATGCAGTCCGTCTTGAAACTTCCTCCAGAGAGCATGCTTCGGGTTTGTATGTCCAACAGCTACTCCTTCATCACCCTGTTTTCCCTGAGTGCACAGTCCATGTTTGAATAAAATGTTTTTACCTTGGCTGTGAGTGGCTTGTTCTCTCCGTGGAGCGTGAGAATTTCACTCTGACTAAACTCTAGGCTCCCCCTCAGCCTCAGAGTGCACCGACTTGGAGCTCGAAATGATCAATCATCGCGAAATGTTATCACTACCAACAAAAGGAGCTGATCGAAAGAAGGGGAAAGTAACTCAAAGGGACAATATTCGGTCTTAATTATCAATTTCCCCAGGAGATAAAAGGATGTTGCAAAAAACTGTATCCTGTACAGAAGAGTTACAAAAGACTGTATCCATGTAACCGAGGGAGAGGGATAACCGTGCCTTTCTCAGTTATTAATCTGAACCCATTATTATGTGAATAAATGCAATAGGCCGTCTCTGGAGGATCTAGCAAGATAGTGAATCATTGCATCACCGACTCATTTTTACTATAATGAATATGTGCCTATCTTGCAAAATTATGCAATTATTAAGAGGCTAGATACAAATAGCTAATCCTGGCAACCAATGTTCTAGCATTAATTTATTGAGGCAAGCAGCTCAGGGATGTCAAGTTGGTAGCCAAGCATGTTCATGTCATCGTTCATGTTTGTTCACTCAATTTGTCTAAACCTTTCTATAATTCAATATGTTTGTCTTTGTCTACAGTACATCTATGTTTACAGCAATCAATGGGAAGATATCAGATATTGGGGAATAACATCTTGTTAGTGGTACATTTGTACTGTAGTGAAACTGTCTATGGTAATGCAATTTCTCTCTATACAGTTGAAGCCTGAAGTTTCCCAGTGAATCAGAAGTTTACATACACACAATTAGTATTTGGTAGCATTGCCTTTAAATTGCTTAACTTGGGTCAAACGTTTTGGGTAGCCTTCCACAAGCTTCCCACAATAAGTTGGATGAATTTTGGCCCATTACTCCTGACAGAGCTGGTGTAACTGAGTCAGGCTTGTATGCCTCCTTGCTCGAGACACACTTTTTCAGTTCTGCCCACATATTTTCTAAAGGATTGAGGTCAGGGCTTTGTGATGGCCACTCCAATACCTTGACTTTGTTGTCCTTAAGCCATTTTGCCACAACTTTGGAAGTATGTTTGGGGTCATTGTCCATTTGGAAGACCCATTTGCGAACAAGCTTTAACTTCCTGACTGATGTCTTCAGATGTTGCTTCAATATATCCACATAGTTTTCCTGCCTCAAGATGTCATATATTTTGTGAAGTGCACCAGTCCCTCTGCAGCAAAGCACCCCCAAAACATGATGCTGCCACCCCCGTGCTTCACTGCTGGGATGGTGTCTTTGGCCTGCAAGCCTCCTCCTTTTTCCTCCAAACATAACCATGGTCATTATGGCCAAACAGTTCTATTTTTCTTTCATCAGACCCGAGGACATCTCTCCAAACAGTACGATCTTTGTCCCCATATGCAGGTGCAAACTGTAGTCTGGCTTTTTTATGGCGGTTTTGGAGCAGTGGCGTCTTCCTTGCTGAGCAGCCTTTCAGGTTATGTCAATATAGGACTCGTTTTACTGTGGATATAGATACTTTTGTACTTTTCCTCCAGCATCTTCACAAGGTCCTTTGCTGTTGTTCTGGGATTGATTTGCACTTTTCCCACCAAAGTACGTTCATCTCTAAGAGACAGAACCCTCTCCTTCCTGAGCGGTATGATGGCTGCGTTGTCCCATGGTGTTTATACTTGCGTACTGTTGTTTGTACAGATGAACATGGTACTTTCAGGCATTTGGAAAGGATGAACCAGACTTGTGGAGGTCTAGAATTGTATTTCTGAGGTCTTGGCTGATTTCTTTAGATTTTCCCATTATGTCAAGCAAAAAGGCATTGAGTTTGAAGGTAGGCCTAGAAATACACTGCTCAAAAAAATTAAGGGAACACTTAAACAACACAATGTAACTCCAAGTCAATCACACTTCTGTGAAATCAAACTGTCCACTTAGGATGCAAAACGGATTGACAATAAATTCCATATGCTGTTGTGCAAATGGAATAGACAACAGGTGGAAATTATAGGCAATTAGCAAGACACTCCCAATAAAGGAGTGGTTCTGCAGGTTGTGACCACAGACCACTTCTCAGTTCCTATGCTTCCTGGCTGATGTTTTGGTCACTTTTGAAAGCTGGCGGTGCTTTCACTCTAGTGGTAGCATGAGACGGAGTCTACAACCCACACAAGTGGCTCAGGTAGTGCAGCTCATCCAGGATGGCACATCAATGTGAGCTGTGGCAAGAAGGTTTGCTGTGTCTGTCAGCTACCAGGAGACAGGCCAGTACATCAGGAGATGTGGAGGAGGCCGTAGGAGGGCAACAACCCAGTAGCTGGACCGCTACCTCTGCCTTTGCGCAAAGAGGAGAAGGAGGAACACTGCCAGAGCCCTGCAAAATGACCTCCAGCAGGCTACAAATGTGCATGTGTCTGCTCAAACGGTCAGAAACAGACTCCATGAGAGTGGTATAAGTGCCCGACGTCCACAGGTGGGGGTTGTGCTTACAGCCCAACATTGTGCAGGACGTTTGGCATTTGCCAGAGAACACCAAGATTGGCAAATTCGCCACTGGTGCCCTGTGTTCTTCACAGATGAAAGTAGGTTCACACTGAGCACAAGAGACAGACGTGACAGAGTCTGGAGACGCCGTGGAGAACGTTCTGCTGACTACAACATCCTCCAGCATGACCGGTTTGGCGGTTGGTCAGTCATGGTGTGGGGTGGCATTTCTTTGGGGGGCCACACAGCCCTCCATGTGCTCGCCAGAGGTAGCCTGACTGCCATTAGGTACCGAGATGAGATCCTCAGACCCCTTGTGAGACCATATGCTGGTGCGGTTGGCCCTGGGTTCCTCCTAATGCAAGACAATGCTAGACCTCATGTGACTGGAGTGTGTAAGCAGTTCCTGCAAGAGGAAGGCTATGATGCTATGGACTGGCCTGCCTGTTCCCCAGACCTGAATCCAATTGAGCACATCTGGGACATCATGTCTTGCTCCATCCACCAACGCCACGTTGCACCACAGACTGTCCAGGAGTTGGCAGATGCTTTAGTCCAGGTCTGGGAGCAGAACCCTCAGGAGACCATCCACCACCTCATCAGGAGCATGCCCAGGAGTTGTAGGGAGGTCATACAGGCATGTGGAGGCCACACACACTACTGAGCCTCATTTTGACTTGTTTTAAGGACATTACATCAAAGTTGGATCAGCCTGTAGTGTGGTTTTCCACTTTAATTGTGAGTGTGACTCCAAATCCAGACCTCCATGGGTTGATAAATTTGATTTCCATTGATCATTTTTGTGTGATTTTGTTGTTAGCACATTCAACTGTGTAAAGAAAAAAGTGTTTAATAAGAATATTTCATTCATTCAGATCTAGGATGTGTTATTTTTTTTTTGAGCAGTGTACAGTGCCTTGCGAAAGTATTCGGCCCCCTTGAACTTTGCGACCTTTTGCCACATTTCAGGCTTCAAACATAAAGATATAAAACTGTATTTTTTTGTGAAGAATCAACAACAAGTGGGACACAATCATGAAGTGGAACGACATTTATTGGATATTTCAAACTTTTTTAACAAATCAAAAACTGAAGCTTTCGGCAGGGCAAGCGGAGAGGTAGGTTTCGGGTCGAGAGCCAGACCCTGTCCCCCGGTACAAACACGGGGGCCTCACTGCGGTGGCGGTCAGCACTCCTCTTCTGCCGTCCACTCGCTTGTCGTAGAGATTCCTGGACGGCCCTCCAGGTCTCCTTGGAGCGCTGTACCCATTCCTCCACCGCAGGAGCCTCGGTTTGGCTCGGATGCCATGGTGCCAGGACCGGCTGGTACCCCAACACACACTGAAAAGGGGACACGTTAGTAGAGGAGTGGCGTAGTGAGTTCTGGGCCATTTCAGCCCAGGGAATGTATCGTGCCCACTCCCCTGGCCGATCCTGGCAATACGACCGCAGAAACCTACCCACCTCCTGGTTCAGTCTCTCCACCTGCCCATTACTCTCGGGGTGATAACCGGAGGTCAGGCTGACAGAGACCCCCAAACGCTCCATGAAAGCCCTCCATACCCGAGACGTGAATTGGGGGCCCCGATCAGAAACGATGTCCTCCGGCACCCCGTAGTGACGAAAGACATGGGTGAATAATGCCTCCGCAGTCTGTAGGGCTGTAGGGATACCGGGCAACGGGTGGAGACGGCAGGACTTAGAGAACCGATCCACAATCACTAGAAAATTGGTGTTCCCCTGAGACGGCGGAAGATCGGTCAGGAAATCTACTGATAGATGTGACCATGGCCGCTGTGGAACGGGGAGGGGTTGTAATTTCCCTCTAGGAAGGTGCCTAGGAGCCTTACTCTGGGCGCACAACGAACAGGAGGAGACATAACCCTTAACGTCCTTAGCCAAAGTAGGCCACCAATACCTCCCCTGAAGGCTCCCCACTGTCCTCGTCACCCCAGGGTGACCCGAGGAGGGTAGGACGTGAGCCCACCGAATCAGCTTGTCCCGAACACCAAGCGGCATGTGCCTTCGCCCCGCCGGACACTGAGGCGGCGCAGGTTCCGCCCGTAACGCCCGCTCGATGTCCGAGTCCACCTCCCATACCACTGGTGCTACCAGCTTTGAGGCGGGAAGGATGGGAGTAGGTTCGGTGGACCCCTCCTCCGTGTCGTAAAGGCGGGACAGTGCGTCAGCCTTCACGTTCTGGGGGCCCGGTCTATAAGACGTAGTAAACCGGAACCGGGTGAAGAACATGGCCCACCTTGCCTGACGTGGGTTAAGTCTCCTAGCTGCCCGAATATACTCCAGATTCCGGTGGTCAGTCCAGATAAGAAAGGGGTGCTTAGTCCCCTCAAGCCAGTGTCTCCACACCTTCAGAGCTCTAACCACCACTAGCAACTCCCGGTCCCCCACATCATAGTTACGCTCCGTGGGGCTGAGCTTCGCAGAGAAGAAAGCGCAGGGGCGGAGTTTTGATGGCGTACCCGAGCGCTGTGATAGCACGGCCCCCACCTCAGCCTCGGACGCGTCCACCTCCACTATGAATGCTAGAGAGGGGTCCGGATGTGCCAACACGGGTGCCTCAGTGAACAACGCCTTCAACTTGTTGAATGCTCCGTCCGCCTCTGCTGACCACTGCAACCGCACCGGGCCCCCCTTCAGCAGTGAGGTAATGGGAGCCGCTACCTGGCCAAAACCCCGGATAAACCTCCGGTGGTAGTTGGCAAAACCCCAAAACCGCTGCACCTCCTTTACCGTGGTCGGAGTCGGCCAATTACGCACGGCCCTAATGCGGTCACCCTCCATCACCACCCCTGAGGTGGAAATGCGATAACCCAGAAAAGAGACGGCTCGTTTAGAGAACACGCATTTCTCAGCCTTCACATATAGGTCATGCTCCAGCAGTCTCCCAAGCACCTTGCGTACCAAAGACACATGCGGCCGAGTAGATCAGAATGTCATCAATATAAACAACCACTCCCTGCCGCACAGGTCCCTGAGAATCTCGTCTACAAAGGATTGAAAAATGGCTGGAGCATTCTTTAACCCATACGGCATGACGAGGTACTCATAGTGGCCTGATGTGGTACTAAATGCGGTTTTCCACTCATCTCCCTTCTGAATACGCACCAGACTATATGCGCTCCTGAGATCCAGTTTTGTGAAGAACTGTGCTCTGTGGAATGATTCCACCGCCGTAGCGATGAGAGGTAGAGGGTAACTATACCCCACTGTGATGGCGTTTAGACCTCTATGATCAATACACGGACGCAAACCTCCCTCCTTTTTCCTCACAAAAAAGAAACTCGAGGAGACGGGTGAGATGGAGGGCCGAATGTACCCCTGTCCCAGCGACTCCGTGACATATGTCTCCATCGCCAACGTCTCCTCCTGGGACAACGGGTACACGTGACTCTTGGGAAGCGCAGCGTTTACCCGGAGATCTATCGTACAATCCCTTCCCGGTCGATAAGGTGGTAATTTAGTCGCTTTCACTTTACTGAAAGCGATTGCCAAATCGGCATACTCGGGGGGAATGCACACGGTGGAACCCTGGTCTGGATTCTCCACCGACGTGGCACCGATGGAAACTCCCAAGCACCTTCCAGAACACTCCTCTGACCACCCCTGGAGAACCCCCTGTCTCCACGAAATTTTAGGATTGTGCCGGGCCAGCCAGGGAATCCCCAGCACCACTGGAAACGCAGGCGAATCAATAATAAAAAGACTGATGCGCTCCCTATGATTCCCCTGCGTCACCATGTCCAGTGGGACCGTGGTCTCCCTGACCACCCCTGACCCTAATGGCCGGCTATCTAGGGAGTGCACGGGAAAGGGAGAATCTATCGGCACAAGCGGAACCCCTAACTTAAGGGCGAGTCCGCGATCCATAAAGTTCCCAGCTGCGCCTGAATCGACTAGCGCCCTATGCTGGGAAGAGGGAAAAAAGTGAAGGAAAAAAGTTAAGACAAACAGGTGGCCAACAAGGAGTTCTGGGTGAGTTTGATGCTGACTCACCTGGGGTGATCGAGAAGCGTTCGGCCTGCCATCTCTACTCCCAGACGGACCCCCCCAGCACCGATCAGACGTGTGTCCTCTCCGACCACAGTTGGTGCAGGGAAGGCCTCCTCCTCCGGTACCCCTCGGCACAGCCCCTCCCAACTCCATCGGAATGGGAGCGGAGGGGCTGGGTGGTGAAACGCACAGGTCCCTCTCCGAACTCCCGCGGGCAGCCAGCAGATTGTCCAGTCGAATAGACATGTCTAACAGCTCATCCAGTGACAGAGCGGTGTCCCGACACGCTTACTCCCTGCGGACGTCCTCCCGGAGACTACACCTGTAGTGGTCTATAAGGGCCCTGTCGTTCCACCCAGATCCTGCTGCCAAGGTCAGGAACTCCAGCGCGTAATCCTGGGCGCGCCTCCTCTCCTGCCTGAGATGGAAAAGTCGTTCTCCCACCGCTCGGCCGTTTGGAGGGTGATCAAACACGGCACGGAAGCGGCGGGAAAACTCTGGGTAGTGCTCCCGTGCTGAGTCTGGGCCATTCCAGACTGCATTCGCCCACTCCAGAGCACGACCCGTGAGGCAGGAGATTAGGACACTCACCCTCTCCGCTCCCGAGGGACTAGGCCTGACGGTGGCCAGGTATAGCTCCAGCTGAAGTAAAAACCCCTGGCAACCCGCCGCCGCTCCATCATAAGCACTTGGTAGCGTCAGACGGAGGGTGCTGGAGTCGGGAGATGGGGAGTCCGGAGCCGGGGGTGCCGAAGGTGGAGAGAGGAGACCACCACTCCTCTCCCATCGGTCCATTCTCTCCATTACTTGATCCATCGCAGATCCGATCCGATGGAGGACGATGGTGTGGTGAAGAACCCATCGATGGGAGGGGGTTGGCTGCTGCTCCTGCTGACTCCATTTAATTTAGGTGCGGGATTCTGTAACAATCCGGGTGTCGTGGGTGTGGAGTCAAAGGCAGGAGACAGAGAGTACAATGCTGTGCTCTTTAATGCACTAAACGCACCTCAGGGTGCTAACAATGATCACGGCCCCAAAACACAGGGAATGTCAAAATGACGATTCAAAAAAGGCACGACTAGGAACTAACACGTTCCTCTGATACAGAGCAGAAAGTTACAAAGACTAATCCCGCACAACAACCAGGCGGGCCGGCTGTCTAATAAAGACAAACTAATCATACACACAGGTGCTACCAATAAACATACAAGGAGGGGGAGAAAAGACAATCAGTGGCAGCTAATAGGCCGGGGACGACGACCGCCGAGCGCCACCCGACCGGGAATAGAAACCACCCTCTGTCAGACTCGTGACACTCGGAACATTTGGTTGGTTGTCAATATACAGTTTATCAACTACGAGAGCTACACACTTCCCTTTTAATCTATTCTCTTGAAGATTGGATACAGAACTTTGCACCGTTCTGCAATCTCCCTCTGGAACTGCTCATTCATGCTTATTTTCATGCCAGCGAGTCTTTTACCCAGGCTTTTAACCATTACTTTATCCTTTAAAGAAAGCAAATTTGGCAACGATTGGACGCTCATACCTTTGTCCGAAACGGAGTACACGTTCGAGTTGGATTTTATCGACAGCATCGAGTGTGATTTGAAGTGTTGTAAGAAAGAATTCCTTCCTTCTATGTTTTCAGGAACTTCTCCTTCTCTTTCTTGGATACCCGTAAGTACTAGATGTTCTCTCATAGATCTAGTCTGTATGTCTAGTAAGGCTTCTCTCCTGAAAGATGTTCTCCTAGTTCATTTAGCTGGGTTTTTTTGTTTGTTGCCATTATCATAGCTCTTTCGTCACTTGTTTCAAGGCTCGCCTTCAACTCCTTTATATCCTTACTGACTAATTAAAGCATGCCCAGTTTGTCACTTATTGAATTTTACAGATCACTTTCTACACTTACCAGTACCAGTGGTAAAAAGTATAAATTGTTTGTATCCGTGGAGGAGTTGCGTTTTAATTTGGAGGTTGATTCTCAATGTTTACTCTCCATTATGTTTTAGTGTTGCTTGTTTTCGTAATATTTGTTGATACATTTCTCTAGCCTTATGATTCACATTCTGGACATAACTTTGTAAGGACTGTGTTTCTGTAAATAGTTTCTGAAAAAAGTGTGGCCAGCTCATTGTTGCATCATTCGAAACTGTCCGTTCTAAATAAGCGCTCTAAATAAGCGGGTGTGACCGTAAGCTTCAGGGACCACTCTAGAACGATGTGATGGTACGTTTGACAGGGTTAACATTCTCAGTTGATTTGTAGGTTTACACTTCTGAGACTTATGGCCTGATTTATAATCACACTATGCACACTCTTATTCCTCCTCTTGTTGCACAACTGATAATGACATTTCAGCTGCAGCTTTTGACTTTCTCCCTTTCCTCCTTCGGGTTCCAAAGAGTGATATCACAAGACTTGAAAACCAAAAGAAAAAACAAAACATAACAAGTATTAATAATGCGTTAAGCTATGCATAATTAATAATGGCAAATCAGCACTGTATACATGTTTCAACATCAACGCATTCAGAAGGTGAAAAGGAACCACTAACACTGGCCATGATGCATACTTCAAGATACCCGTCATTTGCGCCGTAATCCAGTTCCATGCTATTACTATAGCATCCTTCACCGCTACTACCGCTGCTTCAGTTGCTGTCCCTACCTCGACTGCCTTGATGAATAACTATTACATTGAATCTGTCTCCTGCTCCTGATCCCCTATTGCCTTTGTGGTTCACCAATTGATCTAGGACTGAATCTTTCAGATACTCCCTACCTGTCTTCCAACTCCGACCTGTTTCTTCAGCCACGAACATCTCCTATAATATCCTATGTTCTGCGACAGTGACAGTGAGTATCTGTGGATAATACTTCCCTGTGCTCAGGTTAGGTACACATCTCTCATCCCATGGCCGATCTACACCCCACCCCTTTGTGGACACCCTCGTTACAGTGTAAACTTTGGGTCCCAACGGTTGATAAGCAGCAATGACACTTTCCTTTTACCGTCACTTGGTCCCAATCTTCTGGGAGACATGTCAAGTATTTGCTTCTGGTTAGGAATGGGGGAGTGATTAGTGGCTTTGGAAGAGTATCCAACTGTACAAAATTAGCCACATCTTAATCATACTCTGCAACTGGATCCTGGACTTCCTGACGGGCCGCCCCCAGGTGGTAAGGGTAGGTAACAACACATCTGCCACGCTGATCCTCAACACCCTCAAGGGTGCTTGCTCAATCACCTCCTGTACTCCCTGTTCACACATGACTGCACGGCCAGTCACAACTCCAACAGCATCATTAAGTTTGCTGATGACACAACAGTGGTAGGCCTGATCACTGACAACGATGAGACAGCCTATAGGGAGGAGGTCAAAGACCTGGCAGTGTGGTGCCAGGACAACAACCTCTCCCTCGATATGAGCAAGACAATGGAGCTGATCTTGGACTACAGGAAAAGGAGGGCCGAACACGCCCCTATTCCCATCGACAAGGCTGTAGTGAAGCGGGTCGAGAGTTTCAAGCTCCTTTGTGTCCACATTACCAACAAACTATCATGGTCCAAACACACCAAGACAGTCATGAAGAGGGCACAACAAAGCCTATTCCCCATCAGGAAAATGAAAAGATTTGGCATGGGCCCTCAGATCCTCAAAGAGTTCTACAGCTGCACCATCAAGAGCATTCTGACTGATTGCATCATTGCCTGGATGATGCTGTTGATCTGAGCCATGACCAGCCTTTTAAAGCACTTCATGGCTACCGATGTGAGTGTTCCGGGGCGGTAGTAATTTAGGCTGGTTACCTTCACTTTCTTAGGCACAGAAAAACAGTCGTATAGCATCCGCGTCATCTGATCACTTCAGCATTGAGCGAGTCACTGGTACTTCCTGCTTTAGTTTTTGCTTGTAAGCAGGCATCAGGAGGATAGAATTGTGGTCAGATTTGGAAAATGGAGGGCGAGGGAGAGCTTTGTATGTGTCTCTGTGTGGGGAGTGAAGGTGGTTGCACATGTGACATGCTTGTAGAAATGAGGTCAAACGGATTTAAGTTTGCCTGCACTGAAACTCCCCATCCCGGATCCGGGATCGTGACTAAAGCCTCAGGCTCATTAGCATAACGCAACGTTAACGATTTCTGAAAATCGCAAATAAAATGAAAATAATGCGCCTACTCTCAAGCTTAGCCTTTTCTTAACAACACTGTCATCTCAGATTTTCAAAATATGCTTTTGAACCATAGCAATTCACTAATTTGTGTAAGAGTATGCTAAGCTAGCTTAGCATTTTGAGTAGCATTTAGCACGCAACACTTTCACAAAAACCAGATAACCAAATAAATAAAATCATTTACCTTTGAAGAGCTTCGGATGTTTTCAATGAGGAGACTCTCAGTTACATAGCAAATGTGCAGTTTTTCCTGAAAGCGTCTTTGTGTAGGAGAAATCGCTCCGTTTTGTACATCACATTTGGCTACCGAAACTAACCGAAAATTCAGTCACCTACAACGTCAAACTTTTTCCGAATTAACTCCATAATATCGACCGAAACATGGCAAACGTTGTTTGGAATCAACCCTCAAGGTGTTTTTTCACATATCTCTTCATTGATATATCGTTCGTGGAAGCCTGCTTTCTTCTCTGAATTCCATGGAAAAATACTTGCAGCTGAGTTTTGCGCACCAATTTCGGCGCAGGACACCGGGCGGACACCTGGTAAATGTGGTCTCTTATGGTCAATCTTCCAATGATATGCCTACAAATACGTCACAATGCTGCAGACACCTTGGGGAAACGACAGAAAGGGCAGACTCACTCCTCTCGCATTCACAGCCATATAAGGAGACAATGGAAAACGGAGCCTCAAAAATCCTGCTCATTTCCTGGATGCCGTCTCATCTTGGTTTTGCCTGTAGCTCACGTTCTAGGGCACGCACAGAGAATATCTTTGCAGTTCTGGACATGTCAGAGTGTTTTCTTTCCAAAGCTACCAATTATATGCATAGTCGAGCATCTTTTTGTGACAAAATATTGCGCTTAAAACGGGCACGTCTTTTTATCCAAAAATGATATAGCGCCCCCAGAGTTTCAACAGGTTAAAGTCCCCGGCCCACTAGGAGCACCGCTTCTGGGTGAGCATTTTCTTGTTTGCTTATGGCCTTATACAGCTTGTTGAGTGTAGCATTGGTTTGTGGTGGTGAGCAGACGGCTCCGAAAAATACAGATGAAAACTCTCTTGGTAGATAGTGTGGTCTACAGCTTATCATGAGGTACTCTACTTCAGGCGAGCAATACCTCAAGACTTCCTTAATATTAGAAATTGTGCACCAGCTGTTATTGACAAATAGACACACACCATCACCCCTTGTCTTACCAGATGTAGCTGTTCTGTCCTGCCAGTGCACGGAAAACCCAGCCAACTGTATATTATCTGTGTCGTCATTCAGCCACGACTCGGTGAAACACAAGGTATTACAGTTTTTTTGCCGTAGTAGCCTATTCTCTATGAGTAGGGCAGAGCATAAAGTAGAGCATAAACAAATGCGCAGAACATTAATCTCACAGGACCCTAGTGTCCAGTCTGGAGCGTGAAGTCAAGAGCTCTCCTGGTCGGCTACTGCATAGCAACCTAGTGGTGCCAAAAGCCCTGGACTGCTCTAGAAATCCTATGTAAAATGTGATCACCAGAACGGGCCAATTTTTGGGGGGTTCTGACGTTTCGGCCTCTAAAATATGTTTATTATGATCAAGTTCAATTCCCAGGGTAATTTTTAAACAACATACATACAGTATCAAGATATGAAATTAATTTATGATCCATTCTGACTACTACATTTGTCACACAGGACCACGTGCTGACACAGACCAATCACACACAGGCAAAGACACATACATCCAAACCAATGATGCACACATTCTACACACACGTACACATGGATTTTGTATTGTAGATATGTTGTAGTAGGGTAGTGGCCTTGGACAAACACTTAATGTGTTGTGAAAAATGTTATGAAATGTAATACCATGTCAGATTTCTTATTGTATATAACTGCCTTAATGTTGCTGGACCCAAGGAAGAGTAGCTGCTGCCCTGGCATCCTTAATAAATACATATACAAAAAATCACCGGCCAGCAGGCTACGAGGAGATTCTCATGCACGCTTGACTCGCTCAGGCAGGATTACAACTTCTACATCGACCATGATCCTTTGCTAGTTACAGTCACTTTCACCATGATCCTTAGCGATTCTTTTGGTGCCATTCAGCAATATGGCACATTTCAAATTCAAATAAGTCCAGGCTTCATGCGCCATTGAGAGTTTTCCATAGGTATACATGGATGAATTCAGTGCTACAACTATCTACTAGTTTAAATGTCTATGGATCCGCACACGCAGAAAATCTTCAGGACAAGAACAGTCACTCCGTATTCATAAAGCTTCTTGGAGTAGAAGTGCTGATTTAGGATCAGGTCCCCCTGTCCATGTTATTGTCAAGACCCCGTTACGAACTCGGGTCTCTGTTGTGAGAAACAGTCACTTAGCAAACTGAGCCACTAATAGTCGGCAGAACCCAGAAGATGAGGCAGACACAGCAGTACTTGAGACTGTGTTTTAATAAAGTAAAAAGGAAAGTTCTTCAGGCAAAAATATAAATCCACAACGTCAAAAGTAATTCCAAGAGAAAAAGGTAAATCCATAAAGTCAAAAGGTAAATCCACAAGGTGGTAGGTACAGCAGAAAAAAGCCTCAAAAGATAATCAAAAATAAATAAACGAGAACAAAAACAGATTACCACAAGAGTCCAACTGGGGCAACAAATGTTCACAGCATCGCAGGGGCTGGGTGCTAACATTCAAACACAGAGCAAAGAACTGAGGAAAACTAAGGGTTTCAATACATTCAAGGGAAACAAGGCACAGGTGCAAATAATAACTGGAAACAAGGGAAAACAAAAGGGTCAAAAAGCACAATTTGGGGCATCTAGTGGCCAAAACCGGAACAATCCTGGTCAAATCCTGAAATTTATCTTATTAATTATGATCTTAAAGGCAAAACTGATACAGAGTGGCAGGTTACCTAGTGGTTAGAGAAGTAGGCCAGCAACCAGAGGGTTGCCAGTTTGAGTCCCAGTTCAGACGGTAAAATCTGGGTCACTGACCTCGTTCTAGTTACCATCGCCTGTTATTGTGCCCTTTAGCAAGGCACCCAATATTTGCTCCAGGGGCGCTCCTTTGTAGTCGACCCATTACTTCCAGCCTCTCAGGGGTATGTGTGTCTTCTTGGGTTGGGTTGTGAGTATATAGCCACATTTCCATTCTCTGCAAGAAAACACCTAATCCAATTTAATTCTAGATCTTCTTTGTGAATACGGAACCTGATCTCACTTGAGGATTTGGCCCGGTGACCGTAGGTTGCAAACTGTGATATGACTGCCCCCAGCTGCAAGGTCATGTCTACACTTGACACTTACATGCAACTTATGCTATCAGAATACGAAGATCGCATTGAAAAGATGGTTCTAGACGCACAAAAGTTGCTTTGTGGTCAGGGATGCATTCTGTGCAGATTTCTCCTCAGTCTGGACTCAATCAAGCTACCGAAAGCAGAATTCCCCCCACAAGTCTCCAAAAAACGTGTGTTTTTTCGGACCGAGAGGCAGTTTTTCATTAAAACGTTGGAGGAAATATCGTTATCATATAAGTCATCCATTAATTATTATTACCTCATAGTCTCATTCTGAATGTCGTTGACTTTAAATCTGCACGAACCCTAGTCTGCTTGATGATTCAGCGATACACAAATTGACTTAGTTATTTATTTACTAACTAACTAAATAAACACACAGAATTACATAAACACAACCACAGGATAGATTATACATCGATTACTAACATAATGCATTGAAAAGTCCCTAGTGGACTAACACGATATGACGGCTTGGTACATAATGAAAAGGGAGGGGCATGTAAGGAGGGGTAGAGACAGAGAGTCAACTTATCGTACATACAGTTGGAAAACTATACTCATGGGAATGTGAATACTTTGCACATGAATGACCGCTCATTTGAAAATAATTGCAATGTATATGTATTTACTCTTGAATGAATTTGTCTTCTCTCTTTGGTGAAATTGCCTGGTCCATCTATGGAAAATCAGTTTGACAGAAGTCTCTGGTTGTGTAAGTCTCTGGTTGTCCATCAGAGGTTTGTCAGGACCCGGTTACGAACCCGGGTCTCCGGAGTGAGAAACAGTCACTTAACCAACTGAGCCACGAATAGTCGGCAGAACCCAGAAGATGAGGCAGACACAGCAGTACTTGAGACGGTGTATTTAATAAAGTAAAAAGTGAAGTCCTTCAGGAAAACATGTAACTCCACAACCTCAAAAGGAATTCCACAAGAACAAGGTAATCCACAAGGTAATCCTCCAAGACAAAAAGGTTAATCCACAAGGTGGTAGGTATAGCATAAAAAGCCTCAAAAGATACTCAAAAATAAATAAACAAGAACAAAAAACAGAATTCCACAAGAGCGTCCACCAGAATCAACAAGAGTTCACAGAATACTAGGGCTGGGTGCTAACATACAAACACAGAGCAAAGAACTGAGGGAAACTAAGGGTTTAAATACAATCAGGGTAAACGAGGCACAGGTGCAAATAATAATGGGGATCAAGGGAAAGCAAAAGGTCAAAAAAGCACAATGGGGGCATCTAGTGACCAAAAACCGGAACAACCCTGGCCAAATCCTGACAAGTTTACCATGCCCTTTGTAGTCGTAGCTGCTTGGTTTCGGAGTGTCTTTTGGAACGGGTCCTCCAGAGTTGTACCATGCAGTGTTCAAAGAGGCTTGTTAGAATAGATCCTTTAGTGGTATCTATGGTGATGAAAGGAAATTGTTCTTTGTCTCTAGTCTTCGGTAGAGTGTCCTAGACTACGTTACCTTACCCAGCTGCAGACTGAGAATGTTTGGTATAGTCTTCCTCTTCACTCGTCGAGAGTCTGAATGTCATAGAATTCATTGTCATAGAATTTTCTGGGCTTGTAGTTTTTAAACCTTTTGTCACGTTCAGCTTGCACTGTTGGCTGGTCTTAATGGTTGATTATTGAGGATACAGCTAGAACCACTCTACACACCGGTAGCAACTCGGCCTGTTTTGATATATTAAAATGGCAACCATATCAATGTGGAGCCACTGTTCCACATTTTCTGGTCTAATGTAAATTTAGTTAGGAGTCCATTTGAAGTGCTCTCGTCAAAAGGGGCATTCCTTCATGCTGGCATAATGTCTGTGCTCACGTGGACGTGGTTACTGACCTGATAAAATATTATATGAAATACAATTTCTCATTTAGAAGGCTAAAATCACGTTGCTGTCTTTTCAGAAATAGTTTCATATTTAATCATATAAGTTTGGCAACATTTAGATGTAAGTCTGATATATACATTGTGAAAGCTGCTAAAGTTACAATGTTTCCGTACTAACATTTTTAATGATATCACCAAACCATAAATGATCTGACATGATTGTTCTTATGTCCCTCCCGACCATTTCCCACATTCTTTGTGTTAGGAATATTGTTTCACTTATATACTTTTGGATGTTGTAGTTTTGGCGGGAAGAATATCCTTGTATCAAAAGGGTTCTTTCCCCTCAATACTGCATGGCTATGGAGAGACAGTTCCTACAATGTATTTACGACCGTCATAAAACTGCCCCACTTCCCCAGGAGAGGGGGGTCTTGAAATCTTTGGTTAAATGGCACCGTTGATCTCCATCCAGGAGGGAAAGTCATCACACCAGCTAGCTAATATTTAGAACAACAATTTTTTGTTTGTTTATAGTTATGCTAACCTGTTTGCAATCCATTTAGTGTTGCTTGTTAGTTTGCTGAGTCAGGTGTGACAGGTGTGACAGGTGTGAACTGTTACTCTCTGACTGCATATAGATACAAAACCCACTTGTGCTGGTGAGCAGCTTGAACTGTTTAGTTGCTAGGGAACTGGTGTCAGGGTTTGGCCACCCAGATAGTTCATTACCTCAGGTGTGTGTGTGTGTATTTGTGTGTGTGCGTGCGTGTGTGTATATGTGTGTGTGTGCGTGCTTTTGTGAGTCTATAATTATCTAATGATATCTCATGGTGTGTGTGAACGCGTTGACTCCCAAAGGCCTAGATGTTATCACTGCTGTCACACACCTGTACCTTAGTGCATGAAGGACTGAGCTTAAAGAAAGGGACTAGAATGTGCGTTGGTTAGTGAATGTGTGATTGCTATGTCTGTTGGGAACAGTAATGGTGATTTATTTCTCGATCACAAATCAGTAAGGAATTTGTAGAGCAGTTCTATCAAGAAGTGTGTTTTACCAATTGAAATGACTGCTGCTAGTCAATGAATATGGTGTTACATTAGCTGAAGGTGGTACTGCAGTTCTTCTAGCCTGTTGTTTGATAACTGGACATTGTAGTAATTCTGCATGAGTAACAATGAAAAACTAGAAGAAAAAAAACATCTCTCTTTCCTTTATTTATCAATGTTCTCTCTTCTCTCTCTCTCTTCACAGGGTGAGCCTGGGTATCCAGGTTATGATGGGTTGCCAGGAGTGGTTGGTTATCCAGGTTTTGAAGGTAATCCTGGACCTTTTGGCCCTAAGGTGAGAGTCTAACTGTATTTGTTATTACATGAGATATAGGTGTGTGTGTGTGTGTGTGTTTGTGTGTGTGTGTGTGTGTGTGTGTGTGTGTGTCAGTCTCATAGTAAATACTATTTTCCATTATTCTTTATGTGAGTGTGTGTATGTTTGCATGCCTGTGTGTTGAAACATTGTGTCAGTAAACAATCGTTTTGTGTGGTGAGATTTTAGAATGATTTTGTGTTCATTAAATGTGTTGCCAACTGGCTGCATGTATTTGGATTCACAGGGAAATCTTGGCTTTCCTGGATTGTCAGGACCCAAAGGCTCACGGGTATGGAGTGTGTTTGGAAAACAGTGTGTGTGATTGACTGCATGTGATTATTGGTTTACATTACTAGGCTCTACATGTTACGCCTAATGGGTTTGCTCTATTGTTTTTGGTCACACCCAAACTTCTTCTGTTTTGTCAGTTGACTCCACTGCTAGGATCGACTCTAACAGTACCTAATGTTTTAACAGGGTCTCCCTGGGAAACATGGGTTCTCTGGACCACCTGGGCAGCCAGTAAGTAATACTATTAGACTGTCTTAGATGGCACCCTATAGGTTTCATTAGGAAATATATGGATTCGCCACTGTTCTTGAACCGTTTATGCTCCAAACACCACACCAACGTTGAAATGTGCAGACTGACTCAACTTACATTACTTGGCAGAAGCTTTTTGATAGTATTTATATTTGTTTCATATTTGCATAAAAGCTCCATAGCCTTTAATGGTGCATTTTGGATTTGCCACTTCTCTTAAGTTTACTATTTCACAACCGTAAATACGTCAAGGCAAGCTGTCACGCCCTGGTCTTAGTATTTTGTGTTTTCTTTATCTATTTGGTCAGGCCAGGGTATGACATGGATTTTTGTATGTGGTGGGTTTTGTCTTGGGGTTTTTTCACAGGTATTGGGATTGTAGCTTAGTGGGGTGTTCTAGGTTAGTCTATGGCTGTCTGAAGTGGTTCTCAATCAGAGGCAGGTGTTTATCGTTGTCTCTGATTGGGAACCATATTTAGGCAGCCATATTCTTTGAGTGTTTCGTGGGTGATTGTCCTTATGTCCTTGTTTCTGTCGTGTGTTAGTTTGCACCAGTATAGGCTGTTTCGGTTTTTGTGTTACGTTTGTTGTTTTCGTATTGATTCGTGTTTTTCCTTGTTTCATTAAAATATGAATCACAATAGCCACGCCGCATTTTGGTCCGACTCTCCTTCGCATATAGAAAACCGTTACACAAGCAAGCACACCACGTTTGATTTACATTTCCTTTTCTACATACTTATTCTTTGGAACTATTTTTCATACACCGTTTAAGCTAAAAATGCCATGCAAACTTTTAAAAGTGCAAACCTGTCCAGACTAGTGTGCCTAGATTTTGTAGTCCTCTAAAACCGAAGAGATTTTTTAAAGAGATGTTTTCAATTTACTTAAACATTGTGACTTAACACAAATCAGCTATTTTGACCACTTTCACAATAGGTTAGAACATATGAAATCATAGTCAACTATGCTGCTATTCAAATCAGAGCAACAATACCTACGATGGGGAGAAGTCTGTCCATAAAAATGTGCTGCTCTGCCTTAACAGCACTATCAACAGGGCAGGTCCCACAGGCCCTGGTTTTGTCACACCTGGACTATTGTTCAGTCGTGTGGTCAGGTGCCATAAAGAGGGACTTGGGAAAATTGCAGTTGGCTCTGAACAGGGCAGCACGGCTGGCCCTTAAAAGTACACTGCGAGGTAACATTAATGACATTCATGTCAATCTCTCATGGCTCAAAGTGGAAGAGTGACTTCATTACTTGTAAGAAGTGTTGATAAGCTGAAGGTACTGAGCTGTCTGTTTAAAATACTAGCACACACCTCGGACAGCCATGCATATCCGACATAACATGCCAGAGGTCTCTTCACAGTCCCCAAATCCAGAACAGACTATGGGAGGCGCAAAGTACTATGTTGAGCCATGACTACATGGAACTCTATTCCATATCAGGTAACTGATGCAATCAGTAGAATCAGATTCAAAATCAGGTACAAATACACCTGAAGGAACAGCATAGACTGTGAAGTAACACAAACACACATGCATACACACACGATAACATACGCACGTACATATGGATTTTGCGTTGTAGATATGTGGTATTGAGGTATGAGCCTGAAGGCACACTCTTAGTGTGTTGTGAATTCTGTAATGAATATATTGTAATGTTTTTTAAATTGTATAACTGCCTTAATTTTGACGTACCCCAGGAAGAGTGCCTTGGCAGTAGCTAATGGGGATCCATAATAAATACAAATTCAAACAGAAATTGTGTCTACCAATTCAGAGATACATCTGCTTTATATCCACATCAACTACTTTTTCTCTCAAATGTTGAACAATTTCCCAACAAGTTAGACAAATACTTAAACTCGGTCTAGATACAGCAGCTAAGACCACACTAATGTAATATACCTGGAGACAGGAAGCAAGTGCAGAAGATAAGTTTAATAATGATAAATGCAGATAAATAAAAACAAAACACGTACAGAACTTGTATCAAAACAATACTACCTAGTGACTGCTGTCTATGGAGTGCTAAATATAAGGGGAGTAATCAAGTAGATAATGATGACCAGGTGTGCGTAATGATGGGGAACATGATTGTTTTCTGGGCTGATGGTTAGTAGACCGGCGACGTCGAGCACTGGGAAGAAGGGGCGGGAGGAAGCATGACAGTAGTGAGGCTCCCGTGTTTCATCCTGACGATCGCGTCTGGCTCTCCACCAGGAATCTCCTGCGCCGCCAGCCCTGCCGGAAGCCGAGTCCCCAGTTTGTGGGGCCCTTCAAGGTCCTGCGGAGGGTCAATGAGGTGACTTATCGTCCACAACTCCCGGATCTCACCATCCTTTCATGTCTTCTGACGACGGAGGGCGTGCTGGAGCCTCACATGGGTAGCGTTACACACGCGCCGGAACCACTCGTCCATTGCAGGGGCCACATTCTGGCTCGGTTGGTATCCCAGAACACACTGGAAGGGAGTCAGCCCCTGTGGAGGAGTGCCAAAGTGAGTTCTGGGCGTACTCTGCCCAGGGTTAGAAACTCCCCTGTCCCCTGTCGGTTCTGGCAGTGACTCATTAGGAACCTCCCCAGCTCCTGGTTGATCCTCTCCACCTTCTCGTCAGACTGAGGCTGGTACCCGAATGTGAGACTGACCCCTGGCCCCCAGCTTCTCCATAACCGCAATGTGAATTAGGAACCATGGTCAGAGACGATGTCCTCTGGAAGGCCATAGTGCCAGAACACCTGCTGGAATAGTGCCTCAGTGACCTGGAGAGCGGTAAGTAGACCAGAGAAATTGATAAAATGTCAACAACCATAATATAGTGGTAAAACCATCAGAAAGGGGGAGATCAGTTTATGGACAGACGTGACCAAGGTCGATGAGGCACCCAAAGGGGTAGTAGTTTCCCTGCTGGCGCGTGCTGGGGAGATTTGATTTGGGCTCATACTGAGCTGGAATTTATATAGCGGGTGACGTCCTGCGCCAAGGTGGGCCACCAGTAATTATCAGAGAGGGATTGATAGTGTGGGTGATATCTGGGTGTCCTGCAACGAGGGATGTGTGCCCAAATCAAAGGCCGATCCCTTACCCCCGTGAGAACGTATATGCACGCTGGAGGGCATATAGCAGGCGCAGGTTCGCACTCCAGAGGCTTGCGGATGTCCACATCTACGTCCCAGAGCACGGGAGCAACAGTTCTAGAGGGTGGAATGATGGGAGCACTCGGGATCGGAACCTCTTCTGAATCGTGGAGACGGGACAGGGCATCGGCTTTGGTGTTCTTATAAGCTGGCCAATATGACAGGGTGAAGTGGAATCTGCTGAAGCAAAGGGCCCACCTTGCTTGGCCTGGGTTCATTCACCTCACCGTCCATATGTACTCCAGGTTCCATGGTCAGTGAGGATGAGAAATGGTCCTTGGCGCCCTCCAGCCAGTTTCTCCACTCCTCTAATGCCAACGGTCACTGACATCAAAGTTCCTCTCTGCAGTTCCTCTCTCATTGTTTGAGAAGTATGCACATGGATACAATTTTTGTGGGCTACCTTGATGTTGGGACAGGATGGTTCCATGTCCACTTCCGAGGCGTCCACCTCCACCACGAAGGGCAGATTAGGATCTGGGTGTCTCAGCAATGGGGCGTAGGAGAAAAGCCCCATCAGTAGGCGGAAGACTTCATCCGCTGCAGGACCAATTTACAAGGACCACCCTTGAGAAGAGAGGTGAGGGGAGAGCCAATGGAGCTGAAGTTCTTAATGAACCAACGGTAGAGGTTGGCAAACACAGAAACCGTTGGAGCCCCTTTATGGTGGTTGGGACAGACTGAATACTTTGATCTTCCTTTCATCCATGCTCACCACCTGTGAGCTAATCCAGTATTCCAATGAGACCTTGACCTAAGGAGACTTCTCAGCTTTAACATAAAGGCAGTTCTCCAGGTGGTGTCTCAGGACTACTCAGACATGAGTGATGTGATTCTCCAAGGTGGCCGAGTGGACCAGGATGTCGTCGATATACATGACCACCTGGCGCCTGATCATGTCCCGGAACACCTCGTTCACGAACGCCTGAAACACTGATGGAGCATTGTAAAGTCCATAAGGCATAACCAATTACTCATAGTGCCCAGACGTCGAGCTGAAGGCCGTTTTCCACTCATCCCCTTCTTGGATGTGGATAAGATGATAGGCACTCTGCGGGTCCAGCTTCATAAAAAATATGGCTCCTCGCGGAGCAGTTCCATGGCTGAAGGGTGTAACGTTACCCCCTTGGATTTTGAACAGGGACGCAGACCCCCATCCTTCTTAGTCACAAAGAAGCCTGCCGACGCAGCAGATGTGGATGAGCGGACAAAACCAAGTTGGGGAGCTACCTGGATGTACTCCTCCAAGGCCTCAGTCTCAACCACAAACAGAGGGTAGATGCGGTGGCACAGAGCCTTCTAGTAAGTCAATAGCATTGTCCCAGGAGAAATGAGGAGGGAGACAGGTAGCTTGAGTCTTGGAGAACACCTCCCGAAGAGTCTGGTAAACCTCCGGGTTGTCAGGCTGGAGAGCGACGCGGGGGCAGGTCCTCCAGCATCCAGGTGACCGGTTGGTGATTTCCATGCTCAACCAGGAGATGGTGGGATCATGCCATTGGAGCCACGGGAGGCCGAGGGTGACTTTATGCACTGGTGCAATGATGAGGAAGGGAAGGCTCTCCTGGTGCCTGGATTCCACTTTGTTCCAAAGTTGAAATCCTGTCATTGTAAAGAGGCACCATTACCATGGAAACGGTCTCAACCGTGCATTTCATCTTTTTGATCTGAATGTCCCGTCTTTAGTCAGCTGTTATGCAACACAACATTGACTAGTTTTGTCTCGTCACTCTTTATGTCGGCTGTTGTATCTGTACCGGGCTTCAGAGCATATGAAATCATTATCTACCTTACCACTATTCAAACCTGGAATCAAAAGAGAAATATATTCTACCAATCAAATGATACAGCTGTTTTAGTAACCGAATTAACTATATTTTCTCTCAACTTTTAGAAACAACTGCCGTTTTGACCACTTTCCTTACATCTTGGACAAAAACGTATGAAATCTTAGTCTATGCTATTCAAATCTGTAATCAGAACAGAACCACCAACTACCAATCAAGAGATACAGCTGTTTTAGTAACTGCTTCAACTACTTTAATTATGCCCACTTCCCACTGTTGATTGGCTGCTTAATTGCCATGAAACTTTCCGAATTTCCTAGTTATAGGACACATTCTAAGACTGATTATGCCACACAGCTCACTCCAACTGTTACGTCCGTCGTTAGAAAGAGACCAAGGTGCAGTGTGGAAAGTGTACATCTTTCTTTATTTTTTGATGAACACCAACAAAACAACAAATGAATACACAAACGTAACGTTCTGCAGGCTACCTAGTAACTGTGCAAAAACAAGATCCCACAAACTCAGGTGGAAACAAGGCTGCCTAAGTATGATTCCCAATCAAAGACAACGATAGACAGCTGCCTCTGATTGGGAACCATACCCGGCCAACAAAGAAATAGAAAACTAGAATGCCCACCCAAATCACACCCTGACCTAACCAAATAGAGAAATTAACAGGCTCTCTAAGGTCAGGGCGTGACTCCAACCCACTAAAATATCCACCAATAACAATCCCACACAAACTAAATAATATTCAATAGCTACCCTACTAACCACCGCTAACCAATATGATTCCCTGACTAAGCCTATCTCTCTACAACAGTCACAATTACTACTGCAGTGTACTGCTACTACTATTAGGCCTACTTCTACCACAGTCAATACAACTACTACTACTACTACTAAACTCAACAAAAAGACAACATCCTCTCACTGTCAACTGCGTTTATTTTCAGCAAACTTAACATGTGTAAATATTTGTATGAACATAACATGATTCAAGAACTGAGACATAAACTGAACAAAAGTAACAGTCAGTATCTGGTGTGGCCACCAGCTGCGTTAAGTTCTGCAGTGCATCTCCTCCTCATGGACTGCACCAGATGTGCTAGTTCTTGCAGTGAGATGTTACCCCACTCTTCCGCCAAGGCAAGTTCCCAAACATTTCTGGGGGGAATGGCCATAGCCCTCACCCTCTGAACCAACAGGTCCCAGATGTGCTCAATGGGATTGAGATCCGGGCTCCTCGCTGGCCATGGCAAAACACTGACATTCCTGTCTTGCAGGAAATCACGCACAGAACGAACAGTTTGGCTGGTGGCATTGTCATGCTGAATGGTCATGTCAGGATGTGGCCTGCAGGAAGGGTACCACATGAAGGAGGAGGATGTCTTCCCTGTAATGCACAGCGTTGAGATTGCCTGCAATGACAACAAGCTCAGTCCGATGATGCTGTGACACACCGCCCCAGACCATGACGGACCCTCCTCCTCCAAATCGTTCCAGCTCCAGAGTACAGGCCTCGGTGTAACGCTCATTCCTTCGACGATAAACGTGAAACCCTGGTGAGACAAAACTGTAATTCGTCAGTGAAGAGCACTTTTTGCCAGTCCTGTCTGGTCCAGCAACGGTAGGTTTGTGCCCATAGGTGACGTTGTTGCCGGTGATGACTGGTGAGGACCGGCCTTACAACAGGCCTACAAGCCCTCAGTCCAGCCTCTCTCAGCCTATTGCGGACAATCTGAGCACTGATGGAGGGATTGTGCGTTCCTGGTGTAACTTGGGTAGTTGTTGTTGCCATCCTTTACCTGTCTCGCAGGTGTGATGTTCTGATGTACCGATCCTATGCAGGTGTTGTTACATGTGGTCTGCCACTGCGAGGACGATCAGCTGTCCGTCCTGTCTCCCTGTAGCGCTGTCTTAGGCGTCTCACATTACGGACATAGCAATTTATTGTCCTGGCCACATCTGCAGTCCTCTCATGCCTCCTTGCAGCATGCCTAAGGCATGTTCATGCAGATTAGCAGGGACCCTGGGCATCTTTCTGTTGGTGTTTTTCAGAGTCAGTATTAAGGCCTTTTTAGTGTCCAAAATTTTCACAACTGTGACCTTAATTGCCTACCGTCTGCAAGCTGTTAGTGTCTTAACGACCGTTCCACAGGTGCATGTTCATTAATTGTTTATGGTTCATTGAACAAGCATGGGGAACAGTGTTTAAACCTTTTACAATGAAGATTTCTGAAGTTATTTGGATTTTTCCGAGTTATCTTCAAAAGACATGGTCCTGAAAAGCGATGTTTCTTTTTTTGCTGAGTTCTACTGGGCTAAAGTCAATTTTCCCACTACTACTACAGTGACTACTTCTAGCCTCTAACAATTCATCTTCTAAACTTCTTCCACCAACATAAAAAATACTTTTGGCCAGCTGAAGTAAGTCACAGAATTTTTCTTGAAAACATACCCTTTCTATATTATAAGTATTGGGGCCATAGTTTTTCCTGATCAAGTCAGGCTTTTCCTGGTATTAGGTTCTTATTTTTCAGAGTAAATGACTCACAGACACTACAGAAGCTTTAACCAAGTTTAATTCTTCCCAAAAGATTCTGTACAGCTGTAATCAGACTGCAAAACATTTCTCTCCATTGGTTATATACACATCCTACTTAACAGTCTGATGGCCTTGAGATAGAAGCTGTTTTTCAGTCTCTCGGTCCCAGCTTTTATGCACCTGTACTGACCTCGTCTTCTGGACGATAGCGGGGTGAACAGGCAGTGGCTCGGTGGTTGTTGTCCTTGATGATCTTTATGGCCTTCCTGTGACATCGGGTGTTGTAGGTGTCCTGGAGGGCAGGTAGTTTGCCCCCGGTGATGCGTTGTGGCAGACCTCACTACCCTCTGGAGAGCCTTACGGTTGTGGGCGGAGCAGTTGCCGTAGCAGGCGGTGATACAGCCCGACAGGATGCTCTCGATTGTGCATCTGTAGAAGTTTGTGAGTGCTTTTGGTGACAAGCCAAATTTCTTCAGCCTCCTGAGGTTGAAGAGGCGCTGCTGCGCCTTCTTCACGATGCTGTCTGTGTGGGTGGACCAATTCAGGTTGTCTGTGATGTGTACGCCGAGGAACTTAAAACTTACTACCCTCTCCACTACTGTTCCATCGATGTGGATAGGGGGTGTTCCCTCTGCTGTTTCCTGAAGTCCACAATCATCTCCTTAGTTTTGTTGACGTTGAGTGTGAGGTTATTTTCCTGACACCACACTCTGAGGGCCCTCACCTCCTCCCTGTAGGCCGTCTCGTCGTTGTTGGTAATCAAGCCTACCACTGTTGTGTCGTCCACAATCTTGATGATTGAGTTGGAGGCGTGCGTGGCCACGCAGTCGTGGGTGAACAGAGAGTACAGGAGAGGCTCAGAACGCACCTTTGTGGGGCCCCAGTGTTGAGGATTAGCGGGGAGGAGATATTGTTACCTACCCTCACCACCTGGGGGCGGCCCGTCAGGAAGTCCAGTACCCAGTTGCACAGGGCGGGGTCGAGACCCAGGGTCTCGAGCTTGATGACGAGCTTGGAGGGTACTATGGTGTTAAATGCCGAGCTGTAGTCGATGAACAGCATTCTCACATAGGTATTCCTCTTGTCCAGATGGGTTAGGGCAGTGTGCAGTGTGGTTGAGATTGCATCGTCTGTGGACCTATTTGAGCGGTAAGCAAATTGGAGTGGGTCTAGGGTGTCAGGTAGGGTGGAGGTGATATGGTCCTTGACTAGTCTCTCAAAGCACTTCATGATGACGGAAGTGAGTGCTACGGGGCGGTAGTCGTTTAGCTCAGTTACCTTAGCTTTCTTGGGAACAGGAACAATGGTGGCCCTCTTGAAGCATGTGGGAACAGCAGACTGGGATAGGGATTGATTGAATATGTCCGTAAACACACCAGCCAGCTGGTCTGCGCATGCTCTGAGGGCGCAGCTGGGGATGCCGTCTGGACCTGCAGCCTTGCGAGGGTTAACACGTTTAAATGTTTTACTCACCTCGGCTGCTGTAAGTATTGATGTGAAGTTTTTGTATGTGAATGGCCCTATGACTTCCTCTCTTCCAGGGAATCCCAGGAAATGAAGGACCAATGGGGCCATCAGGAACCCCAGGATGCAATGGGACGAAGGTACAGTCTTGCTTTTGGATATGATGTACTTATTGAAGCTCACAAACACACACACACACACAGACGTATGTACATATCTGATGCCCTATCATTGTGTGTGTTTCAGGGGGACAGTGGATACCCAGGGTTACCTGGGGTGCCGGGACCTGTTGGATTACCAGTAAGTGCTGTCATATCCTGTGTCCAGTGTCACTAAGCACCTTACTGTTCCTGACTGTCTGTCTGTCATCAATCACAGCCATCAATCATGTGATCTTAATCATTAGCCTGTAATATGGGAATTGATAAATAAGGTTTCCAAGAGTGAACAAAATAAAAGTTAATGAATTAACATTTAAATATACAAAATATATTTTACTTCTTACAAGTGGTATGTATGAACAAATGACTGTTGAAAATGGAAATGGTGTATTTAATTCGATTTTTAAACAAGATCCCCGTGTTCAGTCCTATGAAAATGTCATAGGCTATGGTGTAACCACAAAGCACCTTACTGTGTCTGTCTGTCATCATCACCGTAAAAGCTAGACATCATCACAGCTGTCTGTCATGTGATCTCAATCATTATAAACATATACATATATATGTAGCTGTCCATCACCTTTGCTGCCAGTTGTCACCGTTCCAGGTTTTGCCCCCACAGTGGTAGATACATTTGTGTCAGGTCTTGTTTAGCTTTTACAGTAAAGTTGTGATGTGCAGCTCACACTTATCTTTTTTTATTGAAGGGTGTTCATGGATTGCCAGGATTTAAGGTACATCCAAATATATCTACTGACCCTCTAAACAATTTTTTTGTTTTGTTTTGGACCCTAAGATTAAAGTATTGTCCTTACAGGGAGACTCCTACTACTTCCCACCCGCTGCTGAGGTTGATGGAGATCTTGGACCACAAGGGAGAGATGGTGTCAAGGTAAGGAGACCTCCCACCCTGCCTACACCTGGGTTGTGTTCATTGTGCACCAAACGGAAGAAAGCTGACTAGCACAGGTGTAATGGGTTTCTTCCATCTCCTCCTCTGACGAAGAGGTGGAACAAGGATCGGACCAAAATGCAGCGTGGTTCGTTAGATACATCTTTAATGATGAAGAAAACACGAACAATACAAAACAACAAACGTCGAAAACCGAAACAGCCCTGACTGGTGCAACAAACACAGAGACAGGAACAATCACCCACAAACACACAGTGAAACCCAGGCTACCTAAATATGGTTCCCAATCAGAGACAACGATAATCACCTGACTCTGATTGAGAACCACACAACCCCAAGACGAAACACACTACAAATAAACCCATGTCACACCCTGGCCTGACCCAATAAATGAAGATAACATAATAAATATAGACCAGGGCGTGACAGAACCCCCCTAAGGTGCAGACTCCCGGACGCACAACAAAAACAATAGGGAGGGTCCGGGTGGGCGTCTGTCCATGGTGGCGGCTCCGGCTCGGGACTTGGAACCCACTCTATGAATGTCTTAGTCCCCCCTCCTCGCGTCCTAGGATTGTCCACCCCCGCCGCCGACCATGGCCTAGTAGTCCTCACCCAGAACCCCACTGGACAGAGGGGCAGCTCGGGACAGAGACGCAGCTCGGGACAGAGGGGCAGCTCGGGACAGAGGAAGCCCAGCACTGAGAGGAAGCCCAGCACTGAGAGGAAGCCCAGCACTGAGAGGAAGCCCAGCCAGGTAGTTGAATCCGACAGATCCTGGCTGGCTGGCAGTTCTGGCAGATCCTGGCTGACTGGCGGATCTGGAAGAGTCTGGTTGACTAGCAGATCTGGAAGAGTCTGGTTGACTAGCAGATCTGGAAGAGTCTGGCTGACTGGCAGATCTGGAAGAGTCTGGCTGACTGGCAGATCTGGAAGAGTCTGGCTGACTGGCAGATCTGGAAGAGTCTGGCTGACTGGCAGATCTGGAAAAGTCTGGCTGACTGGCAGATCTGGAAAAGTCTGGCTGACTGGCAGATCTGGAAGAGTCTTGCTGACTGGAGGATCCTGGCAGACTGACGGCTCTGGCTGCTCCATGCTGACTGGCGGCTCTGGCTGCTCCATGCAGATTGACAGCTCTGGCGGCTTCTTGCAGGCTGACAGCTCTGGCTGCTCCATGCAGACTAACAGCTCTGGCAGCTCCTTGCAGACTGGCAGCTCCTTGCAGACTGACAGCTCCTTTCAGACTGGCAGCTCCTTGCAGACTGGCAGCTCCTTGCAGACTGGCAGCTCCATGCAGACTGACAGCTCTGGCTGCTCCAAACAGACTGACAGCTCTGGCTGCTCCATGCAGACTGGCAGCTCTGGCTGCGCTAAACGGGCAGGAGACTCCGGCAACGCTGTAGAGGCGGAAGGCTCTGGCAGCGCTAAACAGGCGGGAGGCTCCAACAGCACAGGAGAGGAGGAAGGCTCCGGCAGCGCTGGAGAGGCGAGGCGCACAGTAGGTTTGATGCGTGGTGCTGGCACTGGTGGTACTGGGCCGAGGACACTCACAGGAAGCCTGGTGTGGGGAGCTGCCACCGGAGGGCTGGGGTGTGGAGGTGGTACTGGATAGACCGGACCGTACAGGCGCACTGGAGATCTTGTGCACCGAGCCTGCCCAACCTTACCTGGTTAAATACTCCCGGTCGCTCTGCCAGTACGGCATGGTGGAATAGCCCGCACTGGGTTATGCAGGCGAAACGGGGATACCGAGCGTAAGGCTGGTGCCATGTAAGCTGGCCCAAGTAGACGCACTGGGGACCAGATGCGTAGAGCCGGCTTCATGGCATTTGGCTCGACGCTCAATCTAGCCCGGCCGATACGCGGAGCTGGAATAGAACGCACCGGGCTATGCACCCGCACTGAAGACACCGTGCGCACCACAGCATAACACGGTGCCTGCCCGGTCTCTCTAGCTCCCCGGTAAGCACAGGGAGTTTGCGCAGGTCTTCTACCTGGCGTAGCCATACTCCCTGTTAGCCACCCCCCAAGAAATTTATGGGGCTGACTCTCGGGCTTCCAACCGCGTCGCCGCGCTGCCTCTTCATACTAGCGCCTCTCCGCTTTCTTCGCCTCCAGTTCTTCCTTGGGACGGCGATATTCTCCAGGCTGTGCCCAGGGTCCTTTTCCGTCCAATATCTCCTCCCAAGTCCAGAAGTCCTGTGATCGCTGTTGCTGCCTTTGTTGCTTCTCCTGTGGCTCCTGCCTGTTGACACGTTGCTTGGTCCGTTTGTGGTGGGTGATTCTGTAACGGGTTTCTTCCATCTCCTCCTCTGACGAAAAGGTGGAACAAGGATCGGACCAAAATGCAGCGTGGTTCGTTAGATACATCTTTAATGATGAAGAAAACACGAACAATACAAAACAACAAACATCGAAAACCGAAACAGCCCTGACTGGTGCAACAAACACAGAGACAGGAACAATCACCCACAAACACACAGTGAAACCCAGGCTACCTAAATATGGTTCCCAATCAGAGACAACGATAATCACCTGACTCTGATTGAGAACCGCCTCAGGCAGCCATAGACTAATCTATACACCCCACACAACCCCAAGACGAAACACACTACAAATAAACCCATATCACACCCTGGCCTGACCCAATAAATGAAGATAACATAATAAATATAGACCAGGGCGTGACAACAGGGAGGGATTACCTGGACTAAATCAATTTTTTATGTGTATACGTTTTCCGTGCTGTATTGATCACAACCCATTACATGTCTCTGAGTTTATACTTCTATTCCAATAGGAAAATGATGTGCTTGCCTAGTACCTATCATTACTTTGGCCAGGAGTTTCTTTCCTGACGACAGCCCCTATAGTTGTAACTTGGACCAAGAGTTTTCACATGGTCAGGCAAAACTCCTGGGGCCCTATATTACAGTTATACTTTCATGTGTATCGTGGCATGTGAGGTTGAGTAGTTAGTGCCACAGACCCCGTTACATGTGTATAGCCGAGGCTACTAGAGAAAGGATGGGTTGGAATCCGACCCATTTTGACTCATAATCTCTCCTACCTTTACTGTCTCCTCAATAACATTGTCCTATCTCATTAAATAAATACAAAATCACAAAAAATATTATAAAAAAAAATAATTGAATGTGTAATCGACTGACTGGCCACTGTTTTTTAGGGACAGAGAGGGTTACCTGGACGGCCGGGTCTTCCTGGGCTGGATGGACCGAGCGGGACTCCAGTCAGTTAACACCTAAATGAAGTTCAATATGTGTCCTCTCTTTTACTTATTAGCCTATGTTTATTTTGAAAGGCTTTTACTGTAATGTTTTTCTGAATATCCTCATTCATGATTCCATGTGCTCTCCATGAATGTATAAATTACTGACTTTAAATTATTATTTATATTTCCAGGGATTACCTGGTTTAACAGGTGTACAGGGAGAGAAGGTCAGTCTCATAGTAAATACTTATTTCCATTTGTGTGTGTGTGTGTGTGTGTGTGTGTGTGTGTGTGTGTGTGTGTGTGTGTGTGTGTGTGTGTGTGTGTGTGTGTGTGTGTGTGTGTGTGTGTGTGTGTGTGTGTGTGTGTGTGTGTGTGTGTGCATTTGTGTGTATGTTTGTGCATGCGTTTCTTCCTGGATGTTTTGGAGCTTTCCATGGCGTTGACCATTCACCTTACTGCACTAACAATATAGTAACAATGTAATATTGAGTGATGTCCCTCTTCAGTTCCTGCCATTTAGAGGGGTGTGTTGCACTATTTATAGTAGCTTTATTTCTGTTTCAGGGCCAGGAAGGTCCAAGCCCTGTAATTCCAGGCCCAAGAGGTCAAAAGGTATTACCTACCTGTGTGATATTGATCTTTTCTACTTTCACATACAGTACAACTCTCTCTTGCATATTATCCTGCCTCAGTATAGTTTGTTCTGGATGCATGCTGAGTGTATCTAATGTACAGTATATTGTGACAAAATGTAAATGTTTTCTTCTCAGGGTGACCAAGGCCCTCCCGGGATACCTGGACAGAAGGGCATAAAGCTGTATGCAGAGGGACCCAAGGAACTGAAGGTTTGCCACACTTAACATACTCGGTTTCTCTCACAGCAATTTTTACTAGTCCACACTGACACAAATCATGATCATCACATTTACATTTTAGTGATTTAGCAGAAGCTCTTATCCAGAGTGACTTACAGGAGCAATTAGGGTTAAGTGCCTTGCTCAAAGGCACATCAACAGATTTTTCACCTAGTCAGCTCAGGGATTTGAACCAGCAACCGTTCAGTTACTGGCAAACATAATTACCAATCACCATCACCCAAATCAGCTTCATCATCATTATTACCCGTATACATCATATTTTCACACAAGTAGAAAAGTGTTCTGACTTTCTTCTCATTGCAGGGGGAGCCAGGTGATACCGGAGAGAAGGGGTGTACAGGCCAGCATGTGAGTTATAACCTATGGGGGATCATTACAGTGAATTAAATTAAACTAATTGATTTTAATGTAATAATTGACATGATCTTTTAGCCAGTACAAAAGTTGCCAGTTCAAATCCCATTGCATGTATAGTACTACTTGTGGGCTGTGCTTTGTCTGTCTGTCCATCTGGCCGTCCTTTCTTTTCTGTTTGTCTGCTTGCCTGTCTGTCGGTATTTTACATTCTTTTTTTTCATTTTTTTAGGGTCTCCCTGGGCGTCGTGGATATAAAGGGAACAAAGGCGACCAAGGAGAACCTGGAGCTCTGGTAGCTCTATGACTCCAGTCACTGCATATCATATTTAAAATACTGTAGAGTTTTACAATGGTATTATGGATGTTATCATTCTCACATGTGGATGTGTCCTACTCACAATAGTAGTCCTACTCACAAATACTGACAAACACCTGTGTCTAACAGAGGTTCTGTTTTTCAGGGGAAACCTGGGAAAGATGGGGACCCTGGGACCTATGGAATTCAGGTAAAACAAATATCCAGACAACTATCATAACTTGTATGTACTGTACATGGTCCTTTGTGGCTCACTCACTTTGTACAAGGTTATTATGTACATGCATTATGTACATGCATTTTGCCATGTTGCCATGTCAACTCCACTTGAACATAACCCACCTGATTACCAATCCTTTTCCCAACCAATTGTCTTTGCCACTAGGGCTACATGTGACTTGAGAATTGTATCGGCCTAATTCTGCTCTAAATGCATTATTTGGTGTTCTACATTGTATGCGAAGGATATCTTTGCAGAATTCCACATGCAGAGTCTCATTTTGGTGTCTGTCTCATTTTGTGAAATCTTGGTTGGTGAGCGGACCCCAGACCTCACAACCATAAGGGGCAATGGGTTCTATGACTGATTCAAGTATTTTTATCCAGATCCTAATTGGTATGTTGAATTTTATGTTCCTTTTGATGGCATAGAATGCCCGTCTTGCCTTGTCTATCAGATCGTTCACAGCTTTGTTGAAGTTACCTGTGGCGCTGATGTTTAGGCCAAGGTATGTATCGTTTTTTGTGTGCTCTAGGGCAACGGTGTCTAGATGGAATTTGTATTTGTGGTCCTGGTGACTGGACCTTTTTTGGAACACCATTATTTTGGTCTTACTGAGATTTACTATCAGGGCCCAGGTCTGGCAGAATCTGTGCAGAATATATAGGTGCTGCTGTAGGCCCTCCTTGGTTGGTGACAGAAGCACCAGATCATCAGCAAACAGTAGACATTTGACTTCAGATTCTATTAGAGTGAGGACGGGTGCTGCTGACTTTTCTAGTGCCCGCCCCAATTCGTTGATATATATGTTGAAGAGGGTGGGGCTTAAGCTGCATCCCTGTCTCACCCCACAACCCTGTGGGAAGAAAAGTGTGTTTTTTGCACATTTTAACCGCACACGTGTTGTTTGTGTACATGGATTTTATATTGTCGTATGTTTTATCCCCAACACCACTTTCCATCAATTTGTATAGCAGACCCTCATGCCAAATTGAGTCGAAGGCATTTTTGAAATCAACAAAGCATGAGAAGACTTTCCCTTTGTTTTGGTTTGTTTGGTTGTCAATTAGGGTGTGCAGGGTGAATACATGGTCTGTTGTACGATAATTTGGTAAGAAGGCAATATGACATTTGCTCAGTACATTGTTTTCATTGAGAAAATGTATGAGTCTGCTGTTAATGATAATGCAGAGGATTTTCCCAAGGTTGCTGTTGACGCATATCCCACGGTAGTTATTGGGGTCAAATTTGTCTTCACTTTTGTGGATTGGGGTGATCAGTCCTTGGTTCCAAATATTGGGGAAGATGTCAGAGCTAAGGATGATGTTAAAGAGTTTCAGTATAGCCAATTGGAATTTGTTGTCTGTATATTTGATCATTTCATTAAGGATACCATCAACACCACATGCCTTTTTGGGTTGGAGGGTTTTATTTTGTCCTGTAGCTCATTCAAGGTAATTGGAGAATCCAGTGGGTTCTGGTAGTCTTTAATAGTTGATTCTAAGATTTGCATTTGATCCTGTATATGTTTTTGCTCTTTATTCTTTGTTAGAGAGCCAAAAAGATTGGAGAAGTGGTTTACCCATACATCTCCATTTTTCGTGTTGTTGTTTGTTTAGTGTTTTCCAATTTTTCCAGAAGTGGTTAGAGTCCATGGATTCTTCAATTTCATTGAGTTGATTTCTGACGTGCTGTGCCTTCTTTTTCTGTAGTGTATTTCTGTATTGTTTTAATGATTCACCATCGTGAAGGCGTAGACTCAGGTTTTCCGGGTCTCTACGTTTTTGGTTAGACAGGTTTCTCAATTTCTTTCTTAGATTTTTGCATTCTTCCTCAAACCATTTGTCATTGTTGTTCATTTTCTTCGGTTTTCTATTTAAGATTTTTAGATTTGATAGGGAAGCTGAGAGGTCAAATATACTGTTAAGGTTTTCTACTTTCAAGTTTACACCTTCATTATTACAGTGGAATGTTTTACCCAGGAAATTGTCTAAAAGGGATTGAATTTGTTGTTGCCTAATTGTTTTTTGGTAGGTTTCCAAACTGCATTCCTTCCATCTATAGCATTTCTTAGTCCTACTCAGTTCCTTTAGCTTTGATGCCTCATGATTGAGTATTGCTCTGTTGAAGTAGACTGTTTTTGCTGTGGTCTGATAGGGGTGTCAGTGGGCTGACTGTGAACGCTCTGAGAGACTCTGGGTTGAGGTCAGTAATAAAGTAGTCTACAGTACTACTGCCAAGAGATGAGCTATACAGTGGGGAGAACAAGTATTTGATACACTGCCGATTTTGCAGGTTTTCCTAGGTCTGTCATTTCTATCATAGGTACACTTCAACTGTGAGAGACGGAATCTAAAACAAAAATCAAGAAAATCACATTGTATGATTTTTAAGTAATTAATTTGCGTTTTATTGCATGACATAAGTATTTGATACATCAGAAAAGCAGAACTTAATATTTGGTACAGAAACCTTTGTTTGCAATTACAGAGATCATACGTTTCCTGTTGTTCTTGACAAGGTTTGCACACACTGCAGCAGGGATTTTGGCCTACTCCTCCATACAGACCTTCTCCCGATCCTTCAGGTTTCGGGGCTGTCGCTGGGCAATATGGACTTTCAGCTCCCTCCAAAGATTTTCTATTGGGTTCAGGTCTGGAGACTGGCTAGTCCACTCCAGGACCTTGAGATGCTTCTTACGGGGCCACTCCTTAGTTGCCCTGGCTGTGTATTTCGGGTCGTTGTCATGCTGGAAGACCCAGCCACGACCCACGTCCTTTCCCCTTTGTAGAAAAGCATCCCCAAAGAATGATGTTTCCACCTCCATGCTTCACGGTTGGGATGGTGTTCTTGAGGTTGTACTCATCCTTCTTCTTCCTCCAAACAAGGCAAGTGGAGTTTAGACCAAAAAGCTCTATTTTTGTCTCATCAGACCACATGACCTTCTCCCATTCCTCCTCTGGATCATCCAGATGGTCATTGGCAAACTTCAGATGGGCCTGGACATGCGCTGGCTTGAGCAGGAGGACCTTGCGTACGCTGAAGGATTTTAATCCTTGACGGCATAGTGTGTTACTAAGGGTTTTCTTTGAGACTGTGGTCCCAGCTCTCTTCAAGTCATTGACCAGGTCCTGCCGTGTAGTTCTGGGCTGATCCCTCGCCTTACTCATGATCATTGACGCCCCACGTGGTGAGATCTTGCATGGAGCCCCAGACCGAGGGTGGTTGACCGTCATCTTGAACTTCTTCCATTTTCTAATAATTGCGCCAACATTTGTTGCCTTCTCACCAAGCTGCTTGCCTATTACCCTGTAGTCCATCCCAGCCTTGTGCAGGTCTACAATTTATCCCTGATGTCATTACACAGCTCTCTGGTCTTGGCCATTGTGGAGAGGTTGGAGTCTGTTTGATTGAGTGTGTGGACAGGTGTCTTTTATACAGGTAACGAGTTCAAACAGGTGCAGTTAATACAGGTAATGAGTGGAGAACAGGAAGGCTTCTTCAAGAAAAACTAACAGGTCTGTGAGAGATGGAATTCTTACTGGTTGGTAGGTGATCAAATACTTATGTCATGCAATAAAATGCAAATTAATTACTTAAAAATCACACAATGTGGTTTTCTGGATTTTTGTTTTAGATTCCGTCTCTCACAGTTGAAGTGTACTTATGATAAAAATTACAGACTTCTACATGCTTTGTAATTAGGAAAACTTGCCAAATCGGCAGTGTATCAAATACTTGTTCTCCCCACTGTAGGTGTACCTACCATAGGAGTCTCCTCGAAGCCTACCATTGACTATGTACATACCCAGCGTGCGACAGAGCTGCAGGAGTTGTGACCCGTTTTTGTTTGTTATGTTGTCATAGTTGTGCCTAGGGGGGCATATGGGGGAGGGAATGCTGTCACCTGCAGGCAGGTGTTTGTCCCCCTGTGTGCTGAGGGTGTCAGGTTCTTGTCCGGTTCTGGCATTTAGGTTGCCACAGACTAGTACATGTCCCTGGGCCTGGAAATTATTGATCTCCCCCTCCAGGATGGAGAAACTGTTTTCATTAAAGTATGGGGATTCTAGTGGGGGGATTTAGGTAGCACACAGGAGGACATTTTTCTCTGTTAAGATAATTTCCTTTTGAATTTCTAGCCAAATGTTCCTGTTTTGATTAATTGAATGGCGTGAGTTAGGTCTGCTCTATAACAAATTAGCATACCCCCCGAGTCCCTTCCCTGTTTCACACCTGGTAGTTTGGTGGATGGGACTACCAGCTCTCTGTAACCTAGAGGGCAACGGGTGGGTCCGTCTCCTCTATACCAGGTTTCTTGCAGGATGACAATGTCTGTTTTAGAGGTCAACCGATTATGATTTTTCAACGCCGCTACCGATTATTGGAGGACCAAAAAAGCCGATACTGATTAATCAGCCGATTTATAAAAATATAAAAACATGTATTTGTAATAATGACAATTACAACAATACTGAATTAACACTTATTTTAACTTAATATAATACATCAATAAAATAGTAGATAATGAAACATGTTCAATTTGGTTTAAATAATGCAAAAACAAAGTGTTGGAGAAGAACGTAAAATTGAAATATGTGCTATGTAAGAAAGATAACGTTTCAGTTCCTTGCTCAGGACATGAGAACATATCAAAGCTGGTGGTTCCTTTTAACATGAGTCTTCAATATTCCCAGGTATGAAGTGTTAGGTTGTAGTTATTATAGGACTATTTCCCTCTATACCATTTGTATTTCATTAACTTCTTGGAACTCTAGGGGCGCAATTTCATTTTTGGATGAAAAACGTTCCCGTTTTAAACAAGATATTTTGTCACAAAAAGATGCTCGACTATGCATATAATTGCTACTGTTCGAAAGAAAACACTCTGACGTGTCCAGAAATACAAAGATCTTCTCTGTGCGTGCCCTTTAACGTGAGCTTCAGGCAAAACCAAGATGAGATGGCATCCAGGAAATGACAAGGATTTTTGAGGCTCTGTTTGTCATGATCTCCTTATATGGCTGTGAACGCAAGAGGAATGAATCAACCCTCTCTGTCGTTTCCCCAAGGTGTCTGCAGCATTGTGACGTATTTGTAGGCAGATCATTGGAAGATTGACCATAAGAGACCACATTTACCACGTGTCCGCCCGGTGTCCTGCGCCGAAATTGGTGCGCAAAAGTCACCTGCCAGTATTTTTCCAAGGAATACAGAGAGGAAAGCAAGCTTCCACGAACTGCATGTCAATGAAGAGATATGTGAAAAAACACCTTGAGGACTGATTCCAAACAACGTTTGCCATGTTTCGGTCGATATTATGTAGTTAATCCGGAAAAAGTTTTACGTTGTAGGTGACTGCATTTTCGGTTCGTTTCAGTAGCCAGGCGCAATGTAGAAAACGGAACGATTTCTCCTACACACAGACGCTTTCAGGAAACACTGCGCATTTGGCATGTGACTGAGAGTCTCCTCATTGAAAACATCAGAAGCTCTTCAAAGGTAAATGATTTTATTTATTTGGTTATTTATTTGCGATTTTCAGAAATCGTTAACGTTACATTATGCTAATGAGCTTCAGGCTATAACTGTATACAGGTTTTTTTCATAGCCAAACGTGAACAAAACGGAGCGATTTGTCCTACACAAATAATATTTTTTTGAAAAACTGCACATTTGCTATGTAACTGAGAGTCTCCTCATTGAAAACATCCGAAGCTCTTCAAAGTTAATGATTTTATTTATTTGGTTATCTGGTTTTTGTGAAAATGTTGCGTGCTAAATGCTACTCAAAATGCTATGCTTGCTTTGCATACTCTTACACAAATTAGTCCATTTCTATGGTTCAAAAGCATATTTTGAAAATCTGAGATGACAGTGTTGTTAAGAAAAGGCTAAGCTTGAGAGCAAACGCATTATTTTAATTTTATTTGCGATTTTCAGAAATCGTTAACGTTGCGTTATGCTAATGAGCCTGAGGCTTTAGTCACGATCCCGGATCCGGGATGGGGAGTTTCAAGAGGTTAACCTTTGACTATTGGATGTTCTTATAGTCACTTTAGTATTGCCAGTGTAACAGTATAGCTTCCGTCCCTCTCCTCGCTCCTCCCTGGGCTCGAACCAGCAACACAACGACAACAGCCACCACATCGAAGCAGCGTTACCCATGCAGAGCAAGGGAGACAACCACCCCAAGGCTCAGAGCGAGTGAAGTTTGAAACGCTAGTAGCGCGCGCTAACTAGCCAGCCATTTCACTTCATTAGAACGTGCGTTGAAGATGACGTTCCCATAGCAATGATTAAAACATTCCCTAACCAGAAACCTTGGATTGATGCCAGCATTCGTGTGAAAGCGCGAACCACTACTTTCAATCAGGGCAAGGTGTCTGGTAACATGACTGAATACAAACAATGCAGCTATTCCCTCCGTAAGGCTATCAAACAAGCTAAGCGTCAGTACAGAGACAAAGTAGAATCCCAATTCAACGGCTCAGACACAAGAGGCATGTGGCAGGGTCTACAGTCAATCACGGACTACAGGAAGAAATCCAGCCCAGTCACGGACCAGGATGTCTTGCTCCCAGGCAGACTAAATAACTTTTTTGCCCGCTTTGAGGACAATACAGTGCCACTGACACTGCCTGCAACGGAAAAATGCGGTCTCTCCTTCACTGCAGCCGAGGTGAGTAAAACATTTAAACGTGTTAACCCTCGCAAGGCTGCAGGCCCAGACGGCATCCCCAGCCGCGCCCTCAGAGCATGCGCAGACCAGCTGGCTGGTGTGTTTACGGACATATTCAATCAATCCCTATACCAGTCTGCTGTTCCCACATGCTTCAAGAGGGCCACCATCGTTCCTGTTCCCAAGAAAGCTAAGGTAACTGAGCTAAACGACTACCGCCCCGTAGCACTCACTTCCGTCATCATGAAGTGCTTTGAGAGACTAGTCAAGGACCATATCACCTCCACCCAACCTGACACCCTAGACCCACTCCAATTTGCTTACAGCTCAAATAGGTCCACAGACGATGCAATCTCAATCACACTGCACACTGCCCTAACCCATCTGGACAAGAGGAATACCTATGTGAGAATACTGTTCATCGACTACAGCTCGGCATTCAACACCATAGTACCCTCCAAGCTCGTCATCAAGCTCGAGACCCTGGGTCTCGACCCCGCCCTGTGCAACTGGGTACTGGACTTCCTGACGGGCCGCCCCCAGGTGGTGAGGGTAGGTAACAACATCTCCTCCCCGCTGATCCTCAACACTGGGGCCCCACAAGGGTGCGTTCTGAGCCCTCTCCTGTACTCCCTGTTCACCAACGACTGCGTGGCCACGCACGCCTCCAACTCAATCATCAAGTTTGCGGACGACACAACAGTGGTAGGCTTGATTACCAACAACGACGAGACGGCCTACAGGGAGGAGGTGAGGGCCCTCGGAGTGTGGTGTCAGGAAAATAACCTCACACTCAACGTCAACAAAACTAAGGAGATGATTGTGGACTTCAGGAAACAGCAGATGGAACACCCCCCTATCCACATCGATGGAACAGTAGTGGAGAGAGTAGCAAGTTTTAAGTTCCTCGGCATACACATCACTGACAAACTGAATTGGTCCACTCACACAGACAGCATCGTGAAGAAGGCGCAGCAGCGCCTCTTCAACCTCAGGAGGCTGAAGAAATTTGGCTTGTCACCAAAAGCACTCACAAACTTCTACAGATGCACAATCGAGAGCATCCTGGCGGGCTGTATCACCGCCTGGTACGGCAACTGCTCCGCCCTCAACCGTAAGGCTCTCCAGAGGGTAGTGAGGTCTGCACAACGCATCACCGGGGGCAAACTACCTGCCCTCCATGACACCTACACCACCTGATGTTACAGGAGGGCCATAAAGATCATCAAGGACATCAACCACCCGAGCCACTGCCTGTTCACCCCGCTATCATCCAGAAGGCGAGGTCAGTACAGGTGCATCAAAGCTGGGACCGAGAGACTGAAAAACAGCTTCTATCTCAAGGCCATCAGACTGTTAAACAGCCACCACTAACATTGAGTGGCTGCTGCCAACACACTGACACTGACTCAACTCCAGCCACTTTAATAATGGGAATTGATGGGAAATGATGTAAATATATCACTAGCCACTTTAAACAATGCTACCTTATATAATGTTACTTACCCTACATTATTCATCTCATATTCCTACGTATATACTGTACTCTATATCATCGACTGCATCCTTATGTAATACATGTATCACTAGCCACTTTAACTATGCCACTTTGTTTACATACTCATCTCATATGTATATACTTTACTCGATACCCTCTACTGTATCTTGCCTATGCTGCTCTGTACCATCACTCATTCATATATCCTTATGTACATATTCTTTATCCCCTTACACTGTGTATAAGACAGTAGTTTAGGAATTGTTAGTTAGATTACTTGTTGGTTATTACTGCATTGTCGGAACTAGAAGCACAAGCATTTCGCTACACTCGCATTAACATCTGCTAACCATGTGTATGTGACAAATAAATTTGATTTGATTTGATTTTGATTTTTTGGACTTCGGTCACACCAGCCTCATCTCCGGAGTTGATAGGTTTGAAGTCATAAACTGCGCAATGCTTGACGCACGACGAATAGCTGCTGGCAAAAGGCACGAAAGTGCTGTTTGAATGAATGTTTACGCGCCTGCTTCTGCCTACCACTGCTCAGTCAGATACTTAGATACTTGTATGCTCAGTCAGATTATATGCAGCACAGGACACGCTAGATAATATCTAGTAATATCATCAACCATGTGTAGTTAACTAGTGATTAGGATTGATTGTTTTTTATAAGATAAGTTTAATGCTAGCTAGCAACTTACCTTGACTTACTGCATTTGCGTAACAGGCAGTCTCCTTGTGGAGTGCAACGATCGAGAGGCAGGTCATTGGACTAGTTAACTGTAAGGTTGCAAGATTGAATCCCCCGAGCTGACAAGGTGAAAATCTGTCTTTCTGGCTAACGAGGCAGTTAACCCACCGTTCCTAGGCCGTCATTGAAAATAAGAATGTGTTCTTAACTGACTTGCCTAGTTAAATAAAGATTAAATAAAGGTATCCGATTGTTATGAAAACTTGAAATCGGCCCTAATTAATCGGCCATTCCGATTAATCGGTCGACTTCTAGTCTGTATTACCGATTTCTTTGGTGAAGTCCGGGTTCCTGCTCTTTAGGCCAAAGGCAGATGACCTCAGGCCTTAGATATTCCGGGATGATATAGTGAAGGCTTTGTGTTCCATAAAGTGTCCAATGTTGTTGGTTGTGTGGTTTGTCCTCAGGCCAATAAGTGTGAGCAGAGCTTGCTGAGCATCTGGTACATGCCATTGGCTTGGGATAGTGTAAGAGTGGGGGTTGGGCCTGTTTGACCGCTCACTGCCTGGGCGTATGTGTGACTTCCATGTTGAGGCCCTGTTTGCGGGGGTGGCGTGCATGGGGTGGGCATGAGGGGCATAGGTCTGATCTGAGGGGGCCTAAATAGGGTGTGGGCATGGTTGACGTGGGGGGGTGTTAATTGGTTGGGGTGGGGGTGTGGATGTGGCTGGGGGTGCTGTGGTCTGGATGTAAGTCCTCTTGGCGTGGGTCCTCTATGTGTAGGTCCAGGAGGGGCGTCCCGCAGGTCTGGGAGGGTGTCTCGCTGGTCTGGGCGGCGTGTCAATTGATCAGTTGCTCCTGTGTGAAGTGTTGGGGATACGTTTGAGATTGATGTCCTTTTAGAGTCCGGCAAATGTGGGCCCTGCTGCCTTGTAGAGGTGGACCTGGACATAGAGGCTGTTCAAGTCCAGGGTGGAGTGGTGGGCCAGGAAAACATTTGGTTTTGAGGCACAGTCACGGGAAATACTTGCGTTAACCCGCTGTATTGCGGCATGGTGGAAGTCTTTTCGTGGTAGCAGGGTGGTGATAACCACTTGCGCGTTGGGGAAAGTAGAAGAAGCTTTGTCAATCACTCCCTTCAGTGCTGTGGCCACCCTTTCCTGCTGTGCTCTCAGGTTGATTGTGCCTGTGTGTATTATTATGTGGCTAGGTGAACCTAGTTGGTCCTCAGACAGAAGGTCTAGGGTGCGTTGGGTGTTTGGACACCAGAGTTTAGACACACTGTGTTTGGGAAAAAGTTTTTTTCTTGTATATATTTCCCATTTGAGTCCATAAGGAGAACAATCTGTGTCTTGTGTATGTCCTCAGTGGGTGTGTGTGTGTGTGTGGGGGGGGGGGGGTCAGAAGGGCTATCAGGGTGGCTGACTGGGGGGTTACTCAGAGGGGGTGAGAGCCTCTGGGCTTTGGGTTCTTCATTTGTGTGTTTTGCTGTTATGTCGACATTATGGTCAGGGTTTGGTGTGGACTGTTCTGCTGTGGTGTCGAGACTTTTGTCGGGTGCAGAGGTGCGTTGAGGTGGGCTGCTTCTCTGCGGGGGTGGCCACCTCTCTAGTGGGTTGTTCTCTGTCACACGCCATCCCCCTCACCCTCTACTCCAGCAGTCTGATCCTCTCCTCTAGTGCTCTGTTCTTCTCCTGATCCTGCTCTTTCCACTATTGAAGTTGTCTCACCACTGTCAAGAATGCAGAATGGTCTCTCTCCACCTCCAGCCCTCCGGGTCTGGTGAAGAGAGTGTTGTTGTGCTGGACTGTTGTCTGGGTCTGTGCTGACTGGAGTGTAATCACCTGCTGTTCCAGCACCACCTGCCTTACCTCCAGCTGGGTCAATGAAAGGGTAGAACTCTGTGCTGGGAGGTTGACTTTCCCATTGTGTGTGGCTCGTCTGTGGGGTTATATAATGAAGAGGTCTTATCTGACCCGCTCGGGGTGGGGGTATCTTTCTCAAGGGAGAGCTTCTCCTGCTGGGCTAATTATTTGATTATAAGTGAAAGTCCTGCTGAAACTGTTTGGGGTTGCCCTGTACCATTACTGTTCCAGACTTATAGAGACTTATATTAGCTGACTCAGAGTCCTCGTTGTCAAGTATCCTGCGTTTCCACCCCTCGTTAACACCCCCTCTCTTAACAAAGGGGTAGTGTGCTAATATAGCACTGTGCCATGCCAGGGGATGGTTTGTGTGGAAGATAAGGCTGGATTTTGGATGTTCCCATTTTTGTAATAGTCAGCAAAAAGTGTCTCTTGATATTCTATTAGAAGCTTCATTTTGTAATCTTTACTTGCCTGATCATTCTTTACATACACAGGGTACTGTATTTTAATTACCTCTGAACAGCGGGAGGCAGCTTCTAAGGCCTCTCCATTTGGTTGGAGTAGACTGTTTGACTCGCTTGCCATTGTTGGGTTAAAGGGCTTTGACACCTCTCACTTGACACGTCGGTGCTAATTGAAGCTGTATCAAGCTTGGCAGCCTTATGTTAGCATTCAGTTCTTATAAAGTAATGTAGTGTATTTTTCTTATTGGTTTTTGGAAATTAAATATAGTTTCAGACTCACTCAGTTCCAGGTTGGATGGTGCTTTCAGGTTTCTGTTGTTTTCCAGAGAATGTGCCGTATAGAATAATAAACCTTGGTAGTTGTAAACCTTTCAGGTGATTCCGTAATTCCGTCCAAAATCAGGTTGTAGGTTTTGAGTTTTGATTTGAAGTGAGGGTTATGTTGTAGAGGGTAGCATCCTGTATATGTTCCTGACAAAAAAGCCAAGTTTATCTAACTCTAAATCTATATTTTTTTGAGAAAATGCTAAACAATGCAGGAGCTCATCTGATCATGACCTCTAGCCTCTCTCTCTCTTTCTCCTGTCAGGGTGAGAAAGGTGATGTGGGCTACCAGGGACCTCCTGGAACAGAAGGTTCAATGGTATGTCCTACTGCCTTCAATCGGCTATTGTATCGGTCAGTCTGTCAGTCATACGGGCCTGAATCCTCACTTAAGATCTGTGCGATAATTTTCTGTACGAGTATCGTGCATGGTTAGAGTCAGAGTTTCGGGCACGGATCTCAAGTCAGTATTCCGACCTCAATAATAGACTAGACACCACGGTTGGGGCCAATTTCAATTCATGAAGTACACTGAAATTCAAATTCCACGTCTCGTTAAATGCTTTACAATTAGATTTAAAATACATGTTGAAATATTTGTAATTGGAATTTGGTTTACTTCATGAATTACCTGGAATTGATCCCAACCCTGCCCTACACTCATGTTGAGTATTTCATTCGCTCTACTGTCTTTGTAATGTATATGTGTGGGTCACCCTCTCTGTGGCTGTCTGAATTCAGGGTGACAAAGGTGACCGCGGACCCACAGGTCCTCCAGGGGATGTGAGTGACAATATATTGTTATCATGTTCATATTAGTATCATATCAATAGTTGACAATAGTCAAAAGTGCCTTCAATTAGTTAACTTAGTTAACATACACAACTGGTGCAAATCTGAAAATGCACCCTATTCTAAATTGAGACATTCAATCGCCAATTCTACAATCTCAATGTACATTTGTTGTTTGTTTGTTTTGCTTTTTATGCACTTTGATATTATTTTCTGTAATGAAAAGCGCTATACAAGTTAAATAAATGATTGTTGTTATTATTATTCCCCATATAGTGCACTGCTTTTTACAAGCGCCTTAGCACATTTCACCACAGATGCAACAGCTCTGGACAAAATAAGTGCACTAAGGGGAATGGGGTGTCATTTGAAAGTCAGCCTACTATACTGTGTATCAAGCTGCAACGCTGGTCCCTTGGACTTTGGCTAGTTTTAACCGCTGCTTGTCATCCTTCACCTACAGTTGATTCAGATCAATGGGAGAATCAAAGGCTTGCAGGGTTTTCCTGGGCCCCTCGGACCCCCTGGCTATACTGGTAATCAAGGTATGCCAGCACACTGACAACTAATTACCTATTCTCTATATAGCGCACTACTTTTGACCAGAGTTCTGGTCAAAAGTAGTACACTAATATGGGGAATAGTGTTCCATTTGGGATGCAGCCTATGTTAGACAAATGCACTGTAGACCACTGAGTCTCTCCCTCTCTCTCTCTCTCTCTCTCTCTCTCTCTCTCTCTCTCTCTCTCGTAGAAAGCTGATTAATTCCACTGTCAATTCCAGTGTTATGTTCAATCAGTTGTCAGTAGCTGTACTGTCTCTGTTCTACTCTAGGTGTGATTGGTTTTCCTGGAATGAAGGGGGAACCAGGTAAATCTTTTATTTGTTTCCCATCCATTAATTTGCTGTTTATCAATGTTACTCTTAGAACTATTGGCCAATTGCAACCAACGGGCAGAACACTCGTATGTTAATGCTGGATTTCTTAAAACGCTACTAATGGCAGATTACATGCACCTGTGTTAAGACAAACTTGCTTGCATACAAAATCCGCAAGAATAAACTAGCAGATCAGTGGATTCAAAGATTATCTGTTATATTGAAAAGTTAGTCAAGTGACCACTCTAACAATAGAAATACATGTCCTCGAAGATAGGTGGGAGGAGGCAAGATCAGGTGGGACCATTCTAGCCAATGAGAGATCAGATACACATGTGAACAACAGACCATAGAGATGGATACAGGACTCATCTTTGTGTCTTTGCCATTATAGCGTCTGTGATAGCCTCAATGGCGCTGGTCATCCTATCTCCTTTTTAAAGTCAAACACATTTTTTTTGCTCCTAACTCATAGAAATCCCCACTAAATTGACTACTTTATAATGTCCATGTTAAAACAGATCCTATCTGACAACAGGCGAAATGCCACATTCGTCGACTTAAATCAGTGCATTCATAACAACCTAACCATTACAAAACTTCTATTCGATCAAATAAGCCTCATGTCGCAAACTAAAACTTGTTAAGGCTAGGGTCCTTTTTTCTCAATTTCCGCCTGACTGACGTGCCCAAAGTAAACTGCCTGTTGCTCAGTTCCTGAAGCCAGGATATGCATATAATTGGTACCAGTGGAAAGAAGACACTTTGAGGTTTGTAGAAATGTTAAAATAATGTAGGAGACTATAACACAATAGTTAAGGTTGGAGAAAATTCAAAGAACAACCAACCTGAATATATTTTTTTTGAGAGTCCATGCTCTTCCAATGGAACGAGTAAAGAAATTAATTATAGCTCCCAGTATGCAATTCCTATGCCTTCCACTGGCTGTCAGTCGTCTTTGTTCAAGGTTTCAGGTTTTTTCCAAAACGAGTAAGAAATATGAGTTTTAATACAGGGACACAGACTTGGAAATTTGTGTATGCAAGAACGAAGAGGACACTCACCTGCTAATATCATTTTCCTGTTGAACATACTTATTTCCGTATGAAATATTATAGCTTAATTACATTTTAGAGTATCTAAGGATTAGAGAGAAACGTATTTTGACTTGTTGAAACAAAGTTTAGGGGTAGATTTTCGAAATCCTATCTTGGCCCGTTGAACGAGTGGATTACTCAAATCGATGGCGCCAACTAAACTGACTTTTTGGGATATAAAGAAGGATTTTATCTAACAAAACGACACTACATGTTATAGCTGGGACCCTTTGGATTACAAATCAGAGGAAGATTTTCAAAAAGTAAGTGAATTTTTAATCGCTATTTGTGAATTTATGAAACCTGTGCCGGTGGAAAAATATTTTCTCAAACAATCTCACGCCATGCTATTGCTATAAAGCCTACTTTAAATCGGACAGTGCAATTAGATTAACACAAATTTAAGCTTTCAACCGATATAAGACACTTGTATGTACATAAATGTTAAATATCCATAATTTCTATGATTATTTAATTGAATTGAGCGCCCTCCAGTGTCACCGGAAATTGTCCCGCTAGCGGGACGCCTAGCCCAAAGATTAACAATAAAACATTTTGTCGATCGAATTCAACACTCTCATTAGCCTCCATACAAAATTCCTCACTTCGAGTAAAGCCTCTCACTTCGCCTCTTCGTCTCTGGTTGATACCTTGTCAAACAAGTTTGATACCAGACATCTGCGTTTAGGTTCTCTACTCTGGCCCAAACGAAAATCGACCTACCAGGAACATTGAAAGCTGATAATTCATCTAAAATACTTTAAAGACTATAGGATTATATTTCATACAAACATCTGATACTGCCAAATCGAAGTAAAGGTTAGAATCTCTGGATTAACTAGCTAATGTTAACTAAATTTAGTAATTAATAAATTGGCAACAGTTCTGTGAACTTTCTTGTGCAAGTTTTAAATTGACACAATACCTTTTAACAAAGGTGTTGGCTAAAGATGACATGTAGGAGCTTGCAGGGATTTGTAGTCTGGCATGATGTCTAATTTGATTCTAATTAGCATGTTTTAATCTATGAGTAAATAGAGCTGAATATCTTGATAAAAGTAATCTTGTCTGGGAGAGATTTACATGGTTATCATTTTATGGCTATTATGATATGTCCACTGTGAGGCTCTATAGAGAACACGTTGTCTTTTACAATAACAACCTGACCAAGATGGAGCAACAAACCGTGCAGCAAATTTTGTGATATTGGTAGTAGGTAGTTACAGTCTTGTCCCATTGCTGCAACTCCCGTACAGACTCGGGAGAGAGCCGTGCGTCCTCCGAAACGCGACCCTGCCAAGCCGCACTGCTCGCTTAACCCGGAAGCCAGCCGCACCAATGTGTCGGGGGAAACACCGTACAACTGGCGACCGTGTCAGCGTGCATGCGCCCGGGCACGCAGCAAGAGTCACTAGAGCGTGGTGGGACAAGGATATCACAGCCAGCCAAATCCTCCCTAAACCCCGACGATGTTGGGCCAATCGTGACTTTCCTATATGGGTCTCCCGGCCGCAGCCGGCAGTGACGCAACCTGGGATCAAACCAGGATCTGTAGCAACGCCTCAAGCACTGCGAAGTGGTGCCTTAGACCGCTGCGCCACTTGGGATGCCTATTCAGTGAATGTTTTAAGGAAGTTATTAAAAAACTTCCACATAAACTATAATTTCCTTTTCCAGAGTGTTAATAAAAAATACAAAAAAATTTAAGGAACAGTCTCAGAACCTCCCTGCCGCCTAAAAATAGAAGTTCCCAGAACAGGAGAAATGTTCATTTCTGTTCTCAACCTGTTTAAAGGAAACATATGGCTTCGTTCCCACAACCAATGTGAAACCAAAAACATACATTCCCAGAATTTCCACGGAACTTAATGTGCTAGCTGGGAGGGGGGTTGGGTAGAAGTGTAGATTATGATATTGTCAGCGTAAAGGTGGATTGAAGCATCAGAAAAAGGACACTGGACACTATCAGGGGTTTGGATGTAATGTTTTCACTTCTGATGGTTTGGGAGTGGTCAGTGAAGTATTTGGATAACCATGTCTGAGTTTATTGATGAGGATGGAGTGGTCAACTGTGTCAAATGCTTTGGAGAGGTCAATGAATAGTGCAGCACAGTTGTTTTTTGTACAGGGAGGAGAATATGTAATTGAGAACCTTGGTTTTGGCAGTTATGTAGCTGTGACCTTCTCAGAAACTAGACTTGAACCCAGAGACAATGTTGTTATGGCTCAGGTATTAGGTACACTGGGTGTTTTCTATTTGCTCCAGGAGTTTGGAGAGGCAGGGAATGGTTATAGGCCAGTAGGAGTTAGGATCAGTGATGTCACCATCTTTGATCAGTGGTGGAACATATGCAGATTTCAAGTCTTTGGGGATGGAGGCAGACTCCTGGGATTGGTTGAGATGAGAGGCAGAAGATGACAGGTGCAGCTATTTTATGGAAGAAGGGCTTTCTGCCATTGGTTCCAGGAGGCTTCTTCAAATCGATTAGACAAATTGTAATTATTATTGGATTTCATAACTTGGAAAATAACTAGACTTAAAAATAACACATTTTAACAAATCACTAACAAAATGTGTTAAAATTCACACTTAATCCAGCAGAAACTAATGTATAGAATTTATTATACAAGAGATCAAATTCACAAATTCTTCAGCACAACGGCAGATTCATGTTTTAAGTATTAAATTTACAATGACTCAATAATTCATGCCTTCTGGGAATGTTATCAAACCCAAAAGTTATGGGCGGAGTTAGAAAGTTGGCTGTCATAAGTATTACAATGTAAACGTCCTAAAAAATGTAATACAAAAAATAAATACATTGGAAATGTAAAAGTAATGAGTCCGCAACATGAGTTTTCCATTCATATAACCTGTACAATATATTGCCACAGTTTAATTGCTGTCGTAAACGAAAAATTACTTTATTTCAATTGTACTGAATGATTGTCAAATAGTTAAATCACCCCTTAGTCTGCTTGATTACCAGGTTTTATTTGTACCGAAGATAAAACCCTGTAGAGAGCTTTAAAATTTGGGGGAGAAAGTAGGACTAAGTTATCACCGACCTCACATGTAGCTCTGCTTTTAGGGAGCAGGACATTTTGGAAGCTATTAAGATCAGCGCACATTAAAAGTTGAACTAGAGACCACCGGGATAAAACAGTGGCCAACAGTGGTTGCCCTTTGCCATAAATTTGTCATGAACAGTGACAAACATACACACATGCATCGTCACACATTGTCACGCATTGCCCTTCACGGTGACGTGGTCCCTTATACACGTGCGAACACACACACACCAAGCTGATCATTGTATTGTGTTTTCAGGGTTGTCTTTCCCTGGGGCCCCTGGGAATCCTGGTCCCCCTGGTTTAGCTGGGGATAAAGGGGAGAGGGGGGAGCCTGCCCCCTACATAATTGGCCCCCCTGGACCCACTGGCCCCCCTGGAAACGATGGCCCCATAGGCGACCGTGGTCCCCCTGGAATTCCAGGTACCTGCTCAACTCACCTGGCCACTTTGTCGTCCTCAACTGGCCACTTTAGGTCATCCTCAAAAGTCTGACATAATGGTTATTACAAAGCTACCACAATTACTACAGCATTAACTCAGAAACTATCTGAAGGTGAAGTTAGCTATCTTTTAATATTATGCTGCTATACTCTATAATCCCACATTCGCAGTAATGCAAAGGGTAAGGCTGGATCTAGGTTTAGTAACTTGTGACCACAATCTTATTCTACTGTAATGTATTTCAATTCCCTGCATAGCCTCTATCTAACAAAGTTTAGCAGGGTTAGAGTTAGCTAGTTAGCCTGTGACTACAGGCTCCCATCTCAGAGAGGGTGAAGTATTTACTTTCTCCATTTTGTAGTTTTAGATATGAGAGTGGATTGAACATTTGTCAATGACAGGATTAATCATTTCAACGAGGCATTACGTTGAATGTACATTGATATTTTATTTGGTTGACAATGGTGAAGTATTAAACTCAGAACAACAACTTACTTTCTGCAAATTCAACGAAAATTCCATTGGCGTTTAACGTTAAGTTCATTGCAGTATGATGTTGCTACAATATTCATTCAACGTGTTTTTGCCCGGTGGGTTTGATCTTTGCACAGATCTGTTGAGAGGCAACCCTGGACCACCCGGTCCTAAAGGCATCAAAGGCATCCCAGGACAACCAGGAGATAGAGGCGGGTTTGGAGAAACAGGTATTTTCTGTGACAAATACGTTATTTTGTAAAGGGCATTGCAGGAATAAGGATATGGAATTTATTGTGCAGTTTGCAACTGTCATGTCCAGTAAAAGTTAAGGGTTGGGTCTTCTTGACAAGTGTAACAGTTCATTTTTTTGCATAGCTTCATGGAAGGTATGTTTTATAGGCTTGTTTACTGTAAAGTGATGTGTTTGTTTGTTTTGACATTTTGCTCTTTAGGGCTTTATGAATAAAATGTAATTTTGACTTGATTGAAGAAGAAAGTAAAGGGGGGTTAGATCAGGGTGCCTTTTGAGAATTTGTCACAAGTGGGTAACCCGCCTCTACCATCCTTTCTATTGGCCAATGTTCAATCCCTGGAGAATAAACTGGATGAGCTCCGTTCGAGACTCTCCTACCAACGGACATTAAAAGCTGTAATATCTTGTGTTTCACCGAGTCGTGGCTGAACAACGACAATGATAATTTACAGTTGCCTGGCTTTTCCGTGCATCGGCAGGACAGAACAGCTATGTGTGGTAAGATGAGGGGTGGGGCTGTGTGTCTACATTTTTTTGCGGCCATCTATTTACCACAGTAGCACCGCTACTGGTGCTAAGACCGCACTCTAAGACTGCACTATAAGGCCATAAGCAAACAAGAAAATGCTTATCCAGAAGCGGCGGTTCTAGTGGCCGTGGACTGTAATGCAGGCAAACTTAAATCGGTTTATCCTCATTTCTACCAGTGGGTCACATGTGCAATCACAGGAAAGAAAACTCTAGACCACCTTTACTCCACACACAGAGACATGTACAAAGCCCTTCCACTCCCTCCATTTGCCAAATCTGACCATAATTATATCCTCCTGATTCCTGCTTACAAGCAAAAACTAAAGCAGGAAGTACCGGTGCCCCGGCTCAATACGGAAGTGGTCAGATGACCCGGATGCTACGCTACAGGACTGTTTTGCCAGCAGAGACTGAAATATGTTCCAAGATTCATACATTGGCATTGAGGAGTATACCACCTCAGTCCCCGGCTTCATCAATAAGTGCATCAACGACATCCCTACAGTGACCGTACGTACATATCCCAACCAGAAGGCAACATCCGCACTGAGCTAACGGCTAGAGCTGCCGCTTTCAAGGAGCAGGACACTAATAAGAAATCCAGTTATGTCCTCAGACGATCCATCAAACAGGCAAATCGTCAATACAGGACTGAATGCAAACTATTACGGACTACAAACGGAAAACCACCCACGTGCTGCCCAGTGACGCCAGCTTACCAGATGAGCTAAATGCCTTTTATGCTCACTTTAAGGCATGCAACACTGAAGTATGCATGAGAGCCCTAGCTGTTCCGGACGACTGTGTGATCACGCTCTCTGTAGCCAATACGAGTAAGATCTTTTAACAGGTCATCATTCACAGGGCTGCGGGGCCAGACGGATTACCAGGATGTGTACTCAGAGCATGCGCGGTCCAAGATGGCGTAGCAGTCAGACGTCGTGTCGTGTTCCATTTTTCTTTGCATATCTTTTAAAACATTTTGCGAAACCTCAACATCTAAATACTCTCCTGCAACCCGTCTCACCCAATGTAGCGTGGATCTGCTTTTTTTTTCTAAAGTATTTATATTTACTTCGGATCCGGAATCCCTCAACTGAAGCTAGCCAGCTAACTACCAGCTATCAGTCAGCAAACCATTGCTAGCGGTCTTCAGCTAACCGGTCATCAGCTAACCTTTAGCTCGGAAAGCTCTCGCCAGTTCGAACAACGCGACTCTAACCAGAGCATAACGGACCTATTATTTTTATCCCCAGATTCCCACCGCAAACGGAACATTCTCATCTGGATCTTCACAACTAGCTAACTAGCTAACCGCAACCCCGGATAATTACTCCTGGCTAGTGTTTCCATCCACTTAGCTTGAAGCTAGCCCGGCCAGAGCTCCTGTGCTACCACCGAAGCATACTCCTGGGCTACAATATCAGGACCCACAACAGGTCTATCGATGTCACCGCATGAAGAGGCATAAACAGACTCAACCCCTTGCTATCTGCTTGCTTGCTAATTCGGCCTGCGAACTGCAAGCTTGCTCAGCCCCTGTCTGCTAACTGCGAGCTTGTTTAGCCACGGCCTACTAACTGTTAGCTTGTTAGCACAGGCCTGCTAACTGTCTGAATCGCCGCGTCCCCAGCCAGCCCAACCACTCACTGGACCCATATTTACTTTCAATCTCTTTTAGATTGTTAATTCGATTATACCTCCCGGTAACCTGCATCACCCAATGTGATACGGAATCTGCTGTTATTTTAAATTTTTAGAACACATTCAAGAACCTCCAGAAGCTAACCAGCTAACTAGCTACAAGCTATTTAGCCATGGTTCGCCACTGCTAGCGGCTTTACCTTCTGCACAGCCAGCCAGTTTTTATTTACCTGGATAATACTCGCCAGTCCAGCCCCCTGGACACTGATCACTTGGCTACATAGCTGATGCATGCTGGACTGTCCATTAATCACGGTACTCCATTCTGCTTGTTTATGTTTTATCTGTCGGCCCCAGCCGCACTCAGGCTCTGTGTGTAGTTAATCCGACCCTCCCTGCCTAGTCAACGCCATTTTACCTGCTGTTGTTGTGCTAGCTGATTAGCTGTTGTTGTCTCACCTACTGTTTTAGCTAGCTCTCCCAATTCAACACCTGTGATTACTGTATGCCTCGCTGTATGTCTCTCTCAAATGTCAATATGCCTTGTATTCTGTTTTTCAGGTTAGTTATCATTGTTTTAGTTTACAATGGAGCCCCTAGTTCCACTCTTCATACCCCTGATACCCCCTTTGTCCCACCTCCCACACATGCGGTGACCTCACTCATTACAACCAGCATGTCCAGAGATACAACCTCTCTCATCATCACCCAGTGCCTGGGCTTACCTCCGCTGTACCCGCACCCCACCATACCCCTGTCTGCGCATTATGCCCTGAATATATTCTACCATGCTCAGAAATCTGCTCCTTTTATTCTTTGTCCCCAACGCTCTAAGCGACCAGTTTTGATAGCCTTTAGCCGCACCCTCATTCTACTCCTCCTCTGTTCCGCGGGTGATGTGGAGGTAAACCCAGGCCCTACATGTCCCCAGGCACCTTCATTTGTTGACTTCTGTGACCGAAAAAGCCTTGGTTTCATGCATGTCAACATCAGAAGCCTCCTCCCTAAGTTTGTTTTACTCACTGCTTTAGCACACTCTGCTAACCCTTGCCGTGTCTGAATCCTGGCTCAGGAAGGCCACCAAAAATTCTGAGATTTCCATACACAACTATAACATTTTCCGTCAAGATAGAACGGCCAAAGGGGGAGGAGTTGCAGTCTACTGCAGAGATAGCCTGCAAAGTAATGTCATACTTTCCAGGTCCATACCCAAACAGTTTGAACTACTAATCTTAAAAATTACTCTCTCCAGAAATAAGTCTCTCACTGTTGCCGCCTGCTACCGACCCACCTCAACTCCCAGCTGTGCCCTGGACACCAATTGTGAATTGATCGCCCCCCATCTGGATTCAGAGTTTTTTCTGTTAGGTGACCTAAACTGGGATATGCTTAACACCCCGGCAGTCCTACAATCTAAGCTAGATGCCCTCAATCTCACACAAATCATCAAGGAACCCACCAGATACAACCCCAAATCTGTAAACAAGGGCACCCTCATAGACGTCATCCTGACCAACTGGCCCTCCAAATACACCTCCGCCGTCTTCAACCAGGATCTCAGCGATCACTGCCTCATTGCCTGTATCCGCTACGGAGCCGCACTCAAACGACCACCCATCACCACTGTCAAACGCTCCCTAAAACACTTCTGTGAGCAGGCCTTTCTAATCGACCTGGCCCGTGTATCCTGGAAGGACATTGACCTCATCCCGTCAGTTAAGGATGCCTGGTCATTCTTTAAAAGTAACTTCCTCACCATTTTAGATAAGCATAATCCGTTCAAAAAATGCAGAACTAAGAACAGATATAGCCCTTGGTTCACTCTAGACCTGACTGCCCTCGACCAGCACAAAAACATTCTGTGACGGACTGCAATAGCATTGAATAGTCCCCGCGATATGCAACTGTTCAGGGAAGTCAGGAACCAATACACGCAGTCAGTAAGGAAAGCTAAGGCCAGCTTCTTCAGGCAGAAATGTGCATCCTGTAGCTCCAACTCCAAAAAGTTCTGAGACACTGTGAAGTCCATGGAGAACAAGAGCACCTCCTCCCAGCTGCCCACTGCACTGAGGCTAGGTAACACGGTCACCACCGATAAATCCATGATTATCGAAAACTTCAACAAGCATTTCTCAACGGCTGGCCATGCCTTCCTCCTGGCTACTCCAACCTCGGCCAACAGCTCCGCCCACCCCGCAGCTACTCGCCCAAGCCTCTCCAGGTTCTCCTTTACCCAAATCCAGATAGCAGATGTTCTGAAAGAGCTGCAAAACCTGGACCCGTACAAATCAGCTGGGCTTGACAATCTGGACCCTTTATTTCTGAAACTATCCACCGCCATTGTCGCAACCCCTATTACCAGCCTGTTCAACCTCTCTTTCATATCGTCTGAGATCTCCAAGGATTGGAAAGCTGCCGCAGTCATCCCCCTCTTCAAAGGGGGAGACACCCTGGACCCAAACTGTTACAGACCTATATCCATCCTGCCCTGCCTATCTAAGGTCTTCGAAAGCCAAGTCAACAAACAGGTCACTGACCATCTCGAATCACACCGTACCTTCTCCGCTGTGCAATCAAGTTTCCGAGCCGGTCAAGGGTGCACCTCAGCCACGCTCAAGGTACTAAACGATACCATAACGGCCATCGATAAAAGACAGTACTGTGCAGCCGTCTTCATCGACCTTGCCAAGGCTTTCGACTCTGTCAATCACCATATTCTTATCGGCAGACTCAGTAGCCTTGGTTTTTCTGATGATTGCCTTGCCTGGTTCACCAACTACTTTGCAGACAGAGTGCAGTGTGTCAAATCGGAGGGCATGCTGTCCGGTCCTCTGGCAGTCTCTATGGGGGTGCCACAGGGTTCAATTCTCGGGCCGACTCTTTTCTCTGTATATATCAATGATGTTGCTCTTGCTGCAGGCGATTCCCTGATCCACCTCTACGCAGACAACACCATTCTATATACTTCCGGCCTGTCCTTGGACACTGCTATCTAACCTCCAAACAAGCTTCAATGCCATACAACACTCCTTCCGTGGCCTCCAACTGCTCTTAAACGCTAGTAAAACCAAATGCATGCTTTTCAACCGTTCGCTGCCTGCACCCGCACGCCTGACTAGTATCACCACCCTGGATGGTTCCGACCCTGAATATGTGGACATCTATAAGTACCTAGGTGTCTGGCTAGACTGTAAACTCTCCTTCCAGACTCATATCAAACATCTCCAATCGAAAATCAAATCCAGAGTCGGCTTTCTATTCCGCAACAAAGCCTCCTTCACTCACGCTGCCAAACTTACCCTAGTAAAACTGACTATCCTACCGATCCTCGACTTCGGCGACATCATCTACAAAATAGCTTCCAACACTCTACTCAGCAAACTGGATGCAGTTTATCACAGTGCCATCCGTTTTGTCACTAAAGCACCTTATACCACCCACCACTGCGACTTGTATGCTCTAGTCGGCTGGCCCTCGCTACATATTCGTCGCCAGACCCACTGGTTCCAGGTCATCTACAAGTCCATGCTAGGTAAAGCTCCGCCTTATCTCAGTTCACTGGTCACGATGGCAACACCGACCCGTAGCATGCGCTCCAGCAGGTGTATCTCACTGATCATCCCTAAAGCCAACACCTCATTTGGCCGCCTTTCGTTCCAGTTCTCTGCTGCCTGTGACTGGAAGGAATTGCAGCTGTACATAGTCTTATCTGTAAATACCCCACCCAATTTTACCTACCTCATCCCCATACTGTTTTTATTTATTTACTTTTCTGCTCTTTTGCACACCAATATCTCTACCTGTACATGACCATCTGATCATTTATCACTCCAGTGATAATCTGCAAAATTGTAATTATTTGCCTTTTGCCTTTTGCACACAATGTATATAGACTCTTTTTTTTCTACTGTGTTATTGACTTGTTTATTATTTACTCCATGTGTAACTCTGTGTTGTCTGTTCACACTGCTATGCTTTATCTTGGCCAGGTCGCATTTGCAAATGAGAACTTGTTCTCAACTAGCCTACCTGGTTAAATAAAGGTGAAATAAAAAAAATAAAAAAACCTGGCAAGTGTCTTTACTGACATTTTCAACCTCTCCCTGACCGAGTCTTTAATACCTACATGTTTTCCAGCAGACCAGAAAGCTAAGGTAACCTGCCTAAATTACTACCGCCTGTAGCACTCAGTTCGGTAGCCTCGAATTGCCTTGAAAGGCTGGAAACACCTATGTGAGAATGCTGTTTATTGACTACAGCTCAGTGTTCAACATCCTGGACTTCCTGACAGGCTGCCCCAAGGTGGTAAGGCAACAACACATATATGCCATGCTGATCTTCAACTTGGGGGCCCCTCAGGGATGCGTGCTTAGTCACCTCCTATAATCCCTGTTCACCTACAACTGCATGGCCAAGCACGACCCCGACACCATCATTAAGTTTGCTGTTGACACAACGGTGGTAGGCCTGATAACCGACAAACGATGAGACAGCCTATAGGGAGGAGGTCAGAGACCTGGAAGCGTGGTGCCAGGACAACAAACTTTCCCTCAACGTGAGCAAGACAAAGGAGATGATCATGGACTACAGGAAAAGGAGAGCCAAACACGACTCCATTCACATCGACGGAGCTGTAGTGGAGCGTTTCAAGTACCTTGGTGTCCACATCACCAACAAACTATCAAAGTCCAAACACACCAAGAAAGTCTTGGAGAGGGCACGACAACACCTTTTCCCCCCTCAGATTGTCAAAAGGTTCTACAGCTGCACCATCGAGAGCATCCTGACTTGTTGCATTACCGCCTGGTAAGGCAATTCCTCGGCATCCGACCATAAGTCGCTAGAGAGGGTAGTGCGTATGGCACAGTACATCACTGGGGCCAAGCTTCCATCCATCCAGAACCTATATACTAGGCGGTGTCAGAGGAAGGGCCAAAAAATTGTCAAAGACTCCAGTATACTGTTCTCTCTGCTACCGCCAAGGACCAAGTCTAGGTCCAAAAGGCTCCTTTACAGTTTCTACCCCCAAGCCGTAAGACTGCTGAACAAATAATAATTACTTTGTTGCTTCACTGGCAAGAACCACTGAACAACCACTTCCTCCCTGTCATTATGTCTCTCTTAGGTGAGAAGGGTGATGTCTGTCGACTCTGCACGCCCACTAATATTAGCCCTGGACCACCTGGACCTCCCGGAGAGCCTGGTAGGCCTGGAGATACAGGTAACACCAATACATGAACATAACAAGAGCTCTTTTATGCCATGTCATGTCATACAATGACCAGGTCATATATCACTATGGCCCTGAGTTTTTCCATGTTAGGTCACATGTTCAGGAAAAAGGCAATATTTCCAGTTGTCGACCTATTATGCTTAGTAGGAGATCAGCCAATCTGGAAAAACTGCTTGAAAAACTATTTTCTTGTTGAAGGCTGTCATCCATGCTAGCTCAAAAATGTTGTGGTGATACACAATGTTTAATTTAGATTTAAGGCTTCCAATCAGGTGAAAATTGATATAATGGAAATAGTATTCGTTTTAGGTCAAATATCTTGCAATTCTTAACAAAAATGGAGTGCATTATCAAACAAAAACACTATGGAATGGATACATTTGTAGTTACTTTTTATACATTTATTATGCTTTAAGTCATTCAAATATACAGAAAATATGAACATTCAAATGTGTTCAGCTACTGTTGTGGTCTGTAGCCCACTAAGGACCATTCTCAGTTGATTGACCCTCTCAGAAAACTGCGGGGAGACCCTATTGAACCAGGAAAACTTTACCTCATAAGAATCTGAGTTTCTGGGCCAGAGATATTGAAACTACAGTGCCTTGCGAAAGTATTCGGCCCTCTTGAACTTTGCAACCTTTTGCCACATTTCAGGCTTCAAACATAAAGATATAAAACTGTATTTTTTTGTGAAAATCAACAACAAGTGGGACACAATCATGAAGTGGAACGACATTTATTGGATATTTCAAACTTTTTTAACAAATCAAAAACTGAAAAATTGGGCGTGCAAAATTATTCAGCCCCCTTAAGTTAATACTTTGTAGAGAAATATATCAATTTCTAAGAGGTAAAATATACATGCAGCCACAGATTCTGACCAAATGTAATGAGTATATCAATACAAACTGACTCTTTAATCATTTATACATATTTAGACTGTGGATTATAGTTACTTTTGGCATAATTATTATGTATTAAGGCTTAAACCATGCATATACACAGGAAAAGCATACTGCATAGTCTAAGTGTTTTCTTAGACAGTGCAATCCTCTAGAACTACTCTGAAAGACACTTCTGAACAATAAGCACTTTACCTTGTGAGGATTGTACATTCTGAGGCGAATGTATACTTAAATATACACACTTGGAAAATGGCAATTTCCATCATGACAGTTTACTGGATATACGCTGATCTTAATGACATACGAATACACAGACTTTCTAAAGCATTGGATGCTATTTGTGCTCCAATGGCCTTTCAAGGGGAATTGAGCCACCCTTTACAATTTGTCAGGATAAAAACACTTCATCCAAGAGAAATCTGTGGTATTCCATAACATATAAGATAACAAATGTTGTAATGTCATATTCAATGAGTCCATAAATACTACAAAATAGGCCGAATGACAAAAGCTGGATGTTTTAAGCCACCCCCTATTCTGGAGAATTTTGTGGAACATAACACACTTTACTTACTGACAATGTGATATACATTATACGGCTACTGTCAAATTAGATATTTAAAACGTGCTTTAAGAGCTTTCACCATTTTGCTCTGAATGTCAACAAATAGAAAAAATGTCACAAAATTATAATTATTGTAATACTTAAAAAATCAAATGCCTGTGCTAAGATCTGAATATCAGTTTGACGGAGGTTGTGTGGGTAGGTAAAGGATTCACTCTAACATTCATCAAGGTATGATAGTGAATATGACCAAAGTCACGGGATGGATAATATCTCGCATTGCAATCATATTTGAAATGACTGTAATCAAGTGTTTTGTGTGTGAGCAATAGTACAGACTATATTCCACAGTTACAGTGTCAATACTGTACTCAATTCTTTTGGGAATTTGCTACAAAGTCAAATACTTTTCTCGTTCTTATCTTTTATGGGGTAGCATTACTAGCAGGCTCACATTAAAATATAAACATGAGATAAAAAAAAACACTGATATATTCAATGAAAATGATAAACATGTATCACCGTATCCAAATGTTTATGTGTCAGGACCCGGTTACGAACCTGGGTCTCCGGAGTGAGAAACAGTCACTTAACCAACTGAGCCACGAATAGTCAGCAGAACCCAGAAGATGAGGCAGACACAGCAGTACTTAAGACGGTGTATTTAATAAAGTAAAAAGGAGAAGTCCTTCAATACAAAAATGGCAAATCCAAAAGGTGGTAGGAATAGCACAAAAAAGCCTCAAGAGATACTCAAAAACAAAAACAGAATTCCACAAGAGCATCCACCGGAATCGACAAGAATACACAGAACACTAGGGCTGGGTGCTAACATACAAACACAGAGCACAGAACTGAGGGAAACTAAGGGTTTAAATACAATCAGGGATAACGAGGCACAGGTGCAAATGATAATAGGGAACAAGGAAAAAACATAAGGTCAAAAAGCACAATGGGGGCATCTAGTGACCAAAACCCGGAACAACCCTGGCCAAATCCTGACAGAATCCCCCCCCTAGGAACGGCTCCTGACGTTCCTACCAGCTCTCTCAGGGTGGAGGGCCCTGAACTGACGAATGAGGTCAGGGTCCAGGATGTCTTTGGCAGGAACCCAGGAGCGCTCCTTGGGACCGTAGCCTTCCCAGTCCACCAGATACTGCCAGGACCGCTGCACCCGGCGGGAATCCAGTATCCGATGGACGGTATAAGCCGGCTGGCCTCCAATGACACGAGGCGGAGGGGGAGGTCTGTCTGCCGGGACAAGGGGAGAAAAAACAACAGGTTTTAACAATGAAATGTGAAATGTGGGATTAATCTTAAGGGATCTGGGTAAGTGTAGGCGATAAGAAACTGGGATAACTCTCCTGGCAACCTTGAAGGGACCGATGTATTTTTGGGACAGCTTGCGAGACTCCACCCGTAGAGGTAAGTCTCTTGTGGAGAGCCAGACTCTCTGGCCGGGGCGCAGGGTAGGCCCGGGACGGCGACGTCTGTTGGATTGTTGTTGGTACCTCTGTGAGGAACGCATAAGATTAAGACGGGTCTTCCTCCACATAAGCTGACAGCGTCTGACGAACTTCAAGGCTGAAGGCACTCTGACTTCTGCCTCCTGGTCCGGGAACAATGGAGGAGCATAGCCAAACTGACACTCGTGCGGGGACATACCAGTGGAGGAGGCGCGCAAGGTGTTGTGCGCGTATTCGGCCCAAACAATAAAGGATGACCATGTGGACGGGTTGTCACGAGTCATACATCGGAGGGTGGTTTCCAGCTCTTGATTCATCCTCTCTGTTTGGCCGTTGGACTCCGGATGGTACCCTGAAGATAGACTGGCAGAAGCCCCCATGAGTTGGCAGAAGGCCTTCCAAAACCTTGAGGCGAACTGGGGACCTCTGTCAGAAACCATATCTTGAGGAATGCCGAAGACTCGGAACACATGATTAATTACCAACTCAGCCGTTTTCTTGGCAGAAGGTAACTTAGTCAGAGGGACGAACCTGGCCGCCTTTGAAAACCTGTCGATTATGACTAGGATAGTAGTATTGCCATGGGATGGAGGAAGTCCAGTAATAAAGTCCAATGAGATATGGGACCAGGGTCTGTGGGGAACAGGTAAAGGGTGAAGGAGTCCTTGAGGGCAGAGGTGAGAAGATTTGCCCTGGCAGCACACGGGGCAGGCATTGACGAAAGTGGCAACGTCTTCTCTTATGGCAGGCCACCAGAACTTACGCTGGATGAACTCCAAGGTGCGACCTACGCCCGGATGACAGGTGAGGCGAGAGGAGTGCCCCCACAGAAGGACCTGAGTCCTCACTGCCTTGGGGACAAACAACCGATTGGCAGGACCTCTTTTCGGGTCCGGTTCGCTAGCTTGAGCATGTCTCACGGTATCCTCAACTTGCCACGAGATCGGAGCCACAATCTTAGCAGCAGGAAGGACAGGCATGTCCGTGTCATCTGGAATGGCAGGAGCGTAGACTCGGGACAGGGCATCCGGTTTGAGATTCTTCGACCCGGGCCGATAGGTGAGGATAAACTGGAATCGATTGAAGAAAAGAGACCATCTAGCTTGTCTAGAGTTCAACCGCTTCGCCTGCTGGATATACTCCAGATTTTTGTGGTCCGTAAGCACTTGAAACGGGTGAGAAGCCCCCTCGAGCCAGTGTCTCCATTCCTTCAATGCCATCTTAACCGCTAGGAGTTCACGATCCCCACATCGTAGTTCCTCTCAGTCGGGGTAAGCCGGTGTGAGAAGAAAGCGCACGGATGAAGCTTCTTGTCTTCACCCCTCTGAGACAGGACAGCTCCAACACCAACCTCTGATGCGTCTACCTCCACCACAAATGGTTCATCGGTAGTCGGTAGTATCAGGATGGGAGCAGAGAGAACGCGCTGCTTGAGTCCTTGGAAGGCCGTCTCAGCTTCTCTTCCCCACAAAAACCTTGCATTGCCACCCTTGGTTAAAGCTGAGAGAGGGGCTGCCACCAAGCTGAAGTTCTTGATGAACTTGCGGTAAAAGTTTGTGAAGCCCAGGAAACGCTGAACTTCCTTAACGGATTTGGGGGTGGGCCAATCCGCTACCGCCCCTACCTTCCTGGGGTCCATTTGGACTCGACCGGGTTCCACTACAAATCCCAGGAATTGTACTCGGGATGAATGGAATTCACATTTTTCCGGCTTAACGTACAGATGGCTGTCCAGGAGGCGTTTGAGTACTTGTCTGACATGCTTAGTGTGTTCTTGAAGGGAGCTCGAAAAGATGAGGATGTCATCCAAGTAAACGAACACAAATATGTTAAGCATATCCCTAAGCACATCGTTTATGAGCGCTTGGAACACCGCTGGGGCGTTGGTCAGGCCGAAGGGCATCACCAAGTATTCATAGTGACCAGTAGGCGTGTTGAAAGCGGTCTTCCACTCGTCACCAGGTCTGATCCGCACAAGATGGTATGCGTTCCGCAGGTCAAGCTTAGTGAAAACAACTGCTTCCTGGAGCAGCTCGAAGGCTGTGGCCATAAGGGGTAGCGGGTAACGGTTACGGACGGTTATGGCATTGAGTCCCCGGTAGTCGATGCAAGGACGTAATCCACCGTCTTTCTTGGCCACAAAGAAAAACCCTGCTCCCGCCGGGGAGGTGGATGGACGCATGAGGCCTGCTTCCAGTGTGTCCTTGATGTAGGTATCCATAGCAGCTCGTTCGGGTGGAGATAGGGAAAAGATCCGACCCCTGGGGGGGCAAGTGCCCGGAAACAGGTCGATGGGGCAATCGTAAGGTCTATGGGGTGGTAGCATGGTGGCCCTCTGTTTGCTAAACACCAGTTTGAGGTCATGGTAACACTCGGGAACTCGGGTCAGGTCGATGGATTCTAAAGACTCGGGAGTAGAACTCGGGGAATTCTGGAAAATACAAGTAGCTTGGCACGTAGGACCCCACTGCTTGATAGTGCCCAGAGACCAGTCGATGTGAGGGTTATGGCTGTGAAGCCAGGGGTATCCAAGGACGAGAGGGAACTCGGAACAGGAGATCAAATGAAAGTTCATCAATTCCTGGTGTTGTGAAACTGAAAGTCGCAAGGAGGTAGTGACATGAGTGACAAGTTCAGATCCCAAAGGGCTTCCATCCAATGTAGTGACCCTCATGGGTTCACTTAGAGGTTCAGAGGGAACGCCATTCTCCTTCGCCCAGACACCATCCATGAAGTTACCTGCGGCTCCAGAGTCTACCAAGGCTTGAAGGTGAAGCTTGTGGTTGTCCCAGGAGAGGGTGACTGGAATGAGCAGACGGGAGTTGGACGGATGGGAGGAGGTTATGTTTCCCGTTACAGTTCCCCCGGTCTGTACGGGACAGAGCGTTTCCCTGGAGCCCGGGACACGTGGAACGGAAATGGCCCGGTTTGCCGCAATATAGACAGCGTCGCTCCCTCATCCGGCGGTCTCTCTCAGCCTGGGAGATGCGTCCAATCTGCATGGGTTCCGATGGAGCCAGCGAGGATAAAGGTGGGGACTCGGAGCTGGGACTGATAGGGGCTAGAGGTCTACGGTTGAGTTCTCTCTCTCTCAGACGCTGGTCAATGCGTGAGGCCAACTTGATCAGGGACTCGAGATTGTCCGGTGGTTCCCGAGTGGCCAGTTCATCTTGGATAGTGTCGGAAAGGCCTTTCAGAAAGCACACCGTGAGCGCCTCGTTGTTCCAGCCACTTGCTGCTGCCACCGTGCGGAACTGGATGGCATAGTCCGTCACGCTGCGCCAACCTTGGTGGAGAGTCAGGAGCTGTTTGGCTGAGTCAGGACCACTGCTTGGGCCTTGAAACACTCGTTTGAATTCCTCAGCAAAGGCAGAGTAGCTGGCACAGCAGGAACTATGGGCATCCCACACAGCAGTAGCCCAGGCCAGGGCTTTTTCCGACAACAGGGTGATGATATAAGCGATCTTAGACCGGTCGGTGGGAAACGACGAGGGTTGTAGCTCAAAGGAGAGAGAACATTGGGTGAGAAACCCTTTACAAGCACTTGGATCACCTGAGAACCGTTGGGGAGGTGGAAGACGAGGTTCAGCCAGGGGTTAACTGCCATGGGTACGTGAATCTGAGGTACTGGGACGGGAACTGTTGCCGGGGTAAGACGATCAGATATTTGCTTAATGGAAGTCAGCATCTCCGACAGAAGATGAGAATGTCTAGCCATTAAGGCCTCTTGCTGAACCAGGGCGGCTTCGTGGCGTTGGACAGTCTCCTGGTGGTGGGACAGCATGGCAAAAAGGTCCAGGGAACTGGCTGCCTCTGGGTTCATTTTTGGCTCTGTGTTTCTGTCAGGACCCGGTTACGAACCTGGGTCTCCGGAGTGAGAAACAGTCACTTAACCAACTGAGCCACGAATAGTCTGCAGAACCCAGAATATGAGGCAGACACAGCAGTACTTAAGACGGTGTATTTAATAAAGTAAAAGGGAGAAGTCCTTCAATACAAAAATGGCAAATCCAAAAGGTGGTAGGAATAGCACAAAAAAGCCTCAAGAGATACTCAAAAACAAAAACAGAATTCCACAAGAGCATCCACCGGAATCGACAAGAATACACAGAACACTAGGGCTGGGTGCTAACATACAAACACAGAGCACAGAACTGAGGGAAACTAAGGGTTTAAATACAATCAGGGGAAAAACGAGGCACAGGTGCAAATAATAATGGGGAACAAGGAAAAAACATAAGGCCAAAAAGCACAATGGGGGCATCTAGTGACCAAAACCCGGAACAACCCTGGCCAAATCCTGACATTTATGGTTTCTATTACATGTACACACGATTCATTAGATATGATATTAAAATGCTAATGGCTGGCCCTGCATAACACATTTGTCTTGGATGAAGTGTTTTTATCCAGACAAACTTGAGAGGGTGGCTAAATTCCCATAGAATAGTACCACACAGCACATGTCATCAAATGCTTGAGAAATTATGTGTATTTATTTGTGTATCACAAGTAAGGGATAATCAACGAGGGGCTATGCGTTCAATGGAAAACAATGCAAAATGTGGAAGGTGTGTGCCAAGACAAGCTAGCGGAGTGGCAATAACCCTCCAGAGTTTCATTGTTTCCCAGTGAACGCATACAGTCCCAAGTTGATTTTCCCGCTTATACCACAGCTATAATTGAACATATTTGACGCTGGAATCATCAGCAAATATTCAATAAACTGTCATGGTGGACGTTGCCAAAATCCAAGTATGTACTGCATATTTAAGTATACATTCAGATGTTAGTCATATGGACGTGAATATAAGTATGAACAAAATCTATCATTACCTCAACATTGTCAACTGACTGCATTAGTCCAATATCTCTGCCTTAGTTCCAGTATAGTATCTCTCCAATATTTCTGCCTCAGAATGTCCTATCCTCATGTAGCACATGATCTTAAAGTGCTTATTGTTCAGAAGTGTCTTTCTGGGTAGCTAGAGTGGATTTAAACTGTTTGAGAAAAGTAATTTTGTTTGCTAAAGCCCAAGTTTGACCAAAAATGATAGAACATGTGCTTTTCTTGTGTATATGCATGGCTTAAAGCATAATAATTATGCCAAAACTATGTTTATTCAATATTCTATGGTATGTATAAATGATTCAATAGTCAGTTGCTAATAGTAAATAGTCAGTTGGATATGCTCAGTAATTTTGTGACTATCCTGTTTGCCTGCTTGTACATGTACCCCTTAGAAATGGCATTAAAGTTCCAATATCTCTGGCCAGAAAGTCAGATTCTAATGAGGTAAAGTTTTCCTTGTTTGGTGGGGTCTCTCTCAGTTTTCTGAGAGCATATATCATCATCTGAGAATGGTCCTTAGTGGCACTACAGACTACAACTGTAGCTGAACATATCTGAATATTCATATTTTCTGTATATTTGCATGTCTGAAAGCATAATAACTGTATGAAAAGTAACTATTAATGCGTCCCTTCCATAGTCTTAAGTGTTTATGTTTGATAATCCACTCAGTTTCTGTTGTGAATTTCAGGAGGTTTGACCTTTGACCTAATGCCAAATCTATTACTATTTCATTATGTACATTTTCACCAGATTTGACCGTTGACAACTTGAAAATGGCATTAAAAATCAAAAATGCACATGACATCCAGCCTAACTTTGTGTATCACCCCATCATTTTTTGACCTAGCATGGATGACAGCTCAAGCACTATTTACAGGTTTGCTTCTCTACTATAGGTTAGTATGTGTAGAATACTCTATAGCTGCCCCTGTATTTACAGCATTTGTGTTTCACCAGGTCGAGATGGTGATCCTGGATCCAAGGGATCTAGAGGAGTCAAAGGTCTTGGAGGTCCACCAGGTCCACAGGTGACTTGACCTGGACTGACAGACATTGTGGAATCAACCCCAGATTCAGATACAAATTCTTTATATAGGCCTTTTTGTTAAGGCGTTTTTACATTGTATGTGGGAGTTTTTATTCTAATGATTTTGTCCTTTGTCTTTGTATCTGTAGGGTCCCTATGGTTTACCAGGTGTGCCAGGTTCTACAGGACCCAAGGGGGACAAAAGTCCCATGTCCCCAGGAGACAGGGGGCCTGTTGGCTCACCTGGGGCTCCTGGAGTTCCTGGGAGCGATGGGACTGACGGGGTCCCTGGATACCCAGGACTGAAAGGCCAGCCTGGGCTAAAGGGCAACCCTGTGAGTGTGACCCACTCCACCTCCACCATTACACACTGTACAATCAATGCCAATGACTGAAGAATGGTTATTGTAACAGTAATATCTGATCTGACTGTTGTTATAGCCTGTGCCTGTGTTTTCTCATGGCCAGGCCATGTGGTTTGGAAAAACTTGGGGCCCTATCCATGATGTACCCAGACTTAACTGTTTTGTGTCTGTTTGCTGTAGGGACCTCCGGGGCCCAAGGGTGATCGGGGCGATGCCGGCTCTCAGGGTATACGTGGACGGACAGGCCAGATGGGGACTCAGGGCCCCCCAGGTGTGGGGCCCCCAGGGGGCCCTGGACAGAAGGGCAACCTGGGGGTGCAAGGCCTGCGAGGGAGACCTGGAGATCCAGGTACAGTAAGATCATTATTTTTTCAAGAGAGACCTGGCATCCCAGCAATTTGACCTATGTCACAGAATGTGTGAGTGTGTCTCACTCTTGCCTAATTTGTGTCTCACTTGATCTGTTTTACAGAATGTGTAAATGTGTCACACTCTTGTCTCACACTCATCTCCTCCTGCAGGAGAGAAAGGCTCAGCGGGTGAGACGGTAACAACCACAGGAGACCCAGGACTGAAGGGAGAGAAGGGTCATCAAGGCAACCCAGGACCTTCAGGTGAGGGCTTTAGCCATGAGCTCTGGGGGAGATTCTTGACATAAAGACAATATCATACATACACTAACAGCCCAGCAGTAGTATCACGGCATTAGAAGAATTGATAGGATCATCGGCTGGTCATGGTGTTATTGGTTTTTTTTGCATACATTTTTATCCACAGCAAATTACTTAACCCTTGTGTTGTCTTAAGAGTCAAAAATGACACGCAACTGTGTTTAACCTGTTGATGCTCTGGGGGCGCTATTTCATGTTTGGATGAAAAACGTTCCCGTTTTAAACAAGATATTTTGTCACAAAAAGATGCTCGACTATGCATATAATTGATAGCTTTCGAAAGAAAACACTCTGACGTGTCCAGAACTACCAAGATATTTTCTGTGCGTGCCCTAGAACGTGAGCTTCAGGCAAAACCAAGATGAGGCGGCATCCAGGAAATGAGCAGGATTTTTGAGGCTCTGTTTTCCATTGTCTCCTTATATGGCTGTGAATGCGAGAGGAATGAGCCTGCCCTTTCTGTCGTTTCCCCAAGGTGTCTGCAGCATTGTGACGTATTTGTAGGCAGATCATTGGAAGATTGACCATAAGAGACCACATTTACCAGGTGTCCGCCCGGTGTCCTGCGCCGAAATTGGTGCGCAAAAGACAGCTGCCAGTATTTTTCCATGGGATACAGAGAGGAAAGCAAGCTTCCACAAACTGCATATCAATGAAGAGATATGTGAAAAAACACCTTGAGGATTGATTCCAAACAACGTTTGCCATGTTTCGGTCGATATTATGTAGTTAATCCGGAAAAAGTTTTACGTTGTAGGTGACTGAATTTTCGGTTCGTTTCGGTAGCCAGACGCAATGTAGAAAACGGAACGATTTCTCCTACACACAGACGCTTTCAGGAAAAACTGCGCATTTGGTATGTAACTGAGAGTCTCCTCATTGAAAACATCAGAAGCTCTTCAAAGGTAAATGATTTTATTTATTTGGTTATCTGGTTTTTGTGAAAATGTTGCGTGCTAAATGCTACTCAAAATGCTATGCTAGCTTTGCATACTCTTACACAAATTAGTCAATTTCTATGGTTCAAAAGCATATTTTGAAAATCTGAGATGACAGTGTTGTTAAGAAAAGGCTAAGCTTGAGAGCAGACGCATTATTTTCATTTTATTTGCGATTTTCAGAAATCGTTAACGTTGCGTTATGCTAATGAGCCTGAGGCTTTAGTCACGATCCCGGATCCGGGATGGGGAGTTCCAAGAGCAGAGAAAAAACCCTAAATTATCTTTTTTTCAACTTGAAATGTTATTACTTTTCCTAGAGTGAGACATTAGAAAAAGTGAAACATTGGCTTTGTTCACATTTCCATGAAAGCTGAACACCACCAGGGTACAAAGATTGTCTTAGGGTCATTTTTGACCCGGCAGTTATAAAAATAATTTACACACCACAAAAACCACAAAGAGAGACACACACACACACACAATGCGTAATTTTGATTGTGTGCTACTGATTGAACTCAGCCAGCAGCTCCTGAAGAGGAAGATCACAATGGTTAGAAAGAACAAGCCTGAGCTCCCCCCTGCACTCCTCACAACAAGGGGGAGAGAGGTCTCATCAAAGTTTGCCTTCACTCCCACCACCACTCTAGTTTCTTACATCCCAAAGAGGAGCAAGAATGTGGTCCTCCTGAGCACACTGCACAAAACGGCTGAGATCAGTGATCGTGAGGACAGGAAGCCAGCCATCATCTTGGACTACAACCACAACAAAGGAGGTGTGGACAACCTGGACAATGTGATTGGAACATACAGCTGCAGGAGGATGACTGCCTGCTGGCCCCTGGTCATCTTCCATAAAATCATTGATGTGTCCTCATACAATGCCTTCGGGATATAGAACAAGATCAACCCTACCTGGATTCCTTGTTAAGCGGAACAAGATGAGGCTGTTCCTTGAGCAGCTGGGAAAGGCACATGTAACCCCACACATTCAAAGAAGGGAGGGCCTCCCCCACACAGCAGTCTTTGCAGCACTTGTGAAAGTTGTTCATGGGGCTGACTCTTGTTCTTGTCCACCGGGGTCTGCAGCTGGGGCAGGCAAGAGTAGGAGATGCCAATTCTGCCCCCCAAAGAAGGACTGTAAAACAAATACTATGTGCTGCACATGTGAGAAATACATCTGCAAAGTCCGTGCAACCACACTTGCATACTGTCCTACATTTGTTAATTAGAGTTGATTGATTTATGTTCTTCACGTTCTATTATCTTATTTTATTCTTATTTATTGTTGTTGTTTATACACCTTGTGGGTGGGGGCATTGGTTAAAAAAATTGGAGAAGACTAGTATTTTGAAGTTGAATTCCTCATTGTACAGTATATATGAATATATCACTATGTTGCCAAAAAAGTTCAAGACTGTTATTGTTTCCCTTCAATAAAATGCATTCAAAACTACTTTCTTCATATCTCTTGTTAAAAAATGTACGTTTACATCTATGCATTATCTTTAGCAATAATAATAATAACAAACCTCTACTTTAGGAAATAAAACAATTATGACAGGTGTGTTGTAATAACGAGTGGTGTCCACTGATTAAATGTAGTCTTTCTGCATTGTGAAGAGGGAAAACCCAGGTATTCAGAAGGTTTGTGATGATTGACAGGTTGTTTCTACATGCAAAATAGAATTGGACTTTAAACATTCAATTAAGCTGCTTTATTTTAGGGGTTTAGTGAAGGACAAGGGGAGTATACAGAATGCTAAGACTACACAAGGGTTAACTATCAACATGTGGCCCATGTGGGAATCCAGCATTCATCCATGGGGTTGCCAGCACCAGTTTCTAACCCAGTGAACTATTTTATAATTGCCTATATGTTTTCAGGGAATCCTGGTATAAATGGCTATCCTGGCTTCCCTGGCAATTTCGGCACCAAGGGGGATAGAGGTCTGTCTGTCCGGGGCCCTCCTGGCAACACTGGGCCTAAAGGTGAGAATGACTTCGCTACCCGAGAACCCTAGCTCTGTTGTACCCTGGTAAGATCCTAGGTGGGCAACATAGTGTGCAGAGTTTTGTTCCAGACCAGCACTAACAACACACCTATTTCAGGTAATCATGATAATTTGAAGACAGCCATTAGGTGAATCACAGGAGTTAGAGATGGGCTGGAACAAAAGCCTGCACACACTGCACATCCTGTATTACAGTTTTACTCCATTGTATACAAGTGTTTTTTGGAACTGTGGTCAAACATACATATAGTAGAACAACAATGATTTTTAAATGGTTTTATTTAACCTTTATTTTGACAGAGAAGACATATTGAGACCTAGGTCTCTTTTCCAAATGTACCCTGTATAATGCAATAGAAAATACACAATAATACCTCATAATGACAAAACAAAAACAGGTTTTAAATCATAAAAAATTCAAATATCACATTTACATACACTCCCGCTCGAAAGTTTGGGGTCACTTAGAAATGTCCTTGTTTTTGAAAGAAAAGCTTTTTTTTATTTTTTTATATTGAAATAACATCAAATTGATCAGAAATACAGTGTAGATATTAATGTTTTAAATGACTATTGTAGCTGAAAACTGCAGATTTTTTTATGGAATATCTACATAGGCGTATATAGGCCCATGATCAGCAACCATCACTCCAGTGTTCCAATGGCACGTTGTGTTTGCTAATCCAAGTTAATAATTTTAAAAGGCTAATTGTTCATTAGAAAACCCTTTTGCAATTATGTTAGCATAGCTGAAAACTGTTTTTCTGATTAAAGAAGCAATTAAACAGATAGTTGAGTGTCTGGAGCATCAGCATTTGTGGGTTCGATTACGGGCTCAAAATGACCAGAAACAAAGGACTTTCTTCTGAAACTTGTCAGTCTATTCTTGATGATTTGTTCGATAATGCCATCAGTTATGTCCAAATATCTTCTTTTGTTAGGGCGTTTGGTAAACAAATCCAAAAGCGCGTTCAGGTCGCGCAGAACGTCGGACGAAAAGTTCAAAATGTTCCATTACAGCCCTTAGAAATATGCCAATCTAAGTATGGAATCAATCTTTAGGATGTTTTTAACATAAAACTTCATTAATGTTCCAACCGGACAATTCCTTTGTCCGTACAAATGAAGTGGAATGTAGCTACCTTTCACATGAGCGCACCAGACCAAGGCTGTGGCACTCTGCCAGACCACTCACTCAAAGAGCCTTAATGAGCCCTCCTTTAGAGTAGAATCCTCAAAACAGGTTCTAAATACTGTTGACATCTAGTGGAAGCCTTGGGAAGTGAAACATAACTAATATCACCCTGTATCGTCAATGGGGGCTGAGTTGAATAACTACAAACCTCAGATTTCCCACTTCCTGGTTGGATTTTGTCTCAGGTTTTTGCCTGCCATATCAGTTCTGTTATACTCACATACATCATTCAAACAGTTTTAGAAACTTCAGAGTGTTTTCAATCCAAATGTACTAATTATATGCATATTCTAGCTTTTACGGCTGAGTAGCAGGCAGCTTAATTTGGGCACGTTTTTCATCCAAGCTACCCATACTGCCCCCTACCCCAAAGAAGTTAAATAGTACCTGCAAATCACCAGTCTCAACGTTAACAGTGAAGAGGCGACTCCAGGATGCTGGCCTTTTAGGCAAAGTTGCAAAGAAAAAGCTGTATCTCAGACTGGCCAATAAAGAAGAAAACATTAAGATGGAAAAAAGAACACTGGACAGAGGAAGATTGGAAAAAAGTGTTATGGATAGACAAATCTAAGTTTGAAGTGTTCAGATCACAAAGAAGAACATTCGTGAGACGCAGAAAAAAATCTAAGATGCTGGAGGAGTGCTTCATGCCATCTGTTAAGCATGGTGGAGGCAATGTGATCGTCTGGGGGTGCTTTGGTGGTGGTAAGGTGGAAGATTTGTACAGGGTAAAATGGATCTTGAAATAGGAAGGCGATCACTCCATTTTGCAATACCATGCAATACCCTGTGGACAGCACTTAATTGGAGCCAATTTCCTCCTATAACAGGACAATGTCCCAAAGCACAGCTCCAAACTATGCAAGAACTATTTAGGGAAGAAGAAGTCAACTGGTATTCTGTCTATAATAGAGTGGGCAGCACAGTCACCAGATCTTAAACCTATTGAGCTGTTGTGGGAGTAGCTTGACCGCATGGTACGTAAAGGAGTACCCATCAAGCCAATCCAACTTGTCGGAGGTGCTTCAGTAGCATGGGGTGAAATCTCTTCAGATTACCCCAAGAAATTGACAACTACACTGCCAAAGGTGTCACGGTGAGTGCTACCGGAGGAGAAGTCAGGTGCAGGTTAGCAGAGAGTTGTGAACAGCAGAGGCAAGTAAACAGACGGACGCCACTGCGTCAAGACCTCCAGCCAAAGGAAAAAGTGCAAGGCGCGAAACAGTCATAAAAATTAGCACAACGTTACAATAACCAACCTTCGTGAAATACCACGGAAAATAACAGGAAAAACCCAGCCTGGCGCGTACACACGCAACACGTAACAAAACAATTTCACATAAAGACATGGAGGGGAACAGAGGAATAAATACATGTAATGTGATTAGGGAATGAAAACCAGGTGTGCAGGGAACAAGACAAAACAAATGGAACAATGGAAAAATGGAGCGGCGATGGCGAGAAAGCCGGTGACATTGACCGCCAAACGCCGCCCGAACAAGGAGAGGAGACGATTTTGGCGGATGTGTGACAAAAGGTCTGCCAGGCTGTAACTGCTCAAATTGAGGATTCTTTTACGAAAGCAAAGTTGGAAGAACACATTTAAATGAAAAATCATTATTTATTACCTTGTCAACGTCATGACTATATTTCATATTCATATTGCAACTAATTTCATGTATGTTTTCATGGAAAACAAGGACATTTCTAGGTGACTGCAAACTTTTGAACGGTAGTGTAAGTATTCAGACCCTTTATGCAGTACTTTGTTGAAGCACCTTTGGCAGCAATTACAGCCTCCAGTCTTCTTGGGTATGACACTTCAAGCATGGCACACCTGTATTTGAGTAGTTTCTCCCATTCTTCTCTGCAGATCCTCTCAAGCTGTGTCAGGTTGGATGGGGAGCATTGTGCACATACAGTGGGGCAAAAAAGTATTTAGTCAGCCATCAATTGTGCAAGTACTCCCACTTAAAAATATGAGAGAGGCCTGTAATTTTCATCATAGGTACACTTCAACAATGACAGACAAAATGAGAAAAAAAATCCAGAAAATCACATTGTAGGATTTTTTATGAATTTATTTGCAAATTATGGTGGAAAATAAGTATTTTGTCAATAACAAACGTTTATCTCAATACTGTGTTATATATCCTTTGTTGGCAATGACAGAGGTCAAGCATTTTCTGTAAGTCTTCACAAGGTTTTCACACACTGTTGCTGGTATTTTGGCCCATTCCTCCATGCAGATCTCTTCTCGAGCAGTGATGATTTGGGGCTGTTGCTGGGCAACACGGACTTTCAACTCCCTCCAAAGATTTTCTATGGGGTTGAGATCTGGAGACTGGCTAGGCCACTCCAGGACCTTGAAATGCTTCTTACGAAGCCTCTCCTTCGTTGCCCAGGCGGTGTGTTTGGGATCATTGTCATGCTGAAAGACCCAGCCACGTTTCATCTTCAATGCCCTTGCTGATGGAAGGAGGTTTTCACCCAAAATCTCACGATACATGGCCCCATTCATTCTTTCCTTTACACAAATCAGTCGTCCTGGTCCCTTTGCAGAAAAACAGCCCCAAAGCATGATGTTTCCACCCCCATGCTTCACAGTAGGTATGGTGTTCTTTGGATGCAACTCAGCATTCTTTGTCAACCAAACACGACGAGTTGAGTTTTTACCAAAAAGTTATATTTTGGTTTCATCTTACCATATGACATTCTCCCAATCTTCTTCTGGATCATCCAAATGCTCTCTAGCAAACTTCAGACGGGCCTGGACATGTACTGGCTTAAGCAGGGGGACACGTCTGGCACTGCAGGATTTGAGTCCCTGGCAGCGTAGTGTGTTACTGATGGTAGGCTTTGTTACTTTGGTCCCAGCTCTCTGCAGGTCTTTCACTAGGTCCCCCTGTGTGGTTCTGGGATTTTTGCTCACCGTTCTTGTGATCATTTTGACCCCACAGGGTGAGATCTTGTGTTGAGCCCCAGATCGAGGGAGATTATCAGTGGTCTTGTATGTCTTCCATTTCCTAATAATTGCTTCCACAGTTGATTTCTTCAAACCAAGCTGCTTACCTATTGCAGATTCAGTCTTCCCAGCCTGGTGTAGGTCTACAATTTTGTTTCTGGTGTCCTTTGACAGCTCTTTGGTCTTGGTCATAGTGGAGTTTGGAGTGTGACTGTTTGAGGTTGTGGACAGGTGTCTTTTATACTGATAACAAGTTCAAACAGGTGCCATTAATACAGGTAACGAGTGGAGGACAGATGAGCCTCTTAAAGAAGAAGTTACAGGTCTGTGAGAGCCAGAAACCTTGCTTGTTTGTAGGTGACCAAATACTTATTTTCCACCATAATTTGCAAATAAATTCATTAAAAATCCTACAATGTGATTTTCTGGATTTTTTTCCTAATTTTGTCCTTCATAGTTGAAGTGTACCTATGATGAAAATTACAGGCCTCTCTCATCTTTTTAAGTGGGAAAACTTGCACAATTGGTGGCTGACTAAATACTTTTTTTGCCCCACTGTATAATTAGATACATGTAGCTTCTCTTTTGTCAGGCTACACTGAACTCGAGCTTGGTTCCCAAGTTTCCTAATCATACCAAACCATCTAATAGTGTCGGCAAAATGTTTTAATTGAGCAAGTGGGATCATAAACATTAGCATATTTTAGCGATCCGCAGTAGAAGAAGTCCTAAATGCCCAGCAGCTTTCAGATGTGAGCTAAACAGCTAACTTGCACTTGATATGCGTTTTTAGGCAATAGTTGAGAAAGTGTACTTGTTTAGCTCAGTTGTATGCTGATTTGCGATCTATTAACAACAAAGGTTGCATTAAATAGGCACAATATTTTATGATGCACTTGGCAATGTTCAATTCATTCGCACAAAACGTATAAACAAAAGCATTCACTGTGAAAGTTGATACATGTAAGGCCTTCATATATAGGCTGCACGCAGCACTTTGTTAAATTTATCAAATCAGTTATTGTTTTCTTGCTCAAACACTGAGCAACACCTGTAAAACTGAAATTTCTCTCAAAACACAGGAATGTCGATTCACATGGGACTAGTATTATTAGAGGACTTTGGAGTTTGCCAAAAAACAGTAGGTTATTCTGGTTAGTCAATGTCCAGATTTCAGTTTCCATTTAACCCATCTAAACAGTAAGCTACAGTTCCCTTGACATGCCATAGGCCTATTTAAAGTCCTGTCTTGCGACTGTTGTATTTATTTAATGACCCTAAACCCTCCAACCCAAGGATATAACCACGTTAAATGTAAACATTTAATGGGGGGGCAGGGTAGCCTAGTGCCTAGAGTGTTGGACTAGCAACCAGAAGGCTGTGAGTTCAAACCCCCAAGCTGACAAGGTACAAATCTGTCATTCTGCCCCTGAACAGGCAGTTAACCCACTGTTCCCAGGCCATCATTGAAAATAAGAATGTGTTCTTAACTGACTTGCCTGGTTAAGTAAAGGTAAAATTTAGAAAAAATAATGAAAAATGCATAAAAGGAGAAGAATTTCCCATAATTCTACACTTTCTGATATTTTTATTTCCAATTTTGATCATCATGGTTTAGTGATATTGATTAAATATGATTTTTTTTAAGACAGACTCATTTCATTGATGTCTTAATCTTTTTTGTAGGCAGTTCTTATGATTCATGTATTTGCTTAATTAACAGTATCTTATAGTTTTGATGAAAGTATTTGCTGTTTAGAGAAGGCAACGTATCTTCGAACTACACTGTTCCAAAAATGCTTGTACGTGATTGAGAAAAACTGCAGATGGAGCTCATGTACAGATTCAGTCATGAGACTGTTTCCCTCTCAGGTGAGAAGGGCCAGCCGGGGGTTGCTGGTGCCCCAGGGATTGGTAGTATGGGACGACCAGGACCATCCGGAGCTCCCGGGATGCCAGGTCCTAAGGTCAGTGGAGCACAAACATTTTGTGTGTGTGTGCACATGCATGAGTGTGTTTGAATGAGTTTGTGAGTGCAAACGCGTGCGTGTGTGTGTCCTACTGTGGGCTGTCTTTGTGTGTCCATACATAGTCATTCTGTATTGTCTGGGTTTTTAGGGTGATTTCAGACCAGGGCTCCCAGGGCTGCCAGGTAGACCAGGCCCCCCAGGGGAGGATGGTTCTCTGGGGCTGACTGGAGACTCTGGTCTGCCTGGGCTTGGGAGATCGCCTGGCCTACCAGGAAGAGATGGTCCACAGGGAGACAGAGGTGAGTAGACACACACACACACCCACACACACCCACACACACAGTCTGATTGTTGCTTCTGTCTATCCTCAGGCAGTAAAGGTGCTGAGGGCTTGCCTGGTCTGCCTGGGGTTGCTGGGGAGTGTACGCTAGGCATTCCAGGCACTCCGGGGGCTGTAGGTCTCAAAGGAATCATTGGCTTAACAGGTACATATACTTAGCACCACAACTCAGCTGTTTACCGAAACAAGTGGCAAAGGATGCCCTTTTGTTTTTTTATCCCAGAATGTACACTACCAGTCAAAGGTTTTAGAACACCTACTCATTCAAGGGTTTTTCTTTATTTTGACTATTTTCTACATTGTCAAAACTATGAAATAACACATCTGAAATCATGTAGTAACCAAAAAAGTGTTAAACAAATCAAAATATATTTTATATTTGAGATTCTTGTAAGCATCTCTGTCAGAACACTGCTCATAAAAGTTCTAGCTGTGACTACTGTACATACATGTATGACACTCTCATAAACTCCTCTCTGGTTGTTCTCTCCTTTCCCCCTTTCTCCTCTCCCTGCTGTCTTGTTCTCCTCTCCCCTTTCTTTCTCTCTTCTCCTCTGTCTCTCTGTTCTCTCCCCCTTTTTTCTCCTCTCCCCCATCTCTCTGTCCTCTCCCCCTTTCTTTTTCTCCTCTCCCCCATCTCACTCTCCTCTCTATGTATCCTTGGATCTCTACATGCTTCAGGGACCAGAGGACAGAAGGGCGTGCAGGGCGATTCAGGTCTGCCTGGCAGAGGGGCCCCAGGATTGATTGGGCCGTTTGGACGGCCCGGGTTTGATGGACCCCCAGGACCTGGGGGGGCTGCCGGCCTGAATGGATTCAGAGGAAGAGATGGTGTACCTGGGGTACCAGGTTAGACCACTGTTGTTTTAAGATGAAGAAGATAATGTGCCATTGTGTGATAAACTGTTATGAACCTGTGTGTGTGTTCTCCAAGGCCTGAGAGGAGACATGGGGCCATCAGGAGCGTGTGGTACACCAGGACCAGATGGAGGCCCAGGACCAGGGGGACGACTTGGCCCTAAAGGTAGAACCGTCCAATACTTTTATGCACACACACACGCTATGATGATGATGATGATGTTGATGATAATGATTGCTGTCTCCAGGTCTGATGGGTGCTGATGGGGTGAAGGGCCGTGTAGGAGCCAGGGGACCTGTGGGAGATTCTGGGGCTCCTGGCGATATTGGAGTCACAACATACATCGAGGTCCCTGGGGACCCTGGGGACCCAGGACCTAGAGGTCGGTCTCTGAATGACCCCTACCCCCAATCAACACTATAAACTCCAATGCTGATTCTAGAACATTAGCAGCACCCTGTCTTTATAGACTTACACACAGTATCTGTAGTACGCTATTCCCTTCTCCCCTTGAGTTTTTAGAAACATTTACAGTGGTTTGTCCTTTAAAAGTTGCAACGTACTGCAGCACAGCTTGCGTGGTGCCGCAGAATTCTATTGCACGTTATTTAAGTGCCAACCACTGGTACCATTAATGCTAGTTAGTGAGGGCATCTTTGAGAAGCATTTGATAGCCTTCAATAGTGGCTGTACTATAGAATTTAAAAACTTTTTTTGTAAGAACATAGTATATGGGACTGATTTTAAGAAATGGCGCTTAATTTATTTGATTAATATTATGGTGTTTCTATTCCAAGAAAAAAAAACGAAAAACCCTTTAGGATGGAACAGAAAATATAGCACTGTGCAATGTGACGGTTGGCTACAGTGCTGGGCTATTTAGCTAAAGAATCACTGTGTCATGCAGGCAACTGGGGTTCAATTCCCTGACAGGAGGAAGGAGTAGCCTGTCCTTGTATTATTTTTTTATTATTTTAAATAGGCAAGTCAGTTAAGAACAAATTCTTATTTACAATGACGGCCTAGTAACAGTGGGTTAACTGCCTTGTTCAGGTGCAGAATGACAGATTTTGACCCTATCAGCTCAAGGATTCAATCTAGCAACCTTTCGGTTACAGGCCCAATGCTCTAAACACTACGGCTTTTTGAGTTAGAAATGTAATAGTTCAGATTACTTAACCTCTAGCGTCGAGCAATCCCGTATCCGGGAGCGTAATCATAGCCTCAAGCTCATTAGCATAACGCAACGTTAACTATTTTTGAAAATCGCAAATTAAATGAAATAAATATGTTGGCACACATGCTTAGTCAGCTCAGATTTTCAAAATATGCTTTTCAACCATAGCTACACAAGCATTTGTGTAAGAGTATTGATAGCTAGCATAGCATTAAGCCTAGGATTCAGCAGGCAACATTTTCACAAAAACAAGAAAAGCATTCAAATAAAATCATCTACCTTTGAAGAACTTTGGATGTTTTCAATGAGGAGACTCTCAGTTAGATAGCAAATGTTCAGTTTTTCCAAAAATATTATTTGTGTAGGAGAAATCGCTCCGTTTTGTTCATCACGTTTGGCTAAGAAAAAAAACAGAAAATTCAGTCATTACAACGCCAAATGTTTTCCCAAATTAACTCCATAATATCGACAGAAACATGCCAAACATTGTTTAGAATCAATCCTCAAGGTGTTTTTCACATATCTTTTCGATGATAAATCATTCGTGGCAGTTGCCTTTCTCTTCTGAACCAAATGGAAACGTGCATGCAGCTGGAGATTACGCAATAATTTCGCCGGAGGACACCAGGCGGACACCTGGTAAATGTAGTCTCTTATGGTCAATCTTCCAATGATATGCCTACAAATACGTCACAATGCTGCAGACACCTTGGGGAAACGACAGAAAGTGTAGGCTCATTCCTTGCGCATTCACAGCCATATAAGGAGACATTGGAACACAGCGCATTCAAAATCTGGGGCATTTCCTGTATGAAATGTCATCTTGGTTTCGCCTGTAGCATTAGTTCTGGGGCAATTTACCGATAAGACTATGTACAGCTGCAGCGATCGGTTAGCTGCTCAGACAGCAGAAGTTGGTGAGGGAGATAAAAGTCACCAACTTCAGCGATTTTTGCAATTCGTTCCAGTCACAGGCAGCAGAGAACTGGAACGAAAGGCGGCCAAATGAGGTGTTGGCTTTAGGGATGATCAGTGAGATACACCTGCTGGAGCGCGTGCTACGGGTGGGTGTTGCCATCGTGACCAGTGAACTGAGATAAGGCGGAGCTTTACCTAGCATGGACTTGTAGATGACCTGGAACCAGTGGGTCTGGCGACGAATATGTAGCGAGGGCCAGCCGACTAGAGCATACAAGTCGCAGTGGTGGGTGGTATAAGGTGCTTTAGTGACAAAACGGATGGCACTGTGATAAACTGCATCCAGTTTGCTGAGTAGAGTGTTGGAAGCTATTTTGTAGATGATGTCGCCGAAGTCGAGGATCGGTAGGATAGTCAGTTTTACTTGGGTAAGTTTGGCAGCGTGAGTGAAGGAGGCTTTGTTGCGTAATAGAAAGCCGACTCTAGATTTGATTTTCGATTGGAGATGTTTGATATGAGTCTGGAAGGAGAGTTTACAGTCTAGCCAGACACCTAGGTACTTATAGATGTCCACATATTCAAGGTCGGAACCATCCAGGGTGGTGATACTAGTCAGGCGTGTGGGTGCAGGCAGCGAACGGTTGAAAAGCATGCATTTGGTTTTACTAGCGTTTAAGAGCAGTTGGAGGCCACGGAATGAGTGTTGTATGGCATTGAAGCTTGTTTGGAGGTTAGATAGCACAGTGTCCAAGGACAGGCCGGAAGTATATAGAATGGTGTCGTCTGCGTAGAGGTGGATCAGGGAATCGCCTGCAGCAAGAGCAACATCATTGATATATACAGAGAAAAGAGTCGGCCCGAGAATTGAACCCTGTGGCACCCCCATAGAGACTGCCAGAGGACTGGACAGCATGCCCTCCGATTTGACACACTGCACTCTGTCTGCAAAGTAGTTGGTGAACCAGGCAAGGCAATCATCAGAAAAACCAAGGCTACTGAGTCTGCCGATAAGAATATGGTGATTGACAGAGTCGAAAGCCTTGGCAAGGTCGATGAAGACGGTTGCACAGTACTGTCTTTTATCGATGGCCGTTATGGTATCGTTTAGTACCTTAAGCATGGCTGAGGTGCACCCGTGACCGGCTCGGAAACTTGCACAGCGGAGAAGGTACGGTGTGATTTGAGATGGTCAGTGACCTGTTTGTTGACTTGGCTTTCGAAGATAGGCAGGGCAGGATGGATATAGGTCTGTAACAGTTTGGGTCCAGGGTGTCTCCCCCTTTGAAGAGGGGGATGACTGCGGCAGCTTTCCAATCCTTGGAGATCTCAGACGATATGAAAGAGAGGTTGAACAGGCTGGTAATAGGGGTTGCGACAATGGCGGCGGATAGTGGGCGGAGCTGTTGGCCGAGTTTGGAGTAGCCAGGCGGAAGGCATGGCCAGCCGTTGAGAAATGCTTGTTGAAGTTTTCGATAATCATGGATTTATCGGTGGTGACCGCGTTACCTAGCCTCAGTGCAGTGGGCAGCTGGGAGGAGGTGCTCTTGTTCTCTATGGACTTCACAGTGTCCCAGAACTTTTTGGAGTTGGAGCTACAGGATGCACATTTCTGCCTGAAGAAGCTGGCCTTAGCTTTCCTGACTGACTGCGTGTATTGGTTCCTGACTTCCCTGAACAGTTGCATATCGCGGCTGACTATTCGATGCTATTGCAGTCCGCCACAGGATGTTTTTGTGCTGGTCGAGGGCAGTCAGGTCTGGAGTGAACCAAGGGCTATATCTGTTCTTAGTTCTGTATTTTTTGAACGGAGCATGCTTATCTAAAATGGTGAGGAAGTTACTTTTAAAGAATGACCAGGCATCCTCAACTGACGGGATGAGGTCAATGTCCTTCCAGGATACCCGGGCCAGGGCGGTTAGAAAGGCCTGCTCACAGAAGTGTTTTAGGGAGCGTTTGACAGTGATGAGGGGTGGTCGTTTGACTGCGGCTCCGTAGCGGATACAGGCAATGAGGCAGTGATCGCTGAGATCCTGGTTGAAGACGGCGGAGGTGTATTTGGAGGGCCAGTTGGTCAGGATGACGTCTATGAGGGTGCCCTTGTTTACAGATATAGGGTTGTATCTGGTGGGTTCCTTGATGATTTGTGTGAGATTGAGGGCATCGAGCTTAGATTCTAGGACTGCCGGCCTTGTTAAGCATATCCCAGTTTAGGTCACATAACAGAACAAACTCTGAAGCCAGATGGGGGGCGATCAATTCACAAATGGTGTCCAGGGCACAGCTGGGAGCTGAGGGGGGTCGGTAGCAGGCGGCAACAGTGAGAGACTTATTTCTGGAGAGAGTAATTTTTAAGATTAGTAGTTCAAACTGTTTGGGTATGGACCTGGAAAGTATGACATTACTTTGCAGGCTATCTCTGCAGTAGACTGCAACTCCTCCCCCTCTGGCTGTTCTATCTTGACGGAAAATGTCATAGTTGGGTATGGAAATCTCAGAATTTTTGGTGGCCTTCCTGAGCCAGGATTCAGACACGTCAAGGACATCAGGGTTAGCAGAGTGTGCTAAAGCAGTGAGTAAAACAAACTTAGGGAGGAGGCTTCTGATGTTGACATGCATAAAACCATGGCTTTTTCGATCACAGAAGTCAACAAATGAGGGTGCCTGGGGACATGCAGGGCCTGGGTTTACCTCCACATCACCCGCGGAACAGAGGAGGAGTAGTATGAGGGTGCGGCTAAAGGCTATCAAAACTGGTCGCATAGAGCGTTGGAGACAAAGAATAAAAGGAGCAGATTTCTGGGCATGGTAGAATATATTCAGGGCATAATGCGCAGACAGGGGTATGGTGGGCTGCGGGTACAGCGGAGGTAAGCCCAGGCACTGGGTGATGATGAGAGAGGTTGTATCTCTGGATATGCTGGTTGTAATGAGTGAGGTCTCCGCATGTGTGGGAGGTGGGACAAAGGGGGTATCAGGGGTATGAAGAGTGGAACTAGGGGCTCCATTGTAAACTAAAGCAATGATAACTAACCTGAACAACAGTATACAAGTCATATTGACATTTGAGAGAGACATACAGCGAGGCATACAGTAATCACAGGTGTTGAATTGGGAGAGCTAGCTAAAACAGTAGGTGAGACAACAACAGCTAATCAGCTAGCACAACAACAGCAGGTAAAATGGCGTTGACAAGGCAGGGAGGGTCGGATTAACTACACACAGAGCCTGAGTTTCGGCTGGGGCCGACAGATAAAACATAGACAAGCAGAATGGAGTACCGTGATAAATGGACAGTACAGCATGCATCAGCTATGTAGCCAAGTGATCAGTGTCCAGGGCGCAGCGGTGGATGGGGCAGGGAAGCGAGACTGGCGAGTATTATCCAGGTAAATAAAAACTGGCTGGCTGTGCAGAAGGTAAAAGCCGCTAGCAGTGGCTAACAATGACAAAATAGCTTGTAGCTAGTTAGCTGGTTAGCTTCTGGAGGTTCTTGAATGTGTTATAAAAATTCAAAATAATAGCGATTCCGTATCACATTGGGTGTGGCAGGATACCGGGAGGTATAATCGAATTAAAAATCGAAAAGAGATTTCTTTCCAAAGCTGTCAATTATATGCATAGTCGAGCATCTTTTCGTGACAAAATATCTTGTTTAAAACGGGAACGTTTTTTTATCCAAAAATTAAAAGAGCACCCCCTATATCGAAGAAGTTAAGCATTGCATACAGTAGCCGGGCTATAAAGAGTCTATTGTCCTGATAGTCGAGCTACAAGTGTTTGAAAACCTGTTTTCAAAATGCCACCAGCTGTCCATCACTACTGTAAATAAACATGCAGCATCTTGTTTACATTTTGTTTACATTCTTTACTGTAACTACAATGTCAAAAATAATTTGTATCTACCTTTCCAATTACTTTTAGAGTTTGGGGTTCATTTGATTAATTATGGTGTTTATAGTCCAAGAAAAATGAAAAACCCTCTGGGTTTCCGTTAGGATGGAATGGAAAATATGGAGCTGTACAACTTGACTGTCGGGAGTAGGCTACACAGTCCTGGGATATTTAGCTAAAGAATCCCTGTGTCGTGTGGGCATGAGAGGGGCACGATGTTTAATTCCCTGATGGGAGCAAGGAGTAGGCTGTCATTGTAAATAAAAATGTGTTCTTAACTGACTTGCCTTGTTAAATAAAGGTTACACTAAGAGCATAACATTTCTACACCATAATTTGAGTCTAACCAATACCCAAATGAAGATTCAGTCAAAATAAAAATCTCAAGATTTATCAAGACCAGTCCGGATGCTTGTCTCTGAGCAGCGCAAAACGATGCTAAAATAGTTGACCACAGCGGGTAGATAATTGCTTCAAATCCTATTGCTTCTAACTTCAATATGCTCTATAAATAAATAAGGCCTACACCACTTTTAACAGCACATTACTCAACACTAGTGAGACTCATGTTAATATGACAAAATATGACATGACTCTCCACCAATAATTACATATAGAGTATTGGAGGATTCTAAATTATAAGCAAAAGCCGCCTCATGGGTCTCCCGGTGTTCGACTGACACAGGTATTTGGAGCAACGCAATTTAGCATTGCGATGTGGTGACCGCTGCACCACTGAGGAGGCCCCATCCACAAAGTATCAAAATACAGGTAAAAGTATATTGTCCTGCTAATAGCACATGATGGGCTATTATAATACTGTACATGGTGTCCAGGTCAGGATAACCAAAACATTTATTTATTAAAGACTATCAGAAAGAATGTTGGTACTAATTTTGATCCAAAGCCATGAATGAGTGAGTCACTCAGCTTTATGTAGGTGATGCTATATGAATGTGCCATCAACTTGATAATATGTAACAATATTTTGGAGGTTATTTCGCTTTCAAAAAATGAAAGTGAGTGTTTCTAATCCTGAATAAAGGACAAAATAACATTTGTAAAGGCCAAAACATTTATTTCTGTTTTTAGAGGGAGAGAAACGCTGCACCAATTTTGCATCGCACTGTGGGATTCCCAATCATGTTTGGATGTGATACATAATAATAATAATAATAATAATAATACTTAACTTAGAAATATATTTGACGATAGAATTCTCCCCCTTCCCTCCATCTGGAGCGTTTCCCTAGTCAGCGCCATTATTAGTGCAATGCCCCTTAAAGTGTTGCTCTGTGCTTCCCAGTGTGCTACCCTCCTCTGCCCTCCTCCATTCCCCATGGGCTAGGTCTGTCTTGGCTCTGCGGCCCATCCCTTGCCCCCTGCCCTCATGCCTTGAACCTCGAGCACCCACCGCTATTGCCACGGATACAGCTGGAGAACTGCAAGGCAATCCCATTGAGTGCGGGAGCCATGACCAATATATATTGTCCTGCTAATAACAGGGTTAATAATATATCTGTAAGAATATCCATGGGGCTTTTATATAATTCTAAATTAATAGTAACAATATTTTGGAGATTTTGTTTTCAAATAACGTAAAATTAGCAAGAAAAAGGCCATTCTTGAACAGGGGTTGAGACAGTGTTGCAAATTTGTAAATAAAGCAGTTTGTTATCAAGAATATTTTAGAATTGTTTTTAGAGGGAGAAATACCAAAAGCCTACAGTGATCTCTCAGTTGAGGCCAGCACAGGTATTGAACCAGCATCTGTAGCAACATAGTTTGCACTGCTATGCAGTGTCTTAGACCATTGCACCACTCTGGCACTGTACAATGTGACTGGTCGGGAGTGGGATACAATACTACAGCAAGAACAAAATAATCCTAACAAATAAAATAATAAAAACCTTAGTGTAACAACAGTTTTAGCAAGTAATACTGAAGTCGTGCACAATTATCAGTTTCTATTTAGGTTTATGTCACCCATTCACTATCAGTTAGAGACACAGTGGGACCCAAAAGCATAATCAGTGCTCTAACTCAGTGCTCTAACTCCCCCTTGCTCTGGTCTGGAGCAATAAAGTGGTGATGCAGGGTACCATACTAAACCACAAATTACCCCTTTAAGTACTGCAGCATAATCGCAAAACCTTTAGTGGAGCAACCATTGTATGTTGGTCAATACCAAAACTGCTGTACTGTTTTCATCAGAAGAAAAATATACTGTCCTCATTGATAATAGCAATATTTTGTTTCTGAATCTGAAAAATTGTTTGAGAGTAATGCTCTGTTCCTGAGCGTAACAAACAATATTTCCTGTTGTGAGGGCTATTTTCAAATTAAGATGTAACAACTAATTAATGCAAGATGTCTCAACGTGCCTTTGCAGTACATTGGAAATGTATTTGATGTTGTTGACAATTTCTCTTTTGGGGATTAATGAAGAGATTATTTATGATAGCAATATAGATTTTCTTCTGAATTGTATGATGGTTATACTGTCCCAAAATGTGTTAAGCCCTTTTAGATCTAGTGACCCCTGACCTCTGACTCTGCTCTCCTTTCTCCAGGTCTAAGGGGCTTAACAGGTGCCAAAGGAGATCTAGGTGTGATAGGGCACAATGGAGCCAGTGGCAAGGATGGGATTCCCGGGAGCGCCGGGCCGCAAGGTACCAAGCACCGTGACACAGTATTGAAAAAAAACCTGTTTCAATTGCCTACCCGCTACCCCTCTTCTTAATAAATCACTACCATGCCTAGCTATTCAATTTGATTGAGGACACTTTATTAATCCCCAAAGACAATTATTTATTACTAATATTTTTACCTCACACTTTTCTTGTAGGTGCTGTTGGCGACCCAGGCAGAGATGGCCAGAAAGGAAGTCCTGGTTTCAATGGAAATCCTGGAGTCGCAGGAGATATGGGTGTGCCAGGTAACATACTCAAAATTATAGCGAAACAGGCTGTGTCCAGAATCTGCCTTGCCGACTACTTACTAAAACCTACATACTGTGTACTAATCGTACTACATATTATTTAGAACTTAATCGTAAAAATGTCATCTAATGCGCATTTGCATTGTTTCTCGCCATTCATTCATTTTGGTATAGCGTTTCCCCTTGCTAATTATCAGCTGTTGTCAAAAACACATGGGTCTGAAAACAAGATTCTCTTCCTCAGTAGCATACAACAAATTCCTACTACATGTAGATGAAAAGCTGAAATTAATATGACATCCTGGCATTTAAAGCATACAAAATGTTCTACATTTCACATACTTAAAAATATTATATTTTCTCATACATAATCAGTCTTTTTAGAGGCTTGACATATACAGAACGACACTCCCAGGTTTGTGTCGAAGTTTCCCTAGATACAGATCTAGGATCAGCTTCCCCTCCCTGAATCCTAACCATAACCATTGGAGGGGGAAGTGCAAGACTGACCCAAGATCAGCGTCTAGGGGTAACTTCACCCTATTCAGGTTTGTGTCCTTGCTGACTAGGTGTAAAGGGTGAGAAAGGGGGAACAGGAGGTCGTGGAGAGCCTGGTTCATCGGGAAGACCAGGTCCAAATGGAGTAAATGGAGTGAAAGGAGAGCCCAGCCTCCCTGGACCAGGAGCTAAAGGACGACAAGGAGAAAAGGTGAAAACCGAGTACAGAACCCGTGAGGGGCCTGTTTTTTTTCCTGACACCACCTGACCTGACCAGGAAAAACTCCTCTCCTCTCTTGCATTCTTTCTTTCTTTTCTTCTCACTTTCTCATTCTCATATCTCTCTTCCTCTTTCTTTCAGGGAGTGCCAGGGTTTCCAGGTTTTCCAGGAGAGAAGGGGGAGATGGGTGTAGCGGGGAGGTTCGGAACCCTGGGGGCCATCGGCCCCACAGGTCCCAAGGGAAGAGAAGGACTACAGGGATCACGAGGTCTCTGTCGCCCACCGAATAACAATCACTGTTTCGTACATGCAAACCCACACAACCTCCTCAGGAACGAATTTATAATAACTACTGCAAAAATAACTTTCCACACACATGCACAAATGCACTCACACACACACACTTTATTTATTCTCACGGTATCTGTATCTCACGTCTTTCTTAGGACCTCCGGGACCAGCCGGGGAGAAGGGCATTAATGGTCTCCCAGGCAATGCTGGCTGTCATGGCCAGAATGGCCTGCAAGGTCATTTATAATGCATGTCCACACCTACTGAAATGCCATTAGACTTTCTGTCTGTGTGTGTTTGTGATCCTATTAAGCACTGCCTCTGTGTCACAGGGAGCCCAGGATTGGCTGGTGACCCAGGGACTGCAGGCCCCAGAGGTTCCCAGGGTAGAGATGGCATCCCTGGCCCAGCAGGAGAGAAAGGAGACATGGGAGGTCAGAGAACCCTACTACATTCAGATAAAAGGGATCCAAAAGGGTTCTTCGGCTATCCTCATAGGACATGACTTTTTGGTTCCAAGTAGAACCAAAAAGGTTATACCTGGAACCATGTATAACTCCAAAGAGTTATCCTATGGGGACAGCCGAATAACACTTTTAGGTTCTAGATAACACCTTTTTTTCTAACATTGTAAAACACTCCCTCCAGGGTTGGGGTCAATTCCAATTGAAGTCAGTCAATCCAGAAAGTGATTTGAATTTAAAATGCGAAAATTGAAAAACTTTTGATATAAATAGCCCTTTACACATTCACAGAAATTATATATCTGTGTCTGTTCTCTCTACAGCCCCTGGCATTGGACCAAAAGGCACAGACGGAAAGACGGGCCAATCTGGTGAGTCTGTGCTACACACAGATACACTACATGGCCAAAACTATGTAGACACGTGCTTGTTGAATATCTCCTTCCAAAATCATGGGCATTATTTTGGAGTAGATCCCCCCTTTGCTGCTATAACTGCCACCACTCTTCTGAGAAGGCTTTCCGCGAGATTTTGGAACATTGCTGCGGGGACTTTTTCCGTTTAGCCACAAGAGCATTAGTGAGGTCGGCACTGATGTTAAGCAATAAGGCCTGGCTCGCAATCGTCGTTCCAATCTATCCCAAAGGCGTTCGATGGGGTTGAGGTCAGGGCTCTGTGCAGGACAGTAAAGTTCTTCCACACCCATCTCAACAAACCATTTCTGTATGGACCTTGTTTCGTTTATGGGACATGCTGAAACAGGAAAGGGCCTTCCCCAAACTGTTTCCACAACGTTGGAGGCACAGAATCTTTTAGAATGTCATTGTATGCTGTAGCTTTAAATTTCCCTTCACTGGAAGGGATAAGGGGTCTATCCTAAACCATGAAAAACAGCCCCAGACTATTATTTCTTCTCTACCAAACTTTACAGTTGGCACTCTGCATTGTGGCAGGTAGCGTTCTCCTGGCATCCGCCAAACCCAGATTTGTCCATTGGATTGCCAGATGGTGAAACAGAGAACGCAATTCCACTTCTCCAAAGTCCAATGGCAGCAAGCTTTACACCACTGCAGCCGACGCTTGGCATTCCACATGGTGATCTTAGGTTTGCGTGCGGCTGCTCAGCCATGGAGACCCATTTCATATAGCTCCCGATGAGCAGTTCTTGTGCTAACGTTGCTTCCAGAGGCAGTTTGGAACTCGGTAGTGAGTGTTGCAACTGAGGACAGACAATTTTTATGCGTTACACGCTTAAGCACTTGGCGGTCCTATTCTGTGAGCTTGATGCTCTTAGACGTTTCCACTTCACATCAACAACACTTATAGTTGACCGGTGCAGCTCTAGCAGGGCAGAAATTTGACGAACTGACTTGTTGGAAAGGTGGCATTCTGTGATGGTGCTAAGTTGACATTCACTGAGCTCTTCAGTACGGACCGTTGTCCGTACCAATATTTGTCTATGGAGATTGCATAGCTTTGTGCTCAATTGTATACACCGGGTGTACCTGAAATAGCTGAATCCACTAATTTGAAGGGATGTCCACATACTGTAGTTGCATGCATGTGTTTTGTTGTACAATATAGGGGTCGTGTCTCTGACGATGACAAAATGATATGACATACTATTTTATCAAATTGATTACCTAACGTTTAATTGATTACGTGATTGAATTAAACCATGCAACAATTAAACTATTAATAACCTGGGGTACAATGAAAGCATTCATTTATATAGAGTGGTTATCTCCCGGATCCACTCTCTTAAAGATCTGAATATCTTTTATATCAATAGCAGTGAATTATTCATTGTCACCTTATTCAGTCTCATTCTGATGGTCGTAAAGTACTTGGTTATATGCACGAACCCTGGCTAACAAGTTCAATCAGCAATACAAAAATTGGCTTTATTATTTATTTACTAAATGCCTAAATAATCACACAGAATTACATATATATGCACAGCCACATCGATCACTAATTATGCCCCATCACAACCATTTCAGCGTGTTGATCGTCACCTCCAGGTGATCTGGTCTCATGTAAATTCCGTTAGATAGAGTAGTCGTTCAACCATTCGCAACCACAGCTCACGCCAGGGTTTGCTTAGTCTAACGTGAATGTGGTCACGGGGGGCTTTTGTACTGGGGAAGTGAAGGGCGTGTGTCATCCCTCTCCAACCAATGTCTGTTCACTTGGGCGTGGCCACTGAGTGAGCATAAGTTTACTTATGAAAACAATTCTCTCATTTAGAAGCTAAAATCACATTTCATCTTCTCACAAATAGTTTCATATTTAATCATTTAAATTGCACAACAATTCCATGTGAATCTGATAGAATGTGTAGACTTTCCAAGATACAATTTATGTCGTCCTATCATCAGATATAATGTCCCAGGCAACAACTGATCTGACAACATATTCTTTAAGTGCCAACGGACTCTTTCAACTGGTTGAGAATGGGAAATATTGTTCCATTCCCCAACATTTTGAAGCTACCATACTTGCAATATGTTAACAAAGGGCTTTCCAAGAGTCCATTCTGTAGAGTGGGGAGAAAAAGGGGAAAGGTATTTATGGGGGGGTCATAAACCTCACCCAACAGAGCAACATCATGACGATATGATATACCATGTAAACCATGGGTGCGTACCAATAATATCTCCTGTCATCTCTGTGCTAGTTAGCAACTTTTACTCTGTTCAAATGGCATGTTGTTTAGAATGTTAAGACAGTGAAATGGGGTTAGTAAAGTCACCTCAAGGCTCAGCAGCTCTGGGTCTCTCAACCTATAGTGCTACCAGATGGTAATGATTCCTTCCCAAGAGTTGAACGCTACAAAAAGATATCCCTTCACTGATCTGACATCTGACTGTTTCTGTAGGACTTAAGGGGGATGTGGGGATACCTGGCCGCTTTGGCCCTCCTGGTCCCTCAGGGCCTTTGGGGGACATTGGACCTCCAGGCCCCCCTGGTCCTATGGGTCTATCTGGAAGTCCTGGCCGGGATGGAATGTGCTTTGAAGGGCTAAAAGGAGACCGTGGACAAAATGGTGTCCCTGGACCCCAAGGTGTGTAGGCTGCATCACAAAGGATACCCTCTTCCCTACTTCTGACTAGAGCCGTCTGTTTAATTTATTTGGCTTCATGGCTTCCATGACCTCTGAGCCTGCTCCCCCCTCTGTGTATTTAGGTATGCAGGGGCCACGGGGACCTCCTGGTCCACCAGGACCTGGCTTTAAAGGAGATAAAGGGAACAAAGGTGCCATGGGCCTCCTGGGTACACCTGGGTACAGAGGAGACACAGGGGTACAGGGCAGACCAGTGAGTCACACACCACTGATTACTCACCTATGCTTTAAGGTAGACTCCGTGAGATGACATCATCATAAACTTTGGGCCAACTTCCCACCGATAGCCAGATATCCACATAAATTGTTGCCCCTTTCCAATGTGAACGTGTAACAAGGGAGAGTCCACACATGAAGAGCCGATAATCAGAATTCATAAAGATGTAACCTTGCACACAGACACGTGAATTAGGGGTGAAGTTTCCCCTAACTACAAATCTAGTACCATTTCCCCCTCCCCAATCCTTATCTTAACCAGTAGTGGGGGAAATGCAAAACTGACACAAGACCGAATGGGTGTGCTGAATACGATGTGTATTCACAGGGTAATGATGGCAGACCAGGTGGTTTGGGAGTCAAAGGGGAGATGGGACAGTTAGGAGACATCGGACCAAACGGTAATAACCAATCTGACACCTTATTAACAAACTCCATACTTTCAGAATGCAATTTATGTTACTATACTGTAGGTCAGAGCTGCAACCTTCATCTGGGGGAAGGCAATCCATAATGTTACTGTGGCAATCCAAAATTTGACTGTAGTCTGTAGACTGTAGACCGCAATACTTGCACGACTGTTAATGACATGCTAACATACTCTAGTCAGCAACTCTTACTGTATAGCAAACATCTCGCAACATCCTATACTGTAGTGTTATTTATTTGTGCAGTTATCTTAACTACTAAATCAGTGTCAATGAATCAACCAATGTCCTTTTTATTGTGTTTTTTACAAATATATGACACAATGTGTGGTGTTTCAGGTCAGAAAGGAGATGCAGGACCTGCAGGACCTGTAGGTTGCCTTGGACAGAAAGGGCAGTCTGGAGCACCAGGTAGGATGAGCACTCACACCTAGGTTACTGAGTTTTTCCTGGTCAGGTCACATGGACAGTTATGTTGGGCCCTCCAATGGACACGAACTGACCAGGAATTCTGTAAAAATGGCTGCCGTTTTACAGGCTCCTAACCAATTGTGCTATTTTGTGTTTTTTTAATTGTTGGTAACTTATTTTGTACATAATGTTGACGCTACCATCTCTTATGAACGAAAAGAGCTTCTGAATATCAGAACAGCGATTACTCAACTCGAACTGGACAAAGATGTTTTATTTAATGTGTCTAATGCGAAGGATATAATGCTGCTCGCTCCCAGACAAGGCCCAAATTCTCCGTGCATCGGCAGGACAGAACAGCTACGTCCGGTAAAGACTAGGGGTGTCTATTTGTCAATAACAGCTGGTGCACAATGTCTAATATTAAGGTAGTCTCGAGGTATTGCTCACCTGAGGGAGAGTACCTCATGATAAGGTCATAAGCTAACAAGAAAATGCTCATCCAGCAGCGTCTCTCCTAGTGGCCAGGGACTTTAATGCAGGCAAACTTAAATCCGTTTTACTTCATTTCTACCAGCATGTCACATGTGCAACCAGAGGAAAATAAACTCCACCTTTACTCCACACATAGAGAAGCATACAAAGCTCTCCCTCGCCCTCCATTTAGAAAATCTGACCATAATTCTATCCTCCTGATTGCTGCTTACGAGCAAAAACTAAAGCAGGAAGCACCAGTGACTCAGTCAATATGGAAGTGGTCAGATGACGCAAATGCTACGCAACAGGACTGTGTTGCTAGCACAGACTGGAATATGTTCATTGGCATTGAGAAATACACCACCTCAATCACCGGCTTCTTTCAATAAGTGCATCGACGTCGTCGTCACCACAGTGGCCATACGTACATATCCCAACCAGAAGCCATGGATTACAGGAAACATCCGCACCGAGGTAAAGGCTAGAGCTTTCAAGGAGCGGGTACACTATTCCCGGGCGCTTATAAGAAATCCCGCCATGCCCTCAGATGAACCATCAAAAAGGCAAAGCATCAATACAGGACTAAGATTGAATCCTACTACACCGGCTCTGAAGCTCATTGGTTGTGGCAGGGCTTGCAAACTATTATGGACTACAAAGGGAAACCCAGCCATGAGCTGCCCAGTGACACGACCCTACCAGCCTTTTATGCTCGCTTCGAGGCAAACAACGCTGAAGCATGCATAAGAGCACCAGCTGTTCCGAATAACTGTGTGATCACGCTCTTTGTAGCAGATGTGAGCAAGTCCTTTAAGCGGGGCCAGACTGATTACCAGGACGTGTATTCCGAGCATGCGCTGACAGACTGGCAAGTGTCTTCACTGACATTTTCAACTTCTCCGTGTCAATGACTGTAATATCTACATGTGTCAAGCAGACCACCATAGTCCCTATGCCCAAGAAAGTGAAGGTTACCTCCCTAAATGAAACCCCATACCCACTCCAATATGCATACCGCCCCAACAGATCCACAGATGACGCAATCTCAATAGCGCGCCACACTGCCCTTTCCCAGCTGTACAAAAGGAACACCTATGTGAGAATGCTTCTTCTGTTGTCCCCATAGAAGAATCCTTTGAAGAACCCTTTTCGGTTCCATGTTGAACACTCCCCATAGGAACCCAAAAGTGTTTTTCCTGGAACCAAAATGGGTTCTTCAAAGGATTCTTCTATAGGGACAGCCAAAGAACCCTTTTAGGTTCTAGATAGCACCTTTTTTTCCTAAGAAAGTGCAGTTGCACTAAGTGGTTATCCTGAGGTTTGATGGTACTGTTTTGCAGGGCCTAAGGGGAAAGATGATCTCACCGTGGCGGTACTGATCCCCGGAGAACAGGGGCTGCCGGGTGACCTGGGGGCCAGAGGAGAGCCTGGACCCACAGGAGCTCAGGGACGCAACGGACCACCAGGTACATGAATGGATTGTGTGTATGGTGTGGGTGTGAGTTGGTGTGGGTTTGTGTGCATGCATGGCTGTGTGTGTGGGTTTCTTTGAGATGTCTGATGTGCGGATTTACTCTCACCCACAGCACTCAAATGAATTCAAAAGTATACAGTGCATTCGAAATGTATTCAGACCCCTTTACTTTTTCCATATTTTGTTACGTTACAGCCTCATTCTAAAATTGATTATATAAAACAATTTCCCCATCAATCTAAACGCAATATCCCATGATGACAAAGTGAAAACAGGTTTTTAGACATTTTTGTCTATAAAAACAGAGATACCTTATTTACTAAGAATTCAGACCCTTTGCTATGAGACTCCAAATTGAGCTCAGGTACATCCTGTCTCCATTGATGATCCTTGAGATGTTTCTACAACTTAATTGGAGTTCACCTGTGGTAAATTCAATTGATTGGACCTGATTTGGCAAGTTACACACCTGTCTATATAAGGTCCCACACATGACAGAGCATTTCAGAGCAAAAACCAAGCCACAAGGACAAAAGGAATTGTCCGTAGAGCTCCGAAACAGGATTGTGTCGAGGCACAGATCTACGGAAGGGAACCAAAAATATGTCTGCAGCATTGAAGGCCCCGAAGAACACAGTGGCCTCCATCATTCTTAAATTAAAGAAGTTTGGAACCACCTGGCCAAACTTAGCAATCGGGGGAGAAGGGCCTTGGTCACGAAGGTGACCAAAAACCCAATGGTCACTCTGACAGATCTCCAGAGGTCCTCTGTGGAGATGGTTGTCCTGTTGAAAGGTCCTCCCATCTCTGCAGCACTCCACCAATCAGGTCTTTATGGTAGAGAGGCCAGAAAGAAGCCACTTGTCAGTAAAAGGCACATGACAGCCCACTTGGATTTTGCCAAAAGGCACCTAAAGGACTCTCAGACGATGGAGAAACAAGATTCTTTGGTTTGATGAAACCAAGATTGAACTATTTGGCCTGAATGACAAGTGTCATTCTTTGTCATTCTATGGTATTATGTGTAGATTGAGGGGGAACACAATTCAATACATCTTAGAATAAGGCTGTAATGTAACAAAATGTGGAAAAAGTCAAGGGGTTTGTATACTTTCCGAATGTACTGTACATTATCTATGAAATGCTTGAGTAACTTTGACATTTAAAAAATAATCATGCAGATTTGACGTTTTCAACCATCTGTGATCATGCCTAATGAGTGTGAAATCCACTAACCACTACATAGGTAGATGACACAGTTCCTCATAGGCCTCAAACTAATGTGTATCAAGGATTCACTCATCAGTATTATGTCCAGTTCATCACTGAAGCCATGTGTTATTGTCCCTTGCAGGACTCCCAGGTCCAAAAGGTGTCTTGGGCCTAGATGGGCCAATAGGACTGCCTGGATTCCAGGCAGCCAAGGGAGACAGAGGGTTCCCTGGACCACAAGGTGGGCTTAATGGACAACCTACTATTCAAATGTACAACAAATCATGTGTACAATCACGCAGTACAGTGTACTGCAAGCAGTTAGGCAGTTACATCAGTTGGCCCTGGTGGCATTTAAAATATATATATATATAAATATATAAATTCTGTATTTGGCAATACATTAATCAAACCAAAAACTTACCTTGAAAGAGTTGCAGTTTTGGATAGCCTTAGCCAGCTAGCTAACATAAATAGCATTCCTCTCTGTTTGAGTCAGGTTGTTGAGTAGGCTAAATTAGCTGCATTAGTTTGCTAAGTAAGTAAAAGTTCAACTAAGAAGAATTACAGGCCTCTCATCTTTTTAAGTGGGAGAACTTGCACAATTGGTGGCTGACTAAATACTTTTTTGCCCCACTGTACATATGAAATGAGTAAAACAGTATTTAAACCTTATTAAAGTAACCAGAGTTCAATGACTATATACATAGGGTCTCTAAGGTGCAGGGTAGAGTACCAGGCGGCAAGTAACAGTGACTAAGTTCAGGGCAGGGTACTGGGCGGAGGCCAACTATTGGGGACTATTTAACAGTCCCTCTTTCTCACACTCTGCTGCTTCTTCTTCATTTTTTAAGAAATTAATTTGTTTGAAACTTTTCTCTCTCTTTGAGTCAACTACTCACCACATATGCCCTGCAGTGCTATCTAGCTGTAGCTTATTCTCTCAGTACTAGATTCTCTGATCCTTTGATTGGATGGACAACATGTCAGTTCATGCTGCAAGAGCTCTGATTACTTTGTAAGTCTATGGAAGGGGGTGAGAACCTTGAGCCTCCTAGGTTTTGTATTGTGAAGTCAATGTACCCAGAGGGAGATGGAAAATAGCTGTCTTCTGGCTACACCATGGTGCTGCCCTAGAGGGTGCTGTTGAGGCTACTATAGACCTTTTTCTCAAAACAGTGACCCTTTACTCTGTACACTGTTGAAGCACCTTTGGCAGCGATTACAGCATCAAGTCTTCTTTGGTATGACGCTACAAACTTGGCACACCTGTATTTGGGAAGTTTCTTCTCAGCAGATCCTCTCAAGCTCTGCCAGGTTCGATGGGGAGCGTCGCTGCACAACTATTTTCAGGTCTCTCCAGAAATGTTCAATCAGGTTCAAGTCCGGGCTCTGGCTGGGCCACTCAAGGACACTCAGAGACTTGCCCTGAACCCACTGCTGCGTTGTCTTGGCTGTGTGCTTAGGGTCGTTGTCCTGTTGAAGGTGAACCTTCGCCCCAGTCTGAGGTCCTGAGCGCTCTGGAGCAGGTTTTCATCAAGTATCTCTCTGTACTTTGCTCCGTCCATCTTTTCCTCAATTATGACTTGTCACCCAGTCCCTGCCGCTGAGAAACATCCCCATAGCATGATGCTGCCACCACCATGCTTCACCGTAGGGATGGTGCCAGGTTTCCTCCAGACGTGACACTTGGCATTTAGGCCAAAGGGTTCAATCTTGGTTTCATCAGACCAGAGAATCTTGATTCAGTCTTTAGGTGCACTCCAAGTGGGCGGTCATGTGCCTTTTACTGAAGAGTGGCTTCTGTCTTGGCACTCTACCATAAAGGCCAAATTGGTAGAGTGCTGCAGAGCTGGTTGATCTTCTAGAAGGTTCTTCCATCTCCACAGAGGAACTCTAGAGCTCTGTCAGAGTGACCATCAGGTTCTTGGTCACCTCCATGACCAAGGCCCTTCTCCCCCGATTGCTCAGTTTGGCCGGGCAACCAAACTCTCTACAAAGAGTCTTGGTGGTTCCAAACTTCTTAAATTTAAGAATGATGGAGGCCACTGTGATCTCGGGGTCCTTCAATGCTGCAGAAATGTTTTGGTACCCTTCCCCAGATCTGTGCCATGACACAATCTTGCATCGGAGCTCTACAGACAATTCCTTAGACCACTTGACATGCACTCTGAATTGTGGGACCTTATATATATATATTATATATACACAGGTGTGCGCCTTTCCAAATCATGTCCAATCAGTTGAATTTGCCACATGTGGACTCCAATCAAGTTGTAGAAACATCTCAAAAATGTGGAAAAAGTCCAGGTCTGAATACTTTCGAAGGCTCTGTATACCAGAGGCTCCTCATCCATACATGGAATCTTACTTATTATCCCTGAATGTCTCAATTGCAGACTGCCAAAAAGTGTTAAACAGTGTCTGTGAAAAGAGACTAAGTCCATAGGATTGTTTCCTCAGGTATCCAAGGTGAGCAGGGGACTCCAGGAGCCAAAGGCCCCCGGGGCTCTCCAGGTCCTTACTTTGCCGGGCCAATAGAGGACGGCTTCCTCTTCACCCGTCACAGCCAGAGGCAGAATGTGCCCCAGTGCCCAGGGGGCAGCAACTTCATCTACTCCGGATACTCCCTCCTCTTCATCAACGGCAACAACAGAGGTCATGGCCAGGATCTGGGTATGAGTACACACACACATGTGCATGGATGCACATATAAATACATACACATGCACACATTCACACAAACACACATCCACTCGCACACACACACAGATATCCAGGAACATACACTATATAACCCAAAGACAGACACACAGTCTCCGGTGAAGAACCCACTCCCTGCCGTTCTGTTTGTAAACAGAGCAACGGTTCAGTCTCCTGGATATGCTGCTGTCTGCCCAATAGAAATACATTGATTCTATTTCTCTGGTTTGCCCGCTGTCCAGGTACACTGGGAAGCTGTCTGCCTCGTTTCTCTACCATGCCCTTCTTATTCTGCAACACGGACAGCACGTGCCGCTACGCCTCCCGTAACGACTACTCCTACTGGCTGTCCACGGATGAGGCCATGCCAAGCGACATGGCCCTCATCTCTGGTGGTTCACTGGAGAGCTATGTCAGCAGGTGCTGCTCTAGTTTACACTGGTTTGAACAGATTGTCCTAGACATAACACAGGAAGGAACTTGATTTTACTCCATAAGTAAATAAGGGAAATCCCCACTCTGCTGGGTAAAATGCCCCTGAGGGGATGTATTGAATTAGATTAGGGTTGCAAAATTCTGGTAACTTTTTCCAATATCCAAAAATCCCAGTTGGAGTAGTGCGGCATCTTCCGTCCAGGATTTTTTGAAAACCTGGGAATTTTGTAAAAGTTATCGCAATTGTGCAAAACTGAAGTGAATTAAATGTCATTGACAATTATGCTGGCATGACAAGTTTCCTTGTCTGCCCAAGCATGCTCTTCAGAGTCAATGTGATGTCTGTTTATGAACCGATGTGTACTGTGTATGTATGTACTGTGTATACAGTATGTATTTTTTTAAACTGGCAAATTCAATCAATCAATCATAACGTATTTGCACTGTATTAAAACTTGGTGGTCTCTCCCTCTCTTTCAGGTGTGCAGTGTGTGAGACCAAAGCAAACATCATCGCTGTTCACAGTCAGACCAACCAGATCCCTGTTTGTCCACGGGGCTGGCTCTCTCTCTGGGCTGGCTACTCTTTTGTCATGGTAGGAACTACAGTCTGAGAAAGAGGAACACTTGTATGGATGGGTTAATTCCGTAGCTGAATGGAATGCAACTACATTTTTACCTGAACAGAATTTTTACCTGATCAGCAAAAACTCAAGGCCAGGAAGAAATCTAGGCCATAGTATAATGGTGGTTAATTAGTAACTGAAAACTATGCTTACTTGCTTATGGTGACGCAATGCCATAGCAATAGACAGGTTAGAGAAGTGGGCCGGTTTCTGGTTTGAATCTCATGCCTGATAGGGAAAAATTTGATTGAGAGTGTGCCAGAGGGTTGCTGCCATCAGTGTCCTAGATGCCATCACCTGCCGTTGTACCCGTGAGCAAGGCACTTAACCCCTAAACTGCTCAGCGAGCGCTACTACTCCACCCTCTTCAACCAAGGGCTGGATTCAATCCATAGTGCTGAAGTTCGGATTTACAGCATGATTCAAATTTAAAGGCAATGTTCCCACGCTAGCGGAGACTGCATTCACAGTTAAATGCTGCATATGTCGGGCTCAATTGGAAATCACCTTTACATTTTGATCGCGCAATCTGTAACGATTCAGAGATATAGATTGAATCGAGACCCAAATATGTGTGTGTGTATATCAGAGGGGCACAGCAGAAGACCAATGTCCATCTTCCGTTCTTCATGGACGCTGCAAGATGCTCCGTTCTTAGACTAGTGTCTCTGCAAATGTTATCCACAAATGTCTATAGGGTGGCATATGTCCAGAGCCTTGGTTTGCAGAGGCTTGGTTTGCAGGCAATAGAGCTATTCTGCTGAAGATGACATTCTGTCCTATATCATATCATATCATGTAATATATGTCATGTGTGTTCACAGCAAACAGGGGCTGGAGCGGAGGGCTCTGGCCAGCCCCTGGCCTCTCCGGGCTCCTGCCTAGAAGAGTTCCGGAAGATTCCCTTCATTGAGTGCCATGGGCGAGGGACATGCAACTACTACACTGACTCCTACAGTTACTGGCTGGCCTCGCTGGACCCCGAAAACATGTTCAGGTAAAACAAGCATAGTCATTCATTATACAGTGCACATTTACCCAAAGTTTTCACTTTATCGAGTACTCTAGTGAGTGCCGTATGTAGACGTTCATATTAATTTGAAAACCTTGTCACAGTTAGTTCAATAATTATATAAGTGACTTTGTGCATACAGCTGCAACATCGCAGCAGAGTACTCATCAATGCATTGCTGTATTTGTGGTCTGACGTATGCTCACACTTCTTCCTCCCGCAGTAAACCCAGGCCTCAGACAGTGAAGGGAGACTGCCCGGGTAGTATAGTCAGTCGTTGTCAGGTCTGTATGAAGCAGTGGCAGCGACCCTAAGAGCTAAAGAACTGATGGGGAATGAACTGGAGATGCACCTCCCACTCTCAGCCACTGTAGGGCAACAAAGAGACGGATTAATTCTTGCATTTCAATCATGGTGCTTCCTGGGAGACCAAAGGATGTCTCAGTTCTTACAAGTGCTGATCCTCGTTTCCATGTTTCCTCCCCTCCAGTCCTCTCCTCGCCTCACTTTGACGTTTTCAGCAAGGGAAGGACAGAAGGAGAGCGCACAATGAAACTAGGAAATACTATTGAGATGCAACCCAGTAGTGGCCTCTGCTCAATCTGACGTTTTGTTCTCAGTTTTACGGCTTGTCTGTATTTTGTTTGTGTTGTTAAACCACATGACTGTTTTACGGTAGATGGTCAGTGTGATCCAGGGCTCGATTCAATCAGTTCAGCATTAAGCCGTGATAACCGACAACTGCTTAGCATAATCATGCGATGACGGAGGTGTAACTGCGTTGGAGCCGATGGCACTATCAAATTAATGTTTTTTGATAGCTCCAAAAGTTAATATGTTGTCACATGTGCTAGCAAAGCAGAGGTCCTGGGTTTGAGCCTCAGTGTGAGACAAATCAGGAGGAAGTGGTTCTTGCTAATCAAGCAGTGTGATGTCAGTAGCAGTGGTGGCATGACCCGGATGCACAGTTGGGCTTAGGTCGACAGCTGGGGTCACTCTCTTTCAAGCGAGTTTAGAAGGGTTGGAAGTTTACATGCACTTAGGTTGGAGTCATTAACTTTTTTTCAACCACTCCACACATTTCTTGTTAACAAACTATAGTTTTGGCATCTACTTTGTGCATGACACAAGTAATTTTTCCAACAACTGTTTACAGACAGATTATTTCACTTATTATTTCACTGTATCACAATTCCAGTGGGTCAGAAGTTTACATACACTAAGTTGACTGTGGCTTTAAATAGCTTGGAAAATTTCTGAAAAATATGTCATGGCTTTAGAAGCTTCTGATTGGCTAATTGACATCATTTGAGTCAATTGGAGGTGTACCTGTGGATGTATTTCAAGGCCTACCTTCAAACTCAGTGCCTCTTTGCTTGACATCATTGGAAAATCGAAATAAATCAGCCAAGACCTCAGAAAAAAAATGTGTAGACCACAAGTCTGGTTCATCCTTGGGAGCAATTTCCAAACGCCTGAATGTACCACGTTCATCTGTACAATAATTCTGAAAAAGCTATCATGAATCCTTCATACATCCTTTGGTTGTTGAAAGCATCTACCCGCTCTGACAACTTAACTTATAAACATTGATAAATCATGTTAAACATAAAGACACAAATAACATTTGTTTTCTTTTGGAATTCATGATTTCAAGCTCAAATGATTAATACCATTGAATACTTGTACAGTAAATGCTTCTTTAACAGCTGGTCCAGGGTAAAATGGTTGTTTAACTCAATGGTAAGGAGTAGGATGGGGGTTGAGAAAGAGATGACCCTAGAACAGATGTTAACAGCAAAATAACCATAACCTTGTTGTGTATTATGCTAACTTATAGTACACAAGTATAAACACCATAAAACAAACCGCCATAAAAAGCAAGACTACGGACTGCAATTGCACATGGGGACAAAGATCGTACTATTTGGAGAAATGTCCTCTGGTCTGATGGAACAAAAATAGCAGGATGAATTCTGAAGTGTTTAGGGCTATATTATCTGCTCAGATTCAGCAAAATGCTTCAGAACTCATTGGACGGCACTTCACAGTGCAGATGGACAATGACCCGAAGCATACTGCGAAAGCAACCCAACACTTTTTTAAGTCAAAGAAGTGGAATGTTCTGCAATGGCCATGTCAATCACCTGACCTGAATCCATGCATGTCACTTGCTGAAGGCAAAACACCCGAAGAACAAGCAGGAACTGGAAACAGTAAAGGCCTGGCAGAGCATCACCACGGAAGAAACACAGCATCTGGTGATGTCTATGGGTTCCAGACTTCAGGCAACCAAGTATTAAAACTCACAATTTAAGTTATGATTGTTAGTTTGTCCAGTTACTTTTGAGCCCCTAAAATTGTATAAAAATGGTTGTAATTCCTACACAGTTCATACAATAATTTTGACAAAACCCTTAAACTAAATATGAAAGACTACACTTAAAGCACATATTGATTGTTTCCTTTCAAATCCATTGAGGTGGCGTACAGAGCCTAAATGATGCAAATTTTGTCACTGTCAAAATACTTATACCTGACTTGATTATATAAATAATGACACGCAAAAATCATTCAACAAAATAATAAGGATTTATATCAGCCTTATCAAGGTCTGGATTCACACTTTCCAGTGTTTGAACTTGTAATGGCATGGGATGTTTACTAATGCGACTTGGTGTATAAAGTTGGGTACTGCTTGTGGATTTGACAGCTCCAATGCAATTACACCACCGACACGGCCCTAAACAAAACAAATTATATGCTATGCAGTTGTTGAATATTGTGGGTTAACGCTGAACTGATTGAATCTAGGCCCCAGTCTTTTTTATACATTTGAATGGAAAGTTAACTGCCTGACAAAGTTTCTGACTGCCTGATGGCTCTTGTTGGATGCTATGTAACAAGGAGGAGGAATGCTGTCTTCACACAAAAGTAAAAAATAATACTAAATGTGTTGTGCAAAAGTAAAATACGCACACACAAAAAAGATCTAAAATAATCCACAATTCATGGTGCAAAAGTGAAACATGCTTTTAAAAAGAGTGATCATCTTTTGTACCTTTCCCTCTCACATTTAGTCAAATAAAAATATGAATTTCCCTCTGAATACAGAGATGTTTTGCAGTGTGCATAATAGCCTCTCCTTCTCCTTACTGCTACTACGGCTCCATTACCTACAGCATGCTGACTGAACACATTTTGGCTGGGCAGAAACAACTTTTTCTCATGACTGGATACACATTTCAATGAAAAGTTAAGATTGAATTCCACCACTTTTAAACCTCATATTCATTATCTCCAGCACCATACCACATATGTGCAAACGGCACGTTTTACAGTCTGTAGTAAAATGATAAGAAGAAAAGGTCCTAAGAAAGTGCCACATGATGATGTCATCAACAGTAAAAAAGTAATAATGTTGTTGTAAATAATGAATATAAGTTTAAAAAGTGGTGGAATTCCACTTTAACTGTCTGGCCAGTTACCTGATGGCCTGTTTGTTTGTTGAATGTTATGTTGTCCATTGGGTGCTATGAGTATGCTAGCAATCTGGTAGAAGATTGGTACCTTATTGGGGGTACCTTACCCCAAAGCTAATCTTAACCATTAGGGGGATGAAAGAAGATGATCAGTCAGTTACAGATCAGCCGTTAAGGCCAGACAGCTGAACTAGGATCAGTTTTGATATCTGCAATTGAGTTTTGAGGGAAAAGCATTATCATTTCACTTAAAGCCAGCAAGTATAATGCACTGTCATAAAAAATATATGATACTCTAACAATATCTTAGTAGCATCTCAGTGATCCTGAGTTATTAACAATATTTTTGAGTCACATAGAAAGATTGAACAGATGTGTCTGTATAAAAGATTGAGAGCCAATACATGCTTATAAAAATGCATTATACCGACATAAGTAAAGTATTACCAAAAAAGCATTTAGCAATGAAACGTGTCGCTCATATCACTAGATCTGATTTCATTAGAAGTTCTTAGTAACTTTATCTTACATTTCTAAACACTGTAGTTGGTTGAATACTGCTGTATACCCACAATGGACATAGAGCAATTATGTTGTAATAATCACTTTGTCAGGGAGATATTGAATAATATCATTAAGCATTTGTTAACATGCTCTCAACTTGGCCCTTTAAAAAGATTGAGCTTAAGTGTAGTATTTATATGGAGAGATACAGTTATCATTATTTCACTGTCCATTGGCGTGTTGCATAAAATTCAATTTCGACTCTTTCTATGTATTATTTCCAATGGAACCATGGCCACTGTGTTGATCACTTTTAATACCAAAGTGAGTAGGCTATGCATTTCCATTTTATCTGTACAATAATATCACCTTGGTTTCCTTATAGCTTTCCAATATTGTGCCTTGCCTCCAGCCTTTTAACTGACATAGTGTACCAAGTGCTTCCTTGCTTTTCAAACAAAATATTGTACTGTACTTGACACAAACAAAAGCAATTCAGATAAATACCCAGAAAAGTGTTGTCTTAATGAATTAGTGGATACTGTTGCACTCTTTTGTATAACATATGTACTTCATTAACATTGTGTTCCGATGCTCATTTCTGTGTGGTGAATGTTGTCAGCCTTGAGTTGAATGGTTTTCTGTTCCAGGTGGTGCTAAATTAACACAAAGGTACAGGAATGACTTAACGTTCTGCCATACTACTGTGTATATCATCTACTGTATCATCTTAATTTATCTCAGCCAGAAGCATAGGGGTATGATAACTTAAACTGCCATGTATAACTGCGCATGGAAATGAACTCAAAGGTCGCTCTTGTTATTCTGTATTGCAAGCAGCAGCCACATGTATTAAACAAATAAGGGTTTCAGACCCCATTGCATGCCCAATGGTTTTCCCTCAATGGTTCTAATGAACCGAAACAGTTCAGAATGGAATCTGTCTGGGTTCATCACACCTGTCTGTGTGTTTTCTGTGCATGCTTGCGTGCTGTGGTGGAAATTATTTCTGCATGTGAAAGACAAGCCTGGCTTCTCCCCTCTCTGGGTACCAGGTGACTGAGCCCCGGTGAGGGAGGAAGTGCAACTGCCAACACCAGAGTCCAAAGGGATACATTCTAATAACAAGCATATCATATAAGCATATTATCCGGATAAGACATCTTAATTATCTATGTTACCTAACTAATTCTGATTATTCCGCCACAGTGCGATTGTGCGTGTGTGTGTGCGTGCATGTGGGTCCGATGCAAATGTTCTGTGCCGTTGAAATGCTGCAACCCATAAATGTCATTTACATGTCCTTTTAACAAGCCTCAAGCTCTGCTATACCATTAATCATACAGTTGTACAGTTAATCTGTAATTTCCAAGCTCAATAGTGTAGTTGTAACACAGTTAGAGAAATGTAAGTAGGCATGAAAATATTTAATTGTAATAAATTGTTCATTTTTCCCTGCTAGTTTATATTGTTGACATTCAATGAGTTTTTATGAAGAAGTATACTATTGTGTTTTTTTCCTGATCAAAATTGCAATAATGGCATCCACCAGCTGCAATTAAGCCTGGGGATGAGGGTTAAAATTGCATTGACAACGTCCGGCAAAGCTTATTGTAGTTTATGTCTGTAATCCGTGGCCACAGGGGGGCAGTGAAGAGCTACAGTAAAATTTAACACAGTGGCAATATCTATAGTATGATGCAGCCTTTTGTGCAAATAAGCAGATGTTTCAGCATAAACTGAAATAACTCTTTTAGAAAAATATGTATCCTATTAATTAGATTGAGTCTGATATAAAACATTTGGTTTTATTCCAAGACATTCTATGTAATGCTGTCTGAGGGATATCAGACAGACAGCACTCAGTCTATTATTCCTTTCAGAACAGGCTTTTACAAATATGCAAATCACACTTCAACAAAATACACATCCACAATCCTGTATGCAAGTGCAACGGTAGGGTTTATACAATGTTTACCTCGTAATTCTTGGAAACTGTGTTAACCATTGCAATCTAAATTATGTTAATATTGTATGTAAACCAAGCCTAATCAGTTGATTTTACTGATCCCACAATGGCGATATATGTTGGTAATTAATTAACCCACCAAAAATCTGCTAGAGGAATCTTTTGTTTGGCAGTCTTCCGTGATGTCATCACGTAAGTTTAATATTTTAAACTTAAGTGATGACTCCTGCTTCCTGTTTATAAAGGCTTTTAATGAAGCAGACATTTTCTGGTTGTATTTGACTTAGATTAGCCGTGTGTGCTAAATCCATATTGGCTAACTGTTTTATTGTCGCGCCTCAATATTAAATCAACACGTCTCAGAGGAGCTGCCTTTGTGACGAAAAGAAAGCAGCCAGTGTTTCTAAGTGGTTTACAACACTGCATTCCATCATCGTCGGGCAGCCCCCCACGCCCTGACAGGCCACTTGTCACTTAACCCAGGAAGCAGAGTGATGAGCTGAGAGGGCAAGCTCTTTATAAGAGCCCCGCAGAACCCCCATCAACAGTACGAGGCCTGCTCCATACCGACTGATCCAGATCCAGCATAGCCCGGTCCAGCTCAGCTCGTCTCACCGCGTCTCATCCCTGCAAACAAAACTCAGCTCTGTTGGAGATGAAGGTCTGCCGAATCCACTGTGCCCTGACCCTGCTGGGTTTGGCCCTGGCCATTTGCAGCCAAGGAGCCGCCTCGCAGCCCGACCTGGACCTCCGCAGCCACAGACTCCTTCAGAGGGCTCGTGCCGCTGGCATTGCCACACAGGTATGCATCCTACGGGACTGGCACACACCACAGACGGCTGGTGACACCTTCATTGGGGGGAACGGGCTCATAGTAATGTCTGCAATGGCATAAATGGAACGGTATCAAACGCATTGTTTCCATGTGTTTAATACCATTCCATTCACTCCCCTCAGTAGCCTCCTGTGGCCCACACATACCAAACAAAGAGGGCTCAAAAGAAGGAGGAGGTCCATACCAGAATAAACAGGACAGCTACGTTATTGCGCTCACAGGATTACACTATTCAAGTGAGGTGAGGTGTTCACGCAGATAGCATGCACCGCTTGTGTCATGACACAAAATAATGTGTACAGTAGGGTACAACTCACAACTATTCAGGAACACCACTAATGACACTATGAGAACATGAGAATGTGTCATTAGTAAAACAGGTACAGCATAGTCCACACTGTAACATACAGTATCACACAATACAGTTATCACATTCTCAGATACAAACTATACACATACTAGGGCATAGACTCACTACCTCTAACAGGTCTGGTGTACCTCTTTAATCAGGCAAATCTGGACCTGAAATCAGTTCCACGGTTGATTTTCATTATTCCTCTCTAAACAAGGACTGATTTAGACCCGGGACACAAGTTGGGTGCAAATAATTATCAGGTTGAACAGAAGACCAGCAGCACGCAGGACCTGCAGGCTCAGATTTGATTACTCCTGGACTACAAGTAATAACTTCAGTTGTCATGCCAAAACATGCAAGTGTGAATGGGGTCTGATAGTTATATACAGTAGAAGTGCTGTTTTAGTTATATACTGTTATTGTATACAGAACACCCATCCCATAAGTATTTTCTCTCATTCTTGTGTTGAAGACATGATTTGGAATGGTTTGGTTAAGGTCATTGTTGGTAGACAGAGTCAACACACTCTCTAAAATAACCCACTAGGCATAAACTGGTTGAATCAACTTTGTTTCACTGTAATTTGTCAATGTCTTGTGATGTGGAATCTACATGGGAAAATGCACTGGATTTTTAAAAAGTCAACGTAAACTGTTGTTTTGAGGGTGATATTTCAACCACAGTATTATGTCATCATGGTAACCAAATTTCAACATAGACACACCTTGTATAAAATATGTTGAATTTGTTCCTTTAAAACAACATCTTCAACGTTATATCCACTATCAGAAAAGAAAAAAACAGGCTGGGCAACATCTCCTACTGGAGAATCTATCTACAGCTATCTTTTGGTCTCCCATCCAGGGTTTTAACCAAGCCCAGCCCTGCTTAGTGATGATATTTGTCACACAATTACCAATGTGCTATCGTGAGAATGTTTGTTGAAAGATCTCTACATAAAAACTAAATAGATTCACTATTGCTATCTAAGACATTCCAAAGGGTAGGTTTAACAGAGCAAATAAAATGTGACCATACTTTATCACTCATATCATTAATGACGCAATTTAGGCTTATATAGAATTTGAAAAGTAATCAACAGCTATTGTTTCAATCCCACGTAGAATTCAACTTAAAATAGACAATACAATAGGCCTTTAACTTCAAGCTTTGGTTGATTTCAAATGTAATTATATTTAGTGATATTGATTTGTGTTTGGTTGCCAAAACAACCAAATATCAACATTTGAAGGAGTGGTATCTTCTGCTTGCATAGTTTCATTTGTGCCATGCACATCAATATGAAATAATAGGACTATATCAAATTAAATGTTATTTAAAGTGCATTTAACATTTGATTTGATTTAGTCATATTCTTTAAGTTAGATTTTTGTTTGAGATGGAAATGTGAATCCAACATATCAATTATTAATTTGTAGACAAACTGGAATGAAAGTCTGTGGCACAGGTGGAACGATCCAAGCAGAATTTGCATCTCATTCAAATGTTGATATTTGGTTGTGTTGACAACCAAACACAATTCAATATCACCTTTGAAATACAATAGACAGACTATTAACTTGTCGACAAGTTATATGTTGAATTTACGTCTCCAATTTGAAGAATTTGATTAAACCAGTGGCTCAGATTTCCTTTAAGCTGTATTTTGTTGCATTGTAAACCAAACACAATTCAGTATTACTTTTGTAATTACAGTGAATACAAACTAATGTAACATTTAACCTTAACATGAGTAAAACATCCATGGCCACATTTTGAGGTTACTGTAGCTATAAATATCTATGTAATCATATAAAGTATGCATGTTCAAGATAGCACGCACAGGTCTTCGCAGGTCTGTGGTGATTTTGCTCAAAAAATTGCTATAATATTCTGAGCAGAATCTAGAACGGCATTGATCACTTACTTGCACCATGTACTTTTAATGTAATCTCAACTGCAATCCAGATCATTTGGTTCTGCTATTAGATGAAGCACAGTGATACATTCATCTGATGTATGAATAAACAACATTTCTGACATTGTATTCCCATTTGAACTTTGCTGTGCTTTTAAATGGTTGAAAGAGCAGTTATAGACACTTAGGTGACAACCCGAACAAAAACCAGACATTGTTTTTCCATTGGAATTTGGTGTGCTTTTAGATGGTTGAAATCATAGTGTTAATACATTGGAAATTCAACACATTTTGGGCTTTGGGTGAGTGAATACAGGTTGTAATCTCATTGATCACTGTCTCAATTACCCAATTATCCAAGTTGAAATGATGTGGTGTGCCCAGTAGGGAGTTTGTGTCTCTTAGTTCATTCTATGTCACAGACACATCCATCTGCATAGAAGACACTGTGAAAATGCAGTTGTTACATGTCATAGGGGTGTGAACTCCGATAGACAATGATATTTCTCAAGAAGGAGATTTCTATCATTCCCTCCTATGACTGACAATCACGTCTGTCTGAATGCCACTTTCTCATACTAATGACTCACTAGTTAAGGTCATTGACCGCTCACCCAGACAGTGCATATTGCAGCACCTCATCTAGAACGTTTCTCATTTTACAAACTAAATGTTTACTACCAAACATGAAAAAGTCACTGGAACTGTTTGTATGCTGTTGTGTGTTTTTGTACACACAACAGTTATCTGTTCTCAATTATCTGTTGATGGAAAACAAATCTTTCTCTATCCACCCCTCCATTTTCTAGTCAATCAGTTGGCTGGATCAGTGTGCTACAGCAACGCTTTCGTTCTCTGAGCAGATAGGGCTGATTCCGATTTAGGAATATAAGCCTTTCCTACACACATCTAAGCATTTGGTTTTCAGACGTACCTTATTCAGACGCGTAACGTGTTCTGCAGGTGTGGCTTCTATTTTTATTTGTTTTACCTTGCGCACTCTGAATAAATGTAATTCAACCGCTGAAAACCCTCCCACTTGCTGGCCAACAAATGTTCAGTATATTTATCTTCAGTCATCCCTTTAAATACGGTGTACCTTTTAATGATCATTTCGTTGACAAACTCAATAGAATACATTGAGAGAACGGGTTTAGAATCTATGCATCTTTGTCTCAGTTTCATCATCAACTGGTAGATTAAAAAATACTCTTTAGGGTTAGGAAAGTATGTCTAAATCATTTGTTTTTTTTAAATTGTAGAAAAAATGATTTGTAGAGCCTTTACGCACAAAATATATAGATTCATAAAAAATACAGTGGTTTGATTCATTCCTTATCTGTAGATACACCTCCACCACATCTTCTTTTCTTAGATCTACACTCCGAATAAATAGCAGGTGAATATCATGCTATTCTCATGCTTAAATTCAAGGTCAGAATATGCACATAGAGAAAAGTGCATAAAAACCAGCGCTTAACTGAGGTCGGAATCGGGGCCATAATGAGACAAGAAAACTAACACTGACTGCCTTAATGTGGAGGTGATTACATTTGTGTGTGTCTGTGTGTGTTTGTGCACACACGTGAGATTCGCTTTGTGTGAGTGTATTTTGCTGTATGTGTACGTGTAGGTTTGTTTTTGCTGTTGTTGATATTAGCTTGTGCCGATGTGTATATGTGTCTGTTTATATTCTCCCAAAGTATGTGTGTCTTTCCTGCATGTAGGAGTGGAATAAGCGAGCGGTGGAGGACATTATATCCCAACTGTCCTTGCCTGAGGCCCAGGAAAGTGAGGTGTCCCCAGCGGGGGCTAAAGAGGACCTGCGTGTGGAGCTAGGGCGCTCAGTGGGCAACCCCAACAACCTTCCCCCCCGTGAGCGCAAAGCCGGCTGCAAGAACTTCTACTGGAAGGGCTTCACTTCCTGCTGAGGGAAGAATAAACCGACCACCTTATGACATGACGCTGCCAATCACGTCACACCGCCAACTTACACCTGACGAATGCAGCCAATCAACAGTTAGCTGTGCCTGATGACAGTTCTTGAAATCAACAGAATGATGTACCTGTCTAATTTGTGAAATAAAGATAAAATAAGTTAACTTCAGTGGGTCAGTTCTTTGATAAACTCTTATTTGTATTACCAAAGAAAAGTTTTGGTTGACATGCCCTTTATTAATTTATGCATGCATCTAGTACTGGCTGATGTAACACACTGACAAATACAGTCACACTCAAACACTCACACTGACACTAGGCTAGTGAATGGCCAATCCTTAAAAAGGGCTTTAGTATTTGATATACCCCTACTTGAGGTTGAACTAAACACAATCATGTTTTTTCACATCTTTAATGTCTCCCATTTTTTAAATGGATGGTTGTAAATAAATATTTTACTGCAACAGTGGTTAAATTGATAGATATTCTGTCACACCCAATATCAAAACATGCAGGGGGGGGCACATAAGCTCATGTAACCCAATATTACAAGCTCTGATATTGCTAAAATGTGGAATACAAGTTGTCAGTTGCCTACACTACAAACACAAATAAACAGCATTAGGATATCTTAATGCACCCTGGAAATACACTATATACAGTACTTGTAAACACAGAGATGCAATAGGTGGAAGTATCAACTATGAATATTTATGTTGAATGTAAGTTTTACATTTTAGTAGTAGTAGGTGATTAATAGACACTTTCCAAGTAAAAATTGCTCTCATTTAGTGCTGTATGGTGCTGCTTGACAAACATGCAGTTAAACATGTATGTTGAGGCTACTGTAATCTAATCGGCTGTAAGGAAAACAAGTGGGCTAAGAGAGTGGAAACTGTCATTTTATATGTTCCACCTCTTGCAGTTAAGTTAGGGGGGCCCCCCTAGATTTGACTACAAATCCTTTATGGCGTCCAAAATCCAATATGGCGTCCACAATACCATTAAATTGTGGTTTAATCACCTGTATATGTTTTAAATGACATCGCTCAAATTTGTGTACTGTACTTAATGCTATTTTTAACTCAGCTATGTTGGTAATCCAATAGACCTTCCAGAATTATACTCAAACACTATTGCCTGGATATAGAAAAGGGAGCAGAAGTATTCCAAGTCACAAGCCTCTGAGGATTTTATATAAGCATGGCCTTATTTCGATTTAAGCAATAAGGTCCGAAGTGGTGTGGTATATGTCCAATATACCACGGCTAAGTGCTGTTCTTCACCTCAACGCAACGCGGAGTGCCTGGATACAGTCCTCAGCCGTGGTATGTTGGCCATGTACCACAAACCCCCGAGCTACCTTATTTCTATGAGAAATGGGTTACTTACGTAACTAGAGCAGTAAAAATAAATGCTTTGTCATACCCGTGGTCAGCCAATCAACATTCAGTGCTCGACCCACCCAGTTTATACAGTTTATACCATGGCGTTGTTGAATACTTTTTTCCTATTGGCTTGTAGGGCATGCTGGAGCATCCATTATTTCGCTATAACACACGGTATATTTGCACGGTAGAATTCAATGACTGTAGTTCATTCTTACATGTTCTATGTTTGAGCTGCTTTTGAAAGCAAAAGTGGAATTGAAAACATTTTTGGGATTGTTGAATTGGTTAGCTAAACTAGCAGGATTGTTTGTTTGGTTACTACGGCAACTACTGTAGCTATCTAGTAAACTTGCTAGCTACTTCAGTGGATGTTGAACATATTTCTCCCGGCAAATATGTTAATTTATAGCCATGGTATAAAAAGGATAATGGAGCCACGTCATTCATTATTTTCCATAGAACTCATAACCTCTTGTTGATTATCCCTTACATAGTTGACGACTGTCATTCATATTCCATTCACCCAGCTCAATGGAACATGGATCGGTTTAGGCTACTACATGACACTAAAAATTTTCCTAAACCCATCATGAGATTGCTCCAACCTAGATTATGAATGAAAGTTTACAACGTAGGTGCATAAGATTGAGAGAAATTTGAGTAATCAAAGTGACAGACATTCTGCTACCTAAGAATAGTAAAGCCCCCTTTACTGGCTCAAATAGTTGACCAATCAGCCTGTTACCAACCCTTTGTAAACCTTTGGAAAAAATAGTGTTTGACCAGATACAATGATATTTTACCAAAAAAAATGATAACAGACTTTTAACACATTTGTTGGGAAGACAATTCTACAAGCACAGCACTTACACAAATGAGTGAGGATTGGCTGAGAGAAATTGATGATAAAAAGATTGTGGGGGCTGTTTTGCTAGACTTCAGTGAGGCTTTTGATATAGTCTACTTGTCACACCCTGACCATAGTTTGCTTTGTATGTTCTATGTTTTGTTTGGTCAGGGTGTGATCTGAGTGGGCATTCTATGTTGGATGTCTTGTTTGTCTGTTTCTGTGTTTGGGCCTGATATGGTTCTCAATCAGAGGCAGGTGTTAGTCATTGTCTCTGATTGGGAGCCATATTTAGGTAGCCTGTTTTGTGTTGGGTTTTGTGGGTGATTGTTCCTGTCTTTGTGTTTGTTACACCAGATAGGGCTGTTTTTGGTTTTTCACGTTTCTTGTTTTTGTATATTGTTCTATTGTCATCTTTATTAAAGATGTATCAAAATAACCACGCTGCGTTTTGGTCCGCCTCTCCTTCAAAAGAAGAATCCCGTGACACTACTGCTGGAAAAACATAGGTGTTATGGCTAGGGCTGTTGCGGTGACCAAGTCATGAAGGCTGTCAAATTCCAGGATAATTCTCCGAGCTCTGATGCTGCTGCTGGTCATTAGTAGTCTACCAAACTTGCTAACTGCCTGATACTCAACGCTCTATTGTCCCTCTAATCACACTGACATCAATGCAAATGTGATCAAAAATCTAATCAAACACTTCATGAGAGCCCATGAGCTCAAGTTGCGCAACATTTCTGTAGGCTATACAATTGTGCAAGAAAGAGTTATGGCCTCTACTAAAAACAGGAGGATCCCATCAGCTTTCTAGGCCTACTTTATTTATTTATCAACTTTCCCAATATGAAGCACATTGCTTATATTTACAACAGGAGTATAGCCTACCTGACTGGCATGAAAATGAACCACACGAAATGCACCCTCCATTCGTTATTTATGTGCATAGATGACATGTATTTTTTCCCGCTGCCACTGTTTCGATACAGGTGCATGATAATGGTACATTCTAAATCAAAACAAATTTAACACAGAAAATATTTTGTATGTGTCAAGACAATTGTCAAGACTTTCGCCAAAGTCGGTCCCTCTCCTTGTTTGGGTGGCATTGGGAGGTCGACGTAACCGGCTTTCTAGCCACCATCTACCATTTGTTCTGTCTTTGTCTTATCACACCTGGCTTCACTCAATCAATTACTTGTTTATTATTTAACCCCCTGTTTTCCATGTTGTATTTGTGAGTGATTGTTTCTTGTATGTTCGGTCCATCATGGTGTGCTCGTGTTGTTACGTGTTGTCATTTTTGAGTAATAGTATGTTGATTTGTAAAGTCGCTCTGGATAAGAGCGTCTGCTAAATGACTTAAATGTATGTAAATGATTACTCATATTTGCTGTCCTGCGCCTGACTCTCTACACCAGCTACACATAGGACCCTTACGACAATACTAAATCAAGAATAGTCTGATGGGTAACAATATTAGCCTATCAATTGTGAATAATATTTTATCACTTGTGAATGCCTTCCATAAGAAGCAATTACTTTTTTGCAACTCTTTCAAATCGTAGTCGCACACCTCATGTAGCCTAGACCATAGGCCTATTTGTTTCGATAAGGTTTGTATCACAACTGAAGTGGCCAAATAACTTCTTAAAAGTTAGCACATTAATCCGCTTTAGAAGGAGTGTAGAGCCTAACTGGCGTACATAAGCAGCGCGTGAGTTTCAAGTTTGGGGAAGATCATTTTCACCATAAAAATTCACCTTCACAATAAAAGCATTACATGCATAATTGCATTTGAGGTCACTTTGGATAATGATGTTTTCCACTAATGGATTTGCGTTTATAGCCTACTACCATGTGCACATTATAATTGCTCAGCTTATCATGTGAAGTAGCCTAATAGATTATCAACATTTTAAGCTAAATGTTCTGATCTGTTGCGTCAGCTACATTGCGGACAAAAGTTGTTGGGGATTCTATTGGTTGTATTAATTTGGCATCTATCGCATCCCACCACTGTCCCAGACCATGTTTTTAATATTTATTTCTCGCACAGAATAGGTTGACTTTTGTACTATGGGGGATACTAGATTGACATAGGCTATTGCTTTTGCTGTTCGTTATGCCTATTCATCTTGTCGGCTGACGAAAAGTAAAAGTGGACAGTTCTTTCAATATATTCAATATGCACCTCAGAATTGGAAAAGGACACACGCAGTTTGGTTCCCGATGTGTCCATCTTCACTTGTAGCCTGTGAGAAAGACCCAATCAGGTGATGGAGAGCCATGTGAGTGAAAGGTGATTTGGAGCGCTCAGCACTCAGGGAGAAGGGCACAGCTGCCAATGGCCGCAAAATACATGGATTTTTTTAGGGTGCATTACGGCCACACAAAGAGGATGCCACCATGAAATTCTAGAAATGATCAATTGCTTGTCAAATTGTGAATGAGTGACTGGTGTACAGCCTGTGCAAAAAACTAAGCAGAGCTCATGCCTTTCAAGTTACTTTTTTCATATCATCATTAGAGTTGCATGATGTAGCCCTACAATATATTAACAATCTAAACATGTAGCCCAACATTTGTAGAACAACTAAAGTTTCATTAATAACTTTAAATGAAGCATATAGGAATACCTATTTTGTCAGGCATAGGTGTATAGATGGCAGGGAAGTCAGGCGCAGGAGAGTCAAACGGAGTGTAAAATGGAGTCTTTTAATAAAGTCCACGTAACATGCTCCATAACACTAAAAGGTATATACATAAACAAACATGGGTACGAGGACCCAATGCGCACCTATACAACATAAAACTACACTGACAATAAAACAATCTCTGACAAAGACATGAAGGGAAACAGAGGGTTAAATACACAGCAGGTAATGAATGGGATTGAAAACAGGTGTGTGGGAAGACAAGACCAAACCAATGGAAAATGAAAAATGGATCAATGATGGCTAGAAGACCGGTGACGTCGAACGCCGAGCACCGCCCGAACAAGGAGAGGCAACGACTTCGGTAGAAGTCCTGACATATTTTTATTAACCGCTCTACGCAGAATAGCCGTATGTGCGCACTCCCTGAAGTTTGGAGAAAATATCCTTTCTATTTTATTCAGCTTTGTTCAATTGTGTTCTTCATACTATAAAATAATGCCAAAGATTTCGAAGCAAATCTTGTCTGCTAAATGAACTAGTGTAGCCCACAGCATTTTAGCATAGCCAGATCAGAACCTAATATAAGGACACCTCAAAGTATGCTATTCTGTTATTCTGAAATAGACTACACTTTCTTCATATCATGCTTATTTAGACCTGTCTAAAATAAATAATGGATTTGTGCAGGCTATATTAAATATATTTATTAGATTTTTTTAAATGTAGAAGTTCCAAAGGTCTGCATCAGTGGCTTGTGTGTAAGCCAGGAGATGCTAAATGTGTTTATGTTAATTAACAGTCAATTACCGTGAGACAGACATTTATTTGCTGACAATCACAGGCTGATGAAATTTTGTGACTGCCACAGCCCTAGTTATGGCTTTACACCCCCTGCTAATTTACCTTCATTTTACTAGGCAAGTCAGTTAAGAACAAACTCTTATTTTCAATGATGGCCTCGGAACAGTGGGTTAACTGCCATGTTCAGGGGCAGAACGATTTGTACCTTGTCAGCTTGGGGATTTGATCTTGCCACCTTTCAGTTATCTAGTCAAACGCTCTAACCACGAGGCTACGCTGCCGCCCAATATTGTGGATAAAGAGTTACCTGTCCAACAGAACACAGAGAGGCTTCTTTAATGGAAGCCTCTCCAACATAATTCAGATAAAATCAACAATTCCAAGGGCAGCTGTCTAGACCCTTTACTTTTTTCAATCTTTACTAACAACATGGCACTGGCCTTGAGTAAAGCCAGTGTGAAATGACTACCACACTTAATTAACAAAGAGCTGCAGTTAGTTTCAGAATGGGTGACAAGGAATAAGTAAGTCCTAAATATTTCAAAAACGTAAAGCATTGTATTTGGGACAAATCATTCACTAAACCCTAAAACTTACCTTAATCTTGAGCAAGTTGGGGTGACTAAACTGCTTGGAGTAACCCTGGAATGGTCCACCACCCAAAGGGCATCGAACCAATTGACACAACTGGGAGAAGCATTAACGGTAACATGGGCTAGCATCCCTGTGGAACACTTTCGAAACCTTGAAGAGTCCATGTCCTGACAAATTGAGGCAGTTCTGAGGGCAAAAGGGGGGGGGTGCAACTCAATATTTGGAAGGTGTTTTACATTTTTTTGTAGACTCATTGTATATGCAGGCGAAGTTGTTTGCGTGGAACTATGTTGGGCATAAAATTACAGAAAATGATGTCATGGCTTTAGAAGCTTCTTTGACATAATTTGACATAATTTGAGTCAATTGGAGGTGTACCTGTGGATGTATTTCAAGGCCTACCTTTAAACTCAGTGCCTCTTTGCTTGACATCATGGGAAAATCAAAATCAGCCAAAACCTAAAAAAAAAGTCTGGTTCATCCATGGGAACAATTTCCAAACGCCAGAAGGTACCACGTTCATCTGTACCGACAATAGTACACAAGTATAAACATCAGGGAACCAAGCAGCCATCATAACGCTCAGGACATAACCTGAAAGGCCGCTCAGCAGGTAAGAAGCCACTGCTCCAAAACCACCATAATAAAGCCAGACTACAGTTTGCAACTGCACATGGGGACAAAAATTTTACTTTTTGGAGAATGTCCTCTAGTCTGATGAAACAAAAATAGAACCGTTTGGCCATAATGACCATCGTTATGTTTTGAGGAAAAAGGGAGAGGCTTTCAAGCCGAAGAACACCATCCCAACTGTGAAGCACGGGGGTGTCATCGTCATGTTGTGTGGGGGCTTTGCTGCAGGAGGGACTGGTGCACTTCACAAAATAGATGGCATCATGAGGGAGGAAAATTACGTGGATATATTGAAGCAACATCTCAAGACACCAGTCAAGAAGTTAAAGCTTGGTCGCAAATGAGTCTTCCAAATGGACCATGACCCCAAGCATACTTCCAAAGTTGTGGCAAAACAGCTTAAGGACAACAAAGTCAAGGTATTGGAGTGGCCTTCACAAAGCCCTGACCTCAATCCCATAGAACATTTGTGGGCAGAGCTGAAAAAGCGTGTGCGAGCAAGGAGGCCTACAGACCTGACTCAGGTACACCAGCTCTGTCAGGAATGGGCCAAAATTCACCCACCTTATTGTGAGAAGCTTGTGGAAGTTCTACCTGAAACGTTTGACCCAAATTAAACAATTGAAAGGCAATGCTACCAAATACTAATTGAGTGTATGTAAACTTCTGACCTGCTGGGAATGTGATGAAATAAATAAAAGTTGAAATAAATCATTCTCTCTACTATTATTCTGACATTTCACATTCTTAAAATAAAGTGGTGATCCTAACTGAACTAAGACATTTTTACTCGGATTAAATGTCAGGAATAGTGAAAAACCGAGTTTAAATGTATTTGGCTCAGGTGTATGTAACCTTCTGACCGAAACTGTAGACATTTGCACATGCACGCACACACAGTGCTCTTGTTGACACTGTGTTTTAGAGGATCCGGTTTGGCCGGCCACAGCCGAGCCGAGAGCCCGGCCACATTACTATGATTATAGCTAATTAGCGGCCACGAGGGATACTTCCGTCCTGTTTAATAGAGTGACACTGAGGAGAGCGAAAAACAATCTGATTTCCATCCTAATGGAGAAAAACCACTGCGGCGTACAGCATTAAGAGATGGCACCCACTCGGCGAGTGTTTGGAGATGGGGCTCTCGAGCACGAGTGCAAGCATTAAGCTACAGACTTCTGCCCGTGTGCTTGGGCTGATTAAGCTGCTCCAGGCGAGGACTAATGGGCCGTTTGATGCATTTTTCATTACAGGCTTATTAGCTGTGAAAACAGGAACCGCTCTAGCGTGTTTTCTCCCCTGCGGGTTTTGACAACCGACAATGTGGAAAAGACATTTAGCCAGCAGTAATTGTTATTTAATTATGCTTCAGAAACAATGCAAATATTTAGACACAACTGGGGTGCTTGATTATCGAGCTCGAGAAGTGACTGTCAGTCATTAAAACGTCTTAGCACTATGGTGTTTACTGAGAAGGGAGATTTATCTCTGTTTTCTCTCTCTCTCCCTAACCGCTCTCTCTCTCTCTCTCTCTCTCTCTCTCTCTCTCTCTCTCTCTCTCTCTCTCTCTTTCCCTCTCTTCACTCTCTTTCTATTTGTGTGAATGTGTGTATGTTTTTTTGTGAAGCAGGTAAATCCATGCAGTGAATGCTCAGTATGTTGTGGTGAAATGGTTGTTATGAATCGAATCTACTGCCGTCTGATGGATGTGCTGTGACCAAGCCTCTGGAAAGGCCACCATTACAGAGATGTCCCTAGTACTGTTATTTCCACCAAATACTTTAATGCCACTTGATTGAGCTAGCTTGTCCCAATGAAACCAATGGACTCGTCCCAAAAGTGCAAACCCTGTCCATCTTACACAAGCATCAGACAGGCTCAAACACTCAAAGCAATAAAAAAAATAGCCTTTTGAATCCAGGTCTGGTTTTCATAGCCCAGGTGTCCCTGATGGGAATGGTTAGGATGGCTGTCTCTCTAAATCATTTGGTTAGTCCTGGGCAGACTTATTATAGTAGGGTACAGGGTGTCCATTGACTGCCGTTCAAAGGTTCGGTGTTTGTGAATGTTGGTGATGAGGTAAAGAAAGGCTTATGTCCAGGAAGGATAAGATAATTCACTCGTGTAAGTGGATGACAGGTGGTTGCAATGCACATCAACAGGTTAATAATTTGTATTTTTAATGATTACGGATCCGTATTAGCTGCTGCCAAGGCCTAAGTAACTACTCTTCCTGGGGTCCACCAACATAAGACAACATACAGTTGAAACATACAGTTTAAAATACTACCTGACATTACATTTAATAACACTTAACTCAACACATTCTGTGTGTTAGCTTAGGCCAGCACTACACCACCACATATTTACAATACAACATCCATGTACACGTGTGTGTAGATTGCATGTCTTATCATGTGCATATGTGTCTGTGCCTGTGTGTGTCTCTTCACAGTCCCCGCTGTTCCATAAGGTGTATTTTTATCTGTTTTTTTATCCGATTCTTTTGCTTGTATCAGTTACCTGATGTGGAAAAGAGTTCCATGTAGTCATGGCTCTATGTAGTACTATGCACCTCTCATAGTCTGTTCTTGGCTTGGGGATTGTGAAGAAACTTTTGGTGGCATGTCTTGTGGGGTATGCATGGGTGTCGGAGCTGTGGGCTAGTAGTTTAAACAGACACCTTTATGCATTCAGTATGTCAACACTTCTTACAAAAACAGGTAATGATTAAGTCAATCTCTCCTCCACTTTGAGCCATGAGATACAGTGGGGAGAACAAGTATTTGAAACACTGCCGATTTTGCAGGTTTTCCTACTAACAAAGCATGTAGAGGTCTGTCATTTTTACCATAGGTACACTTCAACTGTGAGAGATGGAATCTAAAACAAAAATTTTGAAAATCACATTGTGTGATTTTTAAGTGATTGTTTCTATATGTCCAGCTACACTATAACATGTTTGCAACCAAATGTAACTTAAATATGACATTGTGTGTAATTGTTGGTGAAGGTCCAATATAAAAAATGCAAGTTCATGAAGTTGCCGCCTGTGTATGAACTGTCTGATGTCGTAATTGAACCCTTGATTTACATCAGACCCATTATGTTGCCCCCTAGGTGGCTTATCCCCCTCTATTCTGATAAGTCACTCTTTTTTTGTAGTCCAAAATAAGTTTGGACTGCCCTCTGCAGCACAAATACAATTTTTTTGTGATTCCCAAACTGAGAAGGAGGAGGATGTCCTGCTAGACCTGATTGAGGCCAATCCAGACCTGTGTCTCACAATCAAAGATCTTGATTGAAGGTGTCTTTCTTCAGTTTCACATAATGCTATCAAATAACATGAATGTATAGATTGATTGCTTTGAACCATTGTCCCTCTCGTCAAGTGATTTAGACCTGATATCTCCAGAAAGACCATTTAAAAAAGCTAACACACCCTTAGGAGTAATGCTAACTGATATTGGATGTTGATTATCCCATTTCAGTGTCTTCTCTTCATGGAAATTCCGACAGCATAAACCAACTCTAAATTGTTTCACTTTTCTATTGTCTTAATAGATGGTCCAAGATGCCCTGACTAGTAGACCTGGTGGGCAAGACGTATTAGAAGAGTACCAGACATCCAAAACATTGGACCATAGAACTAGGAGATAGATGATTGCCATTTTAGTCAGCCACCTGAAAGAGATGCATGGGTAAGCTTCTCATTAGCCAATCTGGCCACAAACAATTTATCATAACAAACAAACTATACATTCGTGTTATTTGGCATCATTATGAGACTGTAGAAAGATACAGTAGCTTATTTGGAGTGTGTATGCTTTATTGTTTTTGAGCAGGAGGCTTCACATTCTTCAACAGAGAGAATGTTATGCTCTTGGAATTGTGACTCTCTTTCCTTCATTGAGAGATCCTTTTTCTGTCAAAGGATATATATAAGTGCTGGTAAACCATGCTTGTGGTAATATTTTGACACTTGTTCTGTGGACTGAATGGGGCATCAAACAGTCATAGAATCAAGTCTAAAAATAATAACCATTTGACTCCCTTGTTGGTCATCTTTTCCACAATCTAAGGAACACTTCTATGATCCTGACACAGGCAAAGTATATCTGAATTATCACCTGAAGACACATCAAGAAGAGTATTTCACCCCAGTCGGAAGGCCCAACTGATAGGAGGAAGACTGACCTGCACCACCAGCAAGGAGGCCATATCATTCCTTGTCCACTCGGCCAATGAAAAAGAAATCTATCAGAAGATGAAGGAGGTGTTCCAGTATCGCCAGGAGCTAGTTTATAGTCCAGACAGAAGCACAGATGTCCTCACAGTCTTTCCCAGGTTTCTGGACATCAAAGGATTGGTGAGTGATGTAGCATGTCTTGGAATCAGAACTACAGGCTATTTGTCTGATTGAGAACATGATTTGTGTTGGTCATGAAGTTGAGTTGGTCCACTTGGTTTAAGCGAATCAATACTTTCTGCTGATGTTTGACGATGAAACATCTGCTAAGCTCCTTGAAAAGTAGGACACTGTATTGAAGCCTAAAGTCATCAAACTGGCAAAATCCCTGACTACGACCACCAAGTTTTGTTGCCTCCTGCAGAAAAACTACCAGAGAATGACAATGAAACCAGTAAGTGGATTCTCTCGTGGACAGTGCAATATTTCAAACTCAGTGATATTGTTTTATGTGACTTGGGGTCTTTTCCTTTTCTTGCACTAAGACTGGGACAATGATATGTCCTCCCTGATGCTGCTGCTGCTTCATCTCATCCCACCACCAGCAGGAGGGAAGAGGACCAAGATCAGTGCCAGTGATGCTGTGGGTAGACTAGTGCACTTTTATAAGGTAAGAAGAGACAGTAATGGTTGTGTAATTACTTTATTGGGTTGCATCTTCGTTGTCTTAACATGTGGAGAGGGACTTAAAAAGACCCATTGTGTGTTGCAGTCATGCTGCAGCATTGAAGACCATCTTGAAGGGAACCATGGTCAACAGTCATACCCCCTTGTCATTGGAAGAAGACACAGCGAGATTGACAAATACTACATTGTGGTGGACAAGAGGCTTGTTCCCTGCCAGGAAATTAGTGGTCTGTGTGCGTTTGATAAAATGTTCAAAGCCCACTTTGTCGTTAACCTGACATATGATGATGCTCTTGTCAACTTCTTCACATTTGCGCAGACAACCATCTACAACATTGATGTAGGCAAAACAAGAGAGGCCACCAAGCATGATAGATTTGAGGACACAACTTCTTAAGCAGTTACATATACAGTACCAGTCAAAAGTTTGGACAAACCTACTCATTCAAGGGTTTTCATTTATGTGTACTATTTTCTACATTGTAGAATAATAGTGAAGACATCACAGCTATGAAATAACTCATGTAGTAACCAAAAAAGTGTGAAACAAATCAAAATCTATTTTATATTCTTCAAAGTAGCCACCCGTTGCCTTGATAACAGCTTTGCACACTCTTGGCATTCTCTCAACCAGCATCATGAGGTAGTCACCTGGAATGCATTTCCATTAACAGGTGTGCCTTGTTAAATGTTAATTTGTGGAATTTCTTTCTTTCTTAATGCATTTGAGCCAATCAGTTGTGTTGCGACAAGGTTAAGGTGGTATACAGAAGATAGCCCTATTTGGTAAAAAAGTCCATATTATGGCAAGATCTCAAATATCTCAAATTTAAGTAAGTATTCTCCAAACAAAAAATACTTCCAGTTTGTTCTATTCTGGGTTTTCTTAAATGTCTCCCATACAGGGATTTTCTTTTTTGCAATATTTTTTTACAATCACTTTGGCACTAATTTCAGAACCTTGATGTCATTTTTCAAAACTCTAGACACAAAACTCACAACCAATGATCAAAATGCTAATTTTTCAAAACTCAAACACTTTTTCAATTGCTTGGATACAATACACGTAAAGCTCAAATAATTTGTTAATTGAACTAAAATCACCTGTTCAAAATGACACAACTTAACCTCAAAGTATTACCATTTCAAAATGCAATTCACACATTACATCTGAAATGACTGTCTATTCATTTCATTACAATGATCAAACTATCAATTGATAAAACTGCTCAAAATGTTAAGTAACTGTTGCATTAATCTTAATGCATAGTTTTATGGAAACTGACAAACAATATTCCATGTTTAGATCATGAAAGTTTCAGGATAACGAGATCCATTGACACCAATTAGCGTGGAATATGAACCAATTAGACTACATTATCTATGGCTGTAATATTTCATCATCATTCTTTGCCAGACACTGTTTCTATGGTCCCATGTACCACTTTTCCAGACAATGTTTTCAGATTTGACATTGCTGTACACTCACCAGCCACTTTATTAGGTACACCTATCTTGTACTGGGTAGGACCCCCTTTTGCCTACACAACAGCCTGAATTATTCATGGTGTTGTACGTTAACTTGTCATTCTGCACACCACTGTTTTAAACAGCTGTTATTTGAGCATTTGTGGCCTTTCTGTTAGCTTGAATGAGTCTGGACATTCTCCTCTGACCTCTCTCATTAACAAGGTGTTTTGCCCACAGAAATGTCGCTCACTGAATGTGTTTTGTTTATCGCACCATTCTCTGTAAACTATAGAGCCTGTAGTGCGTAAAATTCCCAGGAGGGCAGCTGTTTCTGAGGTGCTGGAATCACCATGTGTGGCATCAGCAATCATACCACAGTCAGAGTTGCTTAGATTACTCATCTTGCCTGTTCTAATGTTTGGTCGAACAACACCTAAAGCGTTCTACTCTATATACTCTATATATTGAGTAGCAGGCAGCCACATGATTCGCTGTTCGAATGTAACCTTCCTTGATGAGCTAAATCAGGTCTGTAGAGCTGATGGCATGACCTATGTCATTGTGTGGGATAATGTCATTTTCCACCATGCTCAGAATGGTGCAAGCATGGTTTCAGGCCCAACCACAATTTACCACCCTGTACTTACCCCCATACTCTCCTATCCTTAACACAATTGAGGAATTTTTCTTCACATGGAGGTGGAAGGTATATGATAGGCGCCCTCACGAACAAGCCGCCCTTCTCCAGGCTATGGATGACGCATGCAATGACATCATGGCAGACCAGTGTCAGGCCTGGATTCGCCATGCCAGAAGATTCCTCCCAAGATGTTTGGCTAATGAAAACATCCATTGTGATGTGGATGAGAACCTAGGGCCAAATCCACAAGATAGGGAAATATAGAAGTACAGTAATCAATCCTTTGTTTTGCTTTTTACAGTAAGCCAGGTGAGGAACACTGCAGTTGATGTTTTACTGAAGTTTTTATTTTATTTTTTTGTAACTAATTATTTTTGCTTTGATTCAAAGAAACCTGTTGTGATTTTTTTGTATTTCATCAATAAATTTCAAATTTTGTTCAATGATTCCACTGTCTCTGTAGTGTTCTCTCTACTAGTCCTTTTACAGTGATGTATTTACGTGTAGTAGCATAATGAAACATGTGTCACATATTTTGTACTACAATATTTAATGATTGCACGAACAACTACACAGTGAAACTATCGGTATCTTCTGTGTGGGTGATCTAAATGAATGTTCCTATGGTATTTCATGATAAATGAGTTATTTGAACCAATGATGCTGCAAGTGTAAGGTTTCTTTAACGATATGAATGCACAATGAAATGTTTTGAACATTCGACAGCCTGTGTTACAAGTGATGACCATTTTGAGTTTTGTGTCTAGAGTTTTGAAAAATGACCACAATGTTCTGAAATTAGTGCTAAAGTGATTGTAAAAAACTGTAAATTTAACCTTTATTTAGTAAACTCATCCCAACCACCAATGTGTAGCATCCTAGGGTGATGCATGGCATAACCACTTTATGCCAGAACACTCACAACACATCAGCTACCATGGTGGAGATGAGGATGATTTGGTGGCCATGATGGAAATGGTGTTTGTGTGTGTGTTTGTGTGTGTGTGCGGGTGTGTGTGTGTGTATGTTTTGGCGCACAGCAGTGGTGGCCTCAATGTGTGATCTAATGGGCTTTCAACAGCATCAGACGACATTAAGACTACAACACAAATGCACATCAACACACAAACCCCACTCTCCAACTACATCGCCGCTAATTGACTAAATTATATGAAATTTGGGCTGTTTTTCAGAGATCAAGGAGGATAAGCCTGTACACTTCACTTGAATAAATGTATGTGATTAAGTCTCTAGGTGGATGTGCTGCCTGTCTGAGCATCGGCTGCTGGTTGATTGTTTGAGACTTTGTCTGCATGTGCCACGGTGGCTCAGGGTTTTATTGGCTATGCTTGGAAGAGTACGTAACATGTCTTGGTGTGAGTCAGCAAACCACACACCCATGCATACACTGAGAAAATTATGAGTTCTACCCCCACCGCTACCGCTTCTTCAGAATACCCCCCAGCCAATGCACCTTAAAATGTTGATTTCCACCTTAATAGACATAGCCAAACATAATTATTTTTCATGACATAAACATAAACAATAACTGGTAATGTTGCACAGTTTTACAAAGGTCTGGAACTGTGAAAAATGTGTTTAATAAATTGCTGAGGTGTACTCACTTGTCACGACTTCCGCCGAAGTCGGTCCCTCTCCTTGTTGGGGCGGCGTTCGGCGGTTGACGTCACCAGCCTTCTAGCCACCGCCGATCCACTTTTCATTTTCCATTTGTTTTGTCTGTGTCTTACACACCTGGCTTCACTAATATAATTACTTGTTTATTATTTAACCCTCTGTTCCCCATCTTTGTTTGTGAGTGGTTGTTCTTTGTAAATCGGTCCGTTATTGTGGGCTCGAATATTAGCCTTGTATTTTTGTATTTTGAGTAAAGTACGTTGATTACTCAGTTCCCTGAGCTGACAAGGTACAAATACAGTGCCTTGCGAAAGTATTCGGCCCCCTTGAACTTTGCGACCTTTTGCCACATTTCAGGCTTCAAACATAAAGATATAAAACTGTGGGACACAATCATGAAGTGGAACGACATTTATTGGATATTTCAAACTTTTTTAACAAATCAAAAATTGGGCATGCAAAATTATTCAGCCCCCTTAAGTTAATACTTTGTAGCGCCACCTTTTGCTGCGATTACAGCTGTAAGTCGCTTGGGGTATGTCTCTATCAGTTTTGCACATCGAGAGACTGAAATTTTTTCCCATTCCTCCTTGCAAAACAGCTCGAGCTCAGTGAGGTTGGATGGAGAGCATTTGTGAACAGCAGTTTTCAGTTCTTTCCACAGATTCTTGATTGGATTCAGGTCTGGACTTTGACTTGGCCATTCTAACACAGGCTTCCAGGGAGGGCAATTTTGGGGCTTCACCATGTTTCATCGAAATGTACAGCTGTATGTCATCTGCATAGCAGTGAAAGTTAACATTATGTTTCTGAATGACATCACCAAGAGGTAAAATATATAGTGAAAACAATAGTGGTCCTGAACTGGTATCTTGAAGAACACCGAAATGTACAGTTGATTTGTCAGAGGACAAAACATCCACATAGACAAACTGATATCTTTCTGACAGATAAGATCTAAACCAGGCCAGAACTTGTCCGTGTAGACCAATTTGGGTTTCCAATCTCTCCAAAATAATGTGGTGATTGATGGTATCAAAAGCAGCACTAAGGTCTAGTAGCACGAGGACAGATGCAGAGCCTCGGTCTGACGCCATTAAAAGGTAATTTACCACATTCACAATTGCAGTCTCAGTGCTATGATGGGGACATCATACATAGAAACTAATGGCTGTTTTTCATAAGTCTGTAGCAACAAATGGAATTTCAAGAGTTAGCTGTATGGTAACTTGTATTTCTATTGGTAAGTAAAGATGTCAGCTAATGAGGGAGTTTTTGCAATAGGGCTTTATAAATTGATAAAATGTGGTGTTTCGACAAAGATGGGCAACCTACTCTCTGATAGAGCAAGCCGTGATATTAATAATGCATTTCCAAACCACTGTCCTCCTATTGCTCTTATCCAGAGGATCTCATCCTCACCACAAATTAGTGTGGCGCTAGCTACACTATAGAATCTATCACGGCTCAGGTAAAGACCCAAACAGACGTTTATTATATAAACAGGGGGCAGGCAAAGGAGAGGTCAAGGGCAGACAGGGGTCAGTAGTCCAGGGCAGAATCCGAAAGGTACAGAGCGGCAGGCTCAGGGTCCGGGGCAGGCAGAGGTCAGTAACCAGGGCAGTGGAAAAAGGTACAGCACATCTGGCAGGCTCAGGGTCAGGGCAGGCAGAGTTGTGAAAAACCGGGAAAACTAGAAATCAGGGGCTCAAGGAAACAGGAGTAATAAAAACACGCTGGTAGGCTTGACGAGACAAGACAAACTGGCAACATACAAACAGAGAATACAGGTATAAATGCACAGGGGAAAATGGGGTGAACAGAGATGAAAACGGGGAGCCGAGGTCTGGTGGTAGTCCGCCTGTCGTCGATACCTGGAGGTGGTCTTGAGAAGAGCCGCCCTGGCTCTCTTCCAGGTTCAGCGACAGCCGCAGATGAAAATCTGGGCTGAGGGTATGCTGACCTCCTCCTCTTGTTCCGGGAAGAGCGGGGGCTGATGTCCCAGGGAACACTCAAAAGGTGAGAGACTGGTGGCTGAGCAGCGGAGGGTGTTGCAGGCGTACTCTACCCACATGAGTTGCTCGCTGCAGGTGGTATATTTGGTGGAGACCAGGCAACGAAGAGTCGTCTCCAGGTCCTGACTGGTTTGCTCAGACTGGTCGTTAGACTGGGTGTGGAAACCGGAAGACAGGCTGGATGACGAACCAATGAGTGTGAAGAACACCTTCTAGAACCGGGAGAAGAACTGAGGACCCCTGTTGGAGACCATGTCCACTGGCATCCATGGATCCGGAAGACGTGCTGCACCGTAAGTTGGGCCGTCTCAATGGTTGAGGGTAGCTTGTGGAGAGGAATGAAATGGGCAGCTTTGGAAAACCAGTCCACCACCATAAGGATAACATGTTGCCATCAGATGGGGGAAGACCAGTGATGACGACCAGGGATATTTGTGACCAGGGACGGTGAGGGACAGGAAATGGTTGAATGAGGCCAGCCGGAGCTTGCCGAGGAGACTTATTCTGCGCACAGATAGTGCAGGCGGCACCGAATGCAGAGACGTCAGGGACCACGGTGGGCCACCAAAAGCGTTGTCCCACAAAGGCCAGGGTCCGATGGATACCCGGGTGCAGGCAAGTCTAGAGGAGTGAGCCCACTCCAGGACCGGGGAGCAGACAGCATCTGGACAAATATCCGGTTATCAGAGCCCCCCCCCACACAGACTTGGTTCTCAATACCCCAGATGAGTGCCGCCGCCAGAAACGAGGTAGGAAGGATGGTCTCGGGGTCCAAGGGTGTCGCTGCAGGTTTATAGCGGGGTGAAAGCGCTTCCGGCTTGACATTCTTGGATCCCAGGCGGTAGTAGAGGGAGAAGTTGAACCAGGTGAAGAGCAGGGCCCACCGAGCATGTGATCCATCCACACAAAGAAAGTATGTTCCCGCCCCTTCCAACCAGTGCCTCCATTCCTCCAACGCCATCTTCATAGCAAGAAGATCACGATTCCCCACAACATAATTCCTCTACGTGGCGTTAAGACGATGTGAGAAGAAGGGGGGCTAACCCTAACCAAGGAATGAGATGGTGGAGTGATGGAATTAGCACTTTTCTGCTTTCACAAAAAGCTGGTTCTCAGGCTTTTAATGAATTCATTAAAAATCCTACAATGTGATTTTCTGGATTTGTTTTTCTCATTTTGTCTGTCATAGTTGATGTGCACCTATGATTAAAATTACAGGCCTGTGGGAGAACTTGCACAATTGGTGGCTGACTAAAGACTTTTTCCCCCCACTGTACCTACACGTACGCTATGGTCACAAGACGCAGGCGTCCTTATTGTCCCTATAATTTCTAAGCAAACAGTTGGAGGCAGGGCTTTCTCCTATAGAGCTCCATTTTAATGGAATGGTCTGCCTACCCATGTGAGAGACGCAGACTCGGTATCAACCTTTATAAGTCTTTATTGAACTCATCTCTTCAGTAGGCCCTATGATTGAGTGTAGTCTGGCCCAGGAGTGTGAAGGTGAACAGAAAGGCACTGGAGCAACGAACCACCCTTACTGTCTCTGCCTGGCCGGTTCCCCCCTCTCCACTGGGATTCTAACCCTATTACAGGGGCTGAGACACTGGCTTACTGGTGCTCTTCCATGCCGTCGCTGGGAGGGGTGCGCCACTTGAGTGGGTTGAGTCACTGGCGTGATCTTCCTGTCCGGGTTGGCGCCCCCCCCTTGGGTTTGTGCCATGGCGGAGATCTTTGTTTGCTATACTCAGCCTTGTCTCAGGATGTTAAGTGGGTGGTTGAAGATATCCCTCTAGTGGTGTGGGGGCTGTGCTTTGGCAAAGTGGGTTGGGTTATATCCTGCCTGTTTGGCCCTGTCCGGGGGTATCGTCGGATGGGGCCACGGTGTCTCCCGACCCCTCCTGTCTCAGCCTCCAGTATTTATGCTGCAGTAGTTTATGTGTCGGCGAGCTAGGATCAGTCTGTTATATCTGGAGTATTTCTCATGTGTTATCCGGTGTCCTGTGTGAATTTAAGTATGCTCTCTCTAATTCTCTCTCCCTTTCTCTCTTTCTTTCTCTCTCCCGGAGGACCTGAGCCCTAGGACCATGCCTCAGGACTACCTGGCCTGAAGAATCCTTGCTGTCCCAGTCCAGCTGGCCATGCTGCTGTTCCAAGTTCAACTATTCTGCCTGTGGCTATGGAACCCTGACCTGTTCACCGGATGTGCTACCTGTCCCAGACCTGCTGTTTTCAACTCTCTAGAGACAGCAGGATCGGTAGAGATACTCTGAATGATCTGCTATGAAAAGCCAACTGACATTTACTCCTGATGTGCTGTCCTGTTGCATCCTCGACAACCACTGTGATTATTATTATTTGACCCTGCTGGTCATCTATGAACATTTGAACATCTTGGCCATGTTCTGTTATAATCTCCACCCGGCACAGCCAGAAGAGTACTGGCCACACCTCATAGCCTGGTTCCTCTCTAGGTTTATTCCTAGGCTCTGGCCTTTCTAGGGAGTTTTTCCTAGCCACTGTGCTTTTGATTTGATGTACTCCATGGAACTCAGAGTATGGAATCCAGAGTATGGAACATTGTTGCCTCTCAGGCAGCTCAAAATGTTGATTGAGAACCTATTTGTTGAGGAAGGTGATTGTTTTTCTTTAGTGTCTGTATTTTTGTATTCTCTTGTACTTTGTAAAAGGTGTGAAATGTAAAATGCAGGGCTCCCTTGTGAAATAAAACTCTCAATGGGCTCCCTATTGTAATAAATTTAAACAATTTATAAATGAAACATTAATTCCTAGTCTGTAATGAGTGAGAGCTGAGAGTTGGGGGGTGGGGGGAACAACTGCTCTATACATTATCAATTCAAATTTTGTTGTTTCTGACACGTGTATAATCAGACCCAGGTGTTCTATTATCCTATTCCAATAACAGCAAGACGTTTTAAAGGATGTTGATTAGGTGGCAATATTTGACAATAGATGATATAATGTGGAAATTATATCAGGGTTAACAGTTGGGATATGATGTGCGTGGATGGCTTCACCAAAAACTTGTCTACTATCTCCCCCAGGAGTTGGAGCAGCATTCTAAAGACAAATTGAAGGGAGGAAGAAGAGAAGGAAGGAAAGAGTAGGCTTATCCTTTTATGTATTCTGCTGAGGCGTATATGAGGAGTTACAGGAGACACCACCCTCCTGTGGGTAACAGCTCTACAGATTGGTCGGTTAGGGATGGTATTCAGACTCACGTTGATTACAGACTGCAAAATAATGGGGGGGAATAATGAATGTGCCATATGAGAGAAGGAGATAAGTCAAATAGTTTTCTATTGATTATCTGTTCATATTCCCCCATTCAAACTTGTTGAACTGTTGCCCAAAAAAAGTTGGTGTGAGTTATCAGTGGTTCACACACACACACACACACACACACACACACACACACACACACACACACACACTGAAAGAAATCACTCACACAAATGAAACAAATGAACACATAAATGCTTTCAGATAAACATACTCATATTTACAGTACAAAACTAAAAAAGCAAACAAAGCATACAATATACATTCATGCATATACATCTACACAGAGACATGCACAAAAAACCATTGACGTGGGCAGTCAGAGTGTCTTGGTTAAGATAAGGCTAGCTGCTGTGTGTTGTCACTACTGTAAAAAACTGGCCCATCTGACCAGCTGACAGCCAGTGACCAGGGCATGGAGCCTGAGATAAGACTGCTGCATCACAGCCATCAATCAAAACAACCTCTTCCCATAACACTGGGGAAAACTCCCTTCAAAGACACACACACATGAGCACACACGCATCCCATTCCACGTCATCACATTCCTAGATTAGATGAAGGGTACAGTAGTGATATGCAGATAGATAAATTGTATTCCTTAGAGGTAGTATTTAAACGTCAATAGAGTGATTCCGAGAGCAGGTGCTCTGTTTGGAGATTTCTGATCGCTTTCACATGGCCGAGATTGAATGGAATTGCTTCCGTTGCTGTACTTGCCACTTGACAGACTAACATATCGGGGGAGATGTGGCTTGTCTCTTTACTTATCCCGCACAAGATAAGACATGGCCCACATCTCAAAGACACACACACATACAGTACAAGTAAAAAGTTTGGACACACCTACTAATTTCAGGGTTTTTTCTTTATTTTTTTATTATTTTCTACATTGTAGAATAATATTGAAGACATCATAATGTGATTAAATAACACATATGGAATCATGTACAGAGAACTGGCAGTGTGGTGCCAGGACAACAACCTCGCCCTCAATGTGAGCAAGACAAAGGAGCTGATCGTGAACTACAGGAAAAGGCTCTCATATGGCTTCACTGTACATGTATCAGATTCATCACAGAAACACATTTTTCCTCTCAGGGGTGTGCTGTATGTGTAGCTGCTGGTTCAAATCCCAGGTTAATTAACCTGCACAAATTGGCACTTTAAAATAGCGATTGAAATGCTCTTGATTTTAGTATTCTATCACTGTGCCCTGGAGCAAGGCAATTGACCACCAAAATAGCTCCATGGCGGTGCTGCACCGCATATCTATTGTGAATCCCCGAAAACTGTGTGTACATTTCTGATATGTGTGGGAGCAGCGCAGAAGATGAATTTGTGTTTTTGCAGATGGACTAATACATTTAAAATCTAGATAAACACTGTAATTCTGTGGAACTATAATAATAATCGAGAGCTTGAGCATGATGGCACTACTACGTATATACTTTTCTCTATGGGTGTGATGACAATTAATTGAACTACTGTGGTTTATTGTAAATCAGTGTTTTTGTCACGTCCTGACCTTAGTTCCTTTTTTATGTCTCTATTTTGGTTTGGTCCGGGTGTGAGTTGGGGTCGGTATTCTATGTTTTTCATTCTATGTTTTGTTCTGTGTGTTGTATTTCTATGTGTTTGGCCAAGTATGGTTCCCAATCAGAGGCAGCTGTCAATCGTTGTCTCTGATTGAGAACCATACTTAGGTAGCCTGTTCCCACCTGTGTTTGTGGGTAGTTGTTTTCTGTTTTTGTATTCTGTACCAGACAGAACTGTTTCGGTTTTGTGCATTCTCTTTTGTTGTTTTTCCATTCCGTGTTCAATACATAATAAAAGATGAACACGTACCACGCTGCACCTTGGTCCTCACCTTCTTCAACCCACGACATCCGTTACAGTTTTATAACATTTCGTAACTACAGTGGGAAGAAAAAGTATGTGACCCCTTTAGAATGACCTGGATTTATGCATAAATTGTTATCAGATCTTCATCTAAGTCACAACAATAGGCAAACAGTCTGTTTAGACTAATAAAACACAAATAATTATAATTTTTCATGTTTTTATTGAACACACCGTGTAAACATTCACAGGGCAGGTTGGAAGAGGTTTGTGAACCCTTGGATTTAATAATAGGTTGACCCTCCTTTGGCAGCAATAACCTCAACCAAACATTTTCTATAGTTGCAGATCAGACCTGCACAACAGTCAGGGGGAGTTTGGACCATTCCTCTTTACAAAACTGTGTCAGTTCAGCAACATTCTTGGGATGTCTGGTGTGAACTGAGGTCATGCCACAGCATCTCAATCGTGTTGATGTCAGGACTGACTGGGCCACTCCAGAAGGCGTATTTTCTTCTGTTCAAGCCATTCTGTTGATTTACTTCTGTCTTTTGGGTTGTTGTCTTCTAACTTCTGTTGAGCTTCAATTGGTGTAAGAGCCTTACTGTAACGGCTTTCTTGGTGTGAAGGAGAGTCGGACCAAAATGCGGCGTGGCTATTGAGTTTCATGTTTTAATAAAACAACTAAAACACAAACACTACAAAACAAGAAACATGCAAAAACCAAAACAGTCATATCTGGTGCCACAAACACAAAGACAGGAACAATCACCCACAAAACCCAACACCAAACAGGCTACCTAAATATGGTTCCCAATCAGAGACAATGACTAACACCTGCCTCTGATTGAGAACCATATCAGGCCAAACATAGAACTAGACAAACTAGACATGTAACATAGAATGCCCACTCATATCACACCCTGACCAAACGAAACATACAAAGCAAACTATGGTCAGGGTGTGACAGTACCCCCCCCCCCCCCACCCCCCCTATTGGGGAGGGTCTGGGTGGGCATCTGTCCGCGGTGGTGGCTCTGGTGCTGGACGTGGCCCCCACTTCACCATGGTTTTAGAACCACGGCGACCCTACTTAATGACCCCACTGGACTGAGGGGCAGCTCGGGACAGAGGGGCAGCTCGGGACAGAGGCAGCTCGGGACTGAGGGGCAGCTCAGCACTGAGAGGAAGCCCAGGACTGAGAGGAAGCCCAGCACTGAGAGGAAGCCCAGCACTGAGAGGAAGCCCAGCCAGGCAGTTGAATCTGGCAGATCCTGGCTGGCTGGCAGTTCTGGAAGAGTCTGGTTGACTGGCAGATCTGGAAGAGTCTGGCTGACTGACAGATCTGGAAGAGTCTGGTTGACTGGCAGATCTGGAAGAGTCTGGTTGCCTGGCAGATCTGGAAGAGTCTGATTGACTGGCAGATCTGGAAGAGTCTGGTTGAGAGGCAGATCTGGAAGAGTCTGGTTGTCTGGCAGATCTGGAAGAGTCTGGTTGACTGGCAGATCTGGAAGAGTCTGGCTGACTGGCAGATCTGGAAGAGTCTGGCTGACTGGCAGATCTGGAAGAGTCTGGCTGACTAGCAGATCTGGAAGAGTCTGGCTGACTGGCAGATCTGGAAGAATCTGGCTGACTGGCAGATCTGGAAGAGTCTGGCTGACTGGCAGATCTGGAAGAGTCTGGCTGACTGGCAGATCTGGAAGAGTCTGGCTGACTGGTGGATCCTGGCAGACTGACGGCTCTGGCTGCTCCATGCTGACTGACATCTCTTGTTGCTTCATGTTGACTGGCGGCTCTGGCTGCTCCATGCTGACTGGCGGCTCTGGCTGCTCCATGCAGATTGGCAGCTCTGGCGGCTTCTTGCAGACTGGCAGCTCTGGCTGCTCCATACAGACGAGCAGCTCTGGCAGCTCCTTGCAGACTGGCAGCTCCTTGCAGACTGACAGCTCCTTGCAGACTGGCAGCTCCATGCTGACTGACAGCTCTGGCTGCTTCATGCTGACTGGCAGCTCTGGCTGCTCCATGCTGACTGGCGGCTCTGGCTGCTCCATGCAGATTGGCAGCTCTGGCGGCTTCTTGCAGACTGGCTTTTCTGGCTGCTGCATGCAGACTAGCAGCTCTGGCAGCTCCTTGCAGACTGGCAGCTCCTAGCAGACTGACAGCTCCTTGCAGACTGGCAGCTCCTTGCAGACTGGCAGCTCCATGCAGGAAGAAGGACTGGCAGCGCTGGAGAGGCGAGGCGCACTGTAGGCCTGATGCGTGGTGCTGGCACTGGTGGTACTGGGCCGAGGACACGCACAGGAAGCCTGGTGCGGGGAGCTGCCACCGGAGGGCTGGGGTGTGGAGGTGGTACTCGGTAGACCGGACCGTGCAGGCGCACTGGAGCTCTTGAGCATCGAGCCTGCCCAACCTTACCTGGTTGAATACTCCCGGTCGCTCTGCCAGTGTGGCAAGGTGGAATAGCCCGCACTATGCTATGCAGGCGAACCGGGGACACCGAGCGTAAGGCTGGTGCCATGTAAGCCGGCCCAAGGAGACGCACTGGGGACCAGATGCGTAGAGCCGGCTTCATGGCATTTGGCTCGACGCTCAATCTAGCCCGGCCGATACGCGGAGCTGGAATAGAACGCACTGGGCTATGCGCCCGCACTGGAGACACCGTGCGCACCACAGCATAACACGGTGCCTGTCCGGTCTCTCTAGCCCCCCGGTAAGCACAGGAAGTTTGCGCAGGTCTCCTACCTGGCGTAGCCATACTCCCTGTGAGCCCCCCCCAAGAAATTTTTGGGGCTGACTCTCGGGCTTCCAACCGCGTCGCCGTGCTGCCTCTTCAAACCAGCGCCTCTCCGCTTTCACCCCCTCCAGTTCTTCCTTGGGACGGCGATATTCTCCAGGCTGTGCCCAGGGTCTTTTTCCGTCCAATATCTCCTCCCAAGTCCAGAAGTCCCGTGATCGCTGCTCCTGCTGCCGCTGCTTGTCACCACGCCGCTTGGTCCTGTTGTGGTGGGTGATTCTGTAATGGCTTTCTTGGTGTGAAGGAGAGTCGGACTAAAATGCGGCATAGCTATTGTGATTCATGTTTTAATAAAACAACTAAAACACAAACACTACAAAACAAGAAACGTGCAAAAACCAAAACAGTCCTATCTGGTGCCACAAACACAAAGACAGGAACAATCACCCACAAAACCCAACACCAAACAGGCTACCTAAATATGGTTCCCAATCAGAGACAATGACGAACACCTGCCTCTGATTGAGAACCATATCAGGCCAAACATAGAACTAGACAAACTAGACATGTAACATAGAATGCCCACTCATACCACACCCTGACCAAACAAAACATAGAAACATACAAAGCAAACTATGGTCAGGGTGTGACACTTACATTCTCCTGCAAAATGTCTTGATAAACTTGGGAATTTATTTTTCCGGTGATGATAGGAAGCTGTCCAGGCACTGAGGCAGCAAAGCAGCCCCAAACCATGATGCTCCCTCCACCATACTTTACAGTTGGGATGAGGTTATAATATTGGTGTGCTGTGCTTTTTGTTCTCCACACATAGTGTTGTGTGTTCCTTCCAAACAAAACAACTTTAGTTTCATCTGTCAGAATATTTTGCCAGTAGCGCTGTGGAACATCCAGGTGCTCTTTTCCCCAAATAATTTGGACATTTCTTGTGAATAGCAAATGTGAATAGCAAATGCACATTTTGTTTTTAATGGGGCAGGGCAGCTCTAATCAAAATCGAATCTCCTCTCATTCCAGGTTAGTTGACTCTTGACTCCAATTAGCTTTTGAAGAAGTCCTTAGCCTAGGGGTTCACATACTTTTTCCAACCAACACTGTGATTGTTTGAATGATGTATTCAATATAGACGATAAAAATACAATAATGTGTGTGTTTTACCCTCTTGAAACTAGGGGCCACTATTTTTATTTTTGGAAAAATAACATTCCCAAAGTAAACTGCCTATTTCTCAGGACCAGATGCTACAATATAATTGACACCTTAGGATAGAAAACACTCTAAAGTTTCCAAAACTGTAAAAATATTGTCTGTGAGTATAACAGAACTGATATTGCAGGTGAAACCCTGAGGAAAATCCAATCAGGAAGTGCCTCTTATTTTGAAACCGTTGTGTTCCTATGCACCCCTATTGGCCATTGAAAGGGATATCAACCAGATTCCTTTTTCTATGTATTCCCTATGGTGTCTACAGCATTTTGACGTAGTTTCACGCCTTTATGTTGAAGAATGAGCGTAAACGACTACATTGCGTAAGTGGCCAGCTGAGGGCTCTCAGAGTGATTCTTGCGCAAAAGACAGAGGTAGTCATTTTTCCTCTCGCTCCTACTGAAAAGCCAATTGTCCCGGTTGATATATTATTGAATATATATTTGAAAAACACCTTGAGGATTGATTATAAAAAACGTTTGCCATGTCTCTGTCGATATTATGGATATAATTTGGAATTTTTTTCGGTGTTGTCGTGACCGCTATTTCCGGTGGATTTCTCAACATAACGTGACCAACAAACGGAGGTATTTTGGGTATAAAAATCATCTTTATGGAACAAAAGGAACATTTGCTGTTTAACTGGGAGTCTCGTGAGTGAAAACATCCAAAGATCATCAAAGGTAAATGATTAATTTGATTGCTTTTCTGTTTTTCGTGACCAAGCTTCCTGCTGCTACCTGGACATAATGCTATGCTAGGCTATCGATAAACTTACACAAACGCTTGACTTGCTTTGGCTGTAAAGCATCATTTCAAAACCTGAGATGACAGGGTGATTAACAAAAGCTGTGTTTCACTATATTTCACTTGTGATTTCATGAATATGAATATTTTCTAGTAATATTTTTTGACCGATGCGCTATGCCTATTAGTGTAGTTGATGACAATTCTCCCGGATTCGGGATGGGTAGTTCCAAGATTAAGCACACTGTGTTTGTCTATTGTTGAAGATCAGATAACATTTTAAGTCAAATTTATGCAGAAATCCAGGTAATTCCAAAGGGTTCACATAGTTTTTCTTGCCACTGTATGAAGAACTTTGACTGCAGCCCCAGAGTTTGACGTGTTCGTCTTTTGGACACAAGTAACAGAACGAGAGTGAGAGAGCGAGAGAGAAGAAACAGCCATGATGTCACGCCGTGATCTGTTTCACCTGTCCTTGTGATTGTCTCCACCCCCTCCAGATGTCGCTTATTTTCCCTGGAGTATTCATCCCTGTGTTTCCTGTCTCTCTGTGCCACTTCGTCTTGTATTTTCAAGTCAACCAGCCCTTTGCTACTGCTTTTCTATTCTGTTTTACTAATCCTCCCGGTTTTGACCGTTGCCTGTTTTTCTGGACTCCATTCCCGCCTGCCTGACCATTCTGTCTGCCCTGACCTCGAGCCTGCCTGCCATTCTGTACCTCTGGAACTCTGAACTTATTTTGACCTTTTGCCTGTCCATGACCATTCTCTTGCCTACCCCTTTTGGATTGTTAATAAACATATTGGACTTTAACCATCTGCCTCCTGTGTCTGCATCTGGGTCTCGCCTTATGCCCTTATACATGACCTTTAACATAATTAAAAGACTTCAGATGGATTTCTGTTTGAGAAAATGTCAGTGTAAGCATACCCACAGAGATTCATTTTGATTTTAATGTGGTCATTTCTTTCACAATTTGCCTGCTGATTTTGAAAGAATCCCCTCTGCAGCCGAGAGATTGCAACCAGTAATATCAGACATGGTTTATTACTCTCCATTGTCTAATCTGCAGTACAGCTTAATATAAGATTTAAGAAATAGAAAGGTGCCATAAGGCTGTGTGTTTGACCTGCTCACTTCGATAATTTTGTTCGACTCTAGCCTACTGATCTGTCTCAGTTTACATGACAACTTTCCCCATAGACATACACCCAGATCCCTTCAAACTTACATACCACAATGGCACACCAATGGCACAGGAGGACTATGTAGATAGTTAAATATAGGTTTGAGAGGAATCTACAGTATATAATTTACTCAGCGTGGCTGTTGATGAGAAATGAAATTCCCTATTTTAGCCAAGTCAAGTTGGCTGGAGAGGCGTCGTTGATGGCCTATGCTCCTCATGTGGAGATGGGTCTAAGTAAGTAATTGCAGCCAAGACAGAAAGAGGCCCCTAATATTCTCTGGTTCGATTATGCACCATCTTCATCATTATTACTGTAACTCATTCTAAAACATTGACTGTGGATCCTTACAGCCAATGGGGAAATCTATAATTTTCCTCATGGTGTGGCCATTGATGACATCAGTATTTCCCTACTGGAGCAACCTTTTGGAGATAGGGGGCAGTATTTTCACTTTGGATGAATTGCGTGCCCATAGTGAACTGCATCAAACTCTGTCCTAAATTGCTAATATATGCATATTATTATTACTATTGGATAGAAAACACTCTGAAGTTTATAAAACCGTTTGAATTATGTCTGTGAGTATAACAGAACTCACAGAGCAGTCAATCTTCTAAACAAGTTTTGAAATCCTGAAAGTTGGGGCGACTTTGACGTCATCGCCCCCTCCCTTCCCAACAAGTTATGGATCTGGAAACACTTCCTACGTCTTCCACTAGATGTCCTCATTCAGTAGAAAGTGTAATGGAGCATTTGCTGTGAACTTTGACCTAATGGGAGGGAAAATAGTCGGTGTCGCAAGAGAATGCCATTTTGCTGTGGTGCATTTCTCTTTAAGTGCTACGGCTGTTCCAATCAGCCCCAGATGAAAACGAATGATCCGGTTGGAATGTTATTGGATATATATGATTATAACATCCTGAAGATTGATTCTGCACTTCGTTTGACCAGTTTTTTCGACCTGGAATATGTCTTTTGGAAGTTTTCATGTAAGTTATCCTCGACCAGAAGTCAGTTTTTGGGCATGTGAGCTGAAAGTGATAGCAAATGCTGCTACTTGGACACTAGTATTGGACGTTATGGAACAAAACAATTTATTGTTGAACTAGGACTCCTTGCACTACATTCTGATGAAAGATCATCAAAGGTATATTTATGTTGTAATTTTGTATTTCTGTTGACTCCAACATGGCAGAGAAATATTGTTACGTCTGAGAGCCGTCTCAGATTATTGCAATGTTAGGCTTTTTCCGTAACGTTTAAAAAAATGTGACACAGCGGTTACATTAAGAACCAGTGTATCTTTAATTATATGTAGAACATGTATCTTTAGTCAAAGTTTATGATGAGTATTTCTGTTCGATCTGGTGTCGCTTTCTATAATTCCTCCGGATATTTTGGAGGAATTTCTGAACATGGCGTCAATGTAAACCGAGATTTATGGATATAAAATGCATATTATCGAACAAAACATAAATGTACTGTGTAACATGTCATATGACTGTCATCTGATGAAGATTTTCAAGAGGTTAGTGATTGATTTTATTTTTAATCCTGCTTTTGTGATTTCATCTTTGGCTGGAAAAAATGGCTACGTTTTTTCTTTGGTTTGGTGGTGGTCTAACATAAATATATGTTGTGTTTTCGCTGTAAAACATTTTAAAAATCTGGGTAGATGGGTAGATATGGGTAGATGAACAAGGTGTTTATCTTTCATTTGAGGTGTTGGACTTGTTAATGTGTGGAGGTTAAATATTTCTAAATAATATTTTTGCATTCCCTGCGCCACCTTTTCTGCTTAAGGGGGGGGGGGGGTGGAGTTCCCCTCGAGGTACGCCTCGCCTCAACAGGTTTTAAACAGATGGACACCCATAATAGTCTTTGGTGCTATTATACATGATCACCATTGATTGCTGATCATCTCTCTCTATTCTACAATATTCTGTCCACACACACCCACATACACAAACATAGGGCATGGATCATGTGATAATAAAGGAGAGCCAAGAAAACAACTGTGTGTAAGGGGACTGTACGTTAGTTATAATAAGGGGTACACAGAGCAAGTCTGACCTCAGATTAAAATGCATTATGGGCTATTTTTTATTGGGCTACTTTTTAACCTCATATTCATAATCTCCAGCACCAAACCAGTGTGTACATACATGAAAACAGTGCATGTCTATTATTAAAAAGATAAGTAAAATTGTTTTTTTTAAATGCTTCTCTGTGACATCACAGAGTAGCATTAAAAATAAAAAAAAAACAGCGATTTTAAAACCTGCAATGTGTTTCTAGCCCAACGGATGGTTTTGTCTTGCTCCCAAGATTAACAGATTTTTCTTGCTTAAACTGACGGATTATGATGGGGATTTTTTTATTTGACTAATTACATTTCCACAAGGACATCAAATCTTTAACCTCTTGAAACTCCCCATCCCGGATCCGGGATCGTGACTAAAGCCTCAGGCTCATTAGCATAACGCAACGTTAACGATTTCTGAAAATCGCAAATAAAATTAAAATAATGCGTTTGCTCTCAAGCTTAGCCTTTTCTTAACAACACTGTCATCTCAGATTTTCAAAATATGCTTTTGAACCATAGAAATTGACTAATTTGTGTAAGAGTATGCAAAGCTAGCATAGCATTTGTGTAGCATGTAGCACGCAACATTTTCACAAAAGCCAGATAACCAAATAAATAAAATCATTAACTTTGATGAGCTTCGGATGTTTTCAATGAGGAGACTCTCAGTTACATAGCAAATGTGCAGTTTTTCAAAAAAATATTATTTGTGTAGGACAAATCGCTCCGTTTTGTTCACGTTTGGCTATGAAAAAACCCTGTATACAGTTATAGCCTGAAGCTCATTAGCATAATGTAACGTTAACGATTTCTGAAAATCGCAAATAAAATGAAAATAATGCATCTGCTCTCAAGCTTAGCCTTTTCTTAACAACACTGTCATCTCAGATTTTCAAAATATGCTTTTGAACCATAGAAATTGACTAATTTGTGTAAGAGTATGCAAAGCTAGCAATGCATTTTGAATAACATGTAGCACGCAACATTTTCACAAAAACCAGATAACCAAATAAATAAAATCATTTACCTTTGAAGAGCTTCTGATGTTTTCAATGAGGAGACTCTCAGTTACACCCCAAATGTGCAGTGTTTCCTGAAAGCGTCTGTGTGTAGGAGAAATCGTTCCGTTTTCTACATTGCGCCTGGCTACTGAAACGAACCGAAATTAAAATGCAGTCACCTACAACGTAAAACTTTTTCCGGATTAACTACATAATATCGACCGAAACATGGCAAACGTTGTTTGGAATCAGTCCTCAAGGTGTTTTTTCACATATCTCTTCATTGACATGCAGTTCGTGGAAGCTTGCTTTACTCTCTGTATTGTTTGGAAAAATACTGGCAGGTGACTTTTGCGCACCAATTTGAGGCGCAGGACACCGGGCGGACACGTGGTAAATGTGGTCTCTTATGGTCAATCTTCCAATGATCTGCCTACAAATACGTCACAATGCTGCAGACACCTTGGGGAAACGACAGAAAGGGCAGACTCATTCCTCTTGCGTTCACAGCCATATAAGGAGATCATGACAAACAGAGCCTCAAAAATCCTTGTCATTTCCTGGATGCCATCTCATCTTGGTTTTGCCTGAAGCTCACGTTAAAGGGCACGCACAGAGAAGATCTTTGTATTTCTGGACACGTCAGAGTGTTTTCTTTCGAACAGTAGCAATTATATGCATAGTCGAGCATCTTTTTGTGACAAAATATCTTGTTTAAAACGGGAACGTTTTTCATCCAAAAATGAAATTGCGCCCCTAGAGTTCCAACAGGTTAAGCAAAATATATTCTCATATGACCCTCCTTGAATGCTTGAAAAAAGCAATTGACCCTCCCTCTACCCAAAGTAATATTTGAAATATGAAGTACATTTTCTTAGAAAAAAACATTTGTCCTGTGCTTCTTCGAGCATGCACTTTGTATAACCTTCAGGCTTGTGATAATATTTATTGAGACCACACTAAATTATAGGCACATTTGACCTTGCTCGCTCAGTGGAGAATGGTGGTCTGCTGCTGAGCATCAGGCACACTGTGATGGCAGATTTCCTCCTCTTAGGACCAAGATGTGGCATGGTAAGTGTTCGTAATTTTAATGGAAAAACTGAACACTACAAAACAACAAAGTGACAGCCTTGACGATACTGAAACACTGTGCTAACAAGCAACATAACATAGACAATCACCCACAACCCACAATGACAAAACAGGCTACCTAAATATGGTTCCCAATCAGAGACAATGACTAACACCTGCCTCTGATTGAGAACCATATCAGGCCAAACACAGAAACAGACAAACTAGACATACAACATAGAAGGCCCACTCAGATCACACCCTGACCAAACAAAACATATAAACATACAAAGCAAACTATGGTCAGGGCGTGACACACACATTGAGATATAATAAGCTAATAAGGAACTACTTTTAAAACACTGAGAAATATATACATTTAATTTAGAAATTACATGACCCTCCCCTGGACTAAATCAATAAAAATAAAAATAAATACCCCGGACTGAAATTTTAAGAGCATGACCCTCCGCGACATTCCTTCATGTACCATGTTCCAGAAATTACAAACAGTCCCTAACACTTGTCCTATACAAGTGACCATAACGCCTGAACTTGATGGGTAATATTTAGAATACCTGTCAGTGACTCAATCATTTTGACACATGATCCTCCAACCTTCACATGTTAAACACCTGAAGAGAAAGAAATGAGCGACAAAAAAAATAAGATTGAGTGCAATAGTGAGCAAGACCAAAACAAAGGATGTCTAACCAGGGAATGTGACAAGTACATATACATAACATGCATGGCCATAGAGACACACAGATTACAGTAAAATGGAAACACGAAAACAAACACAGAAACACGCTCACACACAGACAAACGTATGGAATGTGACAGCTGACGTTGAAGCCGTATGATTCAAATCTTTGTTTAAAAAACCACTCTCCTGTACTGCTCATGAATAATTGCTGTCAAGTTAGGGAGGCAGAGAGGGAGGGCTGGCAATCCATGCGGAAGAGCATGTCGTGTGTGTGTGAGACCGTGTCTGTGTGTGAGGAAGAAAGAGGGAAAGAAGAGAGGGAGGAGTAAGAGAAGTGTAATTACACATCAGATGTGCTAATGGTGCATGAAGTGGCTGCGTGTCTCTCTCTCTCTCTTTCTCTCTCTCTCTCTCTCTCTCTCTCTCTCTCGCTCTCTCTCTCTCTGACCTCCCAATCTGTTGATGAGGATGGCTCTGCAGTCTAGGGGTTATACAGTGCATTCGGAAAGTATTCAGACCTCTTCCATTTTCCACATTTTGTTATGTTACGTCCTTATTCTCAAATGGATTGAATATTTTTGTTCCCTCATCAATCTACACACAATGCCCCATAAAGACAAAGCGAAATTTTGCAAATTTGAACAGAAATACGATATTTACATAATAATTCAGACCCTTTGCTATGAGACTCAAAATTGAGCTCAGGTGCATCCTGTTTCCATTGATCATCCTTGGGATGTTTCTACAACTTGAGTGTGTAACATCTGCTTCCAACTTACACTCTAAAACACACAGATCCCCTGACCGCAGCTCACTTTCCAGATCCCAATCACCTGAATTCTGATCACCTGTTCACACACCGGTATGTCATTATCACACACTATTTAGTTCAATTCTTTGCACCCATCGATGTGAGATATTGTTTGTTTTGTGACACACTTCTATTCGGAGCTCTGTTTTTCCTCTAATTTAATCCTCCTGTGTATGATAGTTTTTGCCTGCCTCACTAACAACACCTTTTGCCTATTCCCTGCCTGTACCTTAGCCGGATTTCGGATTATCAACCAATTATCAACCTATTATCAACCTATTATCAACCTATTGCCTGATCTCCCGGATGAAGTTACTAGCCTTTTCCCTGCCTGTACTGTTGCCTTTTTAGACACGCTGTGTATGACCTTCTGCCTGCCCCTGGTCCCAGCTACCTGCCTCCTCCTGTGGCCCTAAACATCTGCTGCGCCCTGCGCTTGAAACCAATTTTCTGTCTCCCATCGTTCACCTGTGGTAAATTCCATTGATTGGACATGATTTGGAAAGGCACACACCTGTCTATATAAGGTCCCACAGTTGACAGAGCATGTCAGAGCAAACATCAAGCCATGAGGTCTGTTAGGTTCGTATTTTTCAGAGTAAATAACTCACGGACACTAGAGAAGCTTAACCAAGTTGAATTCTTCCCAAAGAGTCTACACAGCTGTATTCAGACATACACACATTTCTCACCATCACAGGTGATCTCACTTAAGATCCCAATTAATATCCCATTTAAGACACTCATCCTTCTCTCCAATCCAACCCTTATTACTCCTTTCAAGGGATCTGACCTCACCTCCTGACTTCAACCCCTCTTTCGCCTAATCCACAGAAGCCCATCTTCTTCCTCTATAGCAATCCTTTGATCTCCTCCCATCCACCCAGCACATTCCACAGCCACTCTGTCTTTCCACAGAGAACCATTAACTTCTGACAAAAAACCCAGTCTCTTTCACTCCTTATATTCTATGCTTCTGATCTATAATTTATTTAATATCTCAATGTTCAAAGTTTAGCCGATTCCAACAGGTCTGGGGAATGGTATAAAAAAAGCATTTCAGGTCCCCAAGAACACATCATTCTTAAATGGAAAAGTCTTCTTAGATCTGGCCAAACTGAGCATTTGGGAGAGAAGGGCCTTGGTCAGAGAGGTGACCATGAACCCGATGATCACTCTGACCGAGTTCCTCTGTGTAGATGGGAGAACCTTCCAGAAAGGCAATCCTCTCTGCAACACTCCACCAATCAGGCCTTTTTGGTGGTGTGGCCAGACAGACGCCACTCCTCCGTAAAATACACATGAAAGCCTGCTTAGAGTTTGCCAAAAGGCACCTAAACTATTTATTTCTGATGAAACCAGGATTGAACTCTTTGGCCTGAACACCAAGTGTCACGTCTGGAGGAAACCTGTCACCATCCCTATGGTGAGGCATGGTGGTGGCAGCATCATGCAGTGGGGATGCTTGTCAGCGGCAGAGACTGGGAGACCAATCAGGATCAAGGTAAAGATGAACAGAGTAAAGTACAGGGAGATCCTTGATGAAAATTTGCTACAGAGCGCTCAGGACCTCAGACTCAGTTTCTGCTTTGTCATTATGGGGTATTGTGCGTAGATTGATGAGGAAAAAATGACAATGTACTCTGTTTTAGAATAAGCCTGTTATGTAATAAAATGTGAAAAAAGTCAAAGGGTCTGAATACTTTCCGAAGCACCGTAACTCAGCTAAGTTTTCTAGCAGGGAGCTCTTCCTCCACATTAGGAACATGCTGACTTCACTATGTCATTCCAGCTGCTGTCTTATCTGAGGAAATGGGCATGTTACTTTAGCTGCATGTTACATTTGTCCTGGCTCTCCCCTACTGCAATGATATCACTGATGAGGCCCGTTTACAAAAATAAACACCAACAAACAGAACAAACACAACAAACACCGTCAACACATCATAATGTCATACATAGCCTACAGTTTCAGCCTACAATAAATCAAAAAGAAAAAAAGACAAATTAATGATAGATTTGTCACTGAGGACAGGTCCCACCAATCTTACACCAGCAGCCTGTATCCCCACTTCTCAAAATAGCAAAGTCAAAAATGTAATCACAATGGGAAGAAAATAAAAAGTACATCCCTGATTATTCCTGCACTTTAGATGGTCTTGTCATGTTAACTTTCGCTGTTGTATATTCCCAATTACATTTCAAGAGCCAACTTGGGATCCCACCATAGCTGCGAGTAATGTTCCCTTTAAACTGCGCACATACCTGGCCGCCTAGTTCCTGGAGCAGCCCTGCGCAGAAAAATTGCCAGAGTGTGCAAACGCACACTATTGATCTTCATTAAAATGTATATTTGCTGATATTCTTAGTTAGTGAGTTACTAGCTCAGCTATAGCCTAGTAATTTTGGTCAGGAGTGATTGCTTCCTAAAAGAGATGGGTACAGTACACTACCAGTCAAAAGTTTTAGAACACTCTTTCAAGGGGTTTTCTTCATTTTTGTATTATTTTATACATTGTAGAATAATAGTGAAGACATCAAAACTATGAAATAACACATATGGAATCATGTAGTAACCAAAAAAAGTAATAAACAAATCAATATATGTTATATATTTGAGATTCTTTAAATAGCCACCCGTTGTCTTGATGACAGCTATGCACATTCTTGGCATTCTCTCATCAAGCTTCACCTATAATGCTTTTCCAACAGTCTTGAAGGAGTTCCCACATAGGCTGCTTTTCCTTCACTCTGCGGTCCAATTCATCTCAATCCATCTCAATTTGGTTGAGTTTGGGGGATTGTGGAAGCCAGGTCATTTGATGCAGCACCTCAAAACTCTCCTCCTTGGTCAAATAGCCGTTACACAGCCTGGAGGTGTGTTGGGTCATGGTCCTGCTGAAAAATAAATAATAATCCCACTAAGCCCAAACCAGATGGAATAGTGTATTGCTGCAGAATGCTGTGGTAGCCATGCTGGTTACGTGTGCCTTGAATTCTAAATTAATCACAGACAGTGTAATCAAAAAAGCACCCCCACACCATCTCCTCCTCCATGCTTTAGAATGGGAAATACACATGTGGAGATCATCCATTCACCCACAACGCATCTCACAAAGACATGGCGGTAGTGGACTGGTTTTCCAAAGCCACCCAAATTCATTCCTCTCCCCAAGCTACCCTCCGCCAAAGAGACAGCCTGGCTCATGGTGCCGCACGTCTTCCAGGTCCACGGACTCCTAGTGGACATGGTCTCTGACAGGGGTCCTCAGTTCATGTCCCGGTTCTGGAAGGCATTCTGCACGCTCATTGGGTCATCGGCCAGCCTGTCCTCCGGGTTCGACCCCCAGTCCAATGGCCAGTCGGAGCGAGCTAACCAAGACTTGGAAATGCCTCTTCGCTGCCTGGTCTCCTCCAACCCCACCACCTGGAGCCAGCAACTAGTGTGGGTCGAATACACCCGCAAAACCCTTCCTTGCTCTGCCACAGGTATCTCAACCTTTGAGTGTTTCCTTGGCTATCAGCCCCCGCTCTTCCCTGAGCAAGAGGAAGAGGTCGGCATACCTTCGACCCAGATGTTTGTCAACCACTGTCGTCGTATCTGGAGGAGAGCCCGGTCGGCCCTTCTCAAGACAACCTCCAGGCATCGACAACAAGAGGACCACCACTGGACTCCGGCTGTCCACCCGGGATCTGCCCCTCCGGATGGAGTTCCGCAAACTTTTCCCCTGGTTTAATTAATGTCCCCTTCCCCATCTCATTAGCCCCTCTGCTGTTCGTCTTCCGTTGCCCTGTACCCTCCTTATGCATCCCACTTTTCCTGTGTCTAAAATCAAACCCATGTCTCTGAGCCTGCCTGCCTTGCCCCACTGTACCTTGCCCCACCACACTGGATTATTGACCTCTGCCTGCCCTGATCCTGAGACTGCCTGCCGTTCTGTACATTTTGGAATGACATCTACCTGCCCTTGACCTGTCGTTCTAGTAATAAACTTTTGTTACTTCGACACTGACTGCATCTGGGACTTCCCCAAAATGCTATAAAGGCCACCGGGAGGCTAAAGGGTGGCTATTTGAAGAATCTCAAATATATATATTTTTTTGATTTGTTGAACACTATTTTGGTTATTACATATGTGTTATTTCATAGTTTTGATGTCTTCACTATTATTCTACAATGTAGAAAATAGTAAAAATAAAGAAAAACCCTTGAATGAGTAGGTGTTCTAAAACTTTTGACAAGTAGTGTGCATATCTTACTGTTACCTCAAAGGGGCAGTGTCCTATTTCGAGACATGCTTGAATATGCAAATAAGCCTATAGGCAGAATATAGCATTCATTTTTGTATGATTCTCTGTATGCTAATAATAATGATAATGAATACAATTTTGCAAAGGGGTTTCTTGCATCATTATAAGACAATAACGCAATTTTCAGTCACCTTTTTGGCCAATTGTGTACAGATCATGTCTTATTTCTATAAAGCTATTTGAGCTTTCGGACAAGTAAAAAATCAGTCCTAAAATGATTAACCCTTTTACAGGCAGTTAGTTTCAATGTATGGAATCACTTGGGAGTTTCTGGATTTTGAGTGAACATCTCCTTTATTCACACATCTTCAGTTCTAATTGTCCATAAAATGGGCAATTACAAGACTTGGAAAAATTCAATCAGTTGTTTTATAATTTTAGGAACTCTTAAAAAAATATGCTCTACCTGTCACGACTTCCGCCGAAGTCGGTCCCTCTCCTTTTTCAGCCGGCGTTCGGCGGTCGGTCGCTGGCCTTCTTGCCATCGCCGATCCACCTTGCATTTTCCTTTGTTTTGTCTTGTCTTCCCACACACCTGGTTCCAATTCCATAATTACATGCTGTGTATTTAACCCTCTGTTTCCCCCATGTCCTTGTCCGGAATTGTTTATTGTAAGTGTTTGTGCATGTTTGTCTGGCGTGCGAAGGACTTTTGTCCCATTGTACATATGTATTGTTTTTGTTCACAGTGATTATATTATTAAACTGCACCATTGTAACAGTCTTTGCTCTCCTGCGCCTGACTTCTCTGCCAGTACACACTCATTACACTACCAGGCAGTTGAGTTTCCCATTAAAATAATGCAATTTAGCTAGTGAGTATTGACAATGGAGAAATATTGCTATGGGATTTTTTGTCTGTGCAAATAGAAAAATATTTTCATTTTCGTATCAGTACTTACTGTCTGCCTGTTATCTTCAATATCTTTACTATATAATAATATTATTCAGTACATATCATTTTACAGGTATTGCGAGCATAGAAACAGTAAAAACATACATTTACATATATTGGAATATTCCTATTTTGACACACAAATGTATCATAATGTTTTTTCTTCTGAAATGTAATTGCATTTGTATTTATTATGGAGCCAATGACAGCAGCTGCTATTCCTGGTGTCCAGCAAAATTAAGGCAGTTTATACAATTTTAAAAATATTACAATACATTCACAGATTTCACAACACACTGTGTGCCCTCAGGCCCCTACTCCACCACTACCACATATCTACAATACTAAATCCATGTGTAGTGCATATGTTATCGTGTGTGTGTGTCACGTTCTGACCTTTGTTCCTTTGTTTTTGTCTTTGTTTTAGTTTGGTCAGGGCGTGAGTTGGGGTGGGCAGTCTATGTTTGTTTTTCTATATCGGTTTTTGAGTTCGGCCTAGTATGGTTCTCAATCAGAGGCAGCTGTCAATTGTTGTCCCTGATTGAGAATAATACTTAGGTAGCCTGGGTTTCACTTTTGGTTTGTGGGTGTTTGTTTCCATGTGAGTGTTTGGGCCACATGGTTCTGTTTCGTTTTATTCACATCGTTTATTGTTTTGTTCCAGTGTTCAGTTTGTTTATTAAAAAGACATGAACACTTACCACGCTGCACCTTGGTCTTCCTCTCTATCTCCAGACGACATCCGTTACAGAAACACCCACCACAAAAGGACCAAGCAGCGTGGTAACGGGCAGCAGCAGCAGAAGCAGCGATCGCAGGACTCCTGGACTTGGGAGGAGATTCTGGATGGCAAGGGACCATGGTCACAAACTGGAGAATATCGCCGCCCCAAGGCTGAGCTGGAGGCAGCGAAAGCCGAGAGGCGGTGGTATGAGGAGGCAGCACGGCGGCACAGCTGGAAGCCTGAGAGGCAGCCCCAAAAATGTCTTGGGGGCGCACACGGAGAGTGTGGCGAAGGCAGGTAGGAGACCTGCGGCAACTTCCCGTGCTTACCGGAGAGAGAGGGACTGGGCAGGCACCGTGTTATGCCATGAGGCGCACGGTGTCCCTGGTGCGTGTGCATAGCCCGGTGTGGTACATCCCAGCTCCTCGTATTGGCCGGGCTAGAGTGGGCATCGAACCAGGTGCCATGAAGACGGCTCAGCTCATCTGGTCTCCAGTGCGTCACCTCGGGCCGGTGTACATGGCACCAGCCTTACACATGGTGTCCCCGGTTCGCCAGCACAGCCCAGTGCGGGCTATTCCACCTCGCCGCACTGGCCTGGCTACGGGGAGCATTCAACCAGGTAAGGTTGGGCAGGCTCGGTGCTCGAGACCTTCTGTGCGCCTTCACGGTCTGGTCTATCCGGTGCCACCTCCACACACTAGCCCTCCGGTGGCAGCCCCCCGCACCAGGCTGTCTCTCCGTCTTCTCCCTACAGATGCTCCCGCCTGTCCAGTGCTGTCAGAGCCTTCCTCCTCTCCAGCGCTGCAGCAGAAGCAGCGATCTCCCGTCTGTCCTTAGCAGCCAGAGTCTCCCGTCTGTCCTTAGCAGCCAGAGTCTCCCGTCTGTCCTGAGCTGCCAGAGTCTCCCGTCTGTCCTGAGCTGCCAGAGTCTCCCGTCTGTCCTGAGCTACCAGAGCCGCCAGTCTGTCCTGAGCTGCCAGAGCCGCCAGTCTGTCCTGAGCCGTCAGTCAGCCAGGAGCTCCCAGAGCCGTCAGTCAGCCAGGAGCTGCCAGAGCCGTCAGTCAGCCAGGAGCTCCCAGAGCCGTCAGTCAGCCAGGACCTGCCAGAGCCGTCAGTCAACCAGGAGCTGCCAGAGCCGTCAGTCAGCATGGAGCTGCCAGAGCCGTCAGTCAGCCAGGGGCTGCCAGAGCTGTCAGTCAGCCAGGAGCTGCCAGAGCCGTCAGTCAGCCAGGAGCTGCCAGAGCTGCCTGTGACGCCGGCAATGCCAGAATCGCCCTTCACCCCGACGTTGCCGGATTCTCCCACCTGTCCTGCGCTGCCGGAATCTCCCGTCCATTCGGGACCTGTGGCGTGGGTCCACAGTCCAACGTCGGCGGCGAGGGTCACCACTCTAAAGAGGCCACGGAGGCGGGCAAATAGGCGCAAAAAAACTATGGTGAAGTGGGGTCCACGTCCCTATGGTGAAGTGGAGTCCGCACATTTGGGGGGGGGGGGTACTGTCACGTTCTGACCTCAGTTCCTTTGTTTTTGTCTTTGTTTTAGTATGGTCAGGGCGTGAGTTGGGGTGGGCAGTCTTTGTTTTTCTGTGTTGGTTTTTGAATTCGGCCTAGTATGGTTCTCAATCAGAGGCAGCTGTCAATTGTTGTCCCTGATTGAGAATCAGACTTAGGTAGCCTGGTTTCCATTTTGGTTTGTGGGTGTTTGTTTCCGTGTGAGTGTTTGGGCCACACGGTACTGTTTCATTTTGTTCACATCGTTTATTGTTTGTTCCAGTGTTCCGTTTGTTTATTAAAAAGACATGAACATTTACCACGCTGCACCTTGGTCCTCCTCTCTATCTCCAGACGACATCCGTTACAGTGTGTGTTTGTATGCATTTGTCTGTGCCTATGTTTGTGTTGCTTCACAGTCCCCGCTGTTCCATAAGGTGTTTTTTTATCCGTTTTAAAAAATCGCATTTTACTGCTTGCATCAGTAACTTGATTGCTCTATGTAGTACTATGCACCTCCCATAGTTTGTTCTGTACTGGGGACTTGTTGCATGGCTTGTGGGGAATGCACGGGTGTCCAAGCTTTGTGCCAGTAGTTCATACAGACAGCTCGATGCATTCAACATGTGACTTAGGAAAATTCTCATAAATACAAGTAGTGATGAACTCCTCCACTTTGAGCCAGGAGAGATTGACATGCATATTATTAATGTTAGCTCTCTGTGTTGATCCAAGGGCCAGCCGTGCTGCCCTTTTCTGAGACAATTGCAATTTTCCCAAGTCATTTTTTGTGGTACCTGACCACACGACTGAACAGCAGTCAATCTGTGACAAAACTAGGGCCTGTAGGATCTGCCTTGTTGATAATGTTGTTAAGAAGGTAGAGCAGTGCATTATTATCCCATCTGTTTTTTCAATATGTTTTGATCATGACAGTTCACAATCCAGGATTACATCAAGCAGTTTAGTCATCTCAAGTCGCTCAATTTCCAAGTGACTTATTACAAGATATAGTTGAGGTTTAGGTTTTAGTGAATGATTTGTCCCAAATAAAATGCTTTTAGTTTTAGAAATATTTATGCTAAATTTTTCCTTGCCACCCACTCTGAAACTAACTGCAACTCTTTATTAAGTGTAGCAGTCATTTCAGTCGCTGTAGTAGCTGATGTGTATAGTGTTGAGTCATCCGCATACATACACACTCTGTCTTTACTCAAAATCAGTGGCATTAGTAAAGATTGAAAAAAGCAAGTGGCCTAAACAGCTACCTTGGGGAATTCCTGATTCTACCTTGAGTATTTTTAGAGGCTTCCATTAAAGAACACCCTCTCTGTTCTGTTAGACAAGTAAACTCTTTATCCACATTATAGCAGGGGGTGTAAAGCCATAACACATACGTTTTTCTAGCAGCAGACTATGATCGACTACATCACTACTTCATTGAAGTCTATCATCAAGACAACCCCACAATCATTGTATCATCAATTCCTCTCAGCCAATCATCAGTCATTTGTGTAGGTGCTGTGCTTGTTGAGTGTCCTTCCCTATAAGCATTGTGAAATTATTTTGTTAATTTGTTTACTGTGAAGTAGCATTGTATCTGGTCAAACAATTTTTTTGTTCAGTATTTGTGCCAGTAAAGGAGACTTTACTCTTCTTGGGTAGCGGAACTACTTTAGCTTCCCTCCAGGCCTGAGGGCACACACTTTTTAGTAGGCTTAAATTGAAGATGTGGCAATATCGTCTGCTGTTACCCTCAGTAATTTTTCATACAGATTGTCAGACTCCGGTGGCTTGTCATTGTTAATAAACAACAACAAAAAATGTCACCTCTTCCACACTGACTTTACGGAATTCAAAAGTATAATTCTTGTCTTTCATAATTTGGTCCGATATACTTGGATGTGTAGTGTCAGCGTTTGTTGCTGGCATGTCAAGCCTAAGATTGCTAATATTGCCAATAAAAAAATCCTTAAAGTGGTTGGCAATATCAGTGGATTTTGTGATGTATGAGCCATCTGATTCAATGAATGATGGAGCTGAGTTTGCCTTTTTTCCCAAAAATATTAATTTGAGGTGCTCCAAAGCTTTTTACTATCATTCTTTACATAATTTATATTTGTTTCATAGTATAGTTGTGCAGGTATATGAGGTAATTGAGGTAGCTATGTACTGTAGTGTAACGGCTTTCTTACTGGGAAGGAGTGGCGGACCAAAACGCAGCGTGGTTAGAGTTCATGTTAATTTAATAAGGTAACTCAAACATGAACAGGATACAAAACAATAAACGTGAAAACCGAAACAGTCCTGACTGGCGCATAAAACACAACGAAACAACCACCCACAAATCCCAACGCAAAACAGGCTACCTAAATATGGTTCCCAATCAGAGACAATGTCTAACACCTGCCTCTGATTGAGAACGATATCAGGCCAAACATAGAAATAGACAAACACACAACATAGAATGCCCACCCAGCTCACGTCCTGACCAACACTAAAACAAGGAAAACACAAAAGAACTATGGTCAGAACGTGACAGGTAGTGGTAAAGTGATTAGTAGAAGCGTATGTGGTGAGTGTGAAATTGTGGTGTGTATGTGTGTGTGATGGTGTGTGTGGTGTCAATATGCATGTAGTGTGTGTGTGTGTGTGTGTGTGTGTGTGTGTGTGTGTGTGTGTGTGTGTGTGTGTGTGTGTGTGTGTGTGTGTGTGTGTGTGTGTGCGTGTGCGTGTGCGTGTGCGTGTGTGTGTGTGTGTGTTGGGGTATCAGTATGTGTGAATGTGTGGGTAGAATCCAGTATGTGTGCATAAAGTCAATAGGTTTAGTGTAAAAAAAGGTAAATGTGGGTAGTCTGGGTAGCCATTTGATTATCTATTTAGCAGTCTGTCTTCTTTAGAAGTCTTATTACAATGGCTTAGAAGGTAAATGCTAAAAATAGAGCCTATTGCGTGCCTATGACGCTTTACCCATGCAGGCAAGACATCGGGAAGCTCATGCGGCTGGCAAACAAATATTACACCAGGATTTGTGTTATATAAAATGTCCATGAAATTTCAAACTGTCGTGACAGGGATATTTTTTTGGAGAGCAAGTGTGCTACAGTTTTATATGAAAGGAAGTGAGTGGGATAGTAGGCTATTCTGAGGATTCCACAGGTCTTCAGAAGAACTCGTCTACGAAACACACTCCACATCCATTGCACGTCAACATGAGTCTTTTCTTGTAAGTGTGTGCCAAAAAATGAATGAAATAAAGAAAAATTAAATCCATATTTCAAATAAAAGTGCCCCTTTTATATAATATATGAAACTGCAGGCTTACGTGAAATCCATTTGCTGCTTCCCTAGTTTTATTCCAAACGTAGGCATATTTGTCTCATATATTCATACTGATATTTTGTATGATAATAATTTCATTGTTGTAAATGCAAAAGGGTCATCACCACCATTGCAGGCGTGCATAATGATGTGAATTAGTGAGTGAAAATACCTATATGACAAGTGTTTTGAATATGTTTAAGTGTCCTCTTAATTGGATACATATATGTCCTATATGAAGAAACAATATGTTAAACATTTCAACAGGTGTATTTATGAAGAACGATAACAGTTCAGGCATGAGTGACGTTCACGTTGTTTTATTATCATTAAAGTTGAGGCCAAGTTTGACACATTGTAGCCTATTCATGATTTATGTGTTGTTGATTTTCCATTTTCCAGAGCCTTGAGTTCATCTCATTTGCTTAACACCCCCCTAAACGAAGTTGTTGAACTTTTATAAAACTGAACATTTTCTGAAATTCAATAAGATCCACACGAAGTGATAGTCTCTACAAATGAAACAATATTTCACTAATCAAACAATATTCAACAAATGAAAGGATCATGAATTCCCTTATCTCAAAGGATGCGCACGACTCTCTAATCGGTGGAAACATTGTCACTTGGAATCATCACTCATACCCAAACGTTACCCACCAGAAGGAAACCCCCCTTACCACCTGACGTCAGATGAACCGTTTAAAAGACAGGTTCGGAGGGGGGACAAGAACAACAGGAGCAGCAGAACTCAAAGAGAAGCCAATCTCAACGATTGTCTGCCCAATTGAACCACCTTTATCCATCCTCTGCCTCCCCCGAGACCCAGAAGAAGATGCTCTCGACGCGTGTCCAGTGCGCCCTAGCACTACTATCCCTAGCCCTGGCCATCAGCAGCGTCTCTGCCGCTCCGTCCGATGCCAAACTCCGCCAGCTGCTCCAACGGTCACTCATGGCACCTGCAGGCAAACAGGTAAATACCTTCAATCAGACTTTCATTATTAGAATTTGTTCTTAAACAACATATATTTCTGGCTGCAGTGGCCATATTATATGATTTTTTTCTGAGTTTGATGGCACAGCTGTAAACTACAATTTAAGTAGATTTACCTCTAGAGTCTAGCGACTATACCTTCTAGAAATGTAAATTTAAGCACATGCGTTGCCATAAAGTTAACTCTTTGGTTTTACTGGCAGGCACAGGGAAATGAATCGAGGAAATTAGTATGATGCAGGGAAGCAATCAAGAAATGAAGTATTTGAATTTATTTTGGATCCCCATTTAAATGCTGGCACTCTTCCTGGGGTCCAGCAAAATTAATGGATTTATACACAATAAAAAAAACATTACATTACTTTTCACAACATAGTTGTGTGTGCACAACTAGTAGTGGCCCGAGTGTGTGCACTCGGGCCACTACTCTACTACCACATATCTACAACACAAATCCATGTGTATGTGTGTACATGTGTGCCAGTAGTTTAAACAGACAGCTCGGTGCATTCAATATGTCAATACTTTTCACAAAGTAGTGATGAAGTCAATCTCTCTTCTACTTAGAGCCAGCACAGGTTGAAATACCAATATTTCCTCAGCACTTAATAATATGTATCAGAGCAACTAACAAAATATAAATGTATATTGTTCTATATTTTAAATCAACCTTTAAAATGAAAAACGTAAAATAGGAACGAAAGAGGTCTCTGGAATTTGGGGTATGCTGTAGTTAGCTGTCAATTACGTAGCATAGTCAGAACATACGGTAGAATGGGTAAAAAAGTACCTAATGTTTATTAATGAAAAGTGTTCTTCCCCAAAAAATGTACATGATGGGAAAGTAGTTTATACATCTCGGTTTAAGTGATCAATTCATGCGTAACAGCATTGGAAAGGTAATTTTAATAGATTTGAAGACAGCTTAAATAAATTGAAATAATGCAGATTGAATAGCCTACATCTATTTATTCTAGCAATGTGAGGGAAGAGAAAACATTCAAACACTGATTTCCTTCCTAAATGGGTATGCTACATTTTTTTTAAAGCATGTTGATTTCTTTTTATTTCAGTGGATCTTGAAAAAATAACTATTTAATCTTATTTGATCTATTTTCAGGAGCTTGCCAGGAATACACTCGTAGAGCTACTCTCAGAGCTCGCACACGTAGAGAACGAGGCGATTGAATTGGATGACATGTCTCATGGCGTGGAGCAGGAGGATGTGGATCTCGAGCTGGAGCGTGCACCCGGCCCAGTACTGGCTCCACGTGAACGCAAGGCTGGATGCAAGAACTTCTTCTGGAAAACCTTTACATCGTGTTAATTAATCTACACCTGGGCCCTTTACTGTGTGTACTACATCTCATCTCTTTTGTTTCAATCACTCATTGCTGAATCCAATGCACCATGGCCTAACCCTCCTCTTCAAAAATTTTAAATAAACACTGTTAAAACTTTAACAATCATTCTGATGTTTTTATCGCTCATTTAGATTTTTTTCCGAAAAGAAACACAAGAAAGAATGTTCTACAAATGTATGCAATTCTGCTTTGACTGTGATTTACATATTTTGGCAGACTATTTTTAATTGTTTGTTTGAATAAAATCTGTGTTTCAGAACCAATGAGTTGATTCATATATTGTTATTTTGCTCCTCTTTTAATTTAAAAAAAAATTCAGTAATAGCCTATTCCTATGAGATGCTAGCACACAGATGCTAGCAAACACATGCTTGTTTCCTCCATTTGGAATGATGTTACAGGGTTTAGTTTTACTTCAGGCGGTAATCCATTGTTGGAGTAACTGACTTTGTTGTGTTGTGGTGTGCCATAAGAAGTTTACATTTATGAAGGGTAGGCATAATGTAAACATTGACCTGACGAAACTCCAGCAGCAACAACACCTTCCTAATATTAAGTAGCACCCTGGCACTTTTGCCAACAGAACAGCCTCAATTAGTTGGGGCATGGACTCTACAAAGTGTCAAAAGCTTCCACAGGGATGCTGGCCCATGTTAACTCCAATGCTTCCCACAGTTGTGTCAAGTTGGCTGGATGTCCTTTGGGTGGAAGACCATTCTTGATACACACGTGAAACTTTTGAGCGTGAAAAACACAGCAGCGTTGCAGTTTTTGACACACAAACCGATGCGCCTAGTACCTAATAACATTACAGTTTTTTTCGATTGCTAAACGACAGTGGACACAACTGAAGTCACATGTGCAAAACTCTAACTACAGTCTGCACAGCAGCAGTTCATGTGGACCAAACTCTAGTTCGTTTTTCATTGCTTGAACACAGTTTTCAAAACTCTACACACTTATCCCATGACTTTAACCACAACCTGCACAACACTGTGGATTTACAGCACTTTGTTCAAATGCTAACACACTGCTGTCAAAACTGTGAACCACACATTCAAAACGGAATAGATTTCAGCCTTGTGCCTTTTCAAACACTGCTGATTGCAATTTCAGCTGAAAGGCAAAGCAGGTGTCTTGTTTTAGACTTGTTAGTGAACACACACACATATTACAGTATATATAGGTAGAGCTCAGAAAGACTCATTTTGGAAATGGAACAAGGAAGATGGGTTCGTGGAGGGAGAAGGGTGGCAGGGAGAGGGCGGATGCGTGGAGGAAGACAAAGAAGACAAAGAGCTGTTATTTCAGATGAAATAAGGGCTACACTTATAGACCATGTCGTGAACCATGGTCTCTTAATGAGAGAGGCAGGGTTGAGGGTGCAACCCAATCTGCAAAGATCCACAGTGGCATCTGTAATGCGAATTTTCCATCATACAAACAGGTGAGAGTTACATCCTTACAGTAAATGAAAACATTACAGGAATCTATTTTGTATTGCAATTATATAATATTTACACAGATATATATTACAGTAAGTTTGACTGTAAAATATATTTTTACAACAGGACCCAAAGGCTGCTCCCAAAAGGGGGAAGAGGAAAAATATTTTCAGATGCGCAGGAAAATGCTATTGTTGACATGGTTGTTGTCAACAATGCAATAAAACTGCGGGAGATTCAAGATAGAGTGCTGGCTGATAATGATATATTTGAACATGTTAATTCTGTCAGCACAACAACTATTGCTCGAGTCCTAAAGAAACACCAAGTTACAATGAAACTGTTATACACTGTACCGTTCGAGAGAAACAGTGAACGGGTAAAAGAGCAAAGATACCAATATGTCCAGGTAAGACGTCTGAGGTTACGTACACAGCTATACAAAATATTTACAGTTTAAAAAAACACTAGCATTTCTACAGTAAAACTGTGCACTTACTGTTTTTCAGAGAGTAATGGAGGTGGAAGCACTGGAAAGACCACATTCATTTGTATTTATCGATGAAGCTGGATTTAACCTTGCCAAAACACGGCACAGAGGAAGGAATGTTATAGGTCAAAGGGCCACTGTGGAGGTTCCAGGCCAAAGGGGGGGAAATATCACCATGTGTGCTGCAATGGCCAATGATGGTTTGCTTCTCAACACACCACTCATTGGCCCATACAACACAGAAAGGCTTATAGCTTTCCTAGAACAGTTCTATACTCAGCTAGTGCCAGCAGAACAGGGGGAGCCAGTAAGAAACCCCCAAATTTTTGTCATAGTTTGCGATAACGTTGCTTTTCACCACTCTGCAGCTGTCACAGATTGGTTTGCAGCACATCACAGATTTATGGTTTTGTACCTGCCTGCATATTCACCCTTCCTCAACCCAATAGAGGAGTTTTTCTCTGCCTGGAGGTGGAAAGTGTTTGGTCACCACCCACATGACCAAATGTCTCTTTTGGAAGCCATGCGTGCCGGATGTGAGGACACGAGTCCAGAGGACTGCCAGGCACTCCAGAAGGTTCTTCCCCAGGTGCATGGCAAGAGAAAACATTAGATGTGATGTTGAAGAAAACCTGTGGCCTGATGCTAGAGAGAGGCAGGATTAGCCCCTCAATTATTTGTTTGAATTACAGTATGTACTTTTAGTTTCTACCTTTTTTTCTCATTACTGTAATTCCGTAAATTACTACAGACTATTGAAGCAAACTGCTAATTTTCATTTACCTTAAAGAATTGTTATGTTCTAAAAATTTTAATAAATCATGTGAAATAATGTCACTCTTTTCTTTGAAGAAAATATTACTTTGTATGAAGTCACTGAAATTGTTCAAACTGTAAAGATGAAAAGTTTGTATTTTCTGTATTGGTGTTTGATGCCAGTGTTTTTACTCTCAGTGTGTTCTGAGTGACAGTGTGTGTTATCTCAGTGAGGGTTGTGCATAGTGTTTGGCTGCACTGAGCGTGTTTTGAGCCATGTGTTAAGAGTTGTGTTGCTTGGAATGAGTTTTGCAGGTGATGTGAACTGTTTAGCTCAGGTGACTGTTGGTAGTGCAGACTGTAGTTAGAGTTTTCCACATGTGACTCCAGTTGTGCCCACTGTCGTTTAGCAATCGAAAAAAACTGTAAATCAAATCAAATTGTATTTGTCACATGTGCCGAATACAACAATGAAATGCTTACTTACAAGCCCTTAACAAACAATGCAGTTTTAAGAAAAATACCTAATTTAAAAAAAAATAAAGTAACAAATAATTAAAGAGCAGCAGTGAAATATGCAAATAGTCTGGGTAGCCATTTAATTAGATGTTCAGTAGTCTTATGGCTTGGAGGTAGAAGCTGTTTAGAAGCCTCTTGGACCTAGACTACCATGTGGTAGCAGAGAGAACAGTCTATGACTAGGGTGGCTGGAGTCCTTGACAATTTTTACGGCCTTCCTCTGACACCACCTGGTATAGAGGTTCTAGATAGCAGGAAGCTTGGCCACAGTGATGATAACATACCACATTCAAAGGCACTGAAATCTTTTGCCTTGTCCATTCACCTTGTCTCAAGGTTTAGAAACAGTTTTTAACCTGTCTCCTCCCCTTCATCATCACTGATTGAAGTGGATTTAACACATGACATCAATAAGGGATCATAGCTTTCACTTGGATTCACCTGCGCAGTCTATGCCATTGGAAGAGCAGGTGTTCTTAATGGTTTGTATACTCAAAAACAACAATGTTGAAGTAAATTGTTCAAGTAAAATGGTCAAGTAAATGTTGACAAACAGCACAGAATCGCATGTCAACTAAATACGTTTCCAAAAAAATGCATTCCACAGTTCAGTATGGTCCATGTGACACACAAGTTAAACATACCATGTTTCCAAATAGAAACAGTTGTGCATATATTGTGACAACATTTTGTGACATTTTTGGTATTTGGCAAGTTTTTCTCCAGCTCTTATGAACACTTAAGTTCTGCTAGGAGCAGTAAGAACCTACCTGTCCTGTGTGTGTGTGTTTATTTCATATTTAACCAGGCAAGTCAGTTATGAACAAATTCTTATTTTCAATTACAGCTTAGGAACAGTGTGTGTGTGTGTGTGTGTGTGTGTGTGTGTGTGTGTGTGTGTGTGTGTGTGTGTGTGTGTGTGTGTGTGTGTGTGTGTGCGTGTGCGTGTGCGTGTGTGTGTGTACGTGTGTGTGTGTGTTAAATGCCGCCTTGAAAGTGTGTGTGCATCTGCGTGTGTGTGTGAAAAACAAGTTTCTAAACTGTAAAATGTGTGTGCACACATAGCTACATGCACATGTGTGCCCGTGTGTATGTCCCCTGCATGTGTGTAGACTCCACACTGACTCTTCAGAATGTGCGGGAGGAGGAGAATCACCAGGATGCTTGGTGAGATTAGGAAACGATACCAAATGGGAAGTGCACTTAATAACCCCTGACTCATTAATGGGCTTTGCTTAAGAAAGCTCTCAAACAATTAGTATTAAAGAGCAAGACACTGACAGTCTGGAACTGGAGGAAGGGGCTGCAAAATTGAAATCTAAGTAAGATTAAATATCTTAAGTCAAGGCAATATATGCTTGTTTTTTGTATGACAAGATATTTCTTCTTATCAGCCAGTTTTATGTTGGTGCATTTCACTTGTTTCAAACCTTTTTTGTCCCTAATTATCTTAATAAGATAATATAACTTGTTACTGAGATTGGATTACTGGTTCTGAGTAACTTAATGCTCGAAACTAGAATTATCAGAATTATAAAGCTGTTTGATCAACACTGACAAGTACAAAACTGCTTTGTCAAAGTCAGAATTTATTATTTCAAGCATCTTATCCTTTTCATCTCTTCACATATTAAGAACAGATAACGACCAAATGGAATCCACTGTGTTATTTTCAATCTTACACAGAGCACAGCAATCAGGTAGACAAAATACAGTACAGAATAAAGACAGTACACTTTTCATATCTGGGGAACACAGTATGAGTCATTTGAACTGTTGTACAATTCTATTACATCCCCAAGATGGTATTTGACTTGTACATAAGTTTGGCTCTTGTTGCTAATTGTGTAATAAGAGGTCAAATCAACCAGCTTTTCAGCATCCACTAACTCAGTGGCCTGTGCAAGGTGTGGGACCTCAACTTGATAAACCATGACATTTCTATCAAAGCGTATAGTTTGAAATGGTTGATATTCCAAACAATAAAGCCTAGAATCAACAAGAAATATGTTTTTAACCAGTCCAAATTCTGGCATATTACCATTCAGTACTTTGGCAAAGATCATGGACTTCTGAGTTATGTATTTATTAGAATATATTACAAGCCATTTGATTTATATCATTGAAACCTAGGAAGTCCCTCAATTTTCCACATAAATATTGTAGATCTTTAACCACTGATACAGGTCCCATCTCCCTTTCATTTGAAAGAATTGGGTGCATTGAACTGTCCTCATTTTGGCAGCTTTCATATATTTGGTTCTGATTGATCAAAGACTTGCAAATATTTTTTAAATTGAGCTTGGAAGCCCATTTAAAGAAACAATGTTTAGACTCAAACCGCATATACATATGTCTAACGATTGGACCCAGTGACTTTATCTGCAATGGCAAATGTATCATATAATGCTGTTTAGGTGTAACATTGCAGTCTGGAAAAAGCTCCTTCCAATGCTTCAAATGATTTTCAATGAGTAACTTCAACCTAGACAAAGCCGCAATGGAAAGAACAGGTGCAAATACTATCTGTACCATCTCTATTAGCTCAATTATCAGTCGTATATATGCATTGACTTCCAAACTCTCCAAAACAAAGGGCAATATCTTTTGCAGGACAAACATTTGCCCAGATGTCTGTTTTAGTTTACCATCACTTGAATTTAATGTACTAACAGAAATTGGTTATGGCCGATCTCTAACATCTAGAGGGAATAAGGGAAACCAAGAATAGCAGAATTTACTGAGTCCAGATTAATCTGTCCTGACACAAAAAGATGATTCAAACACATTTGATTTCCTATGGGGCTATGCCCTCCAGAATTACATGGATAATGTCTTGCGGAGTTTGTTGTATGATATCAAAGACTGGGAATTCAACTAGCTTGCTCCTTCTATTGATCTCATATGTTGTTCTCAGGCTGTTGCGAAGCAAGTCTGTCTGTGCCATCTATTTCATCACACTGTCTGACATGCTTCTCCAATGTAATTTTAGTATATGCATCCTCATTGAAGTGTGACTGCATGTCCTCAAAAGAACACTCAGAGTGTCTGCACTTACTGTAGGCAAGGCCCACACCCTCTTTGAACCATGCTTGTTCATGTTGTGCCAGGGTGTCTCCACAGAGAGAGACCATGGCACCATATATTGTTTTCTCTCCATTAAGAGTTAGCATTTTTGGTTTCTCTGAAAATAAGGGATGTGATTTTAGAAGAGCACCATCAACAATGTCATGAAAAAAACTTCCCCTGCACATCCGGGGTCCCTTTTCAACCATAGATAAAATCCTTGTGTGTGATAAAAACTGTTCTAGACTTTTGACTAATGGTACATAATGAAATAATTTGTCTTTGATGAAAATGTATTTTGAGCCTCCATCCTGCCTATGGTTCGAGCAATTGGAATTTCCTCTACGTCCAAACAGCTAAACTGCTTCTTAATAACACTGTCCTGTCTAAATGTTGTTGCAAGCAAAAGGGTCAATGAAATTGTCAAATATATTGGATCTTTTTCAAGTTGACCTGATGTGCTTCCTGAATGCTTCTTTAGCATCACCTCAATCTGCTTCCTGCGGTTGTCCAATAGTGATGATTGATACTGCTGTACCCCAGCAACAATGTCATTCACACCTTTTGAAAATGAGAGAGAGAGAGACAGAGAGAGAGAGAGAGAGAGAGAGAGAGAGAGAGAGAGGATGTCATCAATCATGGAGGATGGAACATACCATCTTGTATACCTATGATATTCAAATTTGTTAATGACATATTTATTAACATAAGGGATCAACAATAGTAAGGTGGACAACCTAGCGCTGAGAATGAACTCAACCATCACTGAACCACTACAAAATGCTCTGCATAATGTAACAAACCAAATGCTGTGCTCTGTTCAGAAAAAAAGTATCTTACCTGTGAGAGACGATACTTGGCTCCAGCATTTATCACAAAAGCAGTGGCATGTGTTGTCAAATCCTAAAAAATGTTGACTTTGAATGTAGTGTCCTGAGGCTGGACATTACTAGTTCATGACAAGTATAATGTTTGTGACAAGAGAAGTGGTTGCAAAGACTGACAATGAATGCTATTAGTAAATCTAAGTACTTAAAGAAATATGGTAAATTTCAGTAGATTGCCACCAACCGAGTAACTTACTTGTGTCACTGTGACAGCTCCATGTTGGTCAATGCCCCATTGCGCTTCATCTGAGTCAGATGTATGCAGTTGCTGATCAGTGATGCTGGACTTAGGTAAAAGCTGATCGGGTTGAATGTTGTCTTGTGTACCACACATCAAAGAAACAGATTATTATTTGAAATTGTATTTAGTTATACAAATAGAGCTATTTAAGCGTTTTGTTCCTATTCTTCATTGATTATTTTCACATTAACCCAGCTTTAGCCGTAAGAGTCATTATTGCTAAAATGATCAAATAGCCTATGGACTTTGGTCGATGTATCGTCCGTTCATTAAATTATTATTTTTTAAATCCAGAGATTTAAAAAAATGCTAGCTAGCTACTTATTTGTTCTGGTGGTACTTGGCTTTCCTCTGATGGCTGTTCATCTGGTCGGGTGAAATCAAGTAGGTGTTGAAGGTGGTTTCTCTTTACACGATGATAGAAGGAATTGTACACTCTATATTCAACCAGAAACCAGAAATCAGGGCTGCGACTGTGCAATCTATTGACATGACTCAATAACAGTTTCAATGAAAAAGCATTAAAAACACAGCAGATAATGTACCCCCAAAGCATCTTGAATGTACCTAAAAGAAAACGCAAGCAAAACGTTCCCACTGCTTTCGATGAAAAGGGCGGAAAGAACTGAAAATGTATTTATAATACGACCAAGTAATTTGATTGGAGTAGAGAACATCAGCACTGGAGCTTTGAACTATACATGTATCACTCCGCTTTACAGGTGTTGACTGTTAATTACATTAACGATCATTATCTATCTTAAATTGTAACAAACTTCGCACCACAAAGATGAACATGTTTCCACAAATAACATGTGAGTTAAATTATGAATGGTTGCCAGGAGAGGACAGTAACGTGTAGACCTACACAAAGTAGCAGTCGCAAGCTAGTGTGTAGGAAAATGTATATGTGGTGCTTTGCAACAATCCAGTCCCAGACCAGTTGGGGAACTATGTGTCCCAGTTCAGTTATGGAACTATGTGTGTTGGCGGAGCCAAATAAATGATTAAATAAATAAACAAATCATAATCTGTTGTCACTTATTACTGTTAACTAATAAATCATGCTTGTAGAACTGTTGTATAAAAGCAACATCACAGTCGAGGTCGTGCTGTTATACTGAATATTATTATCTTCTGCCTGTGGACTCGTACCTACGACCGAATCACAGCCGTGCTGATATTTAGCACTCCCTCTCGTGTGATATTGCTTAACTGATGTATGTTCATCACATTATCTAGATACATAAGGGAGGCCTATAACTAAAAAGTCAAAGACGGTCCAAGTCTTTGAGTCATCTAACAACACCATGAATGAAGATGGAATGGATGACACATATCCAGGCATGGATCATATATCAACCTCAGTATTGAAAGGTAATGTTCATTAGTTTATCCCCGTCTACCTTTCTCCTTAGCAAGAGATATCTTTCCCGGGCCAGAGCACTTCTTCAGAAGGAGAACAATTTGGAGATTTACTCATGGTGTAAATGAGGTAATGTTAGATTTTGACATTTGGGAGACATTTAGTCTAACCATGCAGACAGTGTTGACATCCTGTTTTCAAAGTAGCATTTCCTGGCCATCATTACAAAACATATATCTAAAGATGTAGTTGTTTTGGTGTTTGCTGTTAGGTTGTTGTTACAGTGTGGTGCTCTTTTTTCTTTATAATTACCATTGCATAAGATGCACAGGGTCAGGGAATCAGACCTGTGTAGACCAGGCTCCTCCTCCAGGACCTGTGATTTTAGCCCCACTCCCTTCCACTCTCCACCCCCCCCCCCCTTCCTCCACCCTCCTGTCCCCTCCATCCCACCACCCCTCTCCAAACCCAAGAGTCCAACATGGTGCCAACCATACAGCTTGTCAGCCCACAGTATGTCTTATACACAGACACAGAGTTGGAGCAATCAAGAAGCACATTTTTTTAACAGTGTGCTGGACAAGGAGACTATATCCTTTCTGAAGATCTTTGCTGTCGGTTAATCAGGAATACAGTAACAAGCATGATTTCCATTAAGGGAGCAGTAGGGGATGACTTCCAGTATCCATGCAGCCGTGAACTCACTGTAATGGCGAAGCGTCTCATAGAATACTACCCAATGCTGCGGGACAGATCTACAACCAGTGGAGCTGAGTGTGTAAGTCACTACTCAGGTATTCAACATGTTTCCAAACGCAGCACTGTTGGATACCTGGCAGCCAAAGTGCAAACATCTGACTCTCAAAATAGGAGGGATGTGCTTCATCCAGATCAATCAGGGCAACATGTGTCTGCTTGTATTTTCATTTCTGGATTAGATTTTGTTTAAACTTCTTACGGCTTAAATCCTGCTAATGCAATCGATATGACAACAGCCAGTGAAAGTGCAGGTCGCCAAATTCAAACAACAGAAACATCATTCCTCAAACATACAAGTATTTTACACCATTTTAAAGATTAACTTGTTATTAATCCCACCACAGTGTCCAATTTCAAAAAGGCTTTACGACAAAAGCACACCAAATGATTATGTTAGGTCAGTACCTAGTCACAGAAAAACAGCCATTTTTTCCAGCCAAAGAGAGGAGTCACAAAAAGCAGAAATAGGGATAAAATTAATCACTAACCTTTGGTGATCTTCATCAGATGACACTCATAGAACTTCATGCTACACAATACATGAATGTTTTGTTCGATAAAGTTCATATTTATTTCCAAAAATCTCAGTTTACATTGGCGCATTATGTTCAATAATGTTTTGCTTCCAAAACATCCGGTGACTCTGCAGAGCCACATCAATTTACAGAAATACTCATAGTAAACATTGATAAAAGATACAAGTGTTATGCATGTAACTTTAACTTCTCCTTAATGCAACTGCTGTGTCAGATTTAAAAAAAACTTTACGGAAAAAGCACACCATGCAATAATCTGAGTACGGCGCTTAGACACAAAATCAAGCCATACAGATACCCCCCATGTTGTGGAGTCAACAGAAGTCAGAAATAGCATTATAAATATGCACTCCCAGGAACCCCAGTTCCACAATAAATGTTTATTTTGTTTGATAAAGTCCATAATTTATGTCCAAATACCTCCTTTTTGTTTGCGTGTTTAGTTCACAAATCCAAAATCACAAATAGGCAAAGAGTTTGGAAAGGCAAAGAGTTGAAAAGCTCAAACCTCAGACTTCCCACTGCCAGGTTGGATTTTTTTCTCAGGTTTTTGCCTGCCATATGAGTTCTGTTATACTCACAGACATCAATCATTCAAAACGTTTTAGAATCTTCAGAGTGTTTATCCAACTCTACTAATAGTATGCATATCTTAGCTTCTGGGCCTGAGTAGCAGGCAATTTACTCTGGCCAGCTTATTCATCCAAGCTACTCAATACTGCCCCCCAGCCAGAAGAAGTTAATGTGATTTATAATACAAACAATTTGTTGTTTGTTAGGAATCTGTGAAGAAGCAGCTTTTGAAAAGGATTCAGTATGTGACATCCCCCAAAAAGATGCAGGGAGCGACCCCTTCAAGAAAGAGGCCACGAAGCCTTAGATTTCAGAACAGCCAGGAGATGTCCGCTGATGAGACTGACGAATCCACCTCATCAACCCTGATCTTGGAGAGATCCCCACAATCTAGATGCAGCACCCCAGAGGTTGAACAGTTGGGTGGTAAGTACACAAATTGAAATAGTGGATAGTGTTTCTGTATAAATGCAACTTCTACTACTACTCTAAGTGAGGGACTAGAAACAAAGTGACTATTTAGTCTTCAGTGTTTCCTGTGGAATGAGAGTTTTGGAGGGTAGTACCAGCGGAATCACTGGACTTAATTTCAGTCTACATTTTAATGTTAATAGTTCGGGTTTGTTAAGTTTTCTGGCATCAGATACTATTGAGAGCCTACAGAACCAGGTGAGACATTATAAAACTCTATAGGAGATGTACAAAGGATGTTACTGGCTCAGTTGACAATGGAGAATCCCATGAATGGATACATTTTTGTTTAAAGTTTTACTCAAATTCGCTTTGTTAAAATCACCAGCTACAATAAATGCGGCATCAGGATATGTGGTTTCCAGTTTGCACAAAGTCCAGTGTAGTTTCTTGAGGGCTGTCGTGGTTTTGGCTTGAGGGGGAATATACACGGCTGTGACTATAACTAAAGATAATTCTCTTGGGAGGTAATACGGTCTGCATTTGATTGTGGGGTATTCTAGGTCGGGTGAACAAAAGGACTGTACGTTTCTGTATGTTTCTGTGGTTAATCATAAAACATATAGCACTGCCTTTCTTCTTCCCAGACAGTTCTTTATTCCTGTCTAAACAATGTACGGAGAACCCAGCTGGTTGTATGGACGGGGACAGTATATCTGGAGAGAGCCATGATTCCGTGAAGCATAGGATGTTACAGTCCCTGATGTCTCTCCAGAAGGAGATCCTCGCCCTGAGTTCGTCTACTTTATTATCCAGAGACTGAACATTAGCAAATAATATTCTCAGAAGCGGGGGACGTTGTGCATGTCTCCTGAGTCGGACTAGAAGTCCACTCCGAATGCCATTCTCCACCGGCGGCATCTTGGAGCAGCCTCTGGAAAAAGTTCAGTGGGGGGTACGAACAAAGGATCCAATTCAGGAAAATGTATTCCTGGTCGTATTGCTGATGAGTTACCATCACTCTGATATCCAAAAGTTATTTCCTGCTGTATGCGATAACACCAAAAACGTTCTGGGCTAATAATAATAAATAACACACAAAAATACTGCAAAGTTGCTTGGGAGCAAGAAGCAGAGCTGCCATGTCTTCTGCATCACTGGCAGCATCAGGGGTAAATCTCTAGTAGGTTGAACGGTGAAAGATAACTAACTCATTTTCACAATTGTTTGTAATTAGTGCAGTCAGACACAGAACACCACAAGGGCATGATGACAAACATTAGTGAAAAATAAAGTTTTCCAAAGAACCTTGCCTAGAGAAGTTCTGAGATTACTGTGTGTTGGTCATTTAAAGTAAACATCGTCATCATCCAAGTTGGTTGGCATGCCCCATCTACCTAGCGGGAAGGTACAGTGCATTCGGAAAGTATTCAGACCCCTTGACTTTTTCCACGTTTTGTTACATTGCAGTCTTAATTAAAATGGATTAAATACTTTTTTCTCCTCCTCAAACAGGTTTTTAGAAATATTTGCAAATGTATTAAAAATCTAAATCCTAAACATAACATTTCTATAAGTATTCAGACCCTTTACTCAGTACTTTGTTGAAGCACATTTAGCAGAAATTACTTCATGGGTACGACGCTACAAGCTTGGTACACCTGTATTTGAGGAGTTTCTCCCATTCTTCTCTTCACATCCTCTCAAGCTCCTTCAGGTTGGATAAGGAGCATTGCTGCACAGCTATTTTCAGATCTCTCTATAGTTGTTAGATCAGATTCAAGGGGCTCTGGATGGGCCCCTCAAGAACATTCAGACACTTGTCCCGAAGCCACTCCTGCATTGTTTGGGCTGTGTGCTTAGGGTCATTGTCCTGTTGGAATGTGAACCTTCACCACAGTCTGAGGTCCTGAGGACTCTGTAGCAGGCTTTAATCAAGGATCTCTCTGTACTTTGCTCTGTTCATCTTTCCCTTGATCCTGAAAAACATCCCCATAGCATGATGCTGCCACCACCATGCTTCACCATAATGATGGTGCTAGGTTTCCTCCAGATGTGACGCTTGTCATTCAGGCCAAAGAGTTCAACTTTGGTTTGATCAGACCAGAGAATATTGTTTCTCATGGTCTGAGTCTTTAGTTGTCTTTTGGCAAACTCCAAGTGGGCTGTCATGTGCCTTTTACTGAGGAGGGGCTTCCGTCTGGCACCTCTACAATAAAGGCCTGATTGGTAGAGTGCTGCAGAGATGGTCATCCTTCTATAAGGTTTTCCCATCTCCATGGAGGAACTATTGAGCTCTGTCAGAGTGACTATCGGGTTCTTGGTCACCAGAAGGCCAAACTTCTTCCATTTAAGAATGATGGAGGCCACTGTGTTCTTGAGGACATTCAATACTGCAAACATTGGTACCCTTCCCCAGATTGGTACCCCAAAATGTGGTACCCTTCCCCAGATCTGTGCCTCGACACAATCCTGTCTCGGAGCTCTACTGTAAGAACTGACGCTGGAGATGAGAAGCAGGTACAGGGAGTCAAACATTTAATTAGGAACAGACATGGAACAAGACAGGAACAGCGCCAGCACACGGGTAACACAATGACATACTCCAATGCATGTGGAAGTGGGGAACAGAGCAGGGGGACAGACAGATGTAGGGAAGAAAATAACACAGGGGATTGAGTCCAGGTGAGTCCAAATGATCACTGATGCGTGTGATGAGTGAAGCAGATGTGCGTAATGATGTTGGCAGGTGTGCGTAATGCCGGGGAGCCTGGCGCCTTTGAGTGCCAGGGAGGGGAGCTGGAGCAGGCATGACAGTACCTCCCCCTCTAGGTGCTCCACCCGACGTCCCACCAGGGCGAGCCTAACGGGCCGACCGAGGCCTGGGCACTGGACCAGCCGGTTGGTGCGTAAAGGCCTACAATTGCCTGGCCTTTGAGTGCCAGGGAGGGGGAGCGGGAACAGGCGTGACATTTACAGACAATTCCTTAGACCTCATGGCTTGGTTTCGGCTCTGACATGCACTGTCAGCTGTGGGATCTTATATGGACAGGTGTGTGCCTTTTCAAATCATGTCCAATCAATTGAATTTACCACAGGTGGACTCCAATCAAGTTGTACAATCTCAATGATGATCAATTGAAGCAGGATGCACACTCTGTACTACTATATACAATCTCTATATGCACTATATTACTCCCAATAATTTATTACTGAACCAAGGCTTCAGCACCCAGTGCCATCTTCATGGTCACATCAGTGAGAGTATCTCTCAGCTCAGGCATTTAGGGGTGCACTATAAAAAACATAATCTGATACCTCAACAGCCTGTAATTAATTTAACTACTGAAAACAGGATATATGACAGACTGTTTCTTTAAAGGGAAGTTACTACAATCAGCTTTTTCATCCACACAATTTTATGATGCATAAAATTGAGCACAGAGCCATGCAGTCTCTATAAACAAATATTAGCAGTAGAATGGCCTTTCCAAAGAGCTCAGTGACTTTCAATGTGGCACCGTCATAGGATGTCATCTTTCTAACAAGTCAGTTCGTCAAATGTCTGCCCTGTTAGTGCTTTTATTGTGGAAACTTCTAGGAGCAACAACAGCTCAGCCGCAAAGTGATAGGCCACACAAGATCGCAGAATGGGACCGCCAAGTTCTGAAGCGCGTAGCACGTAAAATGAGTCTGTCCTTGGTTGCAACACTCACTATCGAGATCCAAACCACCTCTGAAAGCAACTTCAGCACAAGAACTGCTTGTCGGGAGCTTCATGAAATGGGTTTCCATGGCCGAGCAGCCGCACACATGCTCACCATGTGCAATGCCAAGCGATGTCTGAATTGGTGTAAAGCTCGCCACCATTGGACTGTGGAGCAGTGGAAACACGGTTTTGCGGATGCCAGGAGAACGCTACCTGTCCAAATGCATAGTGCCAACTGTAAAGTTTGGTGGAGGAGGAATAATGGTCTGGAGCTGTTTTTCATGGATCGGGCTAGGCCCCTTCCAGTGAAGGTCAATCTTAAAGCTACAGCATATAATATTCTAGACGATTCTGCGTTTTCAACTTTGTGGCAACAGTTCGGGAAAGGCCCTTTCCTGTTTCAGCATGACAATGCCCTCCCACACAAAGCGAGGTCCATACAGAAATGGTTTGTCGAGATCGGTGTGGAAGAACTTGACTGGCCAACACAGAGCCCTGACCTCAACCCCATGAAACACCTTTGGGATTAATTGGAACGCCGACTGCGAGCCAGCCCTAATTGCCCTCCATCAGTGCCCGACTTCAATACTGCTCGTGGCTGAATGGAAGTAAGTCCCTGCAGCAATGTACCAACATCTAGTGGAAAGCCTTCCCAGTAGAGTGGAGACTGTTATTGCAGCAAAGGGGGGACCAAATCCATATTAATGCCCATTATCTGGGGAATGAGATGTTCAACGAGCAGGTGTCCATCTACTTTTGGTCAGTGTAGCTGGATCTACAAAACAGATAGTCTGGGGCGTGGATTTGTCTCAACAGAGCACTATTTTTACGAGAAAACATCTGACAAAGTTTGAATATGAAGTGCAATAGCCCTTTAATTCTCTATTCCCATAGAACTGCCAGACTGGCTGGTTCTGAATCCACGAGCTGAGATCTTTCTCTCAGATGGGGAAGCAGCTAGGAGATTAATTATTTCCTACATCCGTCTCAGCAGTCCAGTTAGAAGAGGACAAACAATTTGTCACTCTCCTGACGTTAAAGACGGGAGAACATTGGAGAGGTCGCTGCTTGCTGTGAGTTGTCCTTTGGAGTGTTTGATTGGAACATTAGAAGTTAATGGCTTGACATCGCAGGGAATAACCACCTCCAGATTGGGTCTAAAGCCTCCTCTGTCAAGCGCAACCATTGAATAACGAGACCAGAAATAAAGGGCGTTCTCAAAATGGTTGACTCTACTCTGCAGTACATTGGCTTTACAGAGTAAGAGTAATCTAATGATATTCATAACATAGGGGAAAATACGGAGGAGTATTTTTGGATTTATATGTATTTTTAAAAAGAGGTAGTTAATTAAATACACTTGGTTTTGCCAGAGATTATATTTACAAATACATTTTAATTATTTCAGTTTTTCTGTTTTCATCCATTCAATTTTAAATGAAAGGCTTGGATAGTTTCATCCATTTAACCCTCCAATTCAGAATGACAAGTTCACTGGTGGATCCGCTCCAGACGTGGTCTTTCAACTGTCTTACAGTAGAACCTCAAAGACACGAACCTTAGGGTTACGGACTTAACGGTCAACTGAATAGACATTATCAAACAGGGACATGTATTCAATAAAATAAAAGAATAGGTTACAGACAAACCTACATTTTGTTTACATGTGCTAAAACTGGAGAAGACAAAACTCTCCTTTAGATGGACGGGCTGTGTCTGTGAGTGGGGACACAATCCTGGGGAAGGGGAAAGTCTAGAGCCCACACAATCATCTAACGACCAGCTGATATCTAAAGGGAAAACCCAGCCTAAAACCCCAAACAGCAAATGCAGGTGTAGAAGCACGGTGGCTAGGAAAAACTTAGAAAAGCCAAAACCTAGGAAGAAACCTAGAGAGGAACCAGGCTACTGATTATAGAACATGGCCAAGATGTTCAAATGTTCATAAATGACCAGCATGTTAATAATAATAAGGCAGAACAGTTGAAACTGGAGCAGACAGCATAGGTTTGGGGAAGCAAAGAAACAATCATTAGCTCACTACAGGGAAAAAAAGTACATCAATGGAATGGAACACTTTTTCTACTGATAGAATGAAAGTAGAACAACTACCGTTAGGAAATCAGACTAAACCGCAGACTTATATTTTGGTGAAGAAAGAAAAGTTTAGAAAAAAAAACATTGGAATGGAACACTTTTCTAGTGTTGTTACCTTCATGCCTCCGATTTGAAGTCATCGCTCTCAAACTCACACACACGCACACACACACACACACACACACACACACACACGCACACGCACACACACACACACACACACACACACACACACACACACACACACACACACACACACACACACACACACACACACACACAGAGAGAGAGAGACCAACATGAATATGCATGTCCAGGCCTGTCATGGTCGCTGGTAATGAGGTTATTACTGCAGAGGGCTCGGAGCTCAATCAGAGGTCTGCATGTCTCAGTGATGTTTAGAAATGGCTAGCAGAGACGTCAGTCTCCGTTTATATCCATCATTATCTCGCACCGGGCTGCAGCGGGCCGGGGCCACAGATGATGAACCCCCTCCGGTGAACTGCAGGGGGCGGAGCATCGGGCAGCCGGCCTCTCAGGGCCCGCAGCCACGATTCCCGTTCAGCTGATTAGGCCTGCCAGGAAACTAAGGGAGACTGTACTGTTGTACTGCCCACATGTACACACACAAACTTTATGCTTGTACACATGGATGACACACACGCACATATACACATATAGACATTGACGACACACGCATACAGTGCATTCAGAAAGTATTCAGACCCTTGACGCTTTCCACATTTTGTTATGTTGCAGCCTTATTCTAAAATGGATTCAATTGTTTTTTCCCCTCATTAATCTACAAACAATACCCCACAATGACAAAGCAGAAACAGGTTTTTGACATTTTTGTAAATATGTAAAAATGTAAAAATTTATATCACATTTATGTTATATATTCAGACCCTTAACTGAGTACTTTTTTGAAGCACTTTTGGCAGTGATTACAGCCTCAAGACTTCTTGGGTATGACACTACAAGCTTGGCAAAGCTGTATTTCTGTAGTTCCTCCAAATTCATCTCCGCAGAACCTCTTTAGCTCTGTCAGGTTTGATGAGGAGCGTCACTGCACAGCTATTTTCAGGTCTCTCCAGAGATGTTGATCGGGTTTAAGTCCGAACTCTGGCTGGGTCACTCAAGGACATTCAGAGACTTGTCCATGACCCTCTCATGCGTTTATCTTGGCTGTAAAGTGAGTGTGGGAAAAGTGACAAAAGGTATGTTGACAATCAACAATGACAAGCCACTGGGGTCTGACAACTTTGATGGAAAATGACTGAGGATAATAGTGGACGATATTGCAACCCCTTTTTGACATAGGGTAGCCTAGTGGTTAGAGCGTTGGACTAGTAACCGAAAGGTTGCAAGTTCAAATCCCAGAGCTGACAAGGTACAAATCTGTCGTTCTGCCCCTGAACAGGCAGTTAACCCACTGTTCCTAGGCCGTCATTGAAAATAAGAATTTGTTTTTAACTAACTTGCCTAGTAAAATAAATAAAAAATATCTTAAATTCAAGCCTACTAGAAAGTGTGTGCCCTCAGACCTGTCCCCTACCTAAGAATAGTAAAGCCCCCTTAACTTCTTTGGGACAGGGGCAGTAATTTCACGGCCGGATGAAAAATGTGTCCTAAGTAAAGCATGTCCTGCTACTCAGAAAAAGAAGCTAAGATATGCATATTATCAGTAGATTTGGATAGGAAACCCTCTGAAGTTTCTAAAACTGTTTGCATCATGTCTGTGAGTATAACAGAACTTATTTGGCAGGCAAAACCCTGAGGACAAACGGTTCAGATTTTTTTTTCTGAGGTCACTCTCTTTTCAATGGGCTTTCATTGGGAATCCATATTTCTAATCGACATTCCTGCAGTTTCTAGCACTTCCATTGGATGTCAACAGTCTTTAGAAATTGGTTGAGGTTTTTCCTTTGAGAAATTAAAAGTAACACTGTTCAGAATGAGGCTCGAGTCTAGTGTACTCTTTGTTTGAAGCGTGTGACCTGAAAAGCACGCTCCACTTTGTTTTCCTCCAGTATTGAACACAGATCATACCGTCTTCAATTGTATAGATTATTTACGTAAAAAATATCTAAAGTTGTATTAGGAAAGTAGTTTGACATGTTTGGACAAAGCTTACAGGTAACTTATGAGACATTTTGTAGTCATGTTGAGCGACTTGTAACCAATGTTTTTTCTGGATCAAGTGCACCAAATAAATTGACATTTTGGATATATATCGACAGAATTAATCGAACAAAAGGACCATTTGTGATGTTTATGGGACATATTGGAGTGCCAACAGAAGGAGCTCGTCAAAGGCATGAAATATATCTTTGTTTCTGCGTTTTGTGTTGCGTCTGCAGGGTTGAAATATGCTTTTCTCTCTTTGTTTACTGGGGTGCTAACCATAGATAATAGCATTGTTTGCTTTTGCCGAAAAGCCCTTTTGAAATCTAACACATTGGCTGGATTCACAACAAGTGTAGCTTTAATTTGGTATCTTGCAAGTGTGATTTCATGAAAGTTTAATTTTTATATTAATTTATTTGAATTTGGCGCTCTGCAATTTCACTGGATTTGGCCAGGTGGGACGCCAGAGAGGTTTAACAGGCTCAAATAGCCGACCAATCAGCCTGTTATACCAACCCTTAGAGAACTTTTGGATAAAAAGGTGTTTGACCAGTTACAATTCTATTTTACAGTAAACAAATTGAAAACAGACTTTCAATATACTTTATAGGGATGGGCATTCTACAAAAACAGCATTTACACATATGACCGATGATTGGCTGAGAGAAAAAGATTGTGGTTTTGCTAGACTTCAGTGCGGCTTTTGACATTATTGATCATAGTCTGTTGCTGGAAAAAATGTATGTGTTTTGGCTTTACACCCCCTGCTATATTATGGATAAAGAGTTACCTGTCTTACAGAACACAGTTAATATTCATTATTTAGTGTCTCCAACAAAATCAAGGTCGATTCAGGAATTCCCCAGGGCAGCTTTCTCGGACCATTACTTTTTTCAATCTCTACTAACGACATTGAATAAAGCCAGTGTGTCAATTTATGTTGATGACTCAACACTATGCACATCAGCTACCATAGCGACTGAAATGACAGCAACAGCTGAGGAGACTAAACTGCGTGGAGAAACGCTGGATTGTAAACTGTCATAGTCAAAACATATTGATACAACAGTAGCTAGGATGGGGAACATTCTGCTTATAATAAGGAGCTGCTCTGCATTCTCAATAGCACTATCAACAAGGCAGGTCCTACAGAGCCAAGTTTTGTCACACCTGTACTCCTGTTCAGTATTGTGGTCAGGTGCCACAAAGAGCGGCATAGGAAAAATGCAATTGGTTCAGAACAGGGCATCACGGCTGGCCCTTGTATGTTCATAAAGAGTTAACATTAATAATATGCATGTCAATCTCTCCTGGCTCAAAGTGGCGGAGAGATTGACTTCATCACTACTTGTATTTGTGAGAGGTTTTGACATGTTGAAAGCACCGAGCTGTCTGTTTAAACAACTAGCACACAGCTCAGACACCCATGCATACCCCACAAGACATGCCACCCGAGGTCTCTTCACAGTCCCCAAGTCCAGAACAGACTATGGGAGGTGCACAGTAACACACTACATGGCTAAATGGAACCCTATTCCACATGAAGTAACTCATGCCAGCAGTAAAATTTGATTTAAAAAAACAGATAAAAATGGAACAGCAGGGATTGTGAAGCAACACAAACATAGATATATGCAAACAAACACACAATAACAAACATACTATAAAGACATCGATTTTGTGATATAGATACATTTACATTACATTTAAGTCATTTAGCAGACGCTCTTACCCAGAGCGACTTACAAATTGGTGAATTCACCTTCTGACATCAGTGGAACAGCCACTTTACAATAGTGCATCTAAATCATTTAAGGGGGGGTGAGAAGGATTGCTTTATCCTATCCTAGGTATTCCTTGAAGAGGTGGGGTTTCAGGTGTCTCCGGAAGGTGGTGATTGACTCCGCTGTCCTGGCGTCGTGAGGGAGTTTGTTCCACCATTGGGGGGCCAGAGCAGCGAACAGTTTTGACTGGGCTGAGCGGGAACTGTACTTCCTCAGTGGTAGGGAGGCGAGCAGGCCAGAGGTGGATGAACGCAGTGCCCTTGTTTGGGTGTAGGGCCTGATCAGAGCCTGGAGGTACTGCGGTGCCGTTCCCCTCACAGCTCCGTAGGCAAGCACCATGGTCTTGTAGCGGATGCGAGCTTCAACTGGAAGCCAGTGGAGAGAGCGGAGGAGCGGGGTGACGTGAGAGAACTTGGGAAGGTTGAACACCAGACGGGCTGCGGCGTTCTGGATGAGTTGTAGGGGTTTAATGGCACAGGCAGGGAGCCCAGCCAACAGCGAGTTGCAGTAATCCAGACGGGAGATGACAAGTGCCTGGATTAGGACCTGCGCCGCTTCCTGTGTGAGGCAGGGGCGTACTCTGCGGATGTTGTAGAGCATGAACCTACAGGAACGGGCCACCGCCTTGATGTTAGTTGAGAACGACAGGGTGTTGTCCAGGATCACGCCAAGATTCTTAGCGCTCTGGGAGGAGGAAACAATGGAGTTGTCAACCGTGATGGCGAGATCATGGAACGGGCAGTCCTTCCCCGGGAGGAAGAGCAGCTCCGTCTTGCCGAGGTTCAGCTTGAGGTGGTGATCCGTCATCCACGCTGATATGTCTGCCAGACATGCAGAGATGCGATTCGCCACCTGGTCATCAGAAGGGGGAAAGGAGAAGATTAATTGTGTGTCGTCTGCATAGCAATGATAGGAGAGACCATGTGAGGTTATGACAGAGCCAAGTGACTTGGTGTATAGCGAGAATAGGAGAGGGCCTAGAACAGAGCCCTGGGGGACACCAGTGGTGAGAGCGCGTGGCGAGGAGACAGATTCTCGCCACGCCACCTGGTAGGAGCGACCTGTCAGGTAGGACGCAATCCAAGCGTGGGCCGCACCGAGATGCCCAACTCGGAGAGGGTGGAGAGGAGGATCTGATGGTTCACAGTGTCGAAGGCAGCTGATAGGTCTAGAAGGATGAGAGCAGAGGAGAGAGAGTTAGCTTTAGCAGTGCGGAGCGCCTCCGTGATACAGAGAAGAGCAGTCTCAGTTGAATGACTAGTCTTGAAACCTGACTGATTTGGATCAAGAAGGTCATTCTGAGAGAGATAGCGGGAGAGCTGGCCAAGGACGGCACGTTCAAGAGTTTTGGAGAGAAAAGAAAGAAGGGATACTGGTCTGTAGTTGTTGACATCGGAGGGATCGAGTGTAGGTTTTTTCAGAAGGGGTGCAACTCTCGCTCTCTTGAAGACGGAAGGGACGTAGCCAGCGGTCAGGGATGAGTTGATGAGCGAGGTGAGGTAAGGGAGAAGGTCTCCGGAAATGGTCTGGAGAAGAGAGGAGGGGATAGGGTCAAGCGGGCAGGTTGTTGGGCGGCCGGCCGTCACAAGGAGCGAGATTTTATCTGGAGAGAGAGGGGAGAAAGAGGTCAGAGCACAGGGTAGGGCAGTGTGAGCAGAACCAGCGGTGTCGTTTGACTTAGCAAACGAGGATCGGATGTCGTCAACCTTCTTTTCAAAATGGTTGACGAAGTCATCTGCAGAGAGGGAGGAGGGGGGGGGAGGGGGAGGAGGATTCAGGAGGGAGGTGAAGGTGGCAAAGAGCTTCCTAGGGTTAGAGGCAGATGCTTGGAATTTAGAGTGGAAGAAAGTGGCTTTAGCAGCAGAGACAGAGGAGGAAAATGTAGAGAGGAGGGAGTGAAAGGATGCCAGGTCCGCAGGGAGGCGAGTTTTCCTCCATTTCCGCTCGGCTGCCCGGAGCACTGTTCTGTGAGCTTGCAGTGAGTCGTCGAGCCACGGAGCGGGAGGGGAGGACCGAGCTGGCCTGGAGGATAGGGGACATAGAGAGTCAAAGGATGCAGAAAGGGAAGAGAGGAGGGTTGAGGAGGCAGAATCAGGAGATAGGTTGGAGAAGGTATGAGCAGAGGGAAGAGATGATAGGATGGAAGAGGAGAGAGTAGCGGGGGAGAGGGAGCGAAGGTTGGGACGGCGCGATACCATCCGAGTAGGGGCAGTGTGGGAAGTGTTGGATGAGAGCGAGAGGGAAAAGGATACAAGGTAGTGGTCGGAGACTTGGAGGGGAGTTGCAATGAGGTTAGTGGAAGAACAGCATCTAGTAAAGATGAGGTCGAGCGTATTGCCTGCCTTGTGAGTAGGGGGAAGGTGAGAGGGTGAGGTCAAAAGAGGAGAGGAGTGGAAAGAAGGAGGCAGAGAGGAATGAGTCAAAGGTAGACGTGGGGAGGTTAAAGTCGCCCAGGACTGTGAGAGGTGAGCCGTCCTCAGGAAAGGAGCTTATCAAGGCATCAAGCTCATTGATGAACTCTCCGAGGGAACCTGGAGGGCGATAAATGATAAGGATGTTAAGTTTGAAAGGGCTGGTAACTGTGACAGCATGGAATTCAAAGGAGGCGATAGACAGATGGGTAAGGGGAGAAAGAGAGAATGACCACTTGGGAGAGATGAGGATCCCGGTGCCACCACCCCGCTGACCAGAAGCTCTCGGGGTGTGCGAGAACACGTGGGCGGACGAAGAGAGAGCAGTAGGAGTAGCAGTGTTGTCTGTGGTGATCCATGTTTCCGTCAGTGCCAAGAAGTCGAGGACTGAAGGGAGGCATAGGCTGAGATGAACTCTGCCTTGTTGGCCGCAGATCGGCAGTTCCAGAGGCTACCGGAGACCTGGAACTCCACGTGGTTCGTGCGCGCTGGGACCACCAGATTAGGGTGGCCGCGGCCACGCGGTGTGGAGCGTTTGTATGGTCTGTGCAGAGAGGAGAGAACAGGGATAGATAGACACATAGTTGACAGGCTACAGAAGAGGCTACGCTAATGCAAAGGAGATTGGAATGACAAGTGGACTACAATTATCGAATGTTCAGAGCGTTAAGCTTACGTAGCAAGAATCTTATTGACTAAAATGATTGAAATGATACAGTACTGCAGGAGTAGGCTAGCTGGCAGTGGCTACGTTGTTGACACTACACTAATCAAGTCGTTCCGTCGAGTGTAATAGTTTCTACAGTGCTGCTATTCGGGGGCTAGCTGGCTAGCTAGCAGTGTTGATTACGTAACGTTACGTTAAAAGAACGACAATAGCTGGCTAGCTATCCTAGAAAATCGCTCCAGACTACACAATTGTCTTAGATACAAAGACGGCTATGTAGCTAGCTAGCTACGATCAAACAAATCAAACCGTTGTACTGTAATGAAGTGAAATGAAAATGTGATACTACCTGTGGAGCGAGGCGGAATGTTGACCGGGTTGTTGAAGTTCAATTCGGAAGACGTTGGCTAGCTGTTGGCTAGCTAGCTAGCAGTGACTCCTACGTTAAGGACGACAAACAGCTGGCTAGCTAACCTCGGTAAATTAAGATAATCACTCTAAGTCTACACACTCTAAACTACACAATTACCTTGGATACGAAGACAGCAAAGACAACTATGTAGCTAGCTAACACTACACTAATCGAGTCGTTGAGTGTAATAGTTTCTACAGTGCTAGTGGACGTTAGCTAGCTGCTGTGCTTGTGGACGTTAGCTAGCTGCTGGGCAGAAAGCAGTGTAGACTACGTTAGGACGACGAAATACGATAATTACGCAATTATCTTTGATACAAAGACGGCTATGTAGCTAGCTAAGAAGAAATTGCTAAGATTAGACAAATCAAACCGTTGTACTATAATGAAATGTAATGAAAAGTTATACTACCTGCGGACCGAAGTGTAGATGCGACCGCTCGCTCCAACCCGGAACCTCAATACAGTTGAAGTCGGAAGTTTACATACACCTTAGCCAAATACATTTAAACTCAGTTTTTCACCATTCCTGACATGTACATACACCTTAGCCAAATACATTTAAACTCAGTTTTTCACCATTCCTGACATGTAAATCCAAGCACAAATGCCCTGTCTTAGGCCAGTTAGAATCACAACTTTATTTTAAGAATGTGAAATGTCAGAATAATAGTAGAGAGAATTATTTATTTTAGCTTTTATTTCTTTCATTACATTCCCAGTGGGTCAGAAGTTTACATTCACTCAATTAGTATTTGGTAGCATTGTCTTTAAATTGTTTAACTTGGGTCAGATGTTTCGGGGAGCCTTCCACAAGCTTCCCACAATAAGTTGGGTGCATTTTGGCCCATTCCTCCTGACAGAGCTGGGGTAAGTGAGTCATTTTTTTAGGCGTACTTGCTCGCACACGCTTTTTCAGTTCTGACCACAAATGTTGCTAGGGTTGAGGTCAGTGCTTTGTCATGGCCACTCCAATACCTTGACTTTGTTGTCCTTTTAAGCCATTTTGCCACAACTTTGGAAGTATGCTTGGGGTCATTGTCCATTCGGAAAACTTGAGATGTTGCTTCAATATATCCACATAATTGTCCTGCCTCATGATCCCATCTCTTTTGTGAAGTGCACCAGTCCCTCCTGCAGCAAAGCACACCCACAACATGATGCTGCCACCCCACTGCTTCATGGTTGGGATGTGGATCTTCGGCTTGCAAGCCTCTCCCTTTTTCCTCCTAAAGCATCGTTACCCATCGCGCCACAAAAGCCGCAGCCCTTGCAGAGCAAGGGGAACAACTACTTCAAGGTCTCAGAGCAATTGACGTCACCGATTGAAACGCTATTAGCGCGCACCACCGCTAACTAGCTAGCCATTTCACATCGGTTACACTTAGCTGTTGTTATGATCAGTAAAACCTGTAAAATGTTCAATTTATTTTGTCTAATTTTAATAATAATACAAGCAATTGCGAGCTTTACTAGCGAACGTCGCTGTTGCCAAAAATATGGGACCTGTTCAGCAGGGCTCAGCGTTACAGAACGGTCACGTTCAAATGATTTGTGTAGAAGCAATTGTGTCGGTGGTACAAACTATAACAACACTTCAAAATTGACCAGGAACATACCGATTAAGTATGACTTTTATTGCCAGCTAATGAATGTATGCCCTGTACATATTGTAGTGACCCACACAGACAGCTGTGTGTTATGAGTTATGCTGTTCATTTGTTGTGTTGTACTTACCGGCGGGGGGGTTTGGAAGGGGGTTGGAGCACCGCAAGTTTAAGACCATGCTTAGCCATTGTCCTCTCTCTTTACATCTGAACTTCTTAATGCTACCCATCCCATTAGCGGGATAATTGTCATCAACAACCGCTGAATTGCAGAGCACCACATTCAAATAATATTACTAAAAATATTTATATTTTGAAATCACAAGTGCAATATAGCAAAACACAGCTTCGCCTTTTGTTAATCCACCTGTCGTGTCAGATTTTGAAAATATGCTTTACAGCGAAAGCAATCCAAGCGTTTGTGTAAGTTTAGCGATCACTCAACAAAACGTTATGAATACCTAGCCTCAAAGTAGCTTGGTCACGAAAATCAGAAAAGCAATCAAATTACTCGCTTACCTTTGATGATCTTCGGATGTTTTCACTCACGAGACTCCCAGTTACACAATAAATGTTCCTTTAGTTCCATAAAGATTATTTTTATATCCAAAATACCTCTGTTTGTTTGGCGCGTTATGTTCAGAAATCCACAGGAAAGAGAGGTCACGACAATGCAGATGAAAATTCCAATTGGTATCCGTAATGTCCACAGAAACATGTCAAACGTTTTTTATAATGAATCCTCAGGTTATTTTTAAAATATATAATCAATAATATATCAACCGCAACTGTATTTTTCAGTAGGAGAGGGAACGGCAATGGCTGCCCAAACTCTGTTGCGCATACAAAACACTGCTGGCACCCAGCCATAAAATGACGCAATGTTGTCTTTCTCGCTCATTTTTCAAAATAAAAGCCTGAAACTATGTCTAACGACTGTTGACACCTTGAGGAAGCGATAGGAAAATGAATCTGGTTGATATCCCTTTAAATGGAGCAAAGGCAGGCTATGGAACATGGAGTTTTCATAATAGACACCACTTCCTGGATTGATTTTCCTCAGAGTTTCGTCTGCAGTGTCAGTTCTGTTATACTTACAGACAATATTTTGACAGTTTTGGAAACTTTAGTGTTTTCTATCCTAATCTGTCAATTATATGCATATTATAGCATCTGGTCCTGAGAAATAGGCAGTTTACTTTGGGAACGTTATTTTTCCAAACATAAAAACAGTGCCCCCTAGCTTCAAGAGGTTGAAAAGAGATTTTGTTACGGTTTTCCTTGGTTTAATTGGCGTGGGCTATGGCCAAACAGTAGCCTGTGTTGAGATTGGTTAATAAACCGGGAATTCGTAAATGCAATCCTCTGTATGTACTGTATGTGTGTTCATTTAGGATATAGCCAGGTCATTACAATATTTTAGCAATTTATTGACCTGCGAATTGTTACTGAACTAAATCTTAATCAAACTTTGGAGATCCCTTTGGTGCCACAGAATCTTTTGTTTTTTTGCCCCTTCTTGCGACTAGCAATCCCGGATCCGGGAGGGTAATCATAGCCTCAAACAAATTAGCAATACGCAGCAGACATAAATACCCCTAGAAACTTTTCCTATTCATGAAAATCGCAAATAAAATATATTCAAACACAAGCTTAGCCTTTTGTTAATCACACTGTCATCTCAGATTTTCAAAATATCAAATCAAAATCAAATCAAATTTATTTGTATAGCCCTTCGTATAGCCCTTCAGCTGATATCTCAAAGTGCTGCACAGAAACCCAGTCTAAAACCCCAAACAGCAAGCAATGCAGGTGTAGAAGCACGGTAATATGCGTTACAGCCAACGCTAGACAAGCATTTGTGTAAGTTTATCATAGCATAATGCTATGCTAGGCTCTGCTGGCAGCAGGCAACATTTTCACGAAAATAAAAAAAGCAACCAAATGAAATCATTTACCTTTGAAGAACTTCAAATGTTTTCACGCAGGAGACTCCCAGTTAGATAGAAAATGTTCCTTTTTTCCAAAAAGATTATTTTTGTAGGTGAAATAGCTTCCGTTTGTTCATCATGCTGGGCTGAGAAATCGCCCGGAAAATGCTACCACTACAACACCGAACTTTTTTCAAAATTTGCTCCATAATATCGACAGAAACACGGGCAAATGTTGTTTAGGATCAATCCTCAAGGTGTTTTTAACATATATATTCGATAATATATCCGTCGAGGGAATTGGTTTCTCATAAGAAGCGATTGGAAAAATGGCTACCTCAGTATTTTACGCAAGATTTTCTGTGGGAGACACCATGTGACCACTTGCTAAATATGGTCCCTTACGGCTATTCTTCAACGGAAATGCGTAAAAAAGACGTCACAATGCTATAGACACCTTGGGGAATATGTGGAAAACGTAAGATCATTCGTAGCTCATTCACAGCCATATAAGGAGTCATTGGCATGAGGCGGTTTCAAAAAAAGCGGCACTTGCTGGTTGGATTTTTATCTGGGTTTCGCCTGTAACATCAGTTCTGTTGCACTCACAGACAATATCTTTGCAGTTTTGGAAACGTCAGAGTGTTTTCTATCCAAAGCTGTCAATTATATGCATAGTTGAGCATCTTTTCGTGACAAAATATCTTGTTTAAAACGGGAACGTTTTTCATCCAAAAATTACAAGATTATGTTATAATACTGTTATTGCATCAAAAAGCTGTTTTATGCAACAGAATAGGGTTCTTCGTCTGTGTGAACTGAGAGTGGGCCTCTGGGGCTTAACGCTGACAGTAGATTTACGGTGCCTTAGGTGATAAACCTAACACGCCACATTCCAGTCATGTGAAGGAGATTGCTTCAGTCTGACTGGAAGGTACCAGAGAGAGATAGTTTGGGTATGAAAAATGATGAGGGGATCCTTGTTTTGGGGTTAAGGCCCTGGTTTCCACACAATGAGAACAGTTTTTACAGCAGACACTGTCATTCATTTCTTTCATACGAATCCTAACCTTGTGACCCATTCCACCCATCTGTTGTTTGTCATATAGACTTAAGGGGTGTATCTTTGCTATAAAATATCTTTGTATCCTTTGTGTCGGGGATCTCAACTAATCATCTAAAGGTGGTTAGTCGACCAGTCATCGTTATTGTAGAGCACTCACATCATTCACTTGTGTGTATGGTGTGGCATGCTTTCCTTATTAATAAGTTAATAAAGATTTAGTTTAAGTATAACTCTGAATTGTGTGATAAGTTTGTCTCTCCTAATTTGATAACACAGAAATAAGCACGACACAATACACACAATTCCTTGCAAATAGATATTCTGGTGCCTTATTAAATTATTGTTTGGAGACTTTGTTAAAGAATGTGGTTCCTTTTCATAAATATGAAATATATTTTATGTGTATTATGCGTTTTATTATAGTGTGTTTTAATTGTAATGTATATGAAGGGCTGTTGTGTTTTATGTATGTACTGGGTTTTATTTGTAAATGTATACAGGGCTCTCTTGAAAAATATTTGGATGTCAATGTGACTCCCTGTTTAAATAAAGGTTCATACAAATATAAAAAAACTACTAGGCCTAACCATGATTGCAGACTAACTTTCATATTAGGCATACACATGTAATAACAATTGATAAACCAATATTAATTGGGTAGATTACAACAAGTGTCATGGAGGACTACCTTGTTGTCCTCCCTGGTCCCATTGCATATTGACAGGCTACACGTATGCCATCTACCATTGTGTCATCCAGGCTCTGCCAATTTCCATATCTGCTTCTTTCCTGATTCATTGTACAACTTGTAGGTCTGTCATACTGCATGTAGATGTTTATGCCATTAAACAATAATATAGGATTATATTGGATCCTAATCATTCTTAGCAATGTCTTCATAAAGCACAGACCACACATTGGAAACTGAATAGGTTTTATTATATTTAGATAAGTGTGTGGGATTAAAGTAAGTGCTGGTACTCATTTTGGGTGCTGGTACTGTTTATTTTTAGTTGCAGAAACTCTACAATACTTTTGAGCTAATATTCTATAAGAGGAACAGGATCTTAAGCAAGTGTAAATCTGAGGTGCCGGTGCTCAGCTGTGGTGAGCTCCAACCCAAGTCAGGCACTGCATATTTCCCAATAGATAGTAATAGTGGCATGGCTTCCATTTGATTAATTCTCTCTGGCCCTTTATGAACAGATTTCAAAAATATGTATATTTGCAATTGCTTACTTTGTGGTTTTGTGTAATTTACAACACCTTTTCCTAATTTCCCAAATGTTCTCAATTGATGATTGAATTGACTATACTGACAGTACTGGAAAAAACTAAGATCAAAATCAAATCAAATCAAATCAAATTTTATTTGTCACATACACATGGTTAGCAGATGTTAATGCGAGTGTAGCGAAATGCTTGTGCTTCTAGTTCCGACAATGCAGTAATAACCAATGAGTAATCTAGCTAACAATTACAAAACTACTACCTTATACACAAGTGTAAAGGGAAAAAGATATACATGTGAGATGAGTATGTAAACAAAGTGGCATAGTTAAAGTGGCTAGTGATACATGTATTACATAAGGATGCAGTCGATGATATAGAGTACAGTATATAGGTATGCATATGAGATGAATGATGTAGGGTAAGTAACATTATATAAGGTAGCATTGTTTAAAGTGGCTAGTGATATATTTACAACATTTCCCATCAATTCCCATTATTAAAGTGGCTGGAGTTGAGTCAGTGTCAGTGTGTAGGCAGCAGCCACTCAATGTTAGTGGTGGCTGTTTAACAGTCTGATGGCCTTGAGATAGAAGCTGTTTTTCAGTCTCTCGGTCCCAGCTTTGATGCACCTGTACTGACCTCGCCTTCTGGATGATAGCGGGGTGAACAGGCAGTGGCTCGGGTGGTAGATGTCCTTGATGATCTTTATGGCCTTCCTGTAACATCGGGTGGTGTAGGTGTCCTGGAGGGCAGGTAGTTTGCCCCCGATGATGCGTTGTGCAGACCTCACTACCCTCTGGAGAGCCTTACGGTTGAGGGCGGAGCAGTTGCCGTACCAGGCGGTGATACAGCCCGCCAGGATGCTCTCGATTGTGCCTCTGTAGAAGTTTGTGAGTGCTTTTGGTGACAAGCCGAATTTCTTCAGCCTCCTGAGGTTGAAGAGGCGCTGCTGCGCCTTCTTCACGATGCTGTCTGTGTGAGTGGACCAATTCAGTTTGTCTGTGATGTGTATGCCGAGGAACTTAAAACTTGCTACTCTCTCCACTACTGTTCCATCGATGTGGATAGGGGGTGTTCCCTCTGCTGTTTCCTGAAGTCCACAATCATCTCCTTAGTTTTGTTGACGTTGAGTGTGAGGTTATTTTCCTGACACCACACTCCGAGGGCCCTCACCTCCTCCCTGTAGGCCGTCTCGTCGTTGTTGGTAATCAAGCCTACCACTGTTGTGTCGTCCGCAAACTTGATGATTGAGTTGGAGGCGTGCGTGGCCACGCAGTCGTGGGTGAACAGGGAGTACATTTGAGGGCTCAGAACGCACCCTTGTGGGGCCCCAGTGTTGAGGATCAGCGGGGAGGAGATGTTGTTACCTACCCTCACCACCTGGGGGCGGCCCGTCAGGAAGTCCAGTACCCAGTTGCACAGGGCGGGGTCGAGACCCAGGGTCTCGAGCTTGATGACGAGCTTGGAGGGTACTATGGTGTTGAATGCCGAGCTGTAGTCGATGAACAGCATTCTCACATAGGTATTCCTCTTGTCCAGATGGGTTAGGGCAGTCTGCAGTGTGGTTGAGATTGCATCGTCTGTGGACCTATTTGAGCGGTAAGCAAATTGGAGTGGGTCTAGGGAGTCAGGTAGGGTGGAGGTGATATGGTCCTTGACTAGTCTCTCAAAGCACTTCATGATGACGGAAGTGAGTGCTACGGGGCGGTAGTCGTTTAGCTCAGTTACCTTAGCTTTCTTGGGAACAGGAACGATGGTGGCCCTCTTGAAGCATGTGGGAACAGCAGACTGGTATAGGGATTGATTGAATATGTCCGTAAACACACCAGCCAGCTGGTCTGCGCATGCTCTGAGGGCGCGGCTGGGGATGCCGTCTGGGACTGCAGCCTTGTTAGGGTTAACACGTTTAACTGTTTTACTCACCTCGGCTGCAGTGAAGGAGAGACCGCATTTTTCCGTTGCAGGCAGTGTCAGTGGCACTGTATTGTCCTCAAAGCGGGCAAAAAAGTTATTTAGTCTGCCTGGGAGCAAGACATCCTGGTCCGTGACTGGGCTGGATTTCTTCCTGTAGTCCGTGATTGACTGTAGACCCTGCCACATGCCTCTTGTGTCTGAGCCGTTGAATTGGGATTCTACTTTGTCTCTGTACTGACGCTTAGCTTGTTTGATAGCCTTACGGAGGGAATAGCTGCATTGTTTGTATTCAGTCATGTTACCAGACAACTTGCCCTGATTTAAAGCAGTGGTTCGCACCATGCTGCCATCAATCCAAGGTTTCTGGTTAGGGAATGTTTTAATCGTTGCTATGGGAACGACATCTTCAACGCACGTTCTAATGAACTCGCACACCGAATCAGCGTATTCGTCTCTACGAAACATGTCCCAGTCCACGTGATGGAAGCAGTCTTGGAGTGTGGAGTTAGCTTGGTCGGACCAGCGTTGGACAGACCTCTGCGTGGGAGCTTCTTTTTTAGCTTTTGTCTGTAGGCAGGTATCAGCAAAATGGAGTTGTGGTCAGCTTTTCCGAAAGGGGGCGGGGCAGGGCCTTATATGCGTCGCGGAAGTTAGAGTAACAGTGACCCAAGGTTTTTCCGCCCCTGGTTGCGCAATCGATATGCTGATAAAATTTAGGAGTCTTGTTTTCAGATTAGCCTTGTTAAAATCCCCAACAACGATGAATGCAGCCTCCGGATAAATGGTTTCCAGTTTGCAAAGAGTTAAATAAAGTTCGTTCAGAGCCATCGATGTGTCTGCTTGGGGGGATATATACGGCTGTGATTATAATCGAAGAGAATTCTCTTGGTAGGTAATGCGGTCTACATTTGATTGTGAGGAATTCTAAATCAGGTGAACAGAAGGATTTGAGTTCCTGTATGTTTCTTTCATCGCACCATGCCTCGTTAGCCATAAGGCATACACCCCCACCCCTCTTCTTACCAGAAAGGTGTTTGTTTCTGTCGGCGCGATGCGTGGAGAAACCCGTTGGCTGCACTGCATCGGATAGCGTCTCTCCAGTGAGCCATGTTTCCGTGAAGCACAGAACGTTACAGTCTCTGATGTCCCTCTGGAATGCTACCCTTGCTCGGATTTCATCAACCTTGTTGTCAAGAGACTGGACATTGGCAAGAAGAATGCTAGGAAGTGGAGCACGATGTGCCCGTCTCCGTAGTCTGTGCTGTACTATAGAAATGACAGCCCAGACTTGTACTGTGGGCTGTGGAAAAAAATAAAATAGTCAGTGAAAAATGTAAGATAGGTCCATGTACCTTTGCACTTATTTGGTTTCTGTCTTTTCTGGCTCGCTGCAGTGCCAGTGTCTGCCTCCACGGTCACAATGAACCCCTGCATCTCTTCCACAGTGAACTTCAACCTGAATGAACACCCACAGACATGATTGGTATTGAAACTCTTAGGTGGCACATACACATTATTTGCTTGTCCAAAGCTTACCTTGGAAGAGTTCCAATGTTGGATAGCCATAGCCAGCTAGCTAACATAGCATCCCTCTCTGTTTGAGCCGGGTGTTTGAGTAGGCTAGCTGGCTGCATTTACTAGCCTCTTACGGATAGGCGAGACGCTAATGTCTCAACTGGCCAATTGCTGGGGGAAATTCTAATTCAAATTATATAAAATTCAAACTTTCATTAAATCACACATGTAAGATACTCAATTAAAGCTTCACTCCAGCCAACATGTCAGATTTAAAAAATGCTTTTCGGCGAAAGCACCAGCAGTAAACAAAGGAGCTAGCATATTACAACCCTGCAGGCAAAACGCTGAAATAAAATATAAAACAAGCATTACCTTTGATGAGCTTCTTTTGTTGGCACTCTAATATGTCCCATAAACATCACAATTGGTCTTTTTGTTCGATTAATTCCATCCATTTATACAGTGCCTTGCGAAAGTATTCAGCCCCCTTGAACTTTGCGACCTTTTGCCACATTTCAGGCTTCAAACATAAAAATATAAAACTGTATTTTTTGTGAAGAATCAACAACAAGTGGGACACAATCATGAAGTGGAACGACATTTATTGGATATTTCAAACTTTTTTAACAAATCAAAAACTGAAAAATTGGGCGTGCAAAATTATTCAGCCCCCTTAAGTTAATACTTTGTAGCGCCACCTTTTACAGCTGTAAGTCGCTTGGGGTATGTTTCTATCAGTTTTGCACATCGAGAGACTGAATTTTTTCCCATTCCTCCTTGCAAAACAGCTCGAGCTCAGTGAGGTTGGATGGAGAGCATTTGTGAACAGCAGTTTTCAGTTCTTTCCACAGATTCTTGATTGGATTCAGGTCTGGACTTTGACTTGGCCATTCTAACACCTGGATATGTTTATTTTTGAACCATTGTAGATTTTGCTTTATGTTTTGGATCATTGTCTTGTTGGAAGATAAATCTCCATCCCAGTCTCAGGTCTTTTGCAGACTCCATCAGGTTTTCTTCCAGAATGGTCCTGTATTTGGCTCCATCCATCTTCCCATCAATTTTAACCATCTTCCCTGTCCCTGCTGAAGAAAAGCAGGCCCAAACCATGATGCTGCCACCACCATGTTTGACAGTGGGTATGGTGTGTTCACGGTGATGAGCTGTGTTGCTTTTACGCCAAACATAACGTTTTGCATTGTTGCCAAAAAGTTCAATTTTGGTTTCATCTGACCAGAGCACCTTCTTCCACATGTTTGGTGTGTCTTCCAGGTGGCTTGTGGCAAACTTTAAACAACACTTTTTATGGATATCTATAAGAAATGGCTTTCTTCTTGCCACTCTTCCATAAAGGCCAGATTTGTGCAATATACGACTGATTGTTGTCCTATGGACAGAGTCTCCCACCTCAGCTGTAGATCTCTGCAGTTCATCCAGAGTGATCATGGGCCTCTTGGCTGCATCAACATTGGATCATTCAGGTCCCCAGTTCGGGGCCCGAAACGAGGTTTCCCAGTCCGGGGCCCTTAACGAGGGTTCCCGCACCAGAGGCGCCACCAAAGTGGGGGGAGCCAGAGGCGGAGGGGGGTCTACGTCCCGCACCAGAGCCGCCGCCGTAAGGGATGCCCACCCTGACTCTCCTTTAAAGTCAGGTTTTGCGATGAGGGGCCTGTAGCTGGTCTTGTCTCTGTTTTCGGTTTCTATGTTTTGGCCGGGTATGGTTCTCAATCAGAGACAGCTGTCTATCGTTGTCTCTGATTGGGAATCATACTTAGGCAGCATTTTTCACTTTGTATTTTGTGGGTAGTTTACTTTGTTAGAGGCACTATAGCCCTAGGAAGCTTCAGGGTCGTTTCTTTGTTTCTTGGCGACATTTATATTAAATAAAGGAAAATGTACACTCACCACGCTATACCTTGGTCCGGTCATTTCCAAAAGACGCCCGTTAGACATATGTTGAATTTTGAAAAGATTGGACTAAACATACCTAATTCTGTTCTTCCCACTAATGACCAATGGTGAGCAGGCAAGAGGTGAGGCTGGAGCTGAGGTCTTTGCCAGAGCGTAGATCAGCTGCAGGCCCCTTATCGGTCACAAACATCTTATGGGGTGGTGTTGACTGGGAGTGCCTGTGACAGGGTGTTATATTAGACAGAAAATTGGTACATTGCATTTTCTTCTAAAGAAAGGACAAAGCTTTTTGCTAATGCAATTCACAACCAAAATGACTCTACTAGTTGTATCTGATTGGCTGGTGAATTAGCCTACTAGTTTATCAAGCCAGTTAATTTTTAATACAACTTTTCACATAACACACATTACGTCTGTGTCATTAGGGCAGTAACTCAGGTCACTATCAGAGGTCTCATGATGGGGTGTCCATTTCATAGGAATCGACAGAGACTCTGCCAACAACGGAGGAGGTATCACAAGATTACTTGTGTTGAATGACACATTTTTATTCTGAAGTCTTGGCTGACAAGCCGTGAACAAGTGAACAAGTGAACAGTGATTATTTATTTTTAGAGGTTCCTAAACCATTGCAATCACAATATTGGACATGTTATGATACCCACCTTTGCTCCTTCTGGTAGGTCCCGGCATCCATTCATGACTAGGGGATCAGTCTGGCACCAACTGTGCACTTTGTCTAACAGAAAAACTGGGTCAATGATGGTCATCATCCCTCAATTGGAAACATACACTACATTACCAAAGGAATGTGGACACCTGCTTCTCGAACATCTCAATGCAAAATCATGGGCATTAATATGGAGTTGGTCCCCCCTTTGCTGATTTAACAGCCTCCAGTCTTCTGGGAAGGCATTCCACTAGATTTTGGAACATTGCTGCGGGGACTTGCTTCCATTCAGCCTACTAGAGCGTTAATGAGGTTGGGTAATGATGTTGGGCGATTAGACCTGGCTCTCAGTCAGTATTCCAATTCATCCCAAATGTGTTTGATGAGGTTGAGGTCAGGGCTCTGAGCAGGCCAGTCAAGTTCTTCCACACCGATCTCAACAAACCATTTCTGTATGGACATCACTTTGTGCATTGTCCCTGCAGCGTAACATTCCGTTGATTACAACTGTTTCAATCTTCTGCTCATCTTCCAAAAACTCAGAAAACAGTTGTATTGTCACTCTTTTGCTCTGATAAGAAAGCTTTGATTTCCTCCTGAATGGCCCAAAACCATTCCAAAACTCTGCGTTTGCTGACCCATCTGACATTGTTGTGTGTAGTAAGTCATGGCATTGGCCTCTGTCAGGATGCCTCGTAGGAGGCGGTGTTGTAGGCATGATGTTGCTCTCAAAAAGTTGATAAGTTTTATCATCATTGTCATGTCCTCAGAATACTATTTTACCAGACTGGCACACCGGACAGATTGATGGATGAGGCAGTGATATGATATCAGGTCAGGGTGGTCCTCTTTCAAACAAGCAATCAGTCCCCTACCTCTTCCTATCATGGCTGGAGCTCCATCTGTGGTGATGGAGATCATTGACTTCAGATCTATTCCCCTTTTGTCAGCATTCCTTTGGTGGCCTCACGGATACCCTCTCCCTTTGTGTATGCCTCTAGATGTGTTAAACCCAAATAGCTCATTGCAGAATTCCTTCAGAAGTTGGGCATTATCAGTGTTATCTGTTGATTCATCCACAGCTAATGAAATGCAATGGTGCATTCTGAATGTCCTCATCAAGTTGTGAAGTTAAATCTTCAGATAATATTTCAGTTCTCCTCACTGCTGATGGAATCTGAATGTGGGATCTGTTTTATCTTTCCATGACCTCATATTTTTACTCACCTACAAGGAAGGTGTCAGCAAATTCACACATGCATTCTTTTACCATCTCAGTGTCTGAAAATGTTTTTTAATGTTTTTCCAAAACCCAAGCTGTCCTCAGTGAACACTCCATTGCACATTGTTGAGCTGGCAGGGAATTGACAAGGACTTTGGTGGACCTCTCAAGTTGGGATTTGAGTTGTTTAATCTTGTTTGTTCTCACCTCTGTGTTCAGGGGATACATCTGATCGAATTTACTATGCCTGGTGTCATAATGTGCTAGTTGCGTGGAGGATTAATAAATACTGTTCAGTCTTTGAATATATATTGTATTTTTTGGAACAAGCCATATATTAACATCTAAGCTCCTTCAATGTGTGTTTCTTTCTGCCTGACTGTCCCAAGGTTCCGCAGAGGATATTTGGATTGATGTGATTGGGCAAGACGCAGCCTCTTGTATTTGCATAGAACCACATGATTGGATTAGACGGGGCACTAGTAGAGGTGGGTGTTGCTTCGAGAGAGAACGAGAAGATAGGTTGCTGAGTTAAAGAGGCCGCTGCGCCTCGTTGTTTTTATAAAGCTGTCAAATAAAAGTATACTACTTTTTTAAACAAAATGTTGTCTGGTCCGGATTGACCTTTCTCTGGGTCTGGACCCGGACCTCGGTCTGCCAGTTGAGTTTGGTTGCTGTAATGTTAAGATTTCCCTTCACTGGGGACCTAGCCCGAACCACAAAAAACAGCCTCCGATCGTTATTCCTTCTCCACTAAACTTTACAGTTGGTACTATGCATTGGGGCAGGTAGCGTTCTCCTGGCATCCGCCAAACACAGATTCGTCCGTCTGACTGCCAGATAGTGAAGTGTGATTCATCACTCCAGAGAACGCGTTTCCACTGCTCCAGAGTCCAATGGCGGCAAGCTTTACACCACTCCAGCCGACGCTTGGCATAGCTCATGGTGATCTTAAGCTTGTGTGTGGTTGCTCGCTGTGCGCTACTCACTTCAGCACTCTGCGGTTCCATTCTGTGAGGTTGTGTGGCCTACCACTTCGCAACTGAGCTGTTGAGCTGATTACCATGCTCCTAGACATTTCCACTTTACAATACAGTTGACCCGGGCAGCTCTAGCAGTGCAGAAATTTGACAAACTGATTTGTTGGAAAGGTGGCGTCCTATGACGGTGACATGTTGAAAGTCACTGAGCTCTTCAGTAAGGCCATTCTACTGCCAGTGTTTGTCAATGGAGATTGCATGGCTGTGTGCCTGATTTTATACAGCTGTCACCAATAGGTGTGGCGGAAATAGACTAATTTGAAGTGGTGTCCACGTACTCGAGAAATAACCTAATCTCGTTTGGATGCTAATTCTATGCTTTACAGATACAAGATGGCGCCGACAGACATGACAGCTTTGCTTCTAGCCCCTAAGCAACTTTGCAGTATTTCGTTTTAGGTGTGTAATTTCTCAAATTATTAGCCCAGAACGTTATTTGTGTTTTACATACAACTGGAAATAACTTTTGGATATAAGAGCGGCGGTAACTCACCAGCATTATGACCAGAAATACAATTTTCCCAAATTGGATCTTTTGTTTGTACCCCCCAGGGCAATTGAACTTTTCCCAGAGGCTGCTCCAACTCAGGAAGCGTGCACACCATCCACCGCTTCCAAGTATATATGCAAGCATTTCACTACACCCGCAATAACATCTCCTAAATATGTCTATGTGACCAATACAATTTGATATAGACTGACTGGCTCCAGGTTGGATTCAGGCCAGTAATGCTGTTTTGCTATGGCCCTGGGTTTGTTGCTGCTAGTTTGTACACAGTTGTAGTCAGACATGAGTTAGCTCATACCACCATAGTTGCATCCAAAATGTATTTGTGCCCTAGACATGGGTTGTACCTTGAAGGCTAATGTGACTGTTACGTCTAAATTACACAAATTTATAGTGGCATGGAAATATGATGACCTTGTTAAAGTAGGCAAATAACTAGGAAACAGCTTTGCCATATGACGTAAAATATACTTCAGAAAGATGGCAATGTTGCCATTACTGTTACTAGCAAAGTTTTTTAAACAGAATAGCTAGAAATGCTAATGTTAGCTAGGTAAAATATGGTGGTCCCCCTCAATCTTAGTTAGCTGGCTAAAGTTACAGTATACGGCATCTAAAGTCAATCTGGTGACATCACAATCATGCCAAAAGGTTTTCCTACTAATTATTTGCCTTCTTTAGAAATGTTATTGTGTTTCCAAGCCAAATCCTGAGTTGTATTGAGGTAAGCTAACTTTAGCCAGCTAGCTAGCTAGGTAGGTAGAGCTTGGCAAAAAGGGGCAAGAATTGTTGCCCTTATTGTAATCCAAACCCAATCTTCATTTACTCTCTGACTTTATGACCAACATTATCCTATTTCCACGTTGTAGCCAATTTTGATTCTAGAATAAATGTTTCTGACTCATATCGATGCCTCAGGCCGTTTTCAAAGGGATTAGTTGGTTTTTAGGGGCAGTCGTTCTTTAAAGCTAATGTCCTGCAATTATGCAGATTTAGCCATGGGCCGCAGTGAAAATGTATCTGTTTTATTCCAGCAAATTCCTACAATTCTACAAATATTTTAACAAAATCAATGCGGGGCCCCTGGCAGGTAATAGCTTCTTAAGGTCTGTCACAGAGATGACATAACAAGAGTAAAATTACTGATTCATTACCAAATTCAAAAATTGCAGGTTGTGTATTCTACTATTCAGACTGAGTTTTTTGTCGGGGAACCCCTAGCGGCCACTTATGTCGCTTATTGGCTGGGTCAGCACTGTGTAAGAGTCACTATAGAGTCCCACAGTGGAGGTGTTATAATACCCATAAAACCTAGCGGTCAAACAGGGAAATGGTTCCAAATGTTTTTCTACCATTCAATTTTCCCATAGGGAATTTTAGACAAACTTAAAATAAGGGCTGTGTTTCGTGTAGGCTTAGCCTGGCATGACATTTTGATAACCATGTAAATCTCTCTTGTACAAGGTGACTTTTATCAATATACAGGCAAATATATTGAAAAAAGTCACCTTGTCCTACAGAGATTTACACGGTCATCAAAACGTCACACCAGGGTAAGCCACACGAAACACCTTATTTTAAGTGTTTATAATATCTCCTATGGGAAAAATTAAAAGTGGAAAAAATTTTGGAACTATTTCCCAGTTTGACTGCTAGGTTTTATGGGTATTATGACTACAAACAATATGTGTGCACTCATATATGAATGCAACTAGGCAACATGCCATTCCATTTAAGTTTGCCGTGGAGGAAGTAGAACGAAAGCTTTGATTTTGAGATAATTTCGGAATGGTGCAGAGTTCACATCACCACACTTGGGCTCCATCTTATTTAAGAAGAGTCCATGTATGGTGATGTGATCACGGAAAGAAGAAGTGGAAGGGATGCAAAAAAAATTGGAGAAATTAATTGAAATCCACACACGCTCAAAATCCTGAACCTGTCTGAACCCCCTGAACTGAAATACATCCATTAACTACTATATACATTTCATTTACATAAACCATTATCCTAGATTACAGGCATTATGCAGCATTCAAAGAAATCAAAGATAATGTGGAGAAGTGAAAGGCTCATTTCTGCGCAGTGTGTGTTTAAGTGATAAGAATGACTATTATAGGGCTGTTGCTTGGGCTGTAATGAAGTCTCTGTTTGTTTACCTATCACCACTCAGAATTCCTAATGAGAACTCATTAAGATCTCGTGGTCGACCAGAACCAGAACCACTTTCTCTCTCGCTCGCTCTCTCTCTTTCTCAAATTCACATAAGCTTTATTAGCATCAACGGCAAGGCCACTGTTACTAAAGCAAAGTTAGGCAGATCATGATATGAACACTCTAACGTTTCCAAAACTGTAAAGATATTGTCTGTGACTATAACAGAACTGATGTTGCAGGCGAAAGCCTGAGAAAAATCCAATCCGCAAGTGCCCCAAGGTTTTGAAAGCGCTGCGTTCCAATGAGTCCCTATTCAGCTGTGAATGTGCCATCAACGAGCTCATGCATTTTACGTATTCCCCAAGATGTCTACAGCATTGTGACGTAGTTTTACACATTTCTGTTGAAGAATAGCCGTAGGCGGCCACATTGCGTAAGTGGTCACATGGTGGCTCCGAGAGAGATTCTCGCGTAAAATACAGAGGTAGCCATTACTCCAATCGGTCCTACTGAAAAACAAATTGTCCCGAAGGATATATTATCAAATATATATTAGAAAAACACCTTGAGGATTGATTATAAACAACGTTTGCCATGTTTCTGTCGATATTATGGAGCTAATTTTGAAAAAAGTTCGCCAAAACGTGAAGAACAAACGGAGCTATTTCGCCTACAAAAATAATCTTTGGCTATCAACCTGGGAGTCTCGTGAGTGAAAACATCTGAGGTTCATCAAAGGTAAATTATTTAATTTGATTGCTTTTCTGATTTCCGTGACAAGGTTGCCTGCTGAAAATCTAAGATGACAGGGTGATTAACATAAGGCTAAGCTGTGTCTCAGTATATTTAATTTGTGATTTTCATGAATAGGAATGTTTATGTCTGTTGCGTTATGCTAATTAGTGTCAGACGATGATTACGCTCCCGCATGACGACTGGGGAGTCAGTAGAGGTTAACAAATTCTTATTTTCAATGGTGGCCTAGGAATAGTGGGTTAAATGCCGTGTTCAAGGGCAGAACAACAGATTTCTACCTTGTTAGCTCAGGGATTCGATCTTGCAACCTTTCAGTTACAAGTCCAACACTATAACCACTAGGCTACCTGCCACTCCATAAGCAATTAATGAACACGCATCTGTGGAATGGTCTTTAAAACCTTTCTGGGAAGAGGGTTCCGCTCGCGGAAGACCTGGCCAACAGCCAGTAAAATTGCAGGGCACCAAATTCAAACAACAGAAATCTCATAATTAAAATTCCTCAAACATACAAGTATTATACACCATTGTAAAGATAAATATATTGTTAATCTGACCACAGTGTCCTATTTCAAAAAGGCTTTACAGCAAAAGCACAACATGTGATTGATTATGTTAGGACAGAGCCTGGCCACAAAAAAACATACAGACATTTTCCAGCCAAGGAGAGGTGTCACAAAATTCAGAAATAGCTTTAAAATGAATCCTTAACCTTTGATGATCTTCATCTGGTGGCACTCCCAGGACTCCATGTTAGACACTTTTTATTTTTGTTCGATAAAGGTAATCTTTGTCCAAATACCTCCTTTTTGTTTGCACATTTAGTCCAGTAATCCGCGGGCACAAAGTCCAGATGAAAAGTTTTTAAAAATCCATTAAGGTTCGTAGAAACATGTCAAACGATGCTTCTAATCAATACTTAGGTTGTTTTTATCATAAATATAAAAAAATGTTTCAACCGGACAATACTGTTTTCATTAGAAAGAAAAGGGAACGGAGCTTGTGCTCACGGCCACCCGCGATAAATAACTCATGGCTATCAGCTGAGTCACTTACTCAGTGCTCTTATTCACTCCCCTTTCACAATAGAAGCCTGAAACAACTTCTAAAGATTGTTGACATCTACTGGAAGCCTTAGGAAGTGCAATCTGACCCCACAGACACTGGATATTCGATAGACATTCACTTGAAAACTACAAACCTCAGATTTCCCACTTCCTGGTTGGATTTTTCTCAGGTTTTTGCCTGCCATATGAGTTCTGTTATACTCACAGACATGATTTTAACAGTTTTGGAAACATTAGAGTGTTTTCTATCCAAATATACTAACTATATTCTAGCTTCTAGGCCTGAGTAACAGGCCGTTTACTTTGGGCACGCTTTTCATCCAAACTTTCCATCACTGCCCCCTATCCCAAAGAGGTAAGACACTAACAGGTTACAGACAGTAGGAAATTAAGGTCACAGTTATGAAAACATAGGTCCCTAAAGAGGCCTTAATACTGACTCTGAAAAACACCAAAAGGAAGATGTCCAGGGTCCCTGCTCATCTGCGTGAAGGTGCCTTAGGCATGCTGCAAGAAGGCATGAGGATTGCAGATGTGGCCAGGGCAATAAATGTTAATGTCCATACTGTGAGACGCCTAAGAGCGCTACAGGTCAGACAGATGATCATCCTCGCAGTGGCAGACCACGTATAACAACACCTGCACAGTATCGGTACATCAAACATCACACCTGAGGGACAGGTACATGATGGCAACAACAACTGCCCGAATTACACCAGGAAAGCACAATGCTCTCAGTCCTCTCACTGTCCGCAATAGGCTGAGAGAGGCTGGACTGAGGGATTGTAAGCCATGTTGTAAGGCAGGTGCTCACCAGACATCACCGGCAACAACGTTGCCTATGGGCACAAACCCTACATCGCTGGACCAGACAAGACTGGCAAAAAGTGCTCTTCACTGACGAGTCGCAGTTTTGTTTCACCAGGGGTGATGGTCAGATTCGCATTTATCGTTAACGGAATGAGCGTTACACCGAGGCCTGTACTCTGGAGCGGGATCGATTTGGATGTGGATGGTCTGTCATGTTCTGGGGCGGTGTGTCACAGCATCATCGGACGGAGCTTGTTGTCATTGCAGGAAATCTCAACGCTGTGTGTTACAGGGAAGACATCCTACTCCCTCATGTGGCAACACTTCCTCCAGGCTCATCCTGACATGACCCTCCAGCATGACAATGGAACCAGTCATACTGCTCGTTCTGTGTGTGATTTCCTACAAGACAGGAATGTCAGTATTCTGCAATGGCCAGTAAAGAGCCCGGATCTCAATCCCATTTTGCACGCCTGGGACCTCTTGGATTCCCCCCAGAAATGTCTGGGAACTTGCAGGGGCCTTGGTGGAAGAGTGGGGTAACATCTCACAGCAAGAACTGGCACATCTGGTGCAGTCCATGAGGAGGAGATGCACTGCAGTACTTAACGCAGCTGATGGCCACACCAGATACTGACTGTTACTTTTGATATTGATCCCCCCCTTTGTTCAGGGACACATTATTCCATTTCTGTTAGTCACATGCCTGTGGAACTTGATCAGTTTAAGTCTCAGTTGTTGAATCTTGTTATGTTCATACAAATATTTACACATCTTAAGTTTGCTGAAAATGAACGCAGTTGACAGTGAGAGGACATTTCTTTATTTGGTTAGTTTATTTTGCAAGGGAGCAATGCATTTTACAATTGCACACAATTGACAAATTACAAGAGATTTCAAAAATACAAACATTCAAGAAAAACAACCACATTCCTCAGTAAAAATATCAAAATATTTATTTTCACAATGCAAGATTTTCTTGTCATTTGTTAACAATGCGTTTAACTATCAATTAATTAAACTGCTAAAACTGATTACTACTGAACCAAAATTGTGGATTGCCTAGTTTACATATACAGTTTGACAACTGCAGAACACTGTAAGATGCAATATTTTTACATAATGAATGTGTCAATTGACATACATTGAGGTTGGACGGTAAAACCAAATCATATGATATGGCTCTAAATATTCCATCATTATTATCCATCAGCCAGTCTGCTTCATTACAGTGTGCGAAATAGTTCTATGTGCTACTATTTGAAATGGTGTAGTGTAAATTACAGTATATTCCACTCATTATCTGAATTTCATTGTTACACTGTAAGCTGATGTTTCGAGCTTTATGATACTGTAGGAGTTAAATAATATAAATCCATTGTTATTCCCCTGAACAGGCAGTTAACCCACTGTTCCTCAGCTGTTATTGAAAATAAGAATTTGTTCTCAACTGACTTGCCTAGTTAAAAATAATAAAATAGTTTGGCTATTTCAAGAATGTGTTGCATTCATCTGAAAGGAATAATACAAATTTGGACTTTTCAGTGTCAGTTAAATCTCTTTTTTGGCCCATTTTACCTGAGGTAATGAAGCTGCCTAATAATTATGCACACCTTGATATAAAGTGTTATTCACTTCCGCCACACCCTCCCCCATTACACAAATACAGATCACCTGAAAATGATTAAATCCAATAAGCATTCACGTTTATATGGTTTGGAGTTGGAAAATGTGCATAGAAATAATGATAAGATCAGAATACTCACTTGCCTAATAATTGTGCACGCTATATATATATGTATATTATTTTTTGACCATGTGTGTTCGCTTGTTTTGTACTGCTTTGCGTTCTGCAGGCCCAGGCATGGATCAAAGCTGTTGAGACATTCAATGACGTCATCTTCACAGACAAATCAACCGTGGCCCTTGTGCAATTTGCTAAAAATTGCTACAGAAAAAAGGAAGAAGATCAAGCAAGCCAAGTCCAAATCATCCGCTCAAACGCCATGTGTGTGTGTGTGGGGGGGGGGGGGGCTATTTACAAAGCAAAAGGTAAATCAAATATCGTAGCCTACACCTCATGGACTGATATGTGTTCCACAATAATTCCCTGTTGCCTCATTTTTCAGGTATCATAGCTGAAGATTTCTTTCAGGAATAAATCATCAAGAGATATTGGCCACTATGTCAGAGAGGTGTTTCTGGGACCACATTGTTTCTATCAAGGTAGGATGATAGCAATATTTTGTTATGTTTAGGCCTATTTGCATGTATATTTCTAATATTGTACCTAATGTTGGCTGTTAGGCTAAATTAAAAAATGTATTCTCCAAATTGTTACATTTTTATTAAAGACTATCGGAAAGAATGTTGGTACTTATTTATTTTTATCCAAAGCTATGAATAAGTCAGTCAGCTTCATGTATGTGCCGAGGCTATATGACTGCTCCATCAACTTGATTATTGAGCAGATATCACTTTCTTATATTCAGTCAAAACATATATCTTAAGAATATCATGGAATATAATTTAACATTTTAGTTTCTCTTAGAATAAAAACCTTATTGTAACAACAGTTTTAGTGAGTAATACTAACGAGTAGAAACAAAAAAATAAGTGTATTTTTCAGGGTGTGCGCATGCAGGACAGAGGAATAGCAATTATTACATTTTTGTTCTAAATTCAATCACCTTCTTCATCCTCATCATTCAGTTAATTGAAAATAAATGTTGTGCTCAATTATCAGTTTCTATTTGGTTTATGTCACCCATTCATTGTCAGTTAGAGACACATTAGCGCCATGGGACCCAAAAGCATAATCAGTGCTCTAACTCCCCCTTGAGCTGGTCTGGAGCAATGAAGCAGTGACGCAGGGTACCATACTAAACCACAAATTCCCCAGCATAATCTCAAAACCTTTAGTTGAGCAACCACTGTAGATGGCCAACTAACGTTAGCTAGATGGAAAATGGTTGTTAAATGGTTGGACATAAATCTTTCCAGTCATCTAACAGTAACAGTAATAGAAATTAACTGCTTAACATTACCTTGAATTGTGAATTTTACTGCCCCCCTACGATTGTTGCGCCTCTTGTCGAGATCAGTGGTGCCTTCACAGTATTTCGCCTGGTTGGGAAGATAAAATAAAATCTCTTTGAGGGATGCCATTAAAGTGCAAGCTACATACAAACAGTAAGCAGCTACAATAACAGTTAGTTAGCTAGCTAGATAAACAGAAAGCAGCAACAATAACAGTTAACAAGCAAGATAACGTTAGCTAAATAAAACTGTCTGGCTGAGATAAATAAGTAGCTAGCAATGTCAATATAAAATCAAACTAAAAACAGCTTAAATTATTTATTCCTATTTAACAATATTTTGTTATATAAAGACAAATATACACTACTGGTCAAACGTTTTAGAACTGCTACTCATTCAAGAGTTGTTCTTTATTTGGACTACTTTCTACAATGTAGTATATAATTTTACAATCCAGGGTTACTTTAGTCACCTCAACTTGCTCAATTTCCACATGATTTATTAAAATATTTTGTCAATGATTTGTCCCCAATGCTTTTAGTTTTAGAAATATTTAGGATGCCACCCACTCTGAAACTAACAGCAACTCTTTGTTAAATGTTAATCTACAATATGCAGATGACTGTGCTCCCCTCTCCATGCAGCACTAACTAAACGTGGTCTCCATCTACAACTCCATCGGCCTCACCATCAACATCAAAAAGGTTCAAATCCTTGTGCAACAACTCACCCCCCGTCAAGAATTGCCCACCTTCCAGATCGACATTCCACAACTCAAAGATGTGCCTCGCTTCACCTCAAGTCCAGGGTATTCCAGAACAGGAAACTGACAATACCCACCAAGACCACATTATACAAGGCAGTGTGCATATCAACCTGAAGCCTGGACACTGTACAGAAGGTACATCAAAAACTTGAAGCCTTTAACATCTGATGTCCACAACGGATTCTTGGCCTAAAATGGGAGGACATGATACCCTACAAATCAAATTGCATTGGTCACATACACGTGATTAGCATATGTTATTACAGGGGTAGAGAAATGCTTGTGCTTCTAGCTCCGACAGTGCAGTAATATCTAACAAATTACACAACACATATACCCAATACACAAATCTAAGCCGGAATGAATTAAGACTATATACATATGGACGAGCGATGTCAGAGTGGAACGGACTAAGATACAGTAGAAAAGTATAGAAAACAGTATATACATATGAGTAATGCAAGATATGTAAGCATTATTAAGTGAATGAGTTACCGTAGAATACCATATAGAAAACAGTATATACATATGAAAAAGCTACAACTGAACACAATCCATCAGCATTGATGCACTCCTTGCCCAGAAACCTGCGGTGGCTGGTACATGTGATGCACATGCCTCCTCAGCTCCTCCCTCTGCAAACCCTTCATGGCCAGCTGAAGAATGGACTGGAGGAGAATGGAAGAGGTCTGCTGGGGGTCAAAATAAGTGCTTCAAGAACCACATCAAGACTATGCTGAAGCTGTGTGACATTCAACCTTTAAACCTGGAGAGCCTGGCAACCCCCACCATACCTGGCGTTCCACCTGCCACCTGTGTGTCACACACCTCCAGGACATAATCACAGAGAGGAGAATAGAATTGTATGTGCAACGACACCAGCATGCAGCAGGGGCACCCATCTCTGGTGGAGAATTCACCTGCCCCTCATATGGCAAACCATGCGGGTCTTGCAATGGCATAAACTCAACCGCTCTCAATTACCACAACTGGGAGCAAGGTCATCATCAACATCGATGGACAGTCATAACCAAGATGTATGTTTGTGTGTTTCAGAGCATTAACAGAGTGAGAGAGTCGCCACCCTACTTTCAGGTGATGAGATGAATTGAAGAACCTCATTTGACATTATTTACCATTCACCTCCGACAGCACATCGTCCTTTATTATACTACACCGCCCGATGATGTCACTCATTCCCAACCCTTGATGAGAGGAGCCAATCGATTGCTGGCCTTATCCCTCCCCGTCTGAAGATGCTTCTCCGATTGTAACGACAGCGAAACCCTGGCAGTGAGGATATTTAAAAAAAAAAATGATTGAACCTTTCATTTAACTAGGCAAGTCAGTTAAGAACAAGTTATTATGTACAATGATGGCCTACACTGGGCCAATTGTGCGCCACCCTATGGGACTCACAATCACGGCCTCTTGTGATACAGCCTGGAATCAAATCAGGGTGTCTGTATGCCTCTACCACAGAGATTTTTTTTTTTTTACCTTTATTTTACTAGGCAAGTCAGTTAAGAACAAATTCTTATTTTCAATGACAGCCTAGGAACAGTGGGTTAACTGCCTGTTCAGGGGCAGAACGACAGATTTGTACCTTGTCAGCTCAGGGATTCGAACTTGCAACCTTTCGGTTACTAGTCCAATGCTCTAACCACTAGGCTACCCTGCCGCCCCAGATGTAGTGCCTTAGACCGCTGCGCTACTCGGGAGCGCCAAATAATTGTCTGGCACTGGGAGTAAACTCATGATGCGTAGTGTCGAACCGTGCTGCTCAGACCACTTCGCTACGGCAGTTCACAATGCTCTAAAGATGAAGTGAATGAAGAGAGTGTGATAGGCATCGCATTGGATGCCACATCCCCCCCGAAGGGATTTATTTGAAGATGCTCATGTGAGATTACCTGGCCCTCATTTCCTCCCACCTCTGTTCTCGCTCAATCAACACTTGGAAGGTGCTAAAGGACATGTCACACACACCGGCAGCTTTTAACTTTGGTCTCCTGTTAAAATCCCAAAGAGCTGTGAAGAGGCCACAAGTGCAAGGGTTTAACTGCCTTGGGGGACATGGGCAAAAAGGAGGACAAGGAGCGAAGATGTAAGAGAGGTTGGGATAGAGGGAGTCCCTACTGTCCCGTAATATCTTGTGGTATACCCTGATGGAGAGAGCAGGCAGAAGACGAAGGAATAAAGGATGAATAAATTAAGGGAGAGATTGATAAACGGTTTTCTGGTTTATTGTTGTCCGTATGAATGATGTCATTACCAACACAAAGGACACAAAGTCTCTTAATTCTGTCATTCAGGAAAACAAAAGCGGGAGAGGGAATATGGTCTGTGTAGATAGCGGACCCCCTTAACCCCCGGACTACGCAGTAACAACCCCCCCATCCCCGGCCTGACAATCCCTCTACAATAAGCCCCCAAGCACGCACGCACACACACACACACACATAGAGTCCCATACACTGGCCATACAGCCACGATACAGCACAACAGTGAACGCCACAGCATAAATACACAACATTAACTTTCCTCTCAAACTGTGAGCCTCCAAAAACCAATGCCACGTAATGTGCACTGAGACAACACTGATCATTTCAACAAGGATTACATGTTAAAGGGGTGATCTGCAGTAGCTGCATCCATTAATGTTATGTACCCTTTGGTTCAACTGTCATTCAACTGTCAGAACCCAAAATATCAGCTTTTTTACTCCAATGTTTGTAAACAAAGAAAATGTAAACAATCACTGTATAGGCTCGAAACATGATTACTACTATACTTTTGATATCATGGATGGTCAGTCCCTGCATCCATAGCTTTGTCATTGAATTTGAGAATGGTTACATTTCTCCAGGCCTATCCCTCAGCTTTTTAGCGAAACAGTGGCAGGCAAACACTTTGATATTGTTTCAACTGCTGATTGTCACATTATGGGCAAGATGCTATGAGAATGCATAGAATGGGCCCATTATACAACCAGACACTGTGCTAAAAACTGACTAACCACATTGACATTACACTTAAGAGACTGAAGCACTTTCCTGTCCAGAGCAAATACACAAACCCAAAACAAGCAGCTTATTTGAAGTGTCTGCCAGAAGTTGATGTCACCGTAACATTTCAATATCAGACTGACAGATATTGTAGAGTCATGCAAAGTACCTGCATGACTTGTAACAGACGGACAAATCTGATCAATGTTAATTGTGCGTATGATTTCATCAGAAGTTAATATCTGACTAATGCAGGATTCATTGTTTTGTTAATGTACTTAACAAATTCTCTCTCTCGCTCCCTTTCTCCCTCATTAGTGTTGAGGTTTGTTGTTGAGAAGACGACCAAAGTAAATAGTCCATTGTGTTGCGAGGGGCGGCAGTGGATCATATTAAGTATGTATTGATTAGTGGGGTAAGCTAACGAGAATGAGCCTACTCTTAATATGCTAAGAGCAATAGCTCTCCCATTGTTTTATAACAATTGGAGATGGAACACAGTCCTTACTCATGGCGATGGCGTTGACAAGTGAGGGATTGGGAGGAACCCAGGTAGACAAGGGTGAGCAGAGAGAGAGAGAGAGAGAGAGTGTGTGTATCTTTTTTTGTCCTTTTAGTACTTCAATCAAACCATTTTACTTCCACCCTGGTCATAGGTCGAAGCCTCCCAGGATTCCTCAGAATTGACCACTTAACAGCTGCTTTTATGTAAAAAACTGCCTGTGGGGGACATGCTCCTTTACTGCTCGAGGGCCCCCTGCAATTGGGATACAATTCGAGGTGAATGGTAGGGAATTAGGTTGTGCAGCCGAGCAGTGACGATAGGAAACTTAAGGCACAGACCGCTGCACAGAGGATGACCAGCACCCCCTAGTGATTCAAACACAGATGTACTCTGTCTACCAAGGTGCATGTCCTTTCTCTTTACTATAACAATCATGGACCTTTTCCAAATGGAATGTACACAATCATTCATAGGGTAATATTTAATTCATAGGATCAACCTTTTAATCGCTAGTCCCATGAGATCTATGCTGTTGACGCACACACACACAAACTCACACAGAGCTCACACCTAACTGGAAGCTGTATTGTCAGACAGTCCTATTTAGTCATATTCCCAGAAATTCCAAGAAAATGGAAGAAAATGCTCTTTGAAAAAAACGGTGTATATCCTTACGCACAAGAAAGCATATGCACACACACACAGTATTTGTTTTAAATATATTATTTCTTACATTGTTAGCCCAGAAAATGTTGTGTTATTACGTACAGCCGGGAAGAACGAATGGATATCAGAGCGGCTGTAACTCACCAGCACTACCAGCATTACGACCAGGAATACAACCACCCAGGGCATTTGAACTGATTCCAGAGGCCGATCCAAAACAACGCCGGTGGGAATCGGAGCAATCTTCTTGTCCGACTTAGGAGGCAAGCACACCACCCACCGCTTCCAAGTATATTACTTGCTAATGTCCAGGGATTGTAACATATTCTGTTTCACAGAAACATGGCTCTCTCGGGACATACTGTCGGAGTTGGTCCAGCTATCTGGATTCTCAGTTCATCACGCCGACGGGAATAAAGATCTCTCTGGGAAGAAGAAGAAGGGGGTGTATGTTTCATGATTAACAAATCATGGTGTGATTGTGATAACATACAGGAACTTAAGTCCTTCTGTTCACCCAACCTAGAATACCTAATTATCAAATGCCAGCCATATTATCTCGCAAAAGAATTATCTTTGATTATAGTCACAGCCGTGTATATCCCCCCTCAAGCCAATACCATGATGGCCTTCAAGGAACTTCACTGAAATTTATGCAAGCTGGAAACCATATATCCTGAGCCTGCATTTATTGTATTTCATTTTATGTATTAATTTTATTTATTGGGATTTTAACAAAGCAAATTGAAGAAAAGGATGCCTAAATTCTAGAGGCATATCGACTATAGTACTCGCACAGCTAAAACACTAGACCGCTGTTACTCCAACTTCCGGGATGCATACAAGGCCCTCCCCCTCCCTCATTTCGGCAAATCTGACCACGACACCATTTTGCTCCTCCCTTCCTATCGGCAGAAAGTCAAACAGGAAATACCCGTGCTAAGGACTATTCAACGCTGGTTTGACCAATCGGAATCCACGCTTAAAGATTATTTTAATCATGAGGACTGGGATATATTCCAGATGGCTTCTGGGAATAACATTGATGAATATACTAAAATGGTAACTGCCTTTATCAGGAAGTGTATAGGAGATGTTATACCAGCTGTGACTATTTAAACCTAGCCTAACCAGAAACCGTGGACAGATGGCAGCATTTGCACAAAACTGAAAGCGCGAACCACAGCATTTAAACATGTCAAGGTGACTGGGAAAATGGCAGAATACAAACAAAATAGTAATTCCCTCCGCAAGGCAATTAAACAGGCAAAAACGTCAGTATAGAGACAATGGCTCAGACACGAGACGTATGTGGCAGACATTCCGTGGACTACAAAAGGAAAAATAGCCACGTAGCCGACACCGACGTCTTGCTTCAAGACAAGCTAAACACCTTGTTTGCCCGCTTTGAGGATCTGAGGATTTGAGGATAACACAGTGCCAATGACGCAGCCCGCTACCAAGGACTGTGGGCTCTCCTTCTCTGTGGCCGAGTGAGTAAGACGTTTAACCATGTTAACCCACGCAAGGCTGCCGGCCCAGACGCCATCCCTAGCCGCGTCCTCAGAGCATGCACAGACCAGCTAGCAGATGTGTATCCCAGTCTGCAGTCCCCACATGCTTCAAGAGGGCCACCATTGTTCCTGTACCCAGGAATGCAAAGGTAACTAAACTAAATGACTTTAGCTCCGTTGCACTCCTCTGTCATCATGAAGTGCTCCGAGAGACTAGTCAAGGATCATATCACCTCCATCTAACCTGTCACCATAGACCTAATTCAATTTGCTAACCTCCCCAATAGGTCCACAGACGATGCAATCGCCATCACACCATCACACTGCACACTGCCCTATCCCATCTGGACAAGAGGAAAACTTGTCTATTGACTATAGCTCAGCATTCAACACCAAGTAACCTCAAAGCTCATCATTAAGCTTGAGGCCCTGGGTCTGAACCCCGCACTGTGCAATTGGGTCCTGGACTTCCTGACAGGCCACCCCCAGGTGGTGAAGGTGGGAAACAACACCTCCACTTTGCTGATCCTCAACCCTGGGGCCCAACAAGGGTGCATACTCAGCCCCCTCCTGTACTCCCAGTTCATCCATGACTGTGTGGTCAAGCATGCCTCCAACTCAATCATCAAATTTGCAGACGACACAACAGTAGTAGGCTTGATTACCAACAACGACGAGATAGCCTACAGGGAGGATGTGATGGGTCTGGGAGTGTGGTGCAAGGAAAATAACCTCAAAAATAACCTCAACATAAACAAAACAAAGGAGATGATCGTGGACTTCAGGAAACAGCAGAGGGAGCACCCCCCTATCCACATCGACAGGACAGTAGTGGAGAGGGTAGAAAGTTTTAAGTTCCCGGACAAACTGAAATGGTCCACCCACACAGACAGCGTGGTGAAGGCGGCGTAGCAGCGCCTCTTCAACCTCAGGAGGCTGAAGAAATTCGGCTTGTCACCAAAAGCACTCAAACTTTTACAGATGCACAATTGGGAACATCCTGTCGGGCTGTATCACCGCCTGGTACGGCAACTGCTCCGCCCATAACCGTAAGGCTCTCACAGAGGGTGGTGACGTCTGCACAACGCGTCATCGGGGTCAAACTACCTGCCCTCGAGGACACCTACACCACCCAATGTCACAGGAAGGCCATAAAGATTATCAAGGACAACAACCACCTGAGCCTCTGCCTGTTCACCCCGAATCATCCAGAAGGCGAGGTCAGTACAGGTGCATCAAAGCAGGGACCGAGAGACTGAAAAACAGCTTCTATCTCAAGGCCATCAGACTGTTAACCAGTCATCACTAACATTGAGTGGCTGCTGCCAACATACTGTCTCAACTCCAGCCACTTTAATAATGGAAGAATGTATGTACTAACCACTTCAAACATTGTCACTTCATATAATGTTTACATACCCTACATTACTCATCTCATATTGTAATGATATTCATAGGTGGAAGAAGATGAAGAGGACCAAGGTGCAGCATGGTACGTGTTCATGGTAAATTTAATAAAGAAACTGAACACAAGAACAACAAAAAAAAACAAAGTGGAACAAACAAAACTGTTCTGTCTGTTGCAGACACACAAAGACAGAAAACAACTACCCACAAATCATAGTGGGAACACAGGCTACCTAAGTATGGTTCTCAATCAGAGACAACGATTGACAGCTGCCTCTGATTGGGAACCATAACAGGCCAAAAGCAGAAATATAAAACATAGAACAAAAACGTAGAATGCCCACCCCAACTCACGCCCTGACCAAACTAAAATAGAGACAAAAAAAAGGAACTAAGGTCAGGACGTGACACATATATCTACAGTATGTATATACTGTACTCTATACCATCTACTGCATCTTGCCTATGCCGTTCTATACCATCGCTCATTCATATATATATATATATGTTATGTACATATTCTTATTCATTCCTTTACACTTGTGTGTATAAGGTAGTTGTCACGCCTTGGTCTTAATGTTTTGTGTTTTAGTTAATTAGTTGGTCAGGCCAGGGTGTGACATGGGTTTATGTTATTGTGTTGTCGTATTGGGGTTTTTGTAGGCATTGGGATTGTGGTTGATTAGGGGTGTGTTTAGTTTAGGTTTGGCTACCTGAGGCGGTTCTCAATCAGAGTCAGGTGATTCTTGTTGTCTATGATGGGGAACCGTATTTAGGTAGCCTGGGTTTCACTGTGTATTTTGTGGGTGATTGTTCCTGTCTCTGTGTAGTTTCACCAGATAGGCTGTACTTAGGTTTCACTGTAACGACGTTCTTCGTTTGTCGAAAGAGAGTTGGACCGAAATGCAGCGTGTTGGTTACTCATGCTTTTTAATGAAACAAATAACGGAACTATACATGAAATAATGAATAAATACAAAAACAACAAACAGAACGTGAAACCTATTACAGCCTGACTGGTGAACACTAACACAGAGACAGGAACAATCACCCACGAAATACAAAGCGAAACCCAGGCTACCTAAATACGGTTCCCAATCAGAGACAACGAGAATCACCTGACTCTGATTGAGAACCGCCTCAGGCAGCCAAACCTATGTAACACACACCCCTAATCAGCTACAATCCCAATAACTAAAAAACCCCACTAAGAATACAACAAACAATAAACCCATGTCACACCCTGGCCTGACTAACTAATTAACTACAACCACCACCCTGTTTGAACATTTAGAGAGTACTGTAGTACTCAATTGTGTTGTATTGGATTTGCCCCAAACATAACACTTTGTATTTAGAAGAAAATGTTAATTGCTTTGCCACACTTTTTGCAGTATTACTTTAGTGCCTTGTTGTAAAAAGGATGCATGTTCTGAAATATTTTAATTCTGTACAGGCTTCCTACTTTTCACCCTGTCAATTAGATGTAGTTGATCCATCCTCAGTTTTTTCTTATCACAGCCATTACACTTCATAACTGTTTTATAGTCACCACTGGCCTCATGGTGAAATCCCTGAGCGATGTCCTTCCTCTCTGGCAACTGAGTTGGGAAAGACGCCTGTATCTTTGTATTGATACAACATCCAAAGTGTAATTAACAACTTAATATTCAAATCAACAAAGACATGGTTTTATTGGTTACACAAATTTAGTAGATGTAATAGCGATGTTATAGCGATGAACCAGGAACAGATATAGCCCTTGGTTCACTCCAGACCTGACTGCCCTTGACCAGCCCCCGCGATATGCAACTTTTCAGGAAAGTTAGGAACCAATATGTACAGGCAGTTAGGAAAGCAACGGCTATCTTTTTCAAACAGAAATTTGCATCCTGTAGAACAAACTCCTAAAAGTTCTGGGACACTGTTAAAGTCCATGGAAAATAAGAGCAACTCCTCCCAGCTGCCAACTGCACTGAGGCTAGGAAACACTGTCAACAATAAATCCACTATAATTGAGAATTTCAATAAGCATTTTTCTACGGCTGGCCATGTTTTCCACCTGGCTATCCCTACCCCGGTCAACAGCCCTGCGCACCCCACAGAAACTTGCCCAAGCCTCCCCATTTCTCCTTTACCCAAATCCAGATGACTGATGTTCTGAAAGAGCTGCAAAATCTGGACCCCTACAAATCAGCCGGGCTAGACAATCTGGACCCTTTCTTTCTAAAATGATCTGCCGAAATGGTTGCCTTCTCTATTGCTAGCCTGTACAACCTCTCTTTCGTATAGTCTGAGATCCCCAAAGATTGCAATGCTGCCGCGGTCTTCCCCCTCTTCAAAGGGGGAAACACTCTAGACACAAACTACTACAGACCTATAGCTATCCTACCCTGCCTTCCTAAGGTCTTCGAAAGCCAAGTTAATTAACTTCTTGAAACTCCCCATCCCGGATCCGGGTTTGTGACTAAAGCCTCAGGCTCATTAGCATAACGCAACGTTAATGATTTCTGAAAATCGCAAATAAAATTAAAATAATGCGTCTGCTCTCAAGCTTAGCCTTTTCTTAACAACACTGTCATCTCAGATTTTCAAAATATGCTTTTGAACCATAGAAATTGACTAATTTGTGTAAGAGTATGCAAAGCTAGCATAGCATTTTGAGTAGCATTTAGCACGCAACATTTTCACAAAAACCAGATAACCAAATAAATAAAATCATTTACCTTTGAAGAGCTTCTGATGTTTTCAATGAGGAGACTCTCAGTTACATACCAAATGCGCAGTTTTTCCTGAAAGCGTCTGTGTGTAGGAGAAATCGTTCCGTTTTCTACATTGCGTCTGGCTACCGAAACGAACCGAAAATTCAGTCACCTACAACGTAAAACTTTTTCCGGATTAACTACATAATATCGACCGAAACATGGCAAACGTTGTTTGGAATCAATCCTCAAGGTGTTTTTTCACATATCTCTTCATTGATATGCAGTTCGTGGAAGCTTGCTTTCCTCTCTGTATCGCATGGAAAAATACTGGCAGGTGACTTTGCGCACCAATTTCGGCGCAGGACACCGGGCGGACACCTGGTAAATGTGGTCTCTTATGGTCAATCTTCCAATGATCTGCCTACAAATACGTCACAATGCTGCAGACACCTTGGGGAAACGACAGAAAGGGCAGGCTCATTCCTCTCGCATTCACAGCCATATAAGGAGACAATGGAAAACAGAGCCTCAAAAATCCTTGTCATTTCCTGGATGCCATCTCATCAAACAGAACACCGACCATTTTGAATCCCACCGTAGCTTCTCCCCTATGCAATCTGGTTTCCGAGCTGGTCACGGGTGCACCTCAGCCACGCTCAAGGTCCTAAACGATATCATAACTGCCATCAATAAGAGACAATACTGTAAAGCTGTATTCATCGACCTGGCCAAAGCTTTCGACTCTGTCAATCACCGTATTCTTATCTGCAGACTCAACAGCCTTGGATCCTCAAATCACTGCCTTGCCTGGTTCACCAACTACTTCTATGACAGAGTTCAGTGTGTCAAATCGAAGTGCCTGTTGTCCAGACCTCTGGCAGTCTCTATGGGGATGCCACAGGGTTCAATCCTCGGGCAGACTCTTTTCTCTGTATACATCAATGATGTCTCTCCTGCTGCTGGTGATTCTTTGATCCACCTCTACGCAGACGGCACCATTCTGTGTACTTCTGGCCCTTCTATGGACACTGTGTTAACTAACCTCCAGACGGGCTTCAATGACATACAACACTCCTTCCGTTGCCTCCAACTACTCTTAAATGCAAGCAAAACTAAATGCATGCTCTTCAACCGATCGTTGCCCACACCTACCCAGCCTGGACGGTTCTGACTTAGAATATGTGGACAACTACGAATACCTAGGTGTCTGGTTAGACTGTAGACTCACATTAAGCATCTCCAATCCAAAATTAAATCTAGATTTGACTTCCTATTTTACATAAGGCATCCTTCACTCATGCTGCCAAACATACCTTAGTAAAACTGACAATTCGAACGATCCTTGACTTTGGCGATGTAATTTACAAAATAGCCTCCAAAACTCTACACAGCAAATTGGATGCAATCTATCACAGTGCCATCCGTTTTGTCACCAAAGCCCCATATACTACCCACCACTGCAACCTGTATGCTCTCGTTGGCTGGCCCTCGCTTCATATTCGTCGCCAAACCCACTGGCTCCAGGTCATCTATAAGCCGTTGCTAGGTAAAGCCCCACCATATCTCAGCTCACTGCAGGTATATTTCACTGGTCACCCCCAAAGCCAATTCCTCCTTCGTCTGCCTTTCCTTCCAGTTCTCTGCTGCCAATAACTGGAATAAATTGCAAAAATCACTGAAGCTGGAGACTAATATCTCACTCACTAGCTTGAAGCACCAGCTGTCAGAGCAGCTCACAAATCACTGCACCTGTACATAGCCAATCTGTAAATAGCCCATCCAACTACCTCATCACCATATTCTTATTTATTTTACTCCTTTGCACCCCAGTACCGCTACTTGCACACTCATCAACTGCACATCTATAACCTCAGTGTTTAATTTGCCATACAGTAATAATTTAGCCACTATGGCCTATTTATTGCCTCAACCCCCCTTATCCTACCTCATTTGCACACACTGTATATAGTCTTCCTCTATTGTATTATTGACTGTATATTTGTTTATTCCATGTAACTCTGTGTTGTTGGTTTTTTTGCACTGCTTTACTTTACTTTACTTTAGCTGTAAATGAGAACTTGTTCTCAACTAGCCTACCTGGTTAAATAATGGTGAAAAAAAAGTATACATTTATTTAGAATCTAAGGCACACTTAACCAGCATGGCTACCACAGCATTCTGCAGCGATACGCCATTCCATCTGGTTTGCACTTAGTGGGACTATCATTTGTTTTTCAACATGACAATGACCCAACACACCTTCAGGCTGTCCAAGGGCTATTTGACCAAGAAGGAGAGTGATGGAGTGCTGCATCAGTTGACCTGGCCTCCACAATCACCCGACCTCAACCCAATTGAGATGGTTTGCAAGGAGGTGAGTGAAGGAAAAGCAGCCATCAAGTGCTCAGCATATTTGGGAACTCCTTCAAGACTGCTTGAAAAGCAGTCCAGGTGAAGCTGGTTGAGAGAGTGCCAAGAGTGTGCACAGCTGCCATCACGGCAAAGGGAAGCTACTTTGAATAATCTGAAAAGAATGTAGAAAATAGTAAAAATAAAGAAAAACCCTTGAATGAGTCGGTGTGTCCAACCTTTTAACTGCTACTGTAGTTCTGTTTTATTCTTGTGTAAGAATGTGGCTTACTTCCTAGAAGACATAGTCCATGTTGCAGGCTTTGTTTTTTCCATTTATATTTTGTAGTTGCACGTTAGCACAAGGGGTGCAGATTGGTGTCACCTCATTAGTCAGTGCTTGTGCTGGCTTGTCATCTCGTTAGTGGGAAATTGTTTCACCTGTGTTGACCCAGGTGATATTTAAGAGTGGCTGGCTCAGTACTCCAGTTGTCTAAGGGTGTATATACCTTGCACAGCCCATCATCGTCCTGTCATCCGTGGACCACGTCCTCAAGTTTATTGTCAATATATGGGAAGCTAATAATAGACTTACGATTTTTAGATTTCATATGTCCCCGCAAGAGACCTTTTTCCTTTTGTCAGGCCATCATTGTAAATGACAGTTTGTTCTTAACTGACTTGCCAAGTTAAATAAAGGTTAAATAAAAAGTAATTACAATGTTATGAATGGGTACTGCTAATCCTGTAGCTTTATCAATTTAATATTTGCATTTGCAATATATCGACTGTGGCTGATTTTCCTTTTTCGAATCTTCTAATATAATCTAGGGAGCTAGCTATAGCCATGTATTTCATGTTTCTAAATACATGACTCTATATATGGCTGTGGCTATAGCTTACTAGCTAGCCTAGCTCAACTAAAAAAACAATTATTTTTATAAAATACATTAGTTCGTAAGTCAGTTCATAAATTCACTATGCATAGCTTGCATAGCTTGCATACCTTACCTCTTCGGCTGACATGATGAATATGGCAATTGTTTACACAATCCATGCAATAACTCCGTTTCCTAGTTACTCTGTCTCTCATCAATGTGTATCTTGCTAGCTGTCACTCAAATGGTGAGGGGCTTAAGCTCATTGGCTGGCCCACGTGGGCCAAAATGTGTGTAGAAAACAGTTGCTTTCAAAATAGAGATTTCATGACTAATGGATGTAAAACAGTTATTCTGCTCATACGGTAGATTATGCATGTACGAACTATACATTGACACAACCAGCCCAAAGTGGGAGGGTAAAAAAATCCTGATGAATTTGTTCCAGAACATCTCTTTAAGAAGTTAAGAATTAAAATGGGCTTCCTTTATATGAATAGGGCAAGCATTTTGTTTAATAGCAGAAAACAAATAATTCAGTCGACATTCATACTGGTTATAGACTATGATGGTATCATCTACAGTATATGAATGTGACTGCCGCTGTATTGAAACCATTGGACGCAGTTTATCATAGTGAATGCACTTTATTCATTTTGTATCAGAAAGTAGGCTGGCCGACTCTTAAGTCTGGTAGATCAATGCACTGCCCTCTTTTTTGGTTTATACTGTATAGCCTTATTGTGCAAACTTCTGCCATACCTTACTTCATTGTTAAATTAGAGACATACGAGTCACCAGACCAATCACAAGGATGGCTAACTCTAGAGGTCCTGTTTAACTCTATGGAATTAGGTAAATCTGCATTCAGTTTATTTGCTACCCTTATAGGGAATGATTTCCAGAGCTCTCCGCAACTTCATGTTCTGGTGCCTCTAAGGCAGTTCACGTTGTTAATGGAGGACCATGCTTGCTTCTTAAATTGATTATAGCTTTGTGTGCTATGTTATACATATTATAAATTGTGTTCATGCAGGGCTCCCTTGTAAAATATGTCTTGGTCTAAATGGGACTCCCTTATAAAATAAAGGTGAAATTAAAAATAACTTTTTGACTTCTGTTTCATGTGACTACCTCTCTAAACACACAGGATTCAGGACTGAGCTAGCTAGCTACTCTTCACTACAACCAAAATACAGCACCCACTATGGTGATGCTACGGCAGTCACGAGGTGCCAGAAATCACACCACACTTCTATAGTAAATTCAGAAGTAGCCTTATTACGTAGTCCTCCATACAGTCATGCTCTCTTTCAACCCTGTACACCTACAGTTGAAGTAGGAAGTTTACAGGCACCTTAGCCAAATACATTTAAACTCAGTTTTTCACAATTCCTGACATTTTAGGTCAGTTAGGATCACCACTTCATTTTAAGAAGGTGAAATGTCAAAATAATAGTAGAGAATTATTTATTTCAGCTTTTATTTATTTCATCACATTCCCAGTGGGTCAGAAGTTTACATACACTCAATTAGTATTTGGTAGCATTGCCTTTAAATTGTTTAACTTGGGTCAAACGTTTTGGCTAGCCTTCCACAAGCGTCCCACAATAAGTGAATTTTGGCCCATTACTCCTGACAGAGCTGGTGTAACTGAGTCAGGTTAGTAGGCCTCCTTGCTTGCACACGCTCTGCCCACAAATTTTCTATGGGATTGAGGTGAGGGCTTTGTGATGGCCAATCCAATACCTTGACTTTGTTGTCCTTAAGCTGTTTTGCCACAACGTTGGAAGTATGCTTGGGGTCATTGTCCATTTGGAAGACCCATTTGCGACCAAGCTTTAAACTTCCTGACTGATGTCTTGAGATGTCTCTTCAATATATCCACAGAATTCTCCTGCCTCATGATGCCATCTATTTTGTGACGTGCACCAGTCCCTCCTGAAGCAAAGCACCCACACAACATGATGCTGCCATGCTTCATGGTTGGGATGGTGTTCTTTGGCTTGCAAACCTCACCCTTTTTTCCTCCAAAAATAACGATGGTCATTATGGCCAAACAGTTATATATATACTTTTTCATCAGACCAGAGGACATTTCTCCAAAAAGTATGATATTTCTCCCCGTGTGCAGTTGCAAACCGTAGTCTGGCTTTTTTATGGCGGTTTTGGAGCAGTGGCTTCTTCCTTGCTGTGCGGCCTATCAGGTTATGTCGATATAAGACTCGTTTTACTGTGGATATAGATAATTTCATACCTGTTTCCTCCAGCATCTTCACAAGGACTTTTGCTGTTGTTCTGGGATTGTTTTGCACTTTTCGTACCAAATTACGTTAATCTCTAGGAGACAGAACGCGTCTCCTTCCTGAGCGGTATGACGGCTGCATGGTCTCATGGTGTTTATACTTGCATACTATTGTTTGTACAGATGAACATGGTACCTTCAGGCGTTTGGAAATTGCTCCCAAGGATGAACCAGACTTGTGGAGGCACACCATTTTTTCTGAGGTCTTGGCTGATTTCTTTTGATTTTCCCATGATGTCAAGCAAATAGGCACTGAGTTTGAAGATAGGCCTTTAAATACATCCACAGGTACATCTCCAATAGGCTCAGGTTATGCCAATTAGCCTATCAGAAGCTTCTAAAGCCATGACATAATTTTCTGGAATTCTCCAAGCTGTTTAAAGGTACAGTCAATTTTGTGTATGTAAACTTCTAACCCACTGGAATTGTGATACATTGATATATAAGTGAAATAATCAGTCTGTTAACAATTGTTGGAAAAATGAGTTGTGTCATGCACAAAGTAGATGTCCTAACTGACTTGACAAAACTATAGTTTGTTAACAAATAATTTGTGGAGTGGTTGAAAAACTAGTTTTAATGACTCCAACCTGTAAACTTCCGACTTCAACTGTATGTTTTCGGGCTTCTCTCCATCTTCAACCTCTGGACAGTAGGCATAATAAAATCAAAACATTGCATGCTAGCCAGCTAACATTAGCTAGATAGCCAAAAATCAACAGCCAACTTCAGTCTTGAAAACGTACTGGATTAGAAACAATTCAGCAAATAGTTAATTAATAAAATAAAGTTTGTAGGGAAAAATGCTATAAAAACAATTATGACAAATATTTACAAAATGTACAGGAGCTCTCTGCCTAGGTGACCTCACGGCGCCATGACAACGACGGAACCACTTGTTCACTTCCATTCATTGATTTGAAAGGAAAATACTGGTACAGCACGAGCCCACTAAGCCCACTCTCTAGCCCCTGCCTCCACCAATCCAATGCTTTTAGATTTTTGGGAAGTATGGGAGAACCAGGGACGAAAGTAACACTTTTGTTTTTTTATTACTATAAAATCGACAGAGCTTGAGACAACATTCTATGACAAACAATTTATGTCTTCTACCATTAGCTACTGTAATTTAATGTATGGGGGTAAATTAGTTTAAATTAAATAGACCTTGAACAGAAACACTGCAATGTTACTTTTGTTCCTGCCGGTAGCACAGATGGACACGCAGCCTTGGGATGGAAGTAACAGCTGGCGAGAAGTGCACAATATCTGTCTTATCTCCATATTTCTGGTTTTAGTACATTTGTTGAAAGTAAGGCATTATCAGCCATAATTTCATGTTTTTGACAATTTTTGAGTAATGAAAGCTGTAGGGACGAAATTTATGAAAATGAACCATGCGTCAACATGGCAATGTTGCTCAACCCCAATATTTTGCCTTACAATATTAATTCTACTAAAATGATCACAAAATAGCTATATATTAATAGCTATATTAGAATCATAATGTATATTTTTAAGTCAGTCAATATGGAACAATTCAAGAACTTTGAAAGTTTCTTCAAGTGCAGTCGCAAAAACAATGAAGTGCTATGATGAAACTGGCTCTCGTGAGGACTGCCACAGGAAAGGAAGACCCAGAGTTACCTCTGCTGCAGAGGATACGTTCATTAGAGTTACCAGCCTTAGATTGCTGCCCAAATAAATGCTTCACTGAGTTCAAGTAACAGACACATCTCAACATCAACTGTTCAGAGGAGACTGCGTGAATCAGGCCTTCATGGTCGAATCGCTGCAAAGAAACCACTACTAAAGGACACCAATAATAAGAAGATACTTGCTTGGGCCAAGAAACACAAGCAACAAACATTAGACTTTGGTCTGATGAGTCCAAATTTGAGATTTTTGGTTCCAACGCTGTGTCTTTGTGAGATGCGGAGTAGATGAACAGATCTCCGCATTTGTGTGGTTCCCACCGTGAAGCATGGAGGAGTTGGTGTGATGGTGTGGGGGTGATTGGCTGGTGACACTGTCAGTGATTTATTTAGAATTCAAGGCACATATTAACCAGCATAGCTACCACAGCATTCTAGAGTGATACGCCATCCCATCTGGTTTGCACTTAGTGGGACTATTATTTTTTTTCCAACAGGACAATGACCAAACTTTTGACTAAGAAGGAGAGTGATGGAATGCTGCGTCGGATGACCTGGCCTCCACAATCACCCAATCTCGACCAGGCTGAGATGCTTTGGGTTGAGTTGGACCGCAGAGTTAAGAAAAAGCAGCCAACAACGGCTCAGCATATGTGGGAACTCCTTCAAGACTGTTTGAGAGAATGCCAATAGTCTGCAAAGCTGTCAAGGCAAAGGGTAGCTACTTTGAAGAAGCTATATATTTCAAATTTTTAAAACACTTTTTTGGTTATTACACGATTATAACATAGTTCTGATGTCTTCACTATTATTCTACAATGTAGAAGACAGTAAAAATAAAGAACCTTTGAATGAGTAGATGTCCAAACTTTTGACTGGTACTGTATATACTTTATTTATTTCTTCTCAAAAGTAGTGCACTGGGCCTTTACTAGTCCTGTATTAGCAGACAGATGTAGCCAGTAGGTATTTTTTTAAATCCCCAGTTCAGAAAGTCCCTCCCTATTTCAGTCAGGTTTCCTCGGTTTGACATCTATTGAATATTAATATGACATAGATTTTTGCCTCACAAGTATGTTTGTGTGAGAGAGAAAAGCGGGGTAGAGTGATAGGGTAAAAAATGAAAAGGATACAATGCCAAGTCAACTGAGTCCTTGAAACTTTTGCAACAGAAGTGGATGTCATCTACAGTTAAGCCTTAGTCCTGTAGACTTGTGTTAGCTCCCCAAGGTAATTTCTAGGTTTTAGGTCAACGGGCTAAAACAATGGTGCCTAAAATCCTGGATTAATCCAGTCATCACAAATACATACTATCTAAACAAAGCCAGTGCAAATACTAGACATCGAAGATAAAGCAAAACAAAAACAATGCAGGTCCTTCCACCCTGGAATCTTGTAAATGCAATCGTATTTGAAGGAAGATGTATAGTCTTATTTAAAGCAATAGACTACTGCCTCTGCTAGAAGTGGAATATTGGTTACACAACTGCCGTGTTGTCCCAATCTCCAGCTGATCCCATTCTGAATGTTGCGCATGCGGTTGGTAGAAATGACGTGCACACTGGTTGGGAAAGTGTGTTCGTGTTTGTGCAGGGATGTCTTGTTCAAAGAAGCTCAGCTGTTTCGCACAGTAAGCGTATCATGGCTGCAACTTCGGCAATGATGGGGTAGGTGTAGGCCAATATATACTTTTCAAATTGTCCTCTGTAACCCACAGTAGCAATAACCTAAAATGTTTATGGGATTGTTATTGTTGTGGTTTGTTTTAAATGAATAACTGTTTATTCTGTCGCTGCATGGGGGGGGGGGTTGTGAATTTAAAATTGCTGTATCGAACGAGCTTTGTGATTTAGCCTACTTTAGTCTTAAACTAGGATACACATTTTGTTGGGGGAAACGATCAGAAATAACCTTAAGAAAAATATACCCAAAACCGAAAGTTTTTCCATCTATGTCATAGTCATTTGAGTTGCGATTTACTTTCCATTGTGACAATTAGTTTTTATTATAAAATGTCGATAAAGATAGATTTATCATAATACCTCTCTCTCCAGAGTATTACCGTTCCTGTTAGACCTACTGTCCATGGTCCCCGCTGGAGCTCATGTAATTTGTCTGAGTGACATGTATGGCACGATCAACTCCCCGAACTTTCCAGAACCCTACCCTAAAGAGTCCGAGGTCCGCTGGAACATAAGCGTTCCCGACGGGTTCCAAATCAGACTTTACTTCCTGCACTTCGACCTAGAACCCTCCTACCTCTGTGAGTACGACTATGTCAAGGTAAGTGAATCGTGACGGCGTATGTGTGTGGCCAGCCATTCACACGGAGAAAATGCCCCGAAAAGGGACACATTTCACATGTCCCACCTGGATTTAGTTCAATCAATTCAATTAGGAATGTAAATTAATATTCAACTCTCATGACAAACATTTTTATTCTTGGAAGAGCTTTTTTTGTAATAGATTTGCCTGCCTGGCACAATAGACCCTGGCATATTGCCAAACTATTTGGCATTATTTTGTCCCTGAGAAGGTGCATGGGTTTAGCCAGCCAAAGATGTCAGTGTGCCAGCATGGGCCAGTGTAATATGCTATGCCAGTGAAGAGAATGATAATGGATGATGTGCCAGGCGGCACTGGCACAGGAGCATAGTCGGAGCTGGTGCCAGTTCGGGTTGGTTTGCCAGGCTTTGGTGCAGGACCCATCTCTTGATTTCTAGGAACCAGAGTTATGCCAGAATGGTTGGAATTCTGAACAGGGTTTAGCATGGCAACATCATAAGCAGCATGGAACTGTAGTGTGGAGTGCTCTTACTGCAGCAAAGCATTTGGGGGAAATGCTCCTGTCCTCTGCTGTGTCTGACACAGTATCTTCGGCCACGGTCCGATTCTACACTTTTCCCAAAATGTGCTAATGAACACTCCCCGAAGTGTGCTCTTGTATACTTTATGATCTGTCGTAAAACTGTGTGCATTAACTCCACCTGGAAAATGCACTCCATTCGCCTTTTGTAGTCACTATAGCCCCCTTTATTTCCTGTGTAATTTGGCAATATTGGAATTTTGCAGTGACCTTTTCAAACGAAACATAGCAAGTGCCTGTCAAATCCAATTGTATGTCACATACGCCGAATACATTGGGTGGAGACCTTACAGTTAATGCTTACTTACAGCCCTTAACCAACAATGCACTTTTGAGAAAAGGAAGCTTGGCCCCAGTGATGTACTGGCCGCACGCACTACCCTCTGTAGTGCCTTGCGGTCGGACGCTGAGCAGTTGCCATACCAGCTGTATAACTTTTTGAGGATCTGAGGACCCATGGCAAGTTTCCTGAGGGGGAATAGGCATTGTCGTGCCCTCTTCACGACTGTCTTGGTGTGTTTGGACCATGATGGTTTGTTGGTGATGTGGACACCAAGGAACTTGAATCTCTCAATGTGCTCCACTACAGCCCTGTTGATGAGAATGGGGGCGTGCTCAGTCCTCCTTTTCCTGTAGTCCACAATCTCCTTTGTCTTGATCATGTTAAGGGAGAGGTTGTTATCCTGGCTCCACACGGCCAGTTGTCTGACCTCCTCCCTATAGGCTGTCTCATCGTTGTCACTGTTGTGTCGTCGGCAAACTAAGGATGGTGTTGGAGTCGTGCCTGGCCATGCAGTCATGGGTGAACAGGGAGTACAGGAGAGGACTGAGCACGCACTCCTGAGGGGGCCCCCATGTTGAGGATCAGCATGGCAGATGTGTTGTTACCTACCCTGTCCACACATTCTTCAAGATTGATTGTATATTGGAAACAATTTAAAAGTAGACTACAGCCCACATTTATATGCAAACAATGAATTGTTGTTTTAATATTTTGTTTATCTGTAGATTTTTGTGTTTTTATGTCCTGTCTTGGTATAGACTCAGAGATTAAATGGGTTTATGATATTGCTGTAATGGTTTTCTTTACTTGAAGGAGAGGCGGACCAAAACGCAGCATGGTGGTTATTCATGTTTAATTTATAAAGACACTATACATGAATAAACTAACAATACAAGAAATGTGAAAAAACCAAAACAGCCGTATCTGGTGCAAACACAGAGACAGGAACAATCACACACAAACACACAGTGAAACCCAGGCTACCTAAGTATGATTCTCAATCAGAGACAACTAATGACACCTGCCTCTGATTGAGAACCATACTAGGCCGAAACATAGAAATACCCAAATCATAGAAAATCAAACATAGACTGCCCACCCCAACTCACGCCCTGACCATACTAAATAATGACAAAACATTGGAAATAAAGGTCAGAACGTGACAGTTGCACTCCTATTAAATAAGCAATACTGTAGCCTACATGTACTGTCAAATATTTTACATACTACCAGTCTATCTACTGTGTTTGCAGAATGTTTAAAAAAAGTATTCAGTAATTTATGGTGTGACAGTTTCTGAAATAGAAACCAATGGCACATTCTGTCAGCACAACGTTTGACTGAAAACATGTTTTACATTTACTTTTCCCCCAACCTAAATATGCTGGACTGCCCTCGAGTTCTGAAACATTGTCTAGGCTACTCAAAACAAATTAAAATTACAGTAGAGTTGTAACATGCATACATCTAAGTTAAATAAACACTTTCTTGATGCACTGCCTATGGGATCATTCACACCCCGTGACTTTTTAATATTTTGTTCTGTTACAGCCTGAATTTAAAATTTATTAAATTTAGAATTTTTTTGATCACTGGCCTACAGACAATAACACATAATGTCAAAGTGGAATTGTTTAAATTTTAAAAAACAAATTAATCAAAAATGTAAAGCTGAAATGAGTATTAAACCTCTTTGTTATAGCAATCCTAATTGGGTTCAGGAGTAAAAATGTGCTTAACAAGTCAAATGATGTTGCATAGACTCACACTGTGTGCAATAATAGTGTTTACCATGATTTATGAATGACTACCTCATCTCTGTACCCTACAAATAAAATCATATGTAAGGTCCCTCAGTCAAATAGTGAATTTCAAACACAGATTCAACCACAAAGACTATGGAGTTTTTACAATCCCTTGCAAAGAAGGGCACCTATTAGCAGATGGGTAAAAATACAAAAAGCAGACTTTGAATATCCCTTTTTAGCATGGTGAAGTTATTAATCACACTTTGGATTGGTGTATCAATACACTAAGTCACTTCAAATCTACAGGTGTCCTTTCTTACTCAGTTGCCGGAGAGGAAGGAAAAATGCTTTGGGATTTCACCGTGAGGCCAATGGTGACTTTAAAACAGCTTAGAGTTTAATGTCTATGATAGAAAACTGAAGATGGATTAACATTGAACAAAAATATAAATGCAAAATAACAATTTAAAAGATTTTACTAAATTAGTTCATATAAGGAAATCAGTCAATTGAAATAAACTAATTAGGCCCTAATCTATGGATTTCACATGACTGGGAATACAGATATTGCTCTGTTGGTTAGATACTTTATAAAATAGGTAGGGGCGTGGAGCAGAAAATTAGTCAGTATCTGGTGTGACCACCATTTACGTCATGCAGCGTGACATGTCTCCTTCGCATAGAGTTGATCAAAATGTTGATTGTGACCTGTGGAATGTTGTTCCACTCCTCATCAATGGCTGTGTGAAGTTGCTGGATATTGGCGGGAACAACCTTTCGTACACATCGATCCAGAGCATCCCAAACGTGCTCAATGGGTGACATTTCTGGTGAGAATGCAGGGCATGGAAGAACTGTGACATTTTCAGCTTCCAGGAATTGTGTACAGATCCTTGAGACATGAGGCGGTACATTATCATACTGAAATATGAGGTGATGGCGGCAGATGAATGACACAATGGGCCTCAGCATCTCGTCACGGTATCTCTGTGCGTTCAAATTGCTATAGATCAATTGTGTTCGTTGTCCGTAGCTTATGCCTGCCCATACCATAACCACACCACCACTCTGTTCACAATGTTGACATCAGCAAACTGCTCGCCGATATGATGCTATACACACACACACTGTCTGCCATCTGCCGGGTACAGTTGAAACCGGGATACATCCGTGAAGAGCACACTTCTCCAGCGGGCCAGTCATCATCGAAGATTAGCATTTTCCCACTGAAGTCAGTTAGGATGCCAAACTGCAGTCAGGTCAAGACCCTGGTGAGGACAACAAGCACGCAGATGAGCTTCCCTGAGATGGTTTCTGACAGTTTGCATAAATTCTTTGGTGGTGAAAACCCACAATTTCATTAATTTCAAGAATCTAGATGTAGAGGTGTGTTTACATGTGATCTGCAGTTGCGAGGTCGGTTGGACAAACTGTCAACTTCTCTAAAATGATGTTGGATGCGTCTTATAGTAGAGAAATTATAATTTAATTATCTGGAAACAGCTCTGGTGGACATTCGTGTAGTCGGAATACCAATTGCATGCTCCCTCATCTTGAAACATCTATGACATTGTGTTGTGTGACAATTGCACATTTTAGAGTGGCCTTTTATTGTCCCCAATTAAAGGTGTACCTGTGCAATATGCCTCAGGTTGTGCAATATGCCTCAGGCTGTTTAATCAGCTTCTTGATATACCACACTTGCCAGGTGGATGGATTATCTTGAAAAAGAGAAATGCACATTAACAGGGATGTAAAAATCTTTGCATAAGTTTTAGAGAAATATGCTTTTTGTGAGTATGGAACATTTCTGGGAAATGTTTTCTCAGCTCATTAAACATGTTGCACTTATATTTTTGTTCAGTGTTGTTACATCACCATACTAACCTAATTGACAGAGTGAAAAGGAAGCCAGTACAGAACAAAAATATTCCAACAAGGCACTCAAGTAATACTGCAAAAAATGTGGCACAGCAATGAACTTTTTGTTCTGAAATAGAAAGTGTTATGTTTGGTGCAAATCCAATACAACACATTACTGAATACCACTTTCCATATTTTCAAGCATAGTGGTGGCTGAATCATGTTATGGGTATGATTGCAATCGTTAAGGACTGTGGAATTTTTCAGTATTAAAAAAATAAACGTAATGGAGCACAGGCAAAATCCTAGAGGAAAACCTATTTAAGTCTGTTTTCCACCAGACACTAGGAGATGAATTCACCTTCAGCAGAACAATAACCTAAATCACAAGGCCACATTTACAGTGGAGTTGCTTACCATGAAGAATGTTCCCAAGTGGCCAAGTTACAGTTTTTACTTAAATCTGCTTGAAAATCCTGTGGCACAACTTTAAAATGGTTGTCTAGCAATAACAAACAATCAATTTGACAGAGATTGAATAATTCTGTAAAGAATAATGGGCAAATATTGTACAATCCAGGTGTGCAAATCGCTGCCAAAGGTGATTCGAACGTGTGAATACTTAAATTAGATTTCTGTATTTCATTTTCAATACATTTACAACCATTTCTAAAAACATGATTTCACTTTTTTATTATGGGGTATTGTGTGTAAATAGGTGAGATTTGTTTTTATATTTAATCCATTTTGAGTTCAGGCTGTAACACATCACAATGTGGAATAAGTCAAGGGGTATGAATACTTTCTGAAGGCACTGTATTTACATAGCCCCAATGAAATGAGAGATGCGTATGGTAATTTGTTGTATGGCTACCTCAGAAATATGAACCCATCACTGCCAGAAAAGGTGGGATATTCTGCAATGGTTATAAAAATGAAATATATAGGAAATAAATTCCTTTATTTTTGTTCTTCTCGGTAACAACAAATAGCAGCATCTTATGTTTTTATGAAGGGTGTCATCATATTCCCCATTTGCACAAAATACTTACCAAAATACTTACCTGTTTGCAGTTGATGAAGTGCAACAGCACTTCAACAACTGTCTAATGTTTTCTTGGAGGAAAGAACATTTTCAAGAAGCACCAATTAAATGCTTTTCAATGCACGAGGAATTGAAGGGTAGAGAATTGGAACACAACCAGAGTGTCATTACATCCCCTATGAGAACCAGAAAATAGCTGAGAGAGAGTTGCAAATTGAATGGATACTCCCGCTGGGGGTAAACAAGTTACACTAATGTTGAGCGGCTGTGTGTGTGTGTGTGTGTGTGTGTGTGTGTGTGTGTGTGTGTGTGTGTGTGTGTGTGTGTGTGTGTGTGTGTGTGTGTGTGTGTGTGTGTGTGTGTGTGTGTGTGTGTGTGTGTGTGTGTGTGTGTGTGTGCGGGGGGGGGCAGGTCAGGGTGCTGGTGTCCTGCCGATGGTGTTAATTGCACACCCCGGCATTTCTACAATCTAAGCTAGATGCCCTCAATCTCACACAAATCATCAACGAACCCACCAGGTACATCCCTAAATCTGTAAACAAGGGCACCCTCATAGACGTTATCCTGACCAACTGGCCCTCCAAATACACCTCCGCTGTCTTCAATCAGGATCCCAGCGATCACTGCCTCATTGCCTGTATCCGCTACGGGTCCACAGTCAAACAACCACCCCTAATCACTGTCAAATGCTCCCTAAAACACTTCTGTGAGCAGGCCTTTCTAATCGACCTGGCCCGGGTATCCTGGAAGGATTTTGACCTCATCCCGTCAGTTGAGGATGCCTGGTCATTCTTTAAAAGTAACTTCCTCACCATCTTAGATAAGCATGCTCCATTCAAAAATGCAAAACTAAGAACAGATAGAGCCCCTGGTTCACTCCAGACCTGACTGCCCACGACCAGCACAAAAACATCCTGTGGCGGACTGCAATAGCATCAAATAGTCCCCGCGATATGCAACTGTTCAGGGAAGTCAGGAACCAATACACGCAGTCAGTCAGGAAAGCAAAGGCCAGAAATTTGCATCCTGTGGCTCTAACTCCTAAAAGTCCCCCCCCGCAGCTACTCACCCATGCCTCCCCAACTTCTCCTTTACCCAAATCCAGATAGCAGATGTTCTGAAAGAGCTGCAAAACCTGGGCCCGTACAAATCAGCTGGGCTTGACAATCTGGACCCTCTGAAACTATCCGCCGCCATTGTTGCAACCCCTATTACCAGCCTGTTCAACCTCTCTTTCATATTGTCTGAGATCCCCAAGGACTGGAAAGCTGCTGCGGTCATCCCCCTCTTCAACGGGGGAGACACCCTGAACCCAAACTGTTACAAACCTATATCCATCCTGCCCTGCCTATCTAATGTTTTCGAAAGCCAAGTCAAAAAACAGATCACTGACCATCTCGAATCCCACCGTACCTTCTCCTCTGTGCAATCTGGTTTCCGAGTCGGTCACGGGTGCACCTCAGCCATGCTCAAGGTACTAAACGATATCATAACCGCCACCGATAAAAGACAGTACTGTGCAGCCATCTTTATCGACCTGGCCAAGGCTTTTGACTCTGTCAATCACCATATTCTTACCAGTAGCCTCGGTTTTTCTAATGACTGCCTTTCCTGGTTCACCAACTACTTTGCAGACAAAGTTCAGTGTGTCAAATAGGAGGGCATGCTGTCCGGTCCTCTGGCAGTCTCTATGGGGGTGCCACAGGGTTCAATTCTCGGGCCGATTCTTTTCTCTGTATATGTCAATGATGTTGCTCTTGCTGTGGGCGATTCCCTGATCCACCTGTACGCATACGACACCATTCTGTATACTTCTGGCCCTTCCTTGGACACTGTGCCATCTAACCTCCAAACGAGCTTCAATGCCATACAACACTCCTTCCGTGGCCTCCAACTGTTCTTTAACACTAGTAAAACCAAATGCATGCTTTTCAACCGTTCGCTGCCTGCACCCGCACGCCCGACCTGCATCACCACCCTGGATGGTTCCGACCTAGAATATGTGGACATCTATAAGCACCTAGGTGTCTGGCTAGACTGTAAACTCTCCTTCCAGTCTCATATCAAACATCTCCAATCCAAAATCAAATCTAGAATCGGCTTTCTATTTCGCAAACAAAGCCTCCTTCACTCACGCCGCCAAACTTACCCCAGTAAAACTGACAATGCTACCGATCCTCGACTTCGGCGATGTCATCTACAAAATAGCTTCCAATACTCTACTCAGCAAACTGGATGCAATTTATCACAGTGTTATCCGTTTTGTTACTAAAGCACCTTATACCACCCACCACTGCTACCTGTATGCTCTAGTCGGCTGGCCCTCGCTTCATATTCGTCGCCAGACCCACTGGCTCCAGGTCATCTACAAGTCCATGCTAGGTAAAGCTCCGCCTTCTCAGTTCACTGGTCATGATGGCAACACCCACCCGTAGCACGCGCTCCAGCAGGTGTATCTCACTGATCATCCCTAAAGCCAACACCTAATTTGGCCGCCTTTCCTTCCAGTTCTCTGCTGACTGTGACTGGAACGAATTGCAAAAATCGTTGAAGTTGGAGACTTTTATCTCCCTCGCCAACTTTAAACATCTGCTATCTGAGCAGCTAACCGATTGCTGCAGCTGTACATAGTCCAACGGTAAATAGCCCCCCAATTTACCTACCTCATCCCCATACTGTTTTTATTTATTTACTTTTCTGCTCTTTTGCAAACCAGTATCTCTACCTGCACATCTGATCATTCATCACTCCAGTGTTAATCTGCTAAATTGTAATTATTCGCCTACCTCCTCATGCCTTTTGCACACAATGTATATAGACTTTTTTTTTTCTACTCTGTTTTTGACTTGTTTTTTGTTTACTCCATGTGTAACTCTGTGTTGTTGTCTGTTCACACTGCTATGCTTGATCTTGGCCAGGTCGCAGTTGTAAATGAGAACTCGTTCTCAACTAGCCTACCTGGTTAAATAAAGGTGAAAAAAAAAAAATTGCATGCATTCCACTGCGACTCTGAAACATTCACTTCCCACCAAGCTCATATTCATATTCAAATAACCCTACAGTGCACCACCACAATGCACCCAGCACCACACCAGCAGACAGACACAAAAGGACAACATAGGGACCAGATGACTGCTTTTCCACAATGCAATGCGTTCTTGTCTGTGTTTTACAAAGGGGTGGTTTTGTGTTTGTGTCGGGGTGGGGGGTGATTGTGTGTATGCGCTTGTTTTTATGTTTGTAAGGCTTGATCATTACCGTCACACATTATTTATCTCGGAAATCACGTGTTCCAATGCCCCCCCCCAAAATGTAACCTTTTTATGCATTGCCACTAGATGCTGATCTTGGGTCAGTTTGGGATTTTCCCCACTAATGGCTAAGGTTAGAATTGGATCTGTATCTAGTGGAAACGTTACCCCAGAACGCATCCAAACTCTAATAATGGCATAAGTAGCCTCCCATTTCCCACTGCCAAATTCACAGCTCATCAATAAGTTCCATTGTGAGGCATCTGCTTGAATTCCACCACCTTGTCCAGACCCCCACCCCCTGGGGTGCAGAATGCATAGGGATCCTTGTGCATACACACACACTCGGACGCTCACATACATAACACTACTCATCTACCCACAGTTCTCAGTCCTGCGACCGGTGACCGACACAGATAACATTGTGTTGTCCTCTTCTTGAATGAAGATGTACTGTATATGTCTGATGCTGATCTGTGAATGTGTGTGCCAGTGTGTTTGTGAATGTATGCTTGCACATTTACATCGGAGTGAATAAGCACATGAGAAGTGCTTTATAATACTGTATCTGTGGTATAACTGTGATTGTTTCTTTGCTTGTAGTTGTAGAAATGTTCTAGTGTTGTGTGGTATTGGGACTGTGGCCAGTGTGGCTATACAAAAGTGTCTCTTAATCTCCCACATGCTGCTCTGTTGTAGCTGGGGTTAACCGAACGTTCAATGACACACTCAGTGTAAACATGCTATCAGAGACCCAGATAAGACTGGTGTTCTAAAAAGTGTTTGTGCGTACATCTGTTTCACCAGACAGACAGACAGACAGACAGACAGACAGACAGACAGACAGACAGACAGACAGACAGACAGACAGACAGATATTTGGAATGGATTAATTAGTGGACAAAAAGTCAATTTATCGGTAATCATTAGAAAACTTAAACAAAAACATTCCATTAAAACATTCCAACATTAATCTGAAATGCGATTTATGAAAAGCTTTACATAAGAAAATCAAGTCAATAGCTGATAAAGATGTCAATTCATGTCAATGCCATGTACTATAGGCCTACATATTTTTGTGTGTGTGTATGCATACGTGCAGCTGTATGTGACTTTGTGCTCACACGTCCATTCTACTCTTTCTCTGCAGGTGGAGGCTAATGGAGAGGAGCTGGCAGTGTTCTGTGGGCGCGAGGACAGTGACACAGAGCAGGTCCCAGGAGAGCAGGTCATCAGCTCCCCTAGGAGCTCCTTCAGTGTCTCCTTCCGGTCCGACTTCTCCAATGAGGAACGCTTCTTGGGCTTCGAGTCCCACTACAGCGCTGTCGGTGAGCGGCCTGTACTGTCACTTCCATTCATTGTTAGCTAATGGTCGCTAAAGTTAGCTGAAGATGGTGGTGGCTGTTTAAAGGAAACCGGACCATGGATGACAGTCTTTTATGACCCATAGACTAGTTTTAGGGTGAGGAACCATCTAACATTGTTAATCAGTGTTCTTCAATACTGGTCCAGGCTAGACCCATGGGTTGTTCAGGCTTTTGTTCTAGCCCAGGACCAATATGATATAATAGTTAATAAAAGTGAATTTGTATTCTATTTTAACACAGCTAATCAAGGGTTAGGTGATTAGTTGAATCAGGTATGTTAGTGCAGGGCTTGAGTAAAAAGTCTCTCTCTTTCTCTCTTTCTCTCTAGATGTGGATGAGTGTAGGGACAGGAACGATGAGGATCTGGCCTGTGACCATTTCTGCCACAACTACATCGGTGGCTACTACTGCTCCTGTCGCTATGGCTACCTGCTGCATTCTGACAACAGGACATGTCGAGGTATTGTTTACCTTCTCCCCAAACTCATAGCCAGAGGTTCTAGGATTTTCATCTTTGCAAAGTACAGTTGGAGACACTAAAGAGTTCATTTTTTATGACACACTCTCACTAGGAGACGATAGAGCACTGTGTTACACACACGACCTAACTGTATTTGTGAATAACTGTCAATTATGATGCATTATATATTGAAGATTCCCCATTCCACGCCCTTTTTTGAGTGCATTCCAACCTCCTTCCCTACATGCCAACTGTTTTTGATGTTGAAATTTGTATTGTGTGTCGGCAATACATTTTGGGAGGGGGAAACAAAGTGTTTAGCAGCGAATGCTCTGCGAAATATGAATGTATTTATGAAGGCAGTACGATTCCAATGTATTGGCCTATCGGATCTTTCCCCCAATGTGTTAACAGCAAAAACCATGTGGAATCTAATCTTTGAATAACATTTATTGCACATTCATAAACTCAGCAAAAAAAGAAACATCACTTTTTCAGGACCCTGTCTTTCAAAGATAATTCATAAAAATCCAAATAACTTCACAGATCTTCAATGTAAAGGGTTTAAACACTGTTTCCCATGCTTGTTCAATGAACCATAAAACATGTAATGAACATGCACCTGTGGACCGGTCATTAAGACACTAACAGCTTGTAGGAAATTAAGGTCACAGATATGAAAACTTAGGACACTAAAGAGGCCTTTCTGCCCAGGGTCCCTGCTCATCTGCGTGAACATGCCTTTGGCATGCTGCAAGGAGGCATGAGGACTGCAGATGTGGCCAGGGCAATAAATGGCAATGTCCGTAATGTGAGATGCCTAAGACAGCGCTACAGGACGGACAGCTGATCTTCGCAGTGGCAGATCAAGTGTAACAACATCTGCACAGGATTGGTACATCGGAACATCACACCTGCGGGACAGGTACATGATGGCAACAACAGCTGCCCGAGTTACACCAGGAATGCACAATCCCTCCATCAGTGCTGAGAGTGGCTGGACCAAGGGCATGTAGGCCTGTTGTAAAGCAGGTCCTCACCAGACATCACCGGCAACAGTGTTGCCTATGGGCACAAACCCATCGTCGCTGGACCAGACAGGACTGGCAAAAAGTGCTCTTCTCTGACGAGTCACGGTTTTGTCTTACCAGGAGTGATGGTCGGATTTGCGTTTATCTTCGAAGGAATGAGCGTTACACTGAGGCCTGTACTCTGGAGCGGGATCGATTTGAAGGTGGAGGGTCCGTCATGGTCTGGTGTGATGTGTCACAGCATCATCAGACTGAGCTTGTCATTTCAGGCAATCTCAACGCTGTGCATTACAGGGAAGACATCCTCCTCCCTCATGTGGTACCCTTCCTGCAGGGTCATCCTGACATGACCCTCCAGCATGACTTTGCCAGCAGCCATACAGCTCGATATGTGCGTGATTTCCTGCAAAACAGGAATGTCAGTGTTCTGCCATGGCCAGCGAGGAGCCCGGATCTCAATCCCATTGAGCACGTCTGGGACCTGTTTGATCGGAGGGTGAGGGCTAGGGCCATTCCCCCCAGAAATGTCTGGGAACTCTTGGTGGAAGAGTGGGGTAACATCTCACAGCAAGAACAGGCACATCTAGTATAGTCCATGAGGAGAAGATGCACTGCAGTACTTAATGTAGCTGGTGGCCACACCAGATACTGACTGTTACTTTTCTGTAATTTTGACCCCCCCCCCTTTGTTCAGGGACATATTATTCAATTTATGTTAGTCACATGTCTGTGTAACCTGTTCAGTTTGTTTCAGTTGTTAAATCTTGTTATGTTCATACAAATATTTACACATCAAATCAAAGTTTATTTGTCACGTGCACCGAATACAACAGGTGTAGATCTTACAGTGAAATGCTTACTTACAGGCTCTAGTAAAAAAGGAGGACCGAGTGCAAATAGTGCAAAAAAAGTGTTAGGTGAACAATAGGTAAGTAAAGAAATAAAACAACAGTAAAAAGACAGGCTATATACAGTAGCAAGGCTATAAAAGTAGCGAGGCTACATACAGACACCTGTTAGTCAGGCTGATTGAGGTAGTATGTACATGTAGATATGGTTAAAGTGACTATGCATATATGATGAACAAAGAGTAATATTTGCGTAAAAGATGAGTTGGCGGGTGGTGGATGGCGGGACACAATGCAGATAGCCCAGGTTAGCCAATGTGCGGGAGCACTGGTTGGTCGGCTCAATAGAGGTAGTTTGCACATGAATATATAGTTAAAGTGACTATGCATATATGATAAACAGAGAGTAGCAGCAGCATAAAAATAGGGTTAGGGGGCTGTTGGCGGGGGGGCACACAATGCAAATCGTCCGGGTAGCTATTTGATTACCTGTTCAGGAGTGTAATGGCTTGGGGGTAAAAACTGTTGGGAAGCCTTTTTGTCCGAGACTTGGCACTCCGGTACCTCTTGCCATGCGGTAGTAGAAAGAACAGTCTATGACTGATGTGGCTGGGGTCTTTGACAATTTTTAGGGCCTTCCTCTGACACCGCCTGGTGTAGACGTCCTGGATGGCAGGAAGCTTAGATGTACTGGGCTGTACGCACTACCCTCTGTAGTGCCTTGCGGACAGAGGCCGAGCAATTGCCGTACCAGGCAGTGATGCAACCAGTGCTCTCGATGTTGCAGCTGGAGGACCTTCTGAGGATCTCAGGACCCATGTCAAATCTTTTTAGTTTCCTGAGGGGGAATAGGCTTTGTTGTGACCTTCTTCACGACTGTCTTGGTGTGTTTGGACCATTCTAGTTTGTTGTTGATATGGACACAGAGGAACTTGAAGCTCTCAACCTGCTCCACTACAGCCCCTTCGATGAGAATGGGTGCGTGCTCGGTCCTCCTTTTCCTGTAGTCCACAATCATCTCCTTAGTATTGGCTATGTTGAGTGATAGATTGTTATTCTGGCACCACATGGCCAGGTCCCTGATCTCCTCCCTATAGGCTGTCTCATCGTTGTCTGTGATCAGGCCTACCACTGTTGTGTCTTCTACAAACTTAGTGATGGTGTTAGAGTCGTGCCTGGCCATGCTAACTACCCTCACCACCTGGGGGCAGCCCGTCAGGAAGTCCAGGATCCAGTTGCAGAGGGAGGTGTTTAGTCCCATGATCCTTAGCTTAGAGATGAGCTTTGAGGGTACTATGGTGTTGAACGAGGAGCTGTAGTCAATGAATAGCATTCTCACATAAGTGTTCCTTTTGTCCAGGTGTGAAAGGGCAGTGTGGAGTGCAACATAGATTGCATCATCTGTGGATCTATTTGGGCGGTATGCAAATTGGAGGGGGTCAGGGGTTTCTGGGATGATGGTGTTGATGTGAGCCATTACCAACCTTTCAAAGCACTTCATGGCTACGGACGTGAGTGCTACGAGTCGGTAGTCATTTAGGCAGGTTTACTTTGTGTTCTTGGGCACTATGGTGGTCTGCTTGAAACATGTTGGTATTACAGACTCAATCAGGGACATGTTGAATATGTCAGTGAAGACACCTGCCAGTTAGTCAGCACATGCCCGGAGCACACGTCCTGGTAATCCGTCTGGCCCCGCAACCTTGTGTATGTTGACCTGTTTAAAGGTCTTACTCACATCGGCTACTGAGAGCGTGATCACACAAACGTCCGGAACAGCTCTCATGCATGCCTCAGTGTTGCTTGCCTCGAAGCGAGCATAGAAGTGATTTAGCTCGTCTGGTAGGCTCGTGTCACTGGGCAGCTCACATCTAGTGGACGGCATAGGAACTGCAAATTGAGTCCTAAGTCAATGGATACTGTACTGGTATTGAATAGAAAACTACAAAACAACAACATCAAAAAAGTCACAGAAAAATCAGGGTATATACGCAGAGTCAGGGTATATGCAACAGTATGGGCCGCCTGGCTTGTTGCGAACTAATTTGACAGAATTGTACGTAATTATGACATAAAATTGAAGGTTGTGTAATGTAACAGCAATATTTAGACACCCGTTAGATAAAATACGGAATGGTTCCATATTACACTGAAATAATAAACGTTTCGTTTTCGAAATTACAGTTTCCGGATTCGACCATATTAATGACAAAAGGCTCATATTTCTGTGTGTTATTATGTTATACTTAAGTCTATGATTTGATATTTGATAGATCAGTCTGACTGAGCGATGGTCGGCAGCAGCAGGCTCGTAAGCTTTCATTCAAACAGCACTTTCGTTCATTTTGCCAGCAGCTCTTCGCAATTCTTCAAGCATTGAGCAGTTTATGACTTCAGGCCTATCAACTCCCGAGACTAGGCTGGTGTAACCGATGTGAATGACCGATGACTAGCTAGTTAGCGGGGTGCACGCTAATAGCGTTTCAAACGTCACTCGCTCTGAGACTTGGAGTAGTTGTTCCCCTTGCTCTGCAAGGGCCGCGGATTTTGTGGAGCGATGGGTAACGAAGCTTCGAGGGTGGTTGTTGTCGATGTGTTCCTAGTTCAAGTTCAGGTAGGGGTGAGGAGAGGGACAAAAGCTATACTGTTTCACTGGCAATACTAAAGTGCCTATAAAAACATCCAATAGTCAAATGTATATGAAATACAAATGGTATAGAGAGAAGGAGTCCTATAAATACCATATTAACTACAACCTAAAACCTCTTACCTTGGAATATTGAAGTCTCATGTTTAAAGGAACCACCAGCTTTCATATGTTCACATGTTCTGAGCAAGGAACTTAAACGTTAAGCTTTTTTACATGGCACATATTGTAATTTTACTTTCTTCTCACATTATTTTAACCAAATTGAACATGTTTCATTATTTATTTGAGGCTAAATAGATTTTTATTTATGTATTATATTAAGTTGAAATAAGTGTTCATTCAGTATTGTTGTAATTGTCATTATTACAAATAAATAAAGAATATAAAAAAAATCAGCTTTTATGGTCCTCCAATAATCGATATCGGCGTTGAAAAATCATAATCGGTCGACCTCAGGTACAAATAACGCAAAAAAGCATAGCACAATTGGTTGGGCGCCCGTAAAACTGCTACCATTTCATCATATGTTAAGTTTGCTGAAAATAAACGCAGTTGACAGTGAGAGGACATTTCCTTTTTGCTGAGTTTACATGATTCCATTTGGGTTATTTCCAAGTGTTGATGTCTTCACTATTCTACAATGTAGAAAATAGTAAAAATAAAGAAAAACCCTGGAATGAGTAGGTGTTTCCACATTTTTGACTGGTACTGTAATATATTGTTTGGGTATATTGTGTTTGTTGTATTATTAAAAACAGTTGTGGGAAGCACATCACCCAGACAAAAACAAAATCCTCCAAAAATCCTTTAAATTTCCTGAACGGCACCAGAACATTAAGAATCACCTAGCTTGTTGGAGACCCTAGGAACCTCAAAAGTTAACCAATCCTGTGAACGGTTTGGACAACTCAGGTGTCTACTTAAGCAGCAAAGTTAGATAAGATGGAAGTTTGTGAAGTAGATCCTTATCAGCAGAATGGGAGCAATGTAGAGGTCTACGGGTCTTTAGCGAAGTCCAGCAAACCTTTTAATACAGGATGCAGTGTTGAGAATCAAAACTGTCACCTATAACAAAACTAAGGGCACTGCAGTAGAAGGCTTCCAAAAGTTTTAAGAGAATTATCAGCTCAACTTCGATAAATAATAATCACCATAATTAAGAACAGATGAAGGTTGACTGTTTAATCTGCTACCTATTGATTAAATAAAGGCATGATCTGTTTCTGAAGAAAAAGTCAACTTTAAATCTTAGCTTCTTTACCAGGTCATCTATGTTTTTTAAACATCAATCCATACCTATTTATAGGAAGGGAACACGCACAGACTGTGTCACATTTTTCAGGATGTCATCAACATAATTGGGGAAAAACATAGAGAATGATTTTTTTTTATTTATTTTTTTTTACAAGAGAACTCTGTCTACATTACAATAAAAGCAGAATAATAAAATAATATAATTCAGCAAACAATAAACCAAAGCAATCACATTCATCTACATAGAGGTCCTCAATCAACAAGGTCTGCCCTGAAAAAGCATGACTTTTTGGCAGAAAAAGGAGACTTAAACTTCTTAGGCCTGCAATCCTGTTAACGGGATCGATATGACAACAGCCAGTGAAAGTGCAGGGCGCGAAATTCAAAACAACAGAAATCTCATAATTAAAATTCCTCAAACATACATGTATCTTATACTGTTTTAAAAGTAATTTTGTTGTTAATCCAACCACAGTGTCCAATTTGAAATAGGCTTTACAGAGAAAGCACCACAAACGATTGTTAGGTCACCACAAACTCACAGAAAAACACCGCCAAAGAGAGGAGTCACAAAAAGCACAAATAGAGATATAATTAATCACTAACCTTTGATCTTCATCAGATGACACTCATAGGACTTCATGTTACACAATACATGTATGTTTTGTTTGATAAAGTTCATATTTATATAAAAAAAATCTCAGTATACATTGGCGCGTTACGTTCACTAGTTCCAAAAACATGCAGTGATATTGCAGAGAGCCACATCATTTTACAGAAATACTCATTATAAATGTCGATGAAAATACAACAAGTTAGATATGGAAATATAGATATACCTCTCCTTAATGCAACCGCTGTGTCAGATTTCAAAAAAACTTTACGGAAAAAGCAAAGCACGCAGTAATCTGAGAACGGCACTCAGAATTATTTTTTTATCCGCCATGTTGGAGTCAACCGAAATCAGAAATAGCATCAGAAATATTCCCTTACCTTTGATGATCTTCATCAGAATGCACTCCAAGGAATCCTAGTTCCACAATAAATGTTTGATTTGTTCGATAATGTCCATTATTTATGTCCACGTAGCTACTTTTGTTAGGGCGTTTAGAACACAAATCCAAGCGCTCGTTCAGGTCCAGCCGAAACGTCGGACGAAAACTTCAAAAAGTTATATTACAGGTATAGAGTCAATCTTTAGGATGTTTTTATCATAAATCATCAATTACGTTACAACCTGAGAATTCCTTTGTCTGTAGAAATGCCATGGAACGCAGGTCGCAGGTCATGTGAAATGCGCATGACCAGAACCTGGCTCTAGCCCAGACCACTGACTGAAAAAGCTCTCAACTGGCCCCACATCACAGTAGAAGCCTCATTCAAGTTTCTAAAGACGGTTGACATCTAGTGGACGCCTTAGGAAGTGCAAAATATCAAATATCACACTGTGTATTCGATAGGGGCTGGGTTGAACATCAACCAAGGTTTCCCACTTCCTGTTTGAATTTCTTCTCAGGTTTTTGCCTGCCATATGAGTTCTGTTATACTCTAAGACATCATTCAAACAGTTTTAGACACTTCAGAGTGTTTTCTATCCAATACTAATAATAATATGCATATATTAGCAACTGGGACTGAGGAGCAGGCCGTTTACTCTGGGCACCTTTCATCCAAGCTACTCAATACTGCCCCTGAGGCATAAGAAGTTAAAATTAAATAAAACGTTATGTCACATGCTTCTTAAACAACAGGTGTAGACTAACAGTGAAATGCTTACTTACTTCCCAACAATGCAGAGAATAAAAAAATTAAGTGGGGTTAAGTGCCTTGCTCAAGGTCGCAGAGATTTTTTTTCATCTAGTCAGCTTGGGGATACGACCCAGCAACCTTTCAGTTAATGGCTCAACGCTCTTAACCGCTAGGCTACCTGCCGCTAGGCTACCTGCCGCCAGGCTATCTGCCGCTAGGATACCTGCCGCTAGGCTACTGGCTACCTGCCACTTAGTAAGGATAACTTGGCTATATACACGGGGTACCAGTATTGAGTCGATGTGCAGGAGTACGAAATAATTGAGGTAGATATGTACATATACTGTATGTAGGAATAAAGTGACTAAGCAACAGGATAGACAAACAGTAACAGCAGCGCATTTGATGAGTCAAAGACTCAAATGCAGATAGTCTGGGTAGCTATTTGTTAACTATTTAACCTGTTCGGTTAGGGGGCAGCATATGTCCACTTTTTAATAACTTGAGTGCTCAAACTGAGCTGCCTCCTACTCTGTCCCAGATGCTAATATATGCATATTAGTATTAGTATTAGATCGAAAACACTCTGAAGTTTCTAAAACTGTTTGAATGATGTCTGTGAGTATAACATATGGCAAGCAAAAACCTGAGAAGAAATCCAAACAGGAAGAGAGAAGTCGAATTTCAAAACAGAGCCTATTTAAAACCCTGAAAGTTATGGATGTGCATGCACTTCCCAGGGCTTCCACTAGATGTCACCATCTTTAGATTCTAGTTTTAAGATTATACTATAAAGCAGGGGCTCATGAGACCCCTTTTAGGCAGAGCGCCTCAGTCTCATGAAGCGTGCTCCCGAGAGAGTATCCTCTCGTTCCAGGGCTTTTATTCAGACAATGAAATTCTCCGGTTGGAACCTTATTGATGATATATGTTAAAAACATCCTCAAGATGGATTGCAGACATGTTTTGACTTGTTTCTACGACCTGTAACGGAACTTTTGAGATTTTGTCATGGAGGAAATGGTCGCGCCTCCATGAAGATGGGTTACTGGGCTGAACACGCTAACAGATGGCTAAATTATGGCCTTTATGGAACTTTATGGAAAATATCGGTCATTTATTGTCGAACTGGGAATTCTGGGAGTGCCTTCTGATGAAGATCATCAAAGGTAAGTGAATAAGTGTTTTTTCTAACTAATATTGACTCCAAGATGGTGGAATTGTCTAATTGTTTATAAACAGGTACTGAGCGCCGTTCTCAGATTATGCTTTTTCTGTAAAGTTTTTTAAAAATCTGGCACAGCGGTTGCATAGAAGATCAGTCTATCTTTAATTCTGTGAATTAATTATCAATTTTTATTATGAGTATTTCTGGGAAAATCACCGGATGTTTTGGAATCAAAATATTACTGCACGTTTCGCCAATGTAAACTGAGATTTCTGGATATAAATATGCTCATTATCGAACAAAACATACATGTATTGTGTAACATGATGTCCTATGAGTGTCATCTGATGAAGATCATCAAAGGTTAGTGATTTATTTTATCTATATTTCTGCTTTTTGTGACTCCTCTCTTTGGCTGGAAAATGGCTGTGTTTTTTGTGACTTGACTATGATCTAACATGTGGTGCTTTCGCTGTAAATCATTTTTTAAATCGGACACCATAGGTAGATTAACAAGATGTTATCATTCATTTGCTGTATTGGACTTGTTAATGTGTGAAAGTTACATATTTATAAAAAAATATTTATAAAAAATATTTTTGAATTTCACGCGCTGCCTTTTCAGAGGAATGTTGAGGCGGGGTTCCGCTAGCGGAATGCTTGGCCAAGACAGGTTAACTTACTATTTAGGAGTCTTTTGGTTTGGGGTAGAAGCTGTTCAGGGTCCTGTTGGTTCCAGACTCGGTGCATCTGTACCGCTTGCCGTGCGGTACCAGAGATAACAGTATGAAGTGGGTGGCTGGAGTCTTGGACAATTTTTATGGCCTTCCTCTGACACCGCTTGGTCTGGCTGGGAGCTCAACCCCAGTGAAGTACTGGGCCATACGCACTACCGTCTGTAGCGCCTTGCTGTCGGATGCCAAGCATTTACCATACCAAGTGGTGATGCAGCCAATCAAGATTTTCTCAATGGTGCAGCTGTAGAATCTTTTGATATGGATGTTGGCTTGCTCGGCCCTCCTTTTCCTGTAGTCCACGATCAGCTCCTTTGTCTTACTAAAATGTTGTGAGCCATGACTAGCCTGTCAAAGCATGTCATGGCTACAGATTTGAGTGCTGCAGGGAAATAGTCATTTAGACAGGTTACCTTGGTGATCTTGGGTACAGGGACTATGGTGGTCTGCTTGAAACATGTAGGTATCACAGACTGGGTCAGGTAGAGTTTGAAAATATCAGGGAAGACACTTGCCAGCTGGTCAGCGCATGCTCTAAGTTCACGTTCTGGTAATCCGTCTGGCCCGGCAGCCCTGTGAATGTTAACCTGTTTAATGGTATTACATCGGCTACGGAGAGTGATCACACAATCATCCGGAATAGCTGGTGCTCTAATGCATACTTCAGTGTTGCTAGCCTCAAAGCAAGCATACACGGTATTTAGTTTTAGATTTGATTAGATTTAGTTTTAGGTTCGTGTCACTGGCCAACTCACTGCTGGGTTTCCCTTTGTAATCCGTGATAGTTTGCAAGCCCTGCCACAACTGACGAGTGTCAGATCCGGTGTAGTAAGATTCAATCTTGGTCCTTTATTGATGCTTTGCCTGTTTGATGGTTCGTCATAGGGCATAGTGGGATTTCTTAGTGTCCGGATTAGTTCCAGTTCCTTGAAAGTGGTAGCTCTAGCCTTTTGGTGCATCGATGGCCTCTTTCCCACAGTGACTGTAGGTATATACCCCAACCAGAAGCTATAGATTACAGGCAACATCCGCACAGAGCAAAAGGGTAGAGCTGCCGCTTTCAAGGAGCGGACTCTAACCCGGAAGCTTATAAGAAATCCCACTCTGCCCTCCGACGAACTAAGATTAAATCGTACTAGACCGGCTCTGACGCTCGTCAGATGTGGCAGGGCTTGCAAACTATTACAGACAACAAAGGGAAGCACAGCCGCTAGCTGTCCAGTGACACAAGCCTTCCAGACGAGCTAAATGCCTTCAATGCTCACGTCGAGGCAAGCAACACTGAAAAATCCATGAGAGCATCAGCTGTTCCGAACGACTGTGATCACGCTTTCCGTAGCCGATGTGAGTAAGTATCACGTTTTAGGGAAGACCCAGATGCAGACAGTGTCGAAGTAACAACATTTTATGACTAGAACAGGGGGCAGGCAAAACGGCAGGTCAAGGGCAGGCAGAGGTCAGTAATCCTGGGTGGTGGGGCAAGGTACAGGCCGGCAGGCTCAGAGTCAGGGCAGGCAGAATGGTCAAAACCGGGAAAACTAGAAAACAGGGACAATAAAAAGACAGGAGCAAGGAGAAAAATGCTGATAGGCTTGACAAACAAAACAAATTGGCAACAGACAGAGAACATAGGTATAAATACACATGCGATAATGATGAGAGACACCTGGTGGGGGGTGGAGACAAGCACAAAGATGGGTGAAAGAGATCAGGGTGTAACAGTAAGACCTTTTAAACAGGTCAACATTCACAAGGACAGACGGATTACCAGAGCTTATACTCAGAGCATACACTGACCAACTGGCAAGTGTTTTCACTGACATTTTCAACCTGTCCCTGACTGAGTCTGTAATACCAACATGTTTCAAGCAGATAACCATAGTCCCTGGGCCCAAGAACACTGAGGTAACCTGCCTAAATGACTCACGTCTGCAACCATGAAGTGCATTGAAAGGCTGGTCATGGCTCACATCATCACCATTATCTCAAAAACCCTAGACCCACTCCAATTTGCATACTTCCCCAACAGATCCACAGATGATGCAATCTCTGTTGCGCTCCACACTGCCCTTTCCCACATGGACAAGAGGAATGCCTATGTGAGAATGCTATTCATTGACTACAGCTCAGTGTTCAACACCATAGTGCCCTCAAAGCTCAACACTAAGCTAATGTACTGGGACGAAACACCTCCCTCTGCAACTGGATCCTGTACTTCCTGACAGGCCGCCCCCAGGTGGTAAGGGTAGGTAACAACACATCCGCCACACTGATCCTCAACATGGGGGCCCTTCAAGGGTGCGTGCACAGTCCCCTTCTGTACTCCCTATACTCGCTGCATGGCCACGCACGACTCCAACACCATTAAGTTTGCAGATGTCACAACAGTGGTAGGCCTTAACACCGACAATAATGAGACGGCATATAGGAAGGAGGTCAGAGACCTGGCTGTGTGGTGCCAGGATAACAACCTCTCCCTCAGGATGATAAAGACAATGGAGATGATTGTGATCTACAGGAAAAGAAGGACCAAGCATGCTCCCATTCTCATCAACGGGCTGTAGTAGAGCAGGTTGAGAGCTTCAAGTTTCTTGGTGTCCACATCACCAACAAACTAACATGGTCCAAGCTTATTCCCCCTCGGGAGACTGAAAAGATTTGGCATGGGTCCTCAGATCCTCAAAAAGTTATACAGCTGCACCATCGAGAGCATGGTTGCTTCACTGCCTGGTATGGCAACTGCTCGGTTCCAAACGCAAGACACTACAGAGGGTCGTGTGTACGGCCCAGTACATCACTGGGCCAAGCTTCCTGCCATCCAGGACCTCTACCAGGCGGTGTCAGAGGAAGGCCTTAAATATTGTCAAAAACTCCAGCCACCCTGATCATAGACTGTTGTCTCTGCTTCCACATGTCAAGCGGTACCGGAGCACCAAGTTTAGCTCCAAAGGATTCTTCTTAAAAGCTTCTACCCCCAAGTCATAAGACTCCTGAATAGCTAATAAAATGGCTACCCAGACTATTGGCATTGTCCCCCCCCACCCCCTCTTTTACGCTGCTGCTACTCTCTGTTTATTATCTATGCATAGTTACTTTAATTCTACCTACATGTACATATTACCTCGACTAACCAATTTGTTTTTATTTTTACTTAACACATATTTTTCTTAACTGCATTGTTGGTTAAGGGCTTGGAAGTAAGCCTGTAAGTTCTACACCTGTTATTTTCGGCGTATGTGACAAATGCAATTTGATTTTATTTGGTCAGTGCGGATGTTGCCTGTAATCCATGGCTTCTGGTTGAGATATGGACGTACGTTCACTGTGGGGACGATATCGTTGATGCACTTATTAATGAAACCCGTGACTGCTGTGGTAAACTCCTCAATGACTTGTATTAGGGTTAGGAACTGGAATTCCTACTTTAAGATAGTTAAGGTCACAATCCCTTTTAGATTTAAAGGATTCGGAATTGTTATGTAAAGCAGGCAATTGCCACACAATTAATTGGGCCTAATTCTGGCATTATAGGCCACTGCACTAAGGCCTCTATGCTTAGCACTCAGCATTAAGGACATAGATTGGGGGTAAGGCCCTGCGTTAAACTAGCATTTTGTCCAGGCCGGGGGTGTACTTGTACATCAAGCTGCCTCACACTACAGAAACAGGAGATATATTCCAGCCCTATGGGCTGTTTTGGCTTGGACAAGGCTACTTCCCCCAGGCTATTTGTTATGACAGGTTGCCTATTTTGAATGCACTGGGCGAGGTAAGAGCTGATACAGGTGCAGGTGTCCCAGACAAGGATAGAGAGAGAGATTTAACTTAATTCCATTGACTTATGTGCTAAAAATAAACAGAAAACATTTGCTTCAGCACATTTTACAACATAAATCCTTCTCATACAGATAATGACACAATCTCAGAAAGCTGGTAGCCAAATGTCTCTATTGCCTCCTCACCATGATGTAGGATGACTGAGCACTTAAAATCACTCATAGTGAGCAGTGGGCAGTAAAGGTAGAGAACCCCCATTTTGGGTTTGTCGGTGCTGACCATAAGGAGCTGGGTATGGCCCCGGGTGAAAGTGGGGTTTGGGTTTGAAACCCATTAGTCTGTGGACGAGGTGGTGGTTTCGGGGCGAGTGTAGGAAGAGGCCGATAAGGTGATGGAGAAAGAGATCATGGTAATGGTGACTGATACTGTGATCCATCCGGATCTTGAACCTCCGTCTCTGCCTCATCTTGAACTCCTCCTGATCCGGACCTGGATCTTGAACCTGTGACTCCCCCTCTGTCTCCTCACTGGCAGAGGAGAATGACAACATGACAGGTTGTGATGGTCTGCCTGCTCCTGTAAGCCCCTCCTTACGCTGTTGAAGAGGGCCATGAGCTCTATGGTGGGGGTCAGGCACAACCCTTTGTGGTTGTTGCTCTGGGTCAGGTTCAGGGCTTTCCTGTTGGTTCCTTTCTATGAAGGCTGATATCACCCGATCATCCTCCAGATCCCTTTCAGCTTGCAGTAAAACGTCACTGTCTTTCTAGACGTTTGGCTATGGTTTCATGTGCTTCAAATGCTTGTCATGTTTGAGTGTCCAAATGCCTACATTCTTCGTCAGCTTGAGTGTCCTCTATAATTTGGTGTTTGACCTCCTCTAGTTCAAGGAGCGTCATACACTTCCTGAGAGCAGCAGCTTGAGTTACTCAGGGCCTCTGATGGGACTCCACCCCATCCTCTGAGATGACTGGTATGAAGAGTGGCCCTCCATACTCATTGAATGAGATGATTTAGTGGAACTTAGAGATTTAACAGAACATTGCTTTGATCCCCCATTGTGCCTCTTCCATGAAGTGTCTTCCAGAGACTGGTGAAATAGCAGGCCTTCATGTGTTGGGGCCTCCATCGGCTCTAAGGAAGAGCGCTTGTGTTGAGCCAGATATCTGCTGTGGTTGTTTGAATATTTTCTTCTGAGATCGGGTTATGTGGGGGTAAACCTCATTGTCTCTCAAATGCGTCGAGGGCCCCATCCAGCTATTTCCACCCAAAACCGGCTTCTCTTTCGGCATAGCTCTTGATGGATGTGGATGTGTGTTTGCTGCACTTGACTGTGAGACAGTGAAGGTTCCACTTGCTTGCAGCTCACGTGTGCCTGGCCTAGCTATGGGAGAGTCAGGTTGAGGTTTGCCATTGAGGTCCCCATCCATGAGAACACCTGTATCCCACTCCATATCCGGCCAAAAGACCACTTGTTATGGCAGCTTGCCTATTTTGAATGCACTGGGTGAGGTAGGAGCTGATTCAGGTGCAGGTGTCCCGGTTACAGGACAAAGATAGGGAGAGAGAATTTAGGTTGTGTTTTAGAGTTTGAACTCCCATTTATTTAATCCCTTTAAATCATCCACAGGGTATTGGACACACAGATAACATAAATAAAATTGATAATGCTGGAGAGGTTCATTACAACTGACTGAATTGTTTGTCACTGAACTAAAAGACAAAGGAACTCAAGTATTTAACAAAGGAAATTGGTTGAAGGTGTGCACCGAGCATAGAGATGTATTGAGATCTATAGTGCCCAAAAGCCTGTAAAACATGGGAAGCGCTATTTTAGGACTGATACGTAGTGATTTCTACACATCTCTATGGCTTAGAGGCACCTGCATTCAAAGGGACAGTTAACAAAAAGTGTGAGAAAAATGTGAGCCTTTTCCACACTATTAGTTCTAGATTCCTTGTTCTGTGCCACAAGTGAACTGGTTGTGTTGTGGACCAACACTGACCACATGTCATCACCCATCTATGGTACCTCTGGGACATTAAGCAACCTTCTACGCACCCAAATCCTGTGTGTGTGTGCGCGACCGCTCACATGCATTTGTGCATGAATGCATGAGTGATTATAGTTAGGAAGGTCTGTTTTGTATCTATTCACTCCCCTCTTTCTATCTCACTGATAGCCGTCACTGATTGATGACAAATATTTACATTCAAGCAGCTGAAGATATGTGAAAAATGTCTCGGTCGAGTTCAGAGAGTTACAGTATGTGTTGTGTGTATGGTGGATTTTCATGAAACTTGTGGAGTATTTATCACACTATCATAAATGCTATTTCATTAGTGTGTGCATAGAATGTATTCATTGATTAATTGTGTGTGTGTGTGTGTGTGTGTGTGTGTGTGTGTGTGTGTGTGTGTGTGTGTGTGTGTGTGTGTGTGTGTGTGTGTGTGTGTGTGTGTGTGTGTGTGTGTGTGTGTGTGTTCCAGTGGAGTGCAGTGATAATGTGTATACGGAGCGGTCAGGGGTGCTTTCCAGTTCCGACTTCCCCAACCCCTACCCTAAAAGCTCTGACTGCCTGTACCACATTGAGCTGGAAGATGGATTCCTGCTCAGCCTGGAGTTTGATGACACCTTCGACATTGAGGACCACCCTGACGTCACCTGTCCCTACGACTATGTCAAGGTTTTTTTTATTTACTTTTATTTGTATTCAACCTTTATTTAAAGGGAGTCATATTGAGATCCATGTCGTTTTTCCAAATGAGCCCTGTAATACAAGAATACACATATTAAATATGAAATGTATCAATAAATAATAATAGTAACAACAATAGTAATAATAATAATAATAGCAATAACAATCAGTTTCCCAATTTCCCACCCCAACAAGATAATTAAAGTTTTAAAAACCACTCCTCTGTGAACATGTCACTCAGCAATGCCTTACGTGACCGGAAGCCACTAGAAAATGCAATCCAAAAACGTTCCATTACAAATCGTAAACTGCATCAGGTGGGCATCATTTGAAGTCTAACTTTATTGGCAACATGACTATCTAAGTTAGGGATGGGCAACTGGTTGCCTGTGGGTTGCCACCCATGTGTGGATCAATTTCCCCAAAATATATTTTTTTAATATTGAAATAATGGAACTAAGTTGGGCTCTCAACCTTCTTTTGAGAGTTAGAATAGTCGTTTAAAAAAAATGTGGTTGTGCATCAGATAGTCACTCAATTAGCCCATGTCAGTAAAACATTCTTAGACTGCTAAGTTAGTCAATTGGCCAGCAGTCTAAACATGTATTAATCATGGTCAAATTACCCACCGGCGGGCCCCCATTGATTTTGTTTGTCACTCTCACACAGATATCTTATTAAAATCTGCTAATATTTATCTCCACCCTATGTAAAAACGTGTAGAATTGCAGCAAGCTTGCTTTAAAACTGCAACATATTCTCTACGCCTCCTGGAAAAATGTGTAGAACTGCAGGAAATTAACTCTAAATCTTAATTAAACTTTTTTTTTAATTGCATAGGGCCCCCAAAAGGCTAGGGCAGGCTCTGACTGGGTATGGATGTGGGTACACAGACCAGTGAGCCACTGCAGCCCCTCATAATGAGTTCTGAGTTTTGTTGGCCCCAACCCCATACAAATTGCCAATCGCTGCTCTAAAACTTATTTTGTTTATCTTTGTGGTCAAGCGGGGGGCCGCTAAAATGTTTTGCTGGCAAGATGATTTTGCTTAGGGCCACCAAAAGGCTAGGGCCGGCTCTGACTGCATGTGTGGGTATGGATGTGGGTACGCAGACCCGCAAGCCATTGGGGCCCATAATAATTTTTTTGTGGTTCTCACCGCCATCAAAGTTGGGCCTAAATTACATGCATTTTGTTATATGGAAAAGTAAAGGGCACTTTGGACTCAAAGCTGTATTTATTTTAATCCTTGACGTCTCATCTATCAGAACACATTGAATGCTCTTAATTTAGAGCTTGCCCCTCACAGGTTAGCGTTTTTCGTCATAAATCCTGTTCTGGAGGCAGCTCTGCCTCGAAGGTAGAATTATGTGATTGGTTGACTCAATGGTGATGGCTGAGCTTACATTTCAAACAGTCTGCATGCTCTGGGATGACATTTGACACAAATGAGAGAACACGGTGAGTGAGCATTTATAAGTGATTTATTACATGATTATGTTTTTATAGATAATTTTATTTCTCATTTGAAAGTTGTTTCTATTCTAATCTCACAAATAAAGTGAAATTGTATATCTTGTTCACTAACTGACTTCCCTAGCTGGTGGTGGTAAGATTTGTTAGCTAGCAAACTGGCTAGGTGCTATTGGTATAGTAGAATAGTATAGTATTGTTGCTGTATTCTGATTATAGCAACCCGTTTGCTAACATAGCCATATCATTAGCTAGCAATCTAGCTGGCTAATTGGGGAAACCACATTTAACAAAGTTCTGTTTTGCAAGAAAAGGGTAACTATGTTTTTTTTAAATATGGAAACCAGCCCGAACTAGCTATGCTAGGGCGAGTAAAATGGTCAGAGTGAGGTGTTCTCTCATTTGTGTCTGGAAGTAGCTAGAAAGCTAGCCAACGTTAATCAGTTAGCTTGGGTGCTTGACTGTCGTTTTAAGGTCAGAACGCTCGCATCAACCCTACTTCTCGGCCAGAGCATCCAGTGTTCTCTCTGAATTTCCCCGAGAGTGAAACACTATGAATTTCCTAACTAACAATCTGACAACGATCTGAATTTACGAACGCCCAGAGAGCACATTGAGCGCACTCCAGATTGAATTTACAAACACATCCGAAGTCGTAAGATCTCTAACTAGGAATTTTTTATGCTTGCAAAATGTTGCATAGCAACAGCATCAACTTTCGGTAGACAGGCGTAGCACTAGTATGCGCCACTGAAAGGATACCGTTCATTTACAGTATACTAAAATTAACTAATAGTATGTAGCACCAGTATGGGTGTTCAAAAACAGCTAAAGACCGTGTACCAGTAGATGCTAGTGGGAGGAGCTACAGGATGACGGGCTCATTGTAATGACTGGAATGAAATGAATGGAACCATATCAAACATATAGAAAGTAGGCGTATGTCACACGTCACTACTTCACAGGAGCAGCATTTGAATGTAAACATGACATTTTTTATCAAAATGCATTCTTTCTGCAGAAATACCTTATGGAACATGTTAACTTTCATGTGCCTTAACAATCTTGTATTCCATCAATAAATACGACTACAATTGTTAAATTATGAGGCTAGTTTGTTTAGCCACGGGAAAAGTTTGGAACCTTCCCACTAGCTGAGATAATGGATGGGTTGGACATGCCGTGAGATGAGTTTGGATTGGTCGGCCAGTTAGCGTGCGCCTGTCTGTAAAGTGAGCGCCGTTTTTGAAAGATATAACGTTATCCATCAAGAACTACAAACATTTTGCTACTTTTCTCAACAACATTGATGTCCTGAATTTAGCAGGCGCTATTGACAGATCAGTTGGAAAAAGTGATGGGCTACTTTCTGCACACGCCACGGTCAGTGTGAATGGTAGTGACTACACACAACGCTGGCTTAACAAGATGTAACTACAAACAAAACAGAGTTAAATGGTTACAGTCTGCCGTGATGCGGTCATCCATGTAAGCTACATTTCAGACAAGTTTATAATTTTGTCAGAAAGTCATTTTTATTGCAAGGTACTGTTAGTAGGCTAGCAAACTTTAGCTTGCTGGCTCGCTAGCTAATGTTACGTGTATGATCTGTGTAGTAATATTATTCAAATCAATTGTAGCCTAATGTTAGCTAGCTAACATCGAACCTAGTATGTTAGCTTTAGCTACCTGCAGATTCATACTACAGCTGTGACAATGATTGTATTGGTAGTAGTATGAGTTGGGATTATGCCAGTTCATTGTTGAGCTAGCTAGCTACCTAGCACCAGGCTGATGGCACGCACACCAGGGTGAGTGCGGAGAAGAGGCACAGGACGTATTGGACAGTGAAGGCGCACTGGAGACCTGATGCGTGGGACCGGTACAGGTGGCACCGGGTTGATAACTCGCACCTCAGGGCGAGTGCGGAGAGGAGGCACAGGACGCACTGGACTGGAGGTCTAGAGCGCAGAGCTGGCACAACCCTTCCTGACTGGATGCTCACTCCAGCCCGGCAAGTGCGGGAAGCTAGCACAGGACGAACTGGGCTGTGAAGGCGCTCTGGAGACCTGTTGCGTGGGACCGGTACAGGTGGCACCGGGCTGATGACACGCACCTCAGCACGCCCGCTCTGCAGCGCTCTCAACGCCAGCAACTCTCTCCGGAATCTTGCGTCAAGCTCCTCACTCGACTCCCTGACTGGCTCTGGTTCACTCCTCGGCTCCATCGACTGCTCCATGTGCCTCCCCAAAAAACAATTTATTGTGGTTTCTGTGGCCTTCCTCCCCGACGTCGTTGCTGTCCTCTCATGCTCCTAGGCGACTCCCGCCAAGGAAGGCGATCCTGTCCTGCCAGTATTTCCTCCCAAGTCCAGGATACTTCCTCCTCCTGGGCACGCTGCTTGGTCCTTTGTTGGTGGGATCTTCTGTCACGGTTGTCGTAATGAGTAGACCAAGGCGCAGCGTCGTATGCGTACATTCTCTTTTAATGAATGAACACCGAACAAACCAACAAAATGAACAAACGAAACGTGACGCTATACAAAATAGTCCTGACAGGCAACTACACATAGTCAAGATCCCACAAACACAAATGAGGAAATGGCTACCTAAATATGATCCCCAATCAGAGACAACGATAAACAGATGCCTCTGATTGGGAACCATATCAGGCCACCATAGAAATACAAAAACACCTAGATGACCCACCCAAGTCACTATCACGCCCCAACCAACTCAGAGAAAAAACAGCTTACTATGGTCAGGGTGTGACAGCTATCTATTTTATTTCATGAACATGTGAACATGTCTAGACAATAGTGACCCACTAGATGTGGCTGGGGGGTGGTTATACCATTTCCTTCACATGACCCATCAATTTAGACAAGTGTGTCAGGTAAGCGTCATCTAATATTGATTAAATATTGATAAAATATTTTTATCTGGAAACATTCTTTTTTGATATTGCTACTATGCAATTAACCACTTTACTGTACCGTTTACACCTTTTATATCCTACTACATTTCGATTTTATTTGATTTAGCATGTGTTTAACACATGGCCTCACATTTTAATCCTTAAAGAGATGGGTGGGACTAAGTTTTAAGGATGTGAACAATGCTGATTGGGTGCAGACAAAGAAAAGCTCTCCAGTAGGTGTACCATCTATATACTGTTGTTCCTCTTTTTAAAAGTTGTGAGCTTGCACCACGGGACTTGAGAGGTACCCAGCGTCACGGCTTCATTACACCAGACCACCACAAGGGGGTGATTTGCAATTCATATATACTGTAAAAAACAACAACAATGCATATCTAACTCCCTTCATCTCTATTAATCTGAAGACACAGGATAGTATTTCAATGAGATACTTAATTTCAACCAGTGGAGAATGTGAAAAGCTTTATTGAAAGAAATTCATCATCCAGGTGTTATAAATACATAAATGCATTATAGTTATGATAATTGTAAAATTATAAATACAAGTTCAATCTCTACTTCAATGCACATATGGTGTGCATTATAAAACGAGGAAGAAAGACGAGGTGGGGAGAGAGGTGTAGAAGACAGAAAGGGAAAGAAGTAAGAACAGCGGCAGAGAGCATGTGATTCATGAATTACAGTGCTACCCTAATATGCTCTTAGTTCATCACAATTGTGGTGTCTCCTAATCAGCCTTGGGCCCCCAGTTGGCCGAAGGTTATCTCAAGAGCGGGTGAGGTGGCGATGATAGGACTGGCTTCCTCTCTCAAACTCGAGAGAGCATGATTACGCCTTGTTCTATTTTTTCCAGTCATCTTAAATCAGGATGCAAACATTAACTCCGGGACTACTACATCTCTCTCTCTGCATTTCAATGTAAAGCATCTCTTTAATAATACTTCCTGTTGATCCGACCAAGTGACATCTCACCTATGATCATGCTGTGCCCTCTGTGTCAGCCAGTTCAGATGTGGGAGGGGTTCACCAGAACAGCTGATATAACCTAGAGGATTTAGGGAGAAGGAGGAGAGGGATGAAGTGAAGAAGAGAGACTGTTATTGTGTGAGTGTGGTCTCACATGGTGTCCACTCTAAGCGGCTACAGAGTACTTTATGCTGGAAAACAGACACATGAGGACAAATAATAGAAGATAATGTCAATAGAAGATACTGTATGTGATGCAGACACCTACCGGAGTGTACCTGAAACACTTTAATATATAGGGCTATGTGTCTCACCACTTGGTTATGGCAAGGCTAACCCCCAGGGAAATCATGACTTGACAGAACAGATATTCCAGTGAAAATGGCTGTGTTTGTGGTGTAAATCTGAAAATTAGCAGGTGACATTGAAGTTTTTTTAAATTTAATTTATGCATGTGAGACAGGTTCCATGTAAAAAAAAACAGGCATAGATGGAGAAAAAGAACACAGAACAGTTTAATTACCTCTGGTTATGGACACTTGTCAGCAATAAAGTTTCCACGGCCTGTTCCTGGGACAGTGAACATCTGTCAATATCTTAATTTTTGACCCCTTGATCAGCTCGCTCTGAAAGTAAAGAAAACAGCGTATTTTTTATAGATATGAAAACAATAACTGAGATATGCCCATTCAATCAAAAGCAGCAGATGCCATTTTTAGGATACGTCAATACATCCCAGTGCTGCTTACCTGAGATACCATCTTCATAGGTGTCCACTTTGATTTCCTTTGTGTCGGAAAAAAGTTGCTTTCAGAACAATTCTTTTTTTATTGAAAACAAATACGGTTTTGCTCTCGACAAAAAGACACAAATGTACCCCCATAGCATATAACAATTTGCCTGTGAATAACCACACCTTCATACAAACATGCTACTGTATGCAGAATTCTTGATGCACAACCAAAGCTGCTGCCATATCCTGCCAGCACGCCCACAAGCGAGCCCCTCAGGAGCAGAACGATGACATGTGGAAGAGGGAATGGAATGAGATGGGAACAGAAATTTGTTACAAGTTGCGGAGGAGGGCTAATAGCTGAACAATAGACAATTCAACCTTTACTAAAGAATAGTCTAATAGCCAAGCTAGGTGTGAAACCCCCCCCCTCCTATCACAGACCAGATTTACCCTAACGACCAAGGGGTAGCTTGCTACTCAATGTAATAAAGCACTGACTTTTCAAATAAGTTACCTTACACGTTATGTTGGCTGACAATTTGTTAGCTACGCTGTCCTTGCGAACCACATAGGATATCATTATGCAGTATGTACCGGTATGTTAGCTAGCTACCTAATGTTAGTAGTTATACATCAAACTTGCCAGTATATTAACTATAGGCTATGTAACTACCCACTTGATTATTCTCGTCATTCTTAGCTTCGCTAAATGGCATAGTCGTTGTGCTTTCTCAATGGACTTCCGGGTGCTTTCGTAAATTCACTCTGGCTATCTATAAGCTGGACAATAGAACGAGTCAAAAGAATCAAACTTTCGCATGAGCCTGTTTTGAAAATATGTATCCCCTTTTTTATCCACTACAATCTGTTCGTCGGACGAAACTGGAAAAAAAATACTTGTGTAGAAAGTAAACATCCGCACCTCAATGGTGTCAACTGTGTGCTTATGTTTGCGTAATCAAAATGTAGGGAATAATAAGAGCGTCTGCTAAATGACTTAAATGTAAATGTAAATAATAAAAACATCTGACTATTTCTGGTCTAGCGATCTATGACAAACGAGCTCGCTGCCCAGACATACATAATTACATTCTCCTGATTTAAAATGGTGCCCGTGTAACAGTTTTGCTTCTGTCCCTCTACTCGCCCCTACCTGGGCTCGAACCAGGGACCCTCTACACACATAGATAAAAGCCACCCTTGAAGTATCGTTACCCATCGCTCCACAAAAGCCACAGCCCTTGCAGAACAAGGGGAACAACTACTTCCAGGTCTCAGAGCGAGTGATGTCACCGATTGAAACACTATTAGCACGTACCCCGCTAACAGGCAAGCCATTTCACACTGGTTACACCGACTTGAAAAAAATCTAAATGTGCTCTTTGCGAGATATTTGGCGAAATAAACAGACATGCTGGGAAATATGGTCTCCACGGCGGATGTAGAAAGTAAACATCTGCACCTCGATGGTGTTAACTGTGCTTATGTCTGTGTAATGAAAAGTAGGGAAAAAATAGAAACTTCTGACTATTTATGGTCTAGCGATCGATGAGCGAGTGATGTCACCAATTGAAGCGCTATAATATTAATCAAATTAATTAAGCCAGAATTCTTTATCAATCCCATATACTATGTTATTACAAAAAAAAATGTTTTAAATTCTCTGGTAATGACAATACGGAATACTATCAAATGCTTCTCAGATGCTCTCGTGGTCAAACTAGCAATAACTTGCAGTAACAGAATAAATGGCTGAGAATTAAATGATGTGCCACAGAATGCTGCAGCAGCACGCAAGGTGTGCCGCAGTATGACACAACTTTTAAAGGAGGAACCACTGTAGGCGTACAGAAGCCCATTATTAGCATCCATCGCTCCTGTGTTCCAGTGCCACATTGTGTTAGCTAATCCAAGTTTATAATTTTCAAAGGCTAATTGATCATTAGAAAACCCTTTTGCAATTATTTTAGCACAGCTGAAAAACTGTTGTTCTGATTAAAGAAGCAATAAAACTGTCCGCCTTTAGACGAGTTGAGTATCTGGAGCATCAGCATTTGTGTGTTTGATTACAGGCTCAAAATGGCTAGAAACAAATAACTTTCTGCTGAAACTCTTCAGTCTATTCTTGTTCTGAGAAATGAAGGCTATTCCATGTGAGAAATCAGCAAGAAACTGAAGATCTGGTACAAAGCTGTGTACTACTCCCTTCACTGAACAGAGCAAACTGGCCCTAACCAGAATAGAAAGAGTGGGAGGCCCCGGTGCACAACTGAGCAAGAGGACAAGTACATTAGAGTGTCTAGTTTGAGAAGCAGACGCCTCACAAGTCCTTAACTGGCAGCTTCTTGAAATAGTACCCGCAAAACACCAGTCTCAACGTCAACAGTGAAGAGGTGACTCCGGGATGCTGGCCTTCTAGGCAGAGTTGCAAAGCAAAAGCCATATCTCAAGTCACTCTGCATATTTTGAAACTTGTAAGTAAGCATTTCTCTGTTAGTTTATACCTGTTGTTTACGAATCATGTTACAAGTACATTTTGATTTGTTGCTAACATAACAGTCTGATATGACAGACTTCAATTGAAAATATAAATCAAATGATTTCATGAGTTGGAGTATCACAATTGTTGGTGTACTCGTTTCTACTGAAAATAGGGTTAGTTTAGTAAGCAGCTGATTTGTCATGAGTTTCATCCTAGTGCTTGAAGTGAACAGGATGGAGCCGTGTTGACTAATCATAAATGTCCTTTTAACAAACAAATCCTGTTAATGTAAGATGATTCAGTAAGTGGTAGGGTCTGACTTATTTGGTTAAAAAGTTTCTGTGGGAAGTAAGCAAGGAGAGCACGTTTTTCCGTTTTGGAGATTTCAAATAGAAGAGCTTCCATTCCCACTGAAAGGTGACTTCCGACCTGTGTGGCTCAGAACACTTTTAAGTAATCTGATCTGATTACTCCTTAACAACACTATCAACCACGCAGGTCCCACAGGCCCTAGTTTTGCCGCACCTGGACTGCTCAAGCATCTTTGATACCCAAGGCAATAGCTGCAGTGAATTCTAAAGTGTGATTAACCTTGCTTGATTGACTTTTGGCCTTTGTACATTGGCACTACTTGCATTTTGCACTTATCGTCAGTGGTGGAAAAAGTACCCAATTGTCATACTTGAGTAAAAGTAAAGATACCTTAGTAGAAAATGACTCAAGTGAAAGTCACCCAGTAAAGTACAATTTGACTAAAATTCTAAAAGTATTTAGTTTTAAATATACTTAAGTATGAAAAGTAAAAAAAAGTATAAATCATTTCAAATTCCTTATATTAAGCAAAGCTTTTTAATTTATGGATAGCCAGGTGCACACTCCAACACTCAGACATAGTTCACCAGCAAAGAATTTGTGTTTTGTGGGTCTGTTAGTTCTCCAGATTAGTGGCAATAGGGATTAACAGGGATGTTCTCTTGATTAGTGCGTGAATTTCACAATTTTCCTGTCCTGCTAGGCATTAAAAATGTAAAAAGTACTTTTGGGTGTCAGGAAAAATGTATGGAGTAAAAAGTACATCATTTTCTTTAGAAATCTTGTGAAGTAAAAACAAAAATTGTCAAAATCTAAATAGTAAAGTACAGATACCCCAAAAGACGACTTAAGTACTTTACACCACTGTTTATCGTACTTGCACCTTTCCAATGTTGTAGCATTATATGGTTTTATATTATGTTATTTATACCTGCCTTTATATACTGCTCACATCCTAGATCTGAATGAATGAAATATTCTTATTAAATACTTTTTTTTAAATACAAAATCACACAAAAATTATCAATGGAATTCAAATTTATCAACCCATGGAGGTCTGGATTTGGAGTCACACTCAAAATTAAAGTGGAAAACCACACTACAGGCTGATCCAACTTTGATGTAATGTCCTTAAAACAAGTCAAAATTAGGCTCAGTAGTGTATGTGGCCTCCACGTGCCTGTATGACCTCCCTACAATGCCTGGGCATGCTCCTGATGAGGTGGCGGATGATCTCCTGAGGGATATCCTCCCAGACCTGGACTAAAGCATCCGCCAACTCCTGGACAGTCTGTGGCTCCTGGATGGAGCGAGACATGATGCCCCAGATGTGCTCAATTGGATTCAGGTCTGGGGAACGGGCAGGCCAGTCCATAGCATCAATGCCTTCCTCTTGCAGGAACTGCTGACACACCACATGAGGTCTAGCATTGTCTTGCATTAGGAGGAACCCAGGGCCAAACGCACCAGCATATGGTCTCACAAGGGGTCTGAGGATCTCATCTCGGTACCTAATGGCAGTCAGGATACCTCTGGCGAGCACATGGAGGGCTGTGCGGCCCCCCCAAAGAAATGCCACCCCACACTATGACTGACCCACCTCCAAACCGGTCATCCTGGAGGATGTTGCAGGCAGCAGAACGTTCTCCACGGCATCTCCAGACTCTGTCACGTCTGTCACATGTGCTCAGTGTGAACCTGCTTTTATTTGTGAAGAGCACAGTGTTCTCTGGCAAATGAAAAACGTCCTGCACGGTGTTGGGCTGTAAGCACACCCCCACCTGTGGACGTCGGGCCCTCATACCACCCTCATGGAGTCTGTTTCTGACAGTTTGAGCAGACACATGCACATTTGTGGCCTGCTGGAGGTCATTTTGCAGGGCTGTGGCAGTGCCCCTCCTGCTCCTCCTTGCACAAAGGCGGAGGTAGCGGTCCTGCTGCTGGGTTGTTGCCCTTCTACGGCCTCCTCCACGGCTCCTGGTGTACTGGCCTGTCTCCTGGTAGCGCCTCCATGCTCTGGACACTACGCTGACAGACACAGCAAACCGTCTTGCCACAGCTCGCATTGATGTGTCATCCTGAATGAGCTGCACTACCTGAGCCACTTTTGTGGGTTGTAGACTCCGTCTCATGCTACCACTAGAGTGAAAGCACCGCCAGCATTCAAAAGTGACCAAAACATCAGCCAGGAAGCATAGGAACTGAGAAGTGGTCTGTGGTCACCACCTGCAGAACCACTCCTTTATTGGGGGTGTCTTGCTAATTGCCTATAATTTCCACCTGTTGTCTATCCCATTTGCACAACAGCATGTGAAATGTATTGTCAATCAGTGTTGCTTCCTAAGTGGACAGTTTGATTTCACAGAAGTGTGATTGACTTGGAGTTACATTGTGTTGTTTTAGTGTTCCCTTTATTTTTTTTGAGCAGTGTATATTTAACTCAAATTGCACTTCTGGGACAATGAAGATATACTGAACTGAACTGGTCATACCAAACGTTCAAACTAAGATTTATCTGTAAACAACAGCCATTCACTACCACAGTTTATAATTTAATTACCATGTGAAGGCAATTAACATACATTTGTTGACCCACTGATCTGTATACAGTATATGTGAGCCAATTTAGCCAAACCATTCAAAAAAATGTAGGTGATAAAATCCCGGCCAATGTTTCAGCATCAGTTGGCAGCACACACACACACAGCTGGCTTAGCCTCTGCTCATAAAAGCTGTTATACCATTCACCAAGAATAACCAACCAGACCAGGCTAGCCCAGGCCAGACCATGGCCAAATCAGACAGGGTCACATCACCCTCAGCCACAGCCACAGCTTTGGAAAATCTGGAACGCTTAGATTTTACAACCGAGCCAGGCAATGTCGCCTCACAACGTGCACACAATTAATCAACTTACACTGAAGGAGTCTTGGGAGGGAGTGACTGCAAGCCAAAGCTGATTGAATTACTGTATTAGTGTTTCTTTGGAAGGGTTTGGGTAGGGTATTTGGTCATGGGGTTGTGTAGTAATGATGATAATGAGATGAAGAGGAGGAGGATCAATGACCATGACAGTGATGATTGTAGTGATGACGACTATGATGATGGTCATGATAAAAGTGAGACACCTTGATGAGACCTGTATCCGGACTTTCCTGCCTGCATCCGGACTTTCTCTCCCCGCTTGACCACCTCCCTCAGATGACCACTCAAGGCATGAACCTTCTAATGACTGTCCATCTCGTGATGTTGTTTTTCTAAATTACGTGTATTTTTTTGTGCTTTGAAGCTCTTTGAGATTCTTTGAAAAGCACTGTATAAATTATGATGATTATGATGAAGTGGTGGTGTGTTTGACCTGCAGATCCAGGCTGGAGAGAAGGAGTATGGTCCGTTCTGTGGTGACCGGCCACCAGGCAAGATCCAGACAGAGAGCAACAAGGTCCAGGTGTTCTTCCACAGTGATAACTCTGGAGAGAACATCGGCTGGAGGCTCTCCTACACCTCTTCAGGTCAGCCTCTCTCTAAATATTCATATGTCATTGTGTCCACTTTTCCAAAAATGCAACGTTTTTAACTCTGATGAATGTCTTCATTTGTGTGAAGGAAGAAGGGGAAACATTAGTTGCGTATCAAAATGCACCCTAATCACTATTTAGTGCTCTATTTTTGACCAGGGCCCATGACTTCTCCCAACCATGTACATCTAAAAGGGTTGGGATAGGCATTACGTACATTCGATACACTCAGAGGGTTTTTCGGCATGTCCCCATAGGGCAAGGCTGCCCAATTCCGATTCTGGAGGGCCGAAACACTTCTGGTTGTCATCCACTCCTTCTAATCAGGGACTGATTCAGACCTGGGACAGCAGGTGAGTGCAATTGACTACCAGGTAGAAACAAGAACCAGAAGTATTTTTCTGCTCTCCAGGACTGGAATTGGGCAGCCCTGCCATAGGGGAACCTTTTATCGTTCTAGCCTGTGTTTTGTGTTTTCCTCTGTGTTTTCTAATATTCTTGTAACTTTCACAAAATTCCATGAACATTTTCCAGAACATTCCTAGAACACTAGAGAGAATAAGCAGAAAATTTGTCCGACCAGGATTTCTGAAAAAAAAATACCACTTCACTGATGGTTTTGGTCTAGCCACCCCAACAAAACATGTGGAAATGAACACACACGCAATACAAGTAGAATACAACAATGGAAATTATAAAACTGTAATATCTTAAATAATCAATGAATTAATGAAGTCCGTTGGAAGCAAATAAATAGTTTCCTGGTCTAATTATCTAGCCTGTATCCTGTTTGTTTTCAGGAAGGAGTCAGTGTCCCGTCCCTGTGAAGCCCCTCTATGGCCAGCTGGATCCGGTCCAGATCCAGTACTCCTTCAAAGACCACATCCTGGTATCCTGTGACCCAGGATACAGACTGATAAGGGTGAGACTGACAGACAGGTTGGGACCAAACACTCTTGTTAAAGTCTTGTTCTCCCCTGTAACAATAATCTTTATTTATATGAAGGAATGACCATCTGGCAACCACCCAGTCACTATGGTGAGAAAAACTATACTCTTGAAGATATCAATCTGCATGTTTGACAGTACCAGTCAAAAGTTTGGACACACCTACTCATTCAAGGGCTTTTCTTTATTTGTACTATTTTCTACTTTATAGAATAATAGTGAATACATCAAAACTATGAAATAACACATATGGAATCATGTAATAACCAAAAAAGTGTAAAACAAATTCTTCAAGATTCTTCAAAGTAGCCTTTGCCTTGATGACAGCTTTGTACACTCTTGGCATTCTCTCAACCAGCTTCACCTGAAATGCTTTTCCAACAGTCTTGAATCAGTTCCTACATATGCTGAGCACTTGTTGGCTGCTTTTCCTTCACTCTGTGGTCCAACTCATCCCAAACCATCTCAGGACAATACATTAGCATGATCAACAGAATCAACAACTTTTGACAGGTCCAAAAACAAAGCAATACATTTGATTTTAGTGTCTAAAGCATTGACAAGATCACTAACAACTATAGTGGTTGCTGTCATAGTGCTATGCTAAAGCCTAAAACCTGAATGGTTTTCATTCAAAATAGATTTCTTAGATAAGAAAGAACAATGTTGTACATTTACCAAGGATTCAAGAATCTTAGCTAGAAAAATCTAATCAAATTTTATTGATCACATACACATGGTTAGCAGATGTTAATGTGAATGTAGCGAAATGCTTGTGCTTCTAGTTCCGACAATGCAGTAATATCTAACAAGTAATTTAACAATTCAACAACAACTACCTAATACACACAATTCTAATGGGATGGAAAAAGATATATAAATATATGGATGAGCAATGACCGAACTGCATAGGCAAGATGTAATAGATGGTATAAAATACAGTATACAGTCGTGGCCAAAAGTTTTGAGAAGGACACAAATATTACTTTTCACAGTCTGCTGCCTCAGTTTTGTATGATGGCAATTTGCATATATTCAAGAATGTTATGAAGAGTGATCAGATGAATTGCAATTAATTTAAAAGTCCCTCTTTGCCATGCAAATGAACTGAATCCCCCAAAAAACATTTCCACTGCATTTCAGCCCTGCCACAAAAGGACCAGCTGACATCATGTCAGTAATTATCTCGTTAACACAGGTGTGAGTGTTGATGAGAACAAGGCTGGAGATCACTCTGTCATGCTGTTTGAGTTTGAAAAACAGACTGGAAGCTTCAAAAGGAGGGTGGAGCTTGGAATTATTGTTCTTCCTCTGTCAACCATGGTTACCTGCAAGGAAACACATGCCTTCATCATTGCTTTGCACAAAAAGGGCTTCACAGGCAAGGATATTGCTGCCAGTAAGATTGCACCTAAATCAACCATTTATCGGATCATCAAGAACTTTAAGGAGAGCAGTTCAATTGTTGTGAAGAAGGCTTCAGTGCGCCCAAGAAAGTCCAGGACCGTCTCCTAAAGTTGATTCAGCTGTGGGATCGGGGCACCAGCAGTACAGAGCTTGCTCAGGAATGGCAGCAGGCAGGTGTGAGTGCATCTGCACGAACAACTTTTGGAGGATGGCCTGGTGTCAAGAAGGGCAGCAAAGAAGCCACTTCTCTCCAGTAAAAACATCAGGGACATACTAATATTCTGTAAAAGGTACAGAAATTGAACTGCTGAGGACTGGGGTAAAGTTATTTTCTCTGATTAATCCACTTTCCGATTGTTTGGGGCATCCGGGAAAAAGCTTGTCCAGAGAAGACAAGGTGAGCGCTACCATCAGTACTGTGTCGTGCCAACAGTAAAGCATCCTGAGATCATTTGTGTGGGGTTGCTTCTCAGCCAAGGGAGTGGGCTCACTCACAATTTTGCCTAAGAACACAGCCATGAATAAAGAATGGTACCAACACATCCTCCGAGAGCAACTTCTCCTAACCATCCAGGAAGAGTTTGGTGATGAACAATGCCTTTTCCAGCATGATGGAGCACCTTGCCATAAGGAAAAAGTGATAACTAAGTGGCTCGGGGAACAAAACATCAATATTTTGGGTACATGGCCAGGAAACTCCCCAGACCTTAATCCCATTGATAACTTGTGGTCAATCCTCAAGAGGCGAGTGGACAAACAAAAACCCACAAATTCTGACAAACACCAAGCATTAATTATGCAAGAATGGGCTACCATCAGTCAGGATGTGGCCCAGAAATTAATTGACAGCATGCATGGGGGTATTGCAGGGGTCTTGAAAAAGAAGGTTCAACATTGCAAATATTGAATCTTTGCATAAACTTCATGCAATTATCAATAAAAGCCTTTGACACTTTTGTAATGCTTGTAAATAAACTTCAGTATTCCATAGTAACATCTGACAAAAATATCTAAAGATACTGAAGCAGCAAACTTTGTGGAAATGAATATTTGTGTCATTCTCAAAACTGTTGGCCACGACTGTACGTATGAGATGAGTAATATAAGATATGTAAACATTATTCAAGTGACTAGTGATCCATTTATGAACGTGGCCAGTGATTTCGAGCCTGTATATAGGCTGCAGCCTCTCTGTGTTAGTGATGGCTGTTTAACGGTCTGATGGCCTTGAGATAGAAGCTGTTTTTCAGTCTCTCTGTTTTTTTTATACCATTATTGAATTAGGCAAGTCAGTTAAGTACTGTCCTCGCCTTCAATCAATCCCTATACCAGTCTGCTGTTCCCACATGCTTCAAGAGGGCCACCATCGTTCCTGTTCCCAAGAAAGCTAAGGTAACTGAGCTAAACGACTACCGCCCCATAGCACTCACTTCCGTCATCATGAAGTGCTTTGAGAGACTAGTCAAGGACCATATCACCTCCACCCTACCTGACACCCACTCCAATTTGCTTACCGCTCAAATAGGTCCACAGACGATGCAATCTCAACCACACTGCACACTGCACTAACCCATCTGGACAAGAGGAATACCTATGTGAGAATGCTGTTCATCGACTACAGCTCGGCATTCAACACCATAGTACCCTCTAAGCTCGTCATCAAGCTCGAGACCCTGGGTCTCGACCCCGCCCTGTGCAACTGCAACTGGGTACTGGACTTCCTGACTCCCCGCTGATCCTCAACACTGGGGCCCCACAAGGGTGCGTTCTGAGCCCTCTCCTGTACTCCCTGTTCACCCACGACTGCGTGGCCACGCACGCCTCCAACTCAATCATCAAGTTTGCGGACGACACAACAGTGGTAGGCTTGATTACCAATAACGACGAGACGGCCTACAGGGAGGAGGTGAGGGCCCTCGGAGTGTGGTGTCAGGAAAATAACCTCACACTCAACGTCAACAAAACTAAGGAGATGATTGTGGACTTCAGGAAACAGCAGAGGGAACACCCCCCTATCCACATCGATGGAACAGTAGTGGAGAGAGTAGCAAGTTTTAAGTTCCTCGGCATACACATCACAGACAAACTGAATTGGTCCACTCACACAGACAGCATCGTGAAGAAGGCGCAGCAGCGCCTCTTCAACCTCAGGAGGCTGAAGAAATTCGGCTTGTCACCAAAAGCACTCACAAACTTCTACAGATTCACAATCAAGAGCATCCTGGCGGGCTGTATCACCGCCTGGTACGGCAACTGCTCCGCCCTCAACCGTAAGGCTCTCCAGAGGGTAGTGAGGTCTGCACAACGCATCACCGGGGGCAAACTACCTGCCCTCCAGGACACCTACACCACCCGATGTTACAGGAAGGCCATAAAGATCATCAAGGACATCAACCACCCGAGCCACTGCCTGTTCACCCCGCCTGATAGGATTCTCTCAATTGTTCATCTGTAAAAGTTTGTGAGGGTTTTAGGTAACAAGCCATATTTCTTCAGCCTCGTGAGGCACCTTTCCGCATTCTTCACCACACTGTCTGTGTGGATGGACCATTTCAGTTTGGCCGTGATGTGTACGCCGAAGAACTTAACTTTCCACCTTCTCCACTGCTGTCCCATCAATGTGGATAGGGGTGTGCACCCTCTGCTGTTTCCTAAAATCCACGTTCATCTCCTTTGTTATGTTGATGTTGAGTGAGAGGCTGTCTCGTCATTGTTGGTAATCAAGCCCACTTCTGTTGTGTCGTCGGCTAACTTGATGATTGAGTTGCATGGCCACGCAGTCATGGGTGAACAGGGAGTACAGGAGGGGGCTGAGAACGCACCCTTGTGGGGCCCCAGTGTTGAGGATCAGCGAAGTGGAGATGGCCAACTCAGAAAGAGTTAACCCATCAGAAAGTCCAGGACCCAATTGCACAGAGCGGGGTTGACACCCAGGGCCTCAAGCTTAATGATGAGCTTGGAGTGTACTATGGTGTTGAATGAGCCTTAGTCAATGAACAGCATTCTTACATAGGTAATCCTCTTGTCTAGATGGGATAGAGCGTTGTGCAGTGTGATGGCTATTGCATCGTCTGTGGACCTTTTTGGGCGGTGTGCATATTGAAGTGGGTCTAGGGTGGCAGGTAAGGTGGAGGGAATATTATCCTTGACTAGTCACTCAAAGCACTTCATGTTGACAGAAGTGAGTGCTACGGGGCGATAGTCATTTAGTTCAGTTATCTTTGCCTTCTTGGTTACAGGATCAATGGTGGCCATCTTGAAGCATGTGGGGATAGCAGGGAGAGATAGGGAGAGATTGAATATGTCCGTAAACACACAAGCCAGCTGGTCAGCACATGCTCGGAGGAAGTGGCTAGGGATGCCGTCTGGGCCGGGAACCTTGCGAGGTTAAACACGTTTAAATGTCTTACTCATGTCTGGGGGGCCTGCAATCCTTGGTAGGGGGCGGCGTCGGTTGCACTGTATTATCCCTGGAAGCAAGATGTCGATGTCCATGACATGGCTGGTTTTCTTTTTGTAGTCCGTAATTGCCTTCATATGGGGTGATAATTATTAATATCACTACTATCCACGCCATTATGGAGTGGCAGTACAAGAGCTGATTTCCAGTTGTATAAAGTACTGAAGCAAAAATACTCTTAAGTAGTTTTTTGGGGTATCTGTACTTTGCTATTTACTTTTACTCCACTACATTCCTGAAGAAAATATATGTACATTTTACTCCTTACATTTTCCCTGACACACAAGTACTCGTTACATTTAGTATGCTCGAGCAGGACAGAATTATGGCTATTGTAAATATAACGCTTTGTCATCCCTTGTAACAACGTTCTTCTGTTGAAGGAGGAGCGGACCAAAATGCAGCGTGGTGGTTACTCATGTTTATTAATGAAAATACGACTAGACATGAAATAACTGAATGTACAAAACAACAGACGGAACGTGAAAAACTATACAGCCTATCTGGTGAACATAAACACAGAGACAGGAACAATCACCCACGAAACACTCAAAGAATATGGCTGCCTAAATATGGTTCCCAATCAGAGACAATGAAAATCACCTGACTCTGATTGAGAACCGCCTCAGGCAGCCGTAGACTATGCTAGACACCCCACAAAACCCCAAGACAAAAACACACCACAATAACCCATGTCACACCCTGGCCTGACCAAATAAATGAAGATAAACATAATATATTTCGACCAGGGCGTGACAGAACCCCCCCCTAAGGTGCGGACTCCCGGACGCACATCAAAACAATAGGGAGGGTCCGGGTGGGCGTCTGTCCATGGTGGCGGCTCCGGTGCTCTCCACTTCACCGTAGTCCTCCCCCACCTTGTCCGTTTCCGTGACCTCCTAGCCACGGCAACCCTGCTAAATAAAACGGGACAGAGGGGCAGCTCGGGACAAAGGGGCAGCTCGGGACAGAGGGGCAGCTCGGGACAGAGGGGCAGCTCGGGACAGAGGGGCAGCTCAGGACAGAGGGGCATCTCGGGACAGAGGGGCAGCTCGGGACAGAGGGGCTCCTCAGACTCCGGCAGCAGCGCCTGACCGGCAGGAGACTCCGGCAGCAGCACCGGTCAGGCGAGAGACTCCTGCAGCAGCGGAGAGGAGGAAGGCTCTGGCAGATCCTGGCTGACTGGCGGATCTGGAAGAGTCTGGCTGACTGGCGGATCTAGAAGAGTCTGGCTGACTGGCGGATCTGGAAGAGTCTGGCTGACTGGCGGATCTAGAAGAGTCTGGCTGACTGGCGGATCTGGAAGAGTCTGGCTGACTGGCGGATCTGGAAGTGTCTGGTTGACTGGCAGATCTGGAAGAGTCTGGCTGACTGGCAGATCTGGAAGAGTCTGGCTGACTGGCGGATCTGGAAGAGTCTGGATGACTGGGAGATCTGGAAGAGTCTGGTTGACTGGCGGATCTGGAAGAGTCTGGCTGACTGGCGGATCTGGAAGAGTCTGGCTGACTGGCGGATCTGGAAGAGTCTGGGTGACTGGCACATCTGGAAGAGTCTGGCTGACTGGCGGATCCTGGCAGACTGACAACTCTGGCTGCTCCATGCTGACTGGCAGCTCTGGCTGCTTCATGCTGACTGGCGGCTCTGGCTGCTCCATGCAGACTGGCAGCTCTTGCTGCTCCATGCAGATTGGCAGCTCTGGCGGCTTCTTGCAGACTGGCAGCTCTGGCTGCTCCATGTAGACTGGCAGCTCTGGCAGCTCCTTGCAGACTGGCAGCTCCTTGCAGATTGACAGCTCCTTGCAGACTGGCAGCTCCTTGCAGACTGGCAGCTCCATGCAGACTGGCAGCTCCAGCTGCTCCATGCAGACTGACAGCTCCGGCTGTTCCATGCAGACTGACAACTCTGGCTGCTCCATGCAGACTGACAGCTCTGGCTGCTCCATGCAGACTGACAGGTCTGACTGCTCCATGCAGACTGACAGCTCTGGCTGCTCCATGCAGACTGGCAGATCTGGCTGCTCCATGCAGACTGGCAGCTCTGGCTGCTTCATGCAGGCTGGCAGCTCTGGCTGCTTCATGCAGGCTGGCAGCTCTGGCTGCGCTAAACAGGCAGGAGACTCCGGCAACGCTGTAGAGGCGGAAGGCCTGACATGAAATAACTGAATGTACAAAACAACAGACGGAATGTGAAAAACTATCTGGTGAACATAAACACGGAGACAGGAACAATCACCCACGAAACACTCAAAGAATATGGCTGCCTAAATATAGTTCCCAATCAGAGACAATGAAAATCACCTGACTGATTGAGAACCGCCTCGGGCAGCCATAGACTATGCTAGACACCCCACAAAACCCCAAGACAAAAACACACCACAATAACCCATGTCACACCCTGGCCTGACCAAATAAATGAAGATAAACATAATATATTTCGACCAGGGCGTGACATCCCTACTGGCATTGGCTTTGCCTCCAAAACATCCCGTGAATTTGCACAGAGCCACATCAAATCACAGAAATACTCATAAAAACATGAATCAAAGATGCAAGTGTTATTCACAGATTTAAAGATATACTTCTCCTTAATGCAACCGCTGTGTCAGATTTAAAAAAACTTTACAGAAAAAGCAAACCATGCAATAATCTGAGTATGTGGCTCAGACGACATACACAACCCAAGAATATATCCGCCATGTTGGAGTCAGCATACGTCATAAATAGCATTATAAATATTCACTTACCTTTGATGATCTTCGTTAGAATGCACTCCCAGGAATCCCAGTTCCACAATAAAAGTTTGATTTGTTCCATAATGTCCATAATTTATGTCCAAATTCCTCCTTTTGTTAGGGCGTTTAGTAAAGAAATCGAAACTCACAAGGCGCGGGCAAGTCCAGCGGAAATGTCGGATGAAAATTCCAAAAAGTTATATTACTGGTCGTAGAAACAATTCAAACGATGTATAGAATCAATCTTTAGGATGTTTTAATCATAAATGTTCAATAATGTCCCAACCGGAGAATTAATTTGTCTGTAGATAAGCAATGGAACGAGAGGTAACTTTCTCATGACCGCGTGTCACAGTAGAAGCCTGAAGCAATGTTCTAAAGACTGTTGACATCTAGTGGCAACCTTAGGAAGTGCAAGATGACCCATATCCCACTGTATTTGCAATAGGGGTTGAGTTGAAAACCTACAAACCTCAGATTTCCCACTTCCTGGTTGGATTTTTTTCTCAGGTTTTGCCTGCCATATGCATTCTGTTATACTCACAGACATCATTCAAACAGTTTTATAAACTTCAGAGTGTTTTCTATCCGATACTACTAATAACATGCATATATTAGCACCCGGGACTGAGTAGGAGGCAGTTTACTCTGGGCACCCTTTTCATCCAAATTTGAAAATGCTGACCCCTATCCATAAGAAATGAGTTACCATCTCCTGAATTAAACTATAGAAGATGTATAAGTTATATCAATAAGTCAGTTATTAATCATTACCTCATCTCAATCTCATTCTGAACAGTTGTAATCTTCTTGGATCTGCAAGAACCCCAGCTTTGCTCATCATTCAGTCCTACACACATTGGTTTAATTATTTATTTACTAACTAACTAAATAATAACACAGAATACACTTACATGAGACAAAGGTCCCTAGTGGACTGACAAGATATGACGGCTTGTTACACATATGGAGAGGGGGTGGGGAAAAGAGTGAGAGAAAGGGACATGATTGAGGATATACGTTTGGAAAATATAATGAATGTATTTACGTGTGAATGCCGTTCGCCGTTTCTCTGTCAGAACTAGCCCCCCTCCGAGAATGTTGGTTTGGTGAGCCTTTCCTGTGGGCCACTTGTACATGCTCTGATTGTCCACCAGAGGCCACAATGTCCTTCTTCTTAGTTGTCCGGTCTCCAATGGGCTGTTTCCTAAGAACAGCTAATTAGCTGTACCAGTGATTGTCTGAGAGGGGAGTTTTCTTCTCCTCTTCCTCGGGGAGATGGTCAAAATTCAAAACCACTTTACACACAAAACTGCAGCCTGGCGGTGGTCTGGCAAATTAATTTTCTTCACCTCGTGTTGAGATTAAGTTCTCCAAACCATTTAAACGTGTGGACCACAGTCTCACGTCTTTCTGGTCTCATGTTTATTCTTAGCCAGTCCTTTTAAGCACTCTGGCAAAAGGGGATGGCTACGTCCTTCTGACACATTCTTCTGTCCTCACTCAGGGTGTGGCTACTTAACATCTAATCATATCTTTGGCATATTCTCTAATGGCTCCTAAAAATCACATTAACACAAATGTTTTTGTCATTTTTCACAACGTATTGGATGGAGACTTCAAATTCTTTTCAAATTACAATATTTCCTTTCTAATGACCTCACAATATGACATTATATTTCTACATCTACTCACGGAACATTTCCCACATTTGGATGTTAGAAATATTGTTCCAAAGTTAACTTTTTGGACGTTAGAGTCTTTGGCTGGCAAAAGTCTGAACAAAGATATTCCTTTGGTTCATACTAGAGAGCCAGACAGTCCTTTGCTGCATAACATGTATGACCAGGTGTGAGATGTCAAAAAGCGGTCACCAAGGATAATAACTTGGATTTAGTTAAAGAAGACAACAAACTAGTTAACTCCTCTGGTGCACAAAGGTTAGCTGAGGGAGGACGGTAAGATTCCTGTAACAGTTATGGATACATTGTTCCCCAGACAAAGACTTAAAGATAGTAGATAAACTATTTTGGTAAAGGAAATGGATTTCAGTAATTAGACAGATAAATAATGTTTTATAAGAATGGCCACTCCATCAACTGTACCCCGTCTGTCAGTTATGAACACATTATAACCATCAATATTAATATCAATCCAGAATGTCCCCAGAGATCCAAGTTTCAGTCAATGTCCGGATTCATCTGCATAAACCAGATCTTGATGGTATCTAGTCTAGGAAGTAAGGTCCTCATTATCAGATGCATCAACCTAAGTCCTTTGTGAATTTTAAAGTCACATGGAGTCCACAACTCAAACGCAATACGTTCAATAGGCAGTTAAAGGCCCTGTCTTATTTATTTGATATATTTTTACTTAACCTTTATTTAACTTCTTGAATCTAGGGGGCACTAATTTTCATTTTTGGAAAAATAACGTTCCCTAAGTAAACGGGCTATTTTGTCAGGACAAGATGCTAGAATATGCATATAATTGACAGCTTAGGATAGAAAACACTCTAAAGTTTCCAAAACTGTAAAAAATATTGTCTGTGAGTATAACAGAACTGATATTGCAGGCGAAAGCCTGAGAAAAATCCATTCAGGAAGTGACTCTTATTTAGAAACCTCTGCATTCCTATGCGTCCCTATTGAGCAGTGAATGAGATATCAACCAGATTCCTTTTTCTATGGCTTCCCTAATGTGTCTTGTGTCACAATACATAGTTTCAGGCATTTATTTTAAAAAATGAGCCTGAACGTAAAACATTGCGTCAGTGGTCAGCTGAAGTCTCTCAGAGTGTTTTGTGCGTAAAGAACAAATGCGGCCATTGTTTTTCTCTTTCCTACTTAGAAGCTATCTGTCCCGGTTGATATATTATTGAATAGATATTTGAAAAACACCTTGAGGCTTGATTATAAACAACGTTTGCCATGTTTCTGTCGATATTATGGAGCTAATTTGGAATATTTTTCGGCGTTGTCGTGACCGCAATTTCCGGTCGAATTCTCAGCCAAACGTGAAGAACTAACTGAGTTATTTCGGCTACAAAAATAATATTTTTGGAAAAATTTGCTATCTAACTGGGAGTCTTGTGAGTGAAAACATCCGAAGCGCATCAAAGGTAAACAATTTAATTTGATTGCTTTTCTGATTTTCGTGACCAGGTTGCCTGCTGCTAGCTAGGCATAATGCTATGCTAGGCTATCGATACACTTACACAAATGCTTGTCTTGCTTTGGCTGTAAAGCATATTTTATTTACAATGATGGCCTACCCCTGGCCAATCCCAGACGACGCTGCGCCCATTGTGCGCCGCCCTATGGGACTCCCAATCACGGCTGGATGTGTGTCGTGGAAATTCAGTACTGAGAGAGACTTGGTCATTGGTCACCGTCTCGACTGTTGAGCTGAGCAGCCTAACTGAAGTTTTAAAAACTGATATTATATAGGACCTAAAAATGTTTAGTTAGACTGGTTCCATTTCCCATAAGCCACCTTGGTTATGATGTTTTACCCCCAACCCGGCTTAGTTTCCCAGATGCCAGGAAGTTGAGACAATGAGGCATTATTCATAACTCTAACAGGCTATCTCTATCTTGGGTCATACACACCACATCTTCCTGGTATTGGACGTATGCGTTTCTAGTCCCCATGCACAACAATGAGGAAGAACATTCGGGAGGCAAAGAAAAGTCCAAGGGCCACTGTTGAGCTTTACAGAATTTGGTCGCATCTTCAGGTCACCAAGTCTCTAAATGTACAATTCGACACCCCCTCCATGCCAATAGGCTCTTCGTAAGGGTTGCCAGAAAGAAAGAAAAATACTTTACTGAGCGCAACCAACAAATGTAAACACCAGGAGTTTGCTGAATGCCATTGGCACTTCAATAGGAATCGGTCCTATGATCATGTCACGGCTGTTGGAAGGAGAGGACCAAGGTGCAGTGTGGTGAGCGTGTATTTTCGTTATTTTAATCAAAATGACGCCAAACAAAACACTAAACACTACAAAAATAAACCGTGAAGTTCAAAAGCAAAGTGCTCTAAACAGAGTCAACCTCCAATAAACACAGGTGTGAAAAAGGGAACCAAGTTGTGACAGATCAGATGACATGAAAATACATTTATTTGGCGACGCATGCCAGTGGTGGGTTTGGTGTCAAAAGAAAGCTGCTATGCAGAAAATAACCTCATACAGTGCCTTGCGAAAGTATTCGGCCCCCTTGAACTTTGCGACCTTTTGCCACATTTCAGACTTCAAACATAAATATATAAAACTGTATTCATTCAGAGATCCTCACTGAACTTCTGGAGAGAGTTTGCTGCACTGAAAGTAAAGGGGCTGAATAATTTTGACCACGCCCAATTTTTCAGTTTTTGATTTGTTAAAAAGGTTTGAAATATCCAATAAATGTCGTTCCACTTCATGATTGTGTCCCATGATTGTGTCCCACTTGTTGTTGATTCTTCACAAAAAATACAGTTTTATATCTTTATGTTTGAAGCCTGAAATGTGGCAAAAGGTCACAAAGTTTAAGGGGGGCGAATACTTTCGCAAGGCACTGTAACTCTACTGTAAAATATGGTGGTGCATCTTTTATGTCGTGGGGATATTTAGCTTCCACCGGTACTAGGGCCATTGTTAAGGTAAATGGCATCAGGAACTTCACCAAGTACCAAGACATTTTAGCCAAATACCTGGTTACCTCTGCCAGGAGGCTGACACTTGGCCCCAAGTGAATCTTCTTGTAAAACAATAGCCCCAACACACATCGAAATCCACAAAGAAATGGGTCATTGACCATAATGTCAAGATTTGAAAAGGCCACCTCAGTCTCTGGATTAGGCCAAAGATTTGTTAAAATAAAACCTTTCATATATGTCGTGTCTTTGGCTATCCTTTCTCTGTAATTAATATTACCTGATTGAGCTAATCATGTAAATGTAATTAACTAGAAAGTTGGGGCACCACAAAATACTATTTATAGAGCTGTTATCTTCCGAATAAACTCTTAAAGACCTAGTAATATTTTACATCAATAGCAGTCAATATTATTCGTCACCTTATTTTAGCCTCATGTGAAATTTGTAAATTATTGGTTACCTTCACGAACCCTGGCTAACAAGTTGAGTCAGCAATACAAAATTGGGTTTAATTATTTATTTACTAAATACCTAACTAATCATACAGAATTACATATACACAGAATGAATCATACCTTGATTACAAATTATGTCATAAAGGAAAACGTCCTTAGCGGATGGAACAGATATGACAGCTGTTTACACAAAGAAAAGGGGGCTGGGTTTGAGTGAAAGAGCAGGAAGACTGAAGAACAAAGGGAGAAGCGATGTCTCTATCGGATGCAGCTACTTTATCGTAAATACAGAATCTTATGCTTTCTAAATTACCGCCCATTTGGAAAAGGAAAATGCAATAAATATTTACTCTGAGCTGTTGGTCGTAGATGCTGGTCGTGTTGGCCAACAGATCTTCCTGTCCTCGGAAGAATGTCTCTGATGGTGTGGTAAATTAAATACGTTGTAGTAACATCGTTGTGTGGTAGATGGAATACTCTGTCTATTCTTTCCTAGCCTGCGTTTGCAGCAGATGCTGTTGCTAACTCAACGGCTAGTATCACTTCTGTAGCGAATAAGAGTTCAAAGTTCATACCATTCGCAACCAAAGCTTACGCTGAGGTTGGCTTCGTTCTGTAGTTATTATCTGAAGCCTTCTGATTCATTGTTTAGCTTACTAGCTAGCCAGCTAGCTATATGTCTTAAGCTAATGTGAACTGTTAGGTAGCTGGCTAACTTTAGCTGGCTGGCTCCCTAGCGGATGTTATTATTAGTTTCCCAGAGCTGTTTGCTTTTCTAGTTAGAGCCTAATGTTAGGCATTGTTGGCACTTTGTTCATTGTTGTTTAACTATCTAACGTTATCTGGCTGGCTTGTTAGCTAACGTTACATGACTTGTGTACAACACCCGTTAAATATGGCTGGTGTCAGTAAACATCTGCAAAAAAGTTGCCAGCTGAGCTGTTTAGGCTGTTTTCATGTTGTCCAGAGGTAAACAAATCATCGGCCAGGGCATCAAGTGTGCACTTCGAGAGTGCTCTGAGATGGGTGGGACTAAAGCTTAAGAGGGTGTGAACAATGCTGAATGTGTATAGACAAAGAAAATCTTTTCACTCGATAGCAAAACATTCAAAGGCAATTTTCTCAAAAGTGAGTTTACAAGGTGATCAACTTTCAAAGCAGGATTTCTTTCCCATTATTCCTCAAATGCAGTGTATGTTTTACCATTTTGTACCTCTGAGTCTCTACTTTTATCCAATGTCAAAAACACAACTTCACATTTTGCTACATGAGACTGAATCCAGGTGGTGAGTCACAAATCAGAAAGGCTAAATCTGATTATTATTTAACCGCTCTTTCGGATTGTAATGGGAACCTGGCTAAACCCTGAAGGGATTGACTTCCTCCTCTCTGCCACAACAAATTAATTCAGAGACTGGTCTCATTATGGGAAAAAATGCCATCATTGATGCATTTAATCACCATTTTATTTCAGCGGGCTATCTCTTTGAAAGAACTTCTAAGCTTATTCACAATGATATTGGGCTAGATGCTGATAGGGGAAACCTGCTGAATGATCAGAAAAATCACAGTCAAAGCTTTTCTTTAGGACTATTGTTGTGGAAATTCTACATAGGGACATTCGAAGTCAATCTTAAATGAATCATTCTTTATTATCAGCATGGTGGGGAGGTTCCAACCAACTCAATGCACCAAGTACACATGTCGATCAGGAGCAATTCCCGGGGCAGTCCCGTTAGTTCCCTTAAATACAGACAAGTTATATTTCCAGGATTTAGCTTATTCATGATTCATAATTAATTAATCATTAACATTTGCTTCATTCATGTGACCGACCAATACAGGGTCATGCGTGTGACAGACCAACACCTCACAAGGCTTCTTCTCTCTAAGCTGAGACCTTGAAACTGAGATATCCCTTTCTCAAAACAAGGTTCTGGGCATACTGCCAAATTGCAGATACTGATAGTGAGGATTCGTTCAATCAGTCATTTCATGAACACAGAAATTGGTTATCAGAAAAGCATATGAATATAACACAGAAACAGGGTTCTGATAAAGGGACGTTTCTTTTTTATGATACTATTAAATCAAATCAAATCAAATTTTATTTGTCACATACACATGGTTAGCAGATGTTAATGCGAGTGTAGCGAAATGCTTGTGCTTCCAGTTCCGACAATGCAGTAATAACCAACAAGTAATCTAACTGACAATTCCAAAACTAATTTCTTATATTTCTTATACACAGTGTAATGGGATAAAGAATATGTACATAAAGATATGAATGAGTGATGGTGCAGAGCAGCATAGGCAAGATACAGTAGATGGTATCGAGTACAGTATATACATATGAGATGAGTATGTAAACAAAGTGGCATAGTTAAAGTGGCTAGTGATACATGTATTACATAAGGATGCAGTAGATGATAGAGTACAGTATATACATATACATATGAGATGAATAATGTAGGGTATGTAAACATTATATTAGGTAGCATTGTTTAAAGTGGCTTAGTGATATATTTTACATCCTTCCCATCCTTCCCATCAATTCCCATTATTATACATGCTATACATGCTATTACCCCAACTGTTGATCTGGCTTTGTCAAAATTACAGTTAGATTTTATAGCTATACAGGAATCCCTTGCAGATTTAAAACTTTTTCTTTATACTGGCAAAACTAAATACATGTTTTTAATCTCGTAAGAATGTTTCAGATGAGCTACATGTTCACTCATTAGATGGTTCTCCAATCGAACGTGTTCGATACAATCCATCGAGAGTGTCACCACCTGGTATGGCAAGTACTCGGCCTCCGACCGCAAAGCACTACAGAGGGTAGTGCATACGGCCCAGTACATCACTGAGGCCAAGCTTCCTGCCGTCCAGAAACTCTATACCAGGCGGTGTCAGAGGAAGGCCCAACAATTTGCCAAAGACTCTAGCCGCCCTAGTCATAGACTGTTCTCTCTGCTACTGCACGGCAAGTGGTAACAGGAGCACAAGTCTAGGTCCAAAAGGTTTCTTAACAGCTTCTATTCCAAAGCCATAAGACTCCTGAACAATTTATCAAATGGCTACCTGGACTCTTTGCATTGTCCCCACCCCACCCCCATTTTTACACTGCTGCTACTCTCTGTTTATTATCTTTGCATAATTGAGAAAGCGAGAGAGAGAGAGAGAGAGAGACCTGTTCAAATAATCATTACATGAATTGCATCTGGAGTGAAAGAATATATGAATTCTACTTTATAATTTCACTTTCTGTGAAACTATGAATAATGTTCTGTAAATGAGTTCATGCCAACATATCCAATACGTGTCATTAAAAACTGTTCAGTAAGGACAACTTTTATCAAGCCAGGGGGAAAACGGTAGACAACACACTGGCCTTCTTGCCTTTAAATCAGGTTAAGGAGGAAACTATAGCCTTTGCAGTCTGAATGGAGAATGTTTTATTTACAAACCGGTCCATGGATACGAGTGTATTTATTTATTTTTTATTTCACCTTTATTTAACTAGGTTGGCCAGTTGAGAACAAGTTCTCATTTACAACTGCGACCTGGCCAAGATAAAGCAAAGCAGTGGGACAAAAACAACAGTTACACATGGGATAAATAAACGTACAGTCAATAACACAATAGAAACATCTGTATACACTGTGTGCAAATTAAGTAAGGAGGTAAGGCAATAAATTGGCCATAGTGGCGAAGTAATTACAATTGAGCAATTAACACTGGAGTGATAGATGTGCAAGTAGAAATACTTGTGTGCAAAAGAGGAGAAAAAAAAAATATGGGATGAGGTAGGTAGTTGGTTGGATGGGCTATTTACAGATGGGCTGTGTACAGCTGCAGCGATCGGTAAGCTGCTGCTTTAAAGTTAGTGAGGGAGATATACGTCTCCAAATTCAGCGATTTTTGCAATTCGTTCCAGTCATTGGCAGCAGAGAACTGGAAGGAAAGGCGGCGAAATGGGGTGTTGACTTCGGGGATGACCGCTAGAGCGCGCGTGGGTGTTGCTATGGTGACCTGCGAGCTGAGATAAGGCAGAGCTTTACCTAGCAAAGACTTATAGATGACCTGGAGCAGGTGGGTTTTGCGACGAATATGTAGCGAGGATCAGCCAGCGAGGGCATACAGGTCAAGGATCGGTAGGATAGTCAGTTTTACGAGGTTATGTTTGGCATGAGTGAAGGAGGCTTTGTTGCAATATAGGAAGCCGATTCTCGATTTCATTTTGGATTGGAGATGCTTAATATGAGTCTGGAAGGAGAGTTTACAGTCTAGCCAGACACCCAGGTATTTAAAGTTGTCCACATATTCTGAGTCAGAACCATCCATAGTAGTGATTCTAGCCGGGCGGGCGGGTGCGGGCAGCGATCGGTTGAAGAGCATGCATTTCGTTTTACTAGCATTTAAGAGCAGTTGGAGACCACGGAAGGAGTGTTGTATGGCATTGAAGCTCGTTTGGAGGTTTGTTAACAGTGTCCAAAGAAGGGCCATATGTACACAGAATTGTGTCGTCTGCATAGAGGTGGATCAAAGAGTCACCCGCAGCAAGAGCGACATCATTGATATATACAGAGAAAAGAGTCGGCCCGAGAATTGAACCCTGTGCCTCCCATATAGAGACTGCCAGAGGTCCTGACAACGGGCCCTCCGATTTGACACACTGAACTATATCTGAGAAGTAGTTGGTGAACCAGGCGAGGCAGTCATTAGAGAAACCAAGGCTGTTGAGTCTGCCGATAAGAATACGGTGATTGACAGAGTCGAAAGCCTTGCCCAGGTCGATGAAGACGGCTGCACAGTACTGTCTTTTATCAATGGCGGTTATGATATCGTTATGATACCTTTGGAGGTTTAGATTAAATGACTTAATATCGCTATCTGCCAGCCTTTGGGCTGTCTCCGTACATCAACCCCATTGAAAACCTGGGGTTTGAATTAAAGAGGACAGTCCATAAGCGCATGCCGAAGAATATCAAGGATCTGGAAGTATTTTGTATGGAGGAATTGTCTAAGATCCCTCCCAATGTGTTCTCCAATCTCATAAAACATTTTAGAAAAAGGCTCAGTGCCCTTATCCTCACACGGGGAAGGGGAAGGTGGTGTAGTATTGAAAATATGGGTCCCTTTCTTTTTTATGTATTTTTCTATTACTTGTCTCCTTCTCTGAGCAATTGTGTTAGTATAAAATCATTTTAAAAATCCCACATTTCTTTGAGCATTTAATATAGCTCAGTATTTGTATTATTTATTTTGTACAGTCTTTTTTGCTCATCTTTATCAAGGGTGATAATTATTTTGGACCCAACTGTATATGTATGCCACTTAGCACACATTTTTATCAAAGTGATTTACAGTCATGCTTGCATACATTTTCGTATGGGTGGCTCTAGTAGGATTCGACCCCATGACCAGAGGTGTGCACAGGGGCCCCCTCAGATTTGATTTACAGTATGTAATACTATTAGCCACTTAGCAATTTTAGCTAGTCGGCTTTAGCTAGCCCAGATATGTTCCCAGCTCATAACTAGCTACCAAGAAGCAATTCAGGCTATCAATCAAGTTAGAGTAGCAAGCTTGTCTAACTATCTTAGCTGGCATGCCTGCTGACAAGGTTGGTAGACTTTAGAAAGCTAGCAATAACTTATGTACTGAATAAGACTCACATTCCTTTCAGTATTTTACCCAGATTTTAGTAGAGATGCATATTTTGTTTCTTAAAAAAAATAACCAGTCAGGAGGACACAGACAGCTCAAGAGATATGCTTAGATATGCAGAAAAAAATACCTGTGTGTATATATACAGTGGGGAGAACAAGTTTTTGATACACTGCCGATTTTGCAGGTTTTCCTACTTTTCCTACTAAAGCATGTAGAGGTCTGTAATTTTTATCATAGGTACACTTCAACTGTGAGAGATGGAATCTAAAACAAAAATCCAGAAAATCGCATTGTATAATTTTTAAGTAATTCATTTGCAGTTTTGTTTTAGATTCCGTCTCTCACAGTTGAAGTGTACCTATGATAAAAATTACAGACCTCAACATGCTTTGTAAGTAGGAAACACTGCCGATTTAGCAGGTTATCAAATACTTGCTCTCCCCACTATATATATATATATATATATATATATATATATATATATATATAGTATATATATATATATATATATATATACAATAGTATATATATATTTACAACTTTTTTTACATAGAATTATGCATAGTGATGCAGGAAAAAGCTTTTTTAGCTGTTTGAAAAATGCTAAATTTTGTTGATCAATTGTATTTTTCCTCTCTCTCTCTTTCTGAAAGGATGGAGAGGAACTGGAGCACTTTCAGATCGAGTGTCAGAAAGATGGCTCATGGAACAGTTTTGTCCCACTTTGTGAAAGTAAGTAACAATGTGTGTGTGCGCCTGCATGTGTTTGTGTGTTGTATGGGGTAGAATTTGGTTCAGTGTAGATTGGATTTCAATCCGAGTATCATATTAATGTAATGTTTAATGAGGCCTCTATATCACATAGGAAGTTCCTGGTCCTTTCATTGTATTCTGCCTTCTGTGTATATATTTGCATTGTACAGTACTCTGTCTCCTCTTTCCCTCTCTCCATATTCTCTCTCTCCCTCTTTCCCTACTCCTCTCATCCACCGCCATCCAGAAATTGAATCTCGGAGGAGCCGTCGATCTCTGCCCAGCATTCTAAGAAATCAGATACTGTACTAAAGCCATGCAGTGACATCTAACCAGTGTCCCTATACAGACTTGTTGTCTTCAAGTTCAGTGCTTCTCTAGATCACAAGGTTATGGCATTGGCAAGGAGAGAAAAGCAATTGTAGGAAGTCATAAGGAATCTTTTCCCCTTGTCTCCCTCATCACACTGTACTTTTGACTCTGGAGTGTGACATCACACACTGCAATAAACTCTGGAATCTTTCTTATTCAGTGTGTTTGTGTTTATTTCACTGTAATAATTTATTTAGTTAACTAGGCAAGCCAGTTAAGAACAAATTCTTATTTACAATGACAGCCTACCCCGACCAAGGCTGGGCCAATTGTGCGCCGCCCTATGGGACTCCCAATCACAGCCAGATGTGATACAGCCTGGATTTGAACCAGGGACTGTAGTGATCCCTTTTGCACTGAGATGCAGTGCCTTAGACTGGTGTGCCACTCGGGAGCCCAATACAAATTCAATTGAATAATCACAGCCTAGAAAATAGAATCTCAGAGCAGAAAGAGAAGCATGCCATATGTAGCACTATGGAGGATCCACAACCTGGACTGAATTCTTTAGCGTCATGAGCACATGACGAGAGGTACAGTTCCACTACAATATTCTTTCTCCCATTGGCTCATCTCTCTTCTATCAGTCATGTTATTGGTGATCATCAGACTCCCATCCATTCAGTAGTCTGTAATAGTCTGGGTTTTCCCCAAAGAATGTAAGAAAGGTGCCTTGTGGACTGGCTGCACCCCTATGTCAAAATTGAAAGAAGGAAATGGCAGTTACAGGTGCTCAAAAATGCAAAAATCTCTGCGCTTCCAATTTATCTGCATTTCCAGCCATTATATTTAGCCTAACAAAGTTTTTACATAAACAGTTACATTCATTAATTTTATTGACTGAAATAGGTCAGTCAAAGCAAAAACCTAATAAAAATGAATTTACAAGTACAAGTCAAAGGTTTGGACACATTCAAGTTTTTTTCTTTATTTTTAATATTTTCTACATTGTAGAATAATAGTGAAGACATCAAAACTATGAAATTACACATATGGAATCATGTAGTATCCAAAAAGTGTTCAACAAATCAAAATATATTTTATATTTGAGATTCTTCAAAGTAGCCACCCTTTCGACTGATGATAGCTTTGCATTCTGTTGGCATTATCTCAACCAGCTTCATGAGGTAGTCACCTGGAATGCATTTCAATTAACAGGTGTTTCTTGTTAAAAGTTACATGTGGATGTTCGTGAGAGTCTCTGCTTTTCATTAATCGTTTGTAGCACAAACCATTTCGGACTCTACGGATGTTTTTTTTAAACTCAAACAGGATCGGTGTTTCCTCAGCGGGATGGTTGAGCTAACGTAGGCTAATGCGATTAGCATGAGGTTGTAAGTAATACGAACATTTCCCAGGACATAGGCATATATGATATTGACAGAAAGCTTAAATTCTTGTTAATCTAACTGACTGTCCAATAAAGAGTAGCTATTATAGTGAAAGGATACCATGCTATTGTTTGAGGAGAGTGCACAGTTATGAACATAAAAAGTTATTAATTAACCAATTAGGAATATTTGGGCAATTTTGATACAAACTTTTGAACATAAACATAATGGATCAGTCTAAAACATTTCACATACACTGCTGCCATCTAGTGGGCAAAATCTAAATTGTGCCTGGTTTGAAATAATACATTATGGCCTTTTTCTTGTATTTCAAAGATGATGGTACAAAAAAAAAACATGTTTTCTTACCAGATCTAATGTGTTATATTCTCCTACATTAATTTCACATTTCCACAAACTTCAAAGTGTTTCAATCAAATGGTTTCAGGAATATGCATATCCTTGCTTCAGGTCCTGAGCTACAGGCAGTATGGATATGTCATTTTCGGGATCCATCATTTTCCTTGTCTCACAAACACCACTCTAGCTCAGCCCCCCTTAATCACACAGACTAATGGTTGGTACCAACGGATGCAGAAGAAAAGATCCAATGGTATAAACCAGAAGTCTTTAGCTCAAACACACAAGGGTTAGATTTGGGTTTAGAAGTCCAAATCGCACCGGCGTCACGGTGGGACTGATTGTGTTATAAAAAATCCTGTGGAGAACCCTGAAGTCATTAAAAAAATCATTAATATTATCAAGTACATGGAGAATAAATTATATCTGCCGAACTAATGACATGTTTGTGCTGCTCATGTCCCATGTTTCATCTTTAACCCTTGTCCAGTTGTCGATCCATTTCTTCAAACCATACAGTATTTGCTAATACTCTTTTTCCTCTCCTTCCTCTCTCAGTGGTGGATTGTGGGACTCCTGGTGAGGTTGCCATGGGTGACATCATCTTCGAGAGCTCTGGCAACAGCACCCTGTTCGGTTCTATAATCCAGTACATCTGCAGGGAGTCCATGTACCAGATTCACCCCAAGATCAACAGTATGTTCTCGTCTTAGGGCCCAAAGTGTTCTTGACCATGCAACCTGACCAGGAAAAACTCTGGTTCCTATAAGAGCCAGGGCCCGGTTTCCAAAAAGCATCTTAAGGCTAAATTCATCGATATGACCTTCATAAGGTAATCTTTAAATTTCCGAGCGGCTTCCCAAAATCGTCTTTATTAACGTTGCACTTGAAAACGCTCGTACTATAACGCCTGCCTCAGAGCACTCTTAGAACAGCAAAGTGCGTCATTAGATTTCCGCTAAACATAGAATGAAGATGTTTCTGTCTCTCTGTGAATGCTGAAAACGAAATAGCCTAAAAAGTTTGCAATATTGTATACAAGGGAAGCAAGGATTCAATTTTATTTTTATGAAAACCGAGATGCACCAAATTGTAAAATGCACCAAATTATATGATAGCTAGATTGGGCTACATATTGACATTACTTTCATATGTATGTACAATCAATAAACCTACCGAGTATTAAACCATTGGATTAGGCTACACCTGAGCCGCTTCAATATTCGTATATTAGGCCTATAGGCCTGAAAGCTCATGCTTTTCACTGTAGCCTAACTAATAATCTAAAGGTCAACATAGAGGGTTGCCAGTTGATGTATGACACATCCTGATGGCCATGTTGGAAGCCCACCACATCAATTATATGGACAACTACAGCCAAGTGGCTACACCATGCTGCATGTTAACAGTGCCTAAAATAAGTTGATTCATTATCACGGTCAATTTCTGTGCAGTATTTAGCTGCTCTAACAAAGCAGGAAAGACAACAGGATTTTTTTTTTTTACAGATGACCTGCAATCATGAAACACCAACGAGACAAGACCTCAAGAACGGTCAGAAAAGCAAAGAAACCTTTTTGCTCGTGAAGTCCTGAACCCACTGGTAAGTCTGCTAGTTTTTTTCTTTTAGTTTGGCTGTTATGCTAAACAGGCGTTAAGAACAAGACTAAGTTAGCCAACATTAGCTAGCTATATAGCTTTTAGCCTAGCTATTACCATGTCTCTTATATAGGCGGCGAGTGAGTTTCAAGTATTTCAGGAAGCAATTTTTTTTTACCATAAAAATGCAGTATTATAACGAAGGATTGTATGCATCTATCATCGCATTTGCAGACTAATGTAAGCCTTCTATTCCTAATGTGATGAGTAGATTGGATAGTCATACTTTAGGCTATTAATGAGTGTGTAGTGGAATAGGCCTACAGGTTTATTTCCTTTGCACAGGAAAAATGTGGTCTTTGATAAACATTTAATTAAATTCTACTACACTTTATATGACTGGAGACATTAGCAGAATCTTTTTTAAGATGACGGTAGCCGAAGCCTACTCTGATGACAGAACAATAAAACAACCTTTTCTTAGATGCAACCATGCAATCTAGACTTATGAGAAGGGGTAATGACTAGAAGGGATCCAGCTTTTGTCAAATTAATGTTATAAGTATATATTTTTTAGCATTTTAGCTGAACCTTTTCCTAACCTTAACCTAATTATCTTAACCTGCTGTGTAATTACTACTAACCTGCTAAAAAAGTCAAATGTGATTTTAATTTGACAAAAGCTGGATCCTTCTAGCCATGACCATGAAAAGGGGATAAACAAATTCTACAATATGACATCCAAATAGCCTAGAAGAGGATATTATTGTCTAGAAAGTCTCCAGTGGTACTGACCCAATGATAATTTGTTGAGCACTTTATTCATAAGAGGGGAAATGTATGGACATTACAGTCATAGGAAAAAGGCCTCAATGGGGTAGGACAACCTGCTGTGTTGACTATTGTTTGTTCCAACAATAGATTGAATCTTTATATAACACTAAAACACCTGAATGAATTAAACACAACCAAACAATCAAGAGCCCTGATGATATAGATTACCTAATGTATTTACAGTATATTCTAACATCAGGTGTGCTTTTCATTTGTTTATGTACTGTAGGTTCACCAGCTGACCTCTATCAAGACACCCATCGACTTGATTCCCACTGTGAAGCTGAGCAATGCTGCAGCAGTTTACTACTTTGTCGTTTTCCAGATATGAAAGGAGACATCCCTCAATACAATACAAGATGGTACAAGATGGTTTTATTATGCTGTGCTTTGGTCAATCTAAATGAATCTGTTGTGCCATTTGAGTACAAAGTACCTTCACCTTGTCCTCATGCCCCTTATACTGTATGACTATATAACATGTAATTTGGATATATGTATTTAAAATACTATTGTTTATGAGTTTGTGAACATACTTTATTTCAATAATAGGCTATATTGTTGTATGGGTGAAATGAAAAGTATTTTGTGTGTCATCTCTGCTTTTTCTGGCCCCATTGAATAAAATATATTTCTTATAGACTAACTATTCTTTCTTTACAGTTTAAACACATGAGTCAAACCATATTCATTATCATAGTGGCAACTCCAAGTGCCACTGAGACCTTCTGGTAGAAAAGTATGTCATTGAACTTGGTGGTAGTAGTAGTTGTGTGTATGTTTTAAATGAAATAGCCTATCATCTGATTCCAGACATTTCACTACCGAGATTACAAGGGGTTGGATTAGCACTAAACAATTTCATGTCAGCACAATGCATGTATAAAAAACGAGTATAGTGATTAGCCTCATATGCATTGTTTACTGCTTTCATTTTTAAATTGAGAACATATAGCTCAACACTATGTAAACAATGTGTGAGTTAAACTATTATTTGCTTCAGATGCACAATGTCAATGGGTGCATTGCAAATGGCCATAAGGCAAATGCCATCATACTGTAGGCCAGTTGTTCGAAACTCCGATCCATGAGTATCCGTGACAGTACACATTTTTATTGTACCTCCAGACAAGCACACCTGATTCAACTTGTCAACTACTCATCAGCCCCTCAATGAGTTGAATCAGGTATGTTTGTCCGGGGTTACAACAAAAATGTGTGCTGTTGGGGTTACTCAAGGACTGGTGTTGGTAACCACTGCTGTAGGCCTATGGCTGAATTGCCGTTGCATTACAATATCATTTGCTTAATGGGTTCACATGGCTGATATTCTGAAAAAAAAGAGTGATAATCAAATAAAACTAATTGGAGAGCTTACAACTGAACAAAAAGGTAGTGTTCATTTGAGAATAAAACACAGAAGCAGACAAATTAGAGACAGATTCCCTTCCGCTCTTTATTGCAGGATTGTGACCTAGGATTAATCAACATTGACACTAGTTCATCATGAATAATAGTTAAGTTAACAATTAAAACAAGTTTAAAAACTTCACTTCAAATAATTAACACTTTCATATAAAGCACTGCTCTGCCCTTTTAACAACACTAACAACATGGCTGGTCCTACAGGCTCTAGTTTTGTCGCACCTGGACTACTGTTCAGTTGTGTGGTCAGGTAGCACAAAGAGGGACCTCGGAAAATTACAATTGGCTCAGAACAGGTCAGCATGGCTGGCCCTTAAAAGCACATGGAGAGCTAACATTATTAATATGCATGTAAATCTCTCATTGCTCAAAGTGGAGGAGAGCTTGACTTCAGTGTTTGTTTTTGAAAGAAGTGTTGACATGCTGAATGCACCAAGGGGTTTAAACAACTAGCACATAGTACAGACACCCATGCATAGCCCACAGGACATGCGACCAAAGTTCTCTTCACAATTACCAAGTCAAGAACAGACTATGGGAGGTTCTCAGTACTACATAGAGCCATGGCTACATGGAACTCTATTCCACATCAGGTAACTGATGCAAGCAGTAGAATCAGATAAAAAACTGATAAAAATACACCTTATGGGACTGTGAAGAGACACACACACAGGCACACATGATAAGACATGCACTCTACACACGTACACATGTATGTTGTATTGTAAATATGTGATTGTTGAGTAGTGGCCTGAGGGAACACACTTAATGTATTGGGTATAGTGTTATGAACTGTAATATTTTAAACTGTATATAACTGTGTTAATGTTGCTGGACCGCAAGAAGAGTAGCTGCTGCCTCGGGAGCAGCTAATGGGGATCCTTAATATATACAAATACAAATTGTGGAATATCTGTAGGCCTACTTGAAACTCAATTCCTGCCTGCCATTAGGCTACATTGATTTGTTGAGAAATTACGAAAATCATTATCATCATATGCTATTTTTAGGTCTCGTTGATATTTTCTAAATGGTAATTGAGGGAACGAGCAGCTTTGACTTTATTTATTCTTGCTCACAGTTTACACAAACTGAAGAAATGTAGAATTTACATAATCGAACATTGCATACAAAAACCATGAGAAACCACTTACAGGCTGACCACACGGCTCACGTCGTGTGAGCGAGCATTGCAAAATAAATTTAGAAATCTATGTTATTCAATTATTGCACCCACACTGCTCGCAGGCGCCAACAAGCGTATGCGTTGCCAAGGGCTAAAATAGAAATCAGTTATATTTCTGAATCAGATCGCGCTGCAAGTCCTGCCTCTCCCATCTTCTCATTGGTTTATAGAAGCAGGTACCCACTCATTGGTTATACCCACGTGGGTGACTGAAAGACAAACGAGGTCAATGCACCTAATTTATAAAAGTTGCCAATATAAAGTCAAGAACAGAAAAAGCCTGGAAGTAAGAGAGATGACTAGAAATGACCGTTGACCATTTTATGTGTGGATTAATTGGCTAGCAAGTGCAAGCTAATTAATTAAATTGCCATGAATGTTGAATGCTTTTCGAACGGGCCCCAAATTAATATAATTAGTTCAGAGTTTGTTTTGATATTTTAACCTGCGTGTCGTGATCGTGTTTGATGTGGGGGGACAAAATACATTTATGCAGGATGGAGAATGTGCGCAGCTGGTTTGGGTTCCGTGTTCGAATGCATAACACATGGCACACAACATTTAATACAAAAACTTCAATAAATAGCTGGCGCTGAAGAAAATGGCTGATGTTTTACATTCTTCCAACCAATTGTGCAATTTTGTATTGTTTTTTTCGTTTTGTGTAACTTATTTTTTTTAACTTATTGTGTACACAATGTTGCTACTACCGTCTCTTATGACCGAAAATAACTTCTGGACATCTGAAAAGCGATTACTCAACACGGACTGGAAGAAACTTTTTCCTTCAACGAGTCCGACGAGAAGGATATCCTGCTTTCACTGGAACAGGCCCAGATCCACGCCTTTCACTGGAACAGGCCCAGATCCACGCCTTTTGCGTGAAGAAAATACGCTGGGAAAAGGGGATCCTTTCAGATCGGGGATCCTTCTGAGAAGCCGGAGGCGAGCGAGTAAACTCCCAATTCCTTCCATTCTCCTTGCTAACGTGCAATCGTGAGAAATCAAAATTGATGACCTATTATTAAGATTATCCTACCAAAGGGACATTAAAAACTGTAGTATCTCATGTTTCACTGAGACGTGGCTGAACGAATAAACAGACAATATAGAGCTGGAGGGATTTTCCATGCACCGGCAGAACAGGGACGCTACCTCTGGTAAGACGAGGGGAGGGTGTGTGTGTCTTTTTGTCAATAACAGCTGGTGTGAGATGTCTAATATTAAAGAAGTGTCGCGGTATTGCTCGGCTGAGGTAGAGTACCTTATGATAAGTTGTCGTCCACACTATCAACCAAGAGTTCTCATCTGTATTACTCGTTGCAATCTATTTACCACCACAAAGCAAAGCTGGCGCTAAGACCGCTCTCAACCAACTCTATAAGGCCATTAGCAAAGAAGAAAAGGCTCACCCAGAAGCGGAGCTCCTAGTGGCCGGGGACTTTAATGCAGGCAAACTTAAATCAGTTTTACCAAATTTTTACCAGCATGTCACATATGCAACTAGGGGGAAAAAAATCCTAGACCACCTTTACTCCACACACAGAGATGCATACAAAACTCTCCCCCACCCTCCATTTGGCAAATCTGATCACAATTCATCCTCCTGATTCCTGCTTACAAGCTAAACTAAAGCAGAAAGTACCTGTACTCAATACGGAAGTGGTCAGATGACGCGGATGCTACACTACAGGACTGTTTTGCTATCACAAACTGGAATATGTTCCGGGATTAATCCAATGGCATTCAGGAATACACCAACTCAGTCATTGGCTTCATCAATAAATGCATGGATGACATCATCCCCACCGTGACTGTACGTACAACGTACATATCCCAACCAGAATCCATGGATTACAGGCAACATCCGCATCAAGCTAAAGGCTAGAGCTGCCGCTTTCAAGGAGCGGGAGACTGATCCGGGTGCTTATAGGAAATCCCACTATGTCCTCAGACGAACCATCAAACAAGCAAAACGTCAATACATATTAAGATTAAATCGAAGCAACATCTCAAGACATCAGTCCGGAAGTTAAAGCTTGGTCGCAAGTGGGTCTTCCAAATGGACAATGACCCCAAGCATACTTACAATGTTGTGGCAAAATGACTTAAGGACAACAAAGTCAAGGTATTGGAGTGGCCATCACAAAGCCCTGACCTCAATCCTTTAGAAAATGTGTGGTCAAGAACTGAAAAAGCGTGTGCGAACAAGGAAGCCTACAAACCTGACTCAGTTACACCAGCTCTTTCAGGAGGAATGGGCCAAAATTCACTCAACTTATTGTGGGAAGCTTGTGGAAGGCTTCCCAAAACGTTTGACCCAAGATAAATAATTTAAATGCAAAGCTACCTAATACTAATTGAGTGTATGTAAACTTCTGACCCACTGGGAATGTGGGTCAGAAGAAATAAAAGCTGTGAAATGCCCTTATTTCACTTCTTAAAATAAAGTGGTGATCCTAACTGACCTAAGACAGGGAATGTTTACTAGGATTAAAGGTCAGGAATTGTGAAAAACTGAGTTTAAATGTATTTGGCTAAGGTGTATGTAAACTTCCGACTTCAACTGTATGTAATTTATTGACTGTCTGTGCAGGTATGTACACCTGTGGAGAGAAGGGAGAGTGGACCAACTCAGAACATGGGACTAAAACTCCTTCCTGTTTGCCAGGTAAGCTTCACAACTGCAGGCCTAACTGTTGAATTTGTACAGTAAGCGTGTATGGATCCGATCTGTAGAGATCCGAGTTCCGGTCTCCTGTTCAGGAAACCATCTTCTAAACTATTTCAAAATTCTTTCTTGGACCGAGCGTGCCACTGGTTTTAAGTTGCAAACAGGGCTACCTCATCACGAGAGCATGAGTCCAACTCACACACTGTGTGTCTCTGTCTGTGTGTTTCAGCATGTGGGGAGCCGTCCCAGCCCTTCCCAGCACAGATTAAGCGTATCGTCGGGGGGCGTAGCACTGTGCCAGGTCTCTTCCCCTGGCAGGTCCTCCTCACTGTGGAAGACATGTCCCGTGTCCCGGAGGACCGCTGGTTCGGGAGCGGTGCCCTGCTCTCTGAGTCTTGGGTCCTCACCGCTGCTCACGTCCTGCGCTCCCAACGCCGCGGCGCCACCGTAGTGCCTGTGGCGCCCGAACACGTCCGAGTCTACCTAGGCCTGCACGACGTCCGTGCCAAACAAAATGCCACCAACCGCACTGTGGAACAAGTCATCCTCCACCCTCACTTCGACCCTCGCAATTACAACAACGACATCGCCTTGGTCAAGCTGAGTCAGGCGGTGCCAGTAGGGGAGCTGGTGCGGCCCGTCTGCCTGCCCCCTCCCCAGGGCAAAGACAGGCCCCAGAGCCCCCAGCTCAACACCCTGGGCCTGGTGGCCGGCTGGGGCATCTCCAACCCCAATGCCTCTGTGGCCGCTGACATCACCGCGCTCTCCTCTGACCTGGGCATGGTGTCGGACGTGCTGCAGTATGTCAAGCTGCCTGTGGTGGCACAGGAGGAGTGTAAGGCCAGCTATGCATCACGCTCCATCAACTACAATATCACTGACAACATGTTCTGTGCCGGCTTCTACGAGGGTGGGCGTGACACGTGCCTTGGGGACAGCGGGGGGGCGTTCGTGATGGAGGAGCCCGGAAGCGGGCGCTGGGTGGCCCAAGGCCTGGTGTCATGGGGGGGCCCGGAGGAATGTGGGAGCCAGAGGGTTTATGGAGTTTACACCCGGGTGGCCAACTATGCCGATTGGTTGCAGAGCCAACTGGGGACGGGGCCGTGGTGGTGAGAGGGAATAAGGGGGCTCAGTTACATCCCGATGACAAGCAATTTCCATGTCAAACTCGACTTGAAATCCTTGTGCATTCTTATATGATGAACTCCAATGTATCATTCCCCTCTGTTCAACCTGTCCCCTATCCACGTCTCATTTCCTCGGTCTCCTGTGCACCCTCGTCCCCTTTCCCCTTCATAACTCCTCTCTTCAGGGTTGGGGATCAAGTCCATTTAAATTCAGCTTTATTTAGGAGATGAGTTGGATGATGAAATAATATAATTCTTTAAAACCCTTGAAATTGACACCACCCAACATTATATTTTTATTTTCTTTTATGAATTCAAAAGATTTTCTCCAAGTCATTCCACACATGATACCTGAAAAGCTGATCATGAATTATTGTACTCCAACAATACACTCCAACCTCATCTTATCACACTCATAAGCCCTTATATTGTATATGATCGTGTCAATTACGTCCCGATGACAAGCAATTCCATGTCCAGCTTGTCTTGAAATCCTTGTGCATTCTTATATGATAAACTCCAATGTATCATTCATGTGCTCTCAGATACAAACTGTAATCCTAAACCCATATAATGCTGTAGCCATTTATATCTGACAAGTTACCCCTAACATATAAGAGTAGGGACATACTGCACATGTCATCTAATGATGTTTTATAATTTGCACATGGCATTGACCAGTAATATTTTGTATTTCCTTGACATTATCATGGATGGTAAAATTGATAATGAAATAGCCAAATTTTTTGATAAAGCATTGAAATGCTGTTGTGTTACTGAGGTTCTGTTCTTCTTTAATCCCTCTCAGACCATAGCTACCAGCATTGGTGTCAGATTAAATGTTTCTGCAGTGGAATTGACAATTTAACCATGTTCATGTGCTTTCGACATTGTGAATTAAAATCTAGTCAATTGTGAATTAAAATATAATCAATTCAACTTTACTCTTAGTCTTCTGTAAGTTTGTGTGTAAACTGTACTGTCAGCAGTTAGCAATCACAACACCAATGCAGATCTATACCATGAGAGTAAAACATTTAAGTCTGTTGTTGTCTTATCAGTTTTTAATGTCAAGGCCATTACCAGTGGGGAGGAAGGGGGGTAGCTTACATTACATCAGAACTATAATGAGGAAGTGATTTGTGCCATAGTGTATGTATGGGGGTGAGGTGGGGGTTGGTAGGGCAAGAGGGGTGGTCGTGGGGTGTTGATTTACAAAAAAAGTTATAGTCATTAAATCTCTGCAGCCTACTCAATCACATTTTATAGCTACTGTTTACAGGCCTCCTGGGCCGTATACAGCGTTCTTCACTGAGTTACATGAATTTCTATCAGACCTTGAGGTCAGATAATATTCACATTTTTTTTTACATTTTTGACTTTAACCTCTTGAAGCTAGGGGCCACTATTTTTATGTTTGGAAAAATAACGTTCCAAAGTAAACGGCCTATTTCTCAGGACCAGATGCTAGAATATGCATATACAGTGCCTTGCGAAAGTATTCGGCCCCCTTGAACTTTGCGACCTTTTGCCACATTTCAGGCTTCAAACATAAAGATATAAAACTGTATTTTTTTGTGAATCAACAACAAGTGGGACACAATAATGAAGTGGAACGACATTTATTGGATATTTCAAACTTTTTTAACAAATCAAAAACTGAAAAATTGGGCGTGCAAAATTATTCAGCCCCTTTACTTTCAGTGCAGCAAACTCTCTCCAGAAGTTCAGTGAGGATCTCTGAATGATCCAATGTTGACCTAAATGACTAATGATGATAAATACAATCCACCTGTGTGTAATTAAGTCTCCGTATAAATGCACCTGCACTGTGATAGTCTCAGAGGTCCGTTAAAAGCGCAGAGAGCATCATGAAGAACAAGGAACATACCAGGCAGGTCCGAGAAACTGTTGTGAAGAAGTTTAAAGCCGGAATTGGATACAAAAAGATTTCCCAAGCTTTAAACATCCCAAGGAGCACTGTGCAAGCGATAATATTGAAATGGAAGGAGTATCAGACCACTGCAAATCTACCAAGACCTGGCCGTCCCTCTAAACTTTCAGCTCATACAAGGAGAAGACTGATCAGAGATGCAGCCAAGAGGCCCATGATCACTCTGGATGAACTGCAGAGATCTACAGCTGAAGTGGGAGACTCTGTCCATAGGACAACAATCAGTCGTATATTGCACAAATCTGGCCTATATGGAAGAGTGGCAAGAAGAAAGCCATTTCTTAAAGATATCCATAAAAAAGTGTCGTTTAAAGTTTGCCACAAGCCACCTGGGAGACACACCAAACATGTGGACGAAGGTGCTCTGGTCAGATGAAACCAAAATTGAACTTTTTGGCAACAATGCAAAACGTTATGTTTGGCGTAAAAGCAACACAGCACATCACCCTGAACACACCATCCCCACTGTCAAACATGGTGGTGGCAGCATCATGGTTTGGGCCTGCTTTTCTTCAGCAGGGACAGGGAAGATGGTTAAAATTGATGGGAAGATGGATGAAGCCAAATACAGGACCATTATGGAAGAAAACCTGATGGAGTCTGCAAAAGACCTGAGACTGGGACGGATATTTGTCTTCCAACAAGACAATGATCCAAAACATAAAGCAAAATCTACAATGGAATGGTTAAAAAATAAACATATCCAGGTGTTAGAATGGCCAAATCAAAGTCCAGACCTGAATCCAATCGAGAATCTGTGGAAAGAACTGACAACTGCTGTTCACAAATGCTCTCCATCCAACCTCACTGAGCTCGAGCTGTTTTGCAAGGAGGAATGGGAAAAAAATTCAGTCTCTCGATGTGCAAAACTGATAGAGACATACCCCAAGCGACTTACAGCTGTAATCGCAGCAAAAGGTGGCCCTACAAAGTATTAACTTAAGGGGGCTGAATAATTTTGCACACCCAATTTTTCAGTTTTTGATTTGTTAAAAAAGTTTTAAATATCCAATAAATGTTGTTCCACTTCATGATTGTGTCCCACTTGTTGATTCTTCACAAAAAAATGCAGTTTTATAGCTTTATGTTTAAAGCCTGAAATGTGGCAAAAGTTCGCAAAGTTCAAGGGGGCCGAATACTTTCGCAAGGCACTGTATTATTGAATATATATTTTAAAAACTACCTGATTAAAAAAAACACTTGACATGTTTCTGTGGACATTATGAAGACTATTTGGAATTTCTGTCTGCGTTGTCGTGACCGCTCTTTCCAGTGGATTTCTGAACATAACACAACAAACAAACATCGGTATTTTTGGGTATAAAAATAATCTTTATGGAACAAAAGGAACATTTGTTGTGTAACTGGGAGTCTCGTGAGTGAAAACATCCGAAGATTATCAAAGGTAAACAGTTAATTTGATTGCTTTTATGATTTTCGTCCAACATGTCTCAGGACCTACTCACTGCCACAGTCATATCCTGGACCTAGTTTTGTCCCGTGGAATAAATATTGTGGATCTTAACGTTTTTCCTCATAATCCTGGACTCGCAGACCACGATTACGTTTGCAATTAAAACAAATAATCTGCTTCGACCCCAACCAAGGATCATCAAAAGCTGTGTTATAAATTCTCGGGCAACCCAAAGACTCCTAGATGCACTTCTAGACTCCCTCCACCTACCCAAAAATAGGTTAAGTGTATGCAAACTTCCGACTTCAACTCTATTCTAAGCTTATCCCCTCTGAGGGGCTTGTCGGCTCCTCTCCGATCTCGTGGGGACATTTACAACTTGATTTGTTTCCTTATCGGGCGCGTTATACAGTGTTGCACGTAGTCTAGACCCCCCCCCACTGGCTCATCATGTGTCTCGGGACTCCCCCACCAGCAGTTGGTGTCCAAGGCACAAACTAAAAGGTCGGACCCTTTGTGTGAGTTGTCAGGAGCCGCGTATCCTTTCTGACTGTAATATTTCAACCAAATCTCCTGGTGTTTGTGCTTCAAAACTCTCAGTGGCTGTCGTGGCCTGCCAGTCACCACAGCGTCCACATATGGCAACCATTCCAGGCCCTGCAAACTGAGATGAGGCTATCTTTCTGCAATATTGCACAGTGTTTCACCAGTGGGATTCATCGGGTCAGTGGTGGAATTGACTCTGTTAGTTTCGGTGTAAGGGGTTTCCCTCTCAAAGCGGAAAATGTATCATCGGAAGTAGAGTCCACTCTGCACATAGATGCTTTCGTTTTGAGAAGGACAAGAGAAGTTAATCTTAGCTACAGTATCGCATGACTCCAAAGAGGAGGAAAGTTTCTCACTCACAGAGACAGCTGGCTAGAAATCATGAAAAAAATAGTCAAGCAGGTTTACTGATTGAATGTAACAAGATATCGTAATATCTGCTTGAGTCAGATTCTGCACCAAGAGGAGTCGAAAAGTGTTTTTCCCAAGGGGTCCTTTCAACAGATACTCCTTGTGGATGACTGTGTTGCAGCCAGCGTTTAGAAGACAGTGTGGTCAGTGGAGACAGCAAAGTTGCAGTATTTTTTTTTGTAAAAACAGTAGGCCTTAGCTCAGTGGGATAACAGTCTTAAATCACTCCAGATAACGCGGGTTCAATACCCAGTTGGTCACAAATAGATCAGGAAATTGTATTAAAATGATATTTTCATGAGGGGTGTTACAGCAATGTAAACAAAGAAAGTATGGGGTGTACAAGATTGGGCAGAACAACTTGTAAAGATGAGAATGATCGGATTAGTAAGACAACACTGTTTTTACCTCCTGTTTTACATGTCGTCAAGTGTCTATCTCCAGTCCATTGCTACATCCCAAATGGCACCCTATTCCCTACATAGTGCACTTACTTTGACCTTGGTCAAAAGTAGTGCATTATATTTAAGGATTAATGTGCCATTTGGATGCAGAAAATGTCACCTGTGTTTTATGTTCTCCTTTGATGTTCACTGTGTAACTGTGAAGCGCTTATCGAAGATATAAATTATGTGATTACACTTTGCGATTATGTGATTACACTTTGTTTGTAACTGGTGCATTCAGGTGCATTCAGTTGGTACCCCTTTGACACGTTATCCCTTTGTCAGTAGATTAAATTATACATTTTTCAATAGAGTTTCTAGTGACAGTGATTTCTAATCTGTAAACACTGTCAGTCAGTCAGTCTCCTAGCTTGACGTTTTGAAGACCTTGAGGCATACGGTGGTGAGCTAATCCTTGTAATACCTGGATCCAGCTGGATGTGTCCCAAATTGCACCCTATTCCCTATAATATAGGGTGCCATTTAGACACAAAATTGTTGATACCAGTCTGTCCTTGCTCTTGCCTGACTATTTGTATTTATTATGGATCCCCATTAGTTGCTGCCAAGGCAGAAGCTACTCTTCCTGGGGTCCATAAAAATTATACAATTTTAAAAATATTACAATGCATTCACAACAGATTTTGCAACATATGAAGTGTGTGCCTTCAGGCCCCTACACTACTACCACATATCTACAACACAAAATTCATGTGTACAAGATTTAGTCGAACTCCCGAGGTATGCAGTGGTCTAAGACACTGCATCTCAGTGCTAGAGGCATCACCACAGACCCCGGTTTGATTCCAGGCTGTATCACAACCAGCCGTGATTGGGAGTCCCATAGGGCAGCACAAAATTGGCCCAGTTTCGTCCAGGTTAGGGTATGGCTTGGGTAGTCATTGTAAATAAGAATTTGTTCTTAACTGACTTGCCTAGTTAAATAAACGTTACATAAGATAAAATAAACTCTGCCCTGTTCTGAACACCTGCAAAACAAAGGCCATGTGGTTTGGCATGATTACTACCTCTGAGGGTTTAGAGCTTGAGGTAGTCACCTCATACAAGTACTTGGGAGTATGGCTAGACGGTACACTGTCCTCCTCTCAGCACATATCAAAGCTGTTAAATCTAGACTTGGTTTCCTCTATCATAATAGCTCCTCTTTCACCTCAGCTGCAAAACTAGCTCAAATTATTGTTAATCTAACTGCACTGTCCAATTTACTGCACTGTCCAAAAATGCCATGCTATTGTTTGAGGAGAGTGCACACCAACAAAAACGTATAATGGCAACTGGTTTGATACATTCACCTCTGAAGGTAAATAATGTACTTACATTCAGTAACCTGAGGGTCCCCATGAAAACATGAAGCATAGTTTTGTTTGAAAAAAATCAATTTTTATATTCAGATCTAGGAACTGGGTTCTACAGTTTGAACCCCTGCTGTGTCTGGCTAGAAGGTTAGTGTGTTTTCTGAAGGAAAGCTAATTATTCATAATTTATGACATTCCTGGGAGTGTGTAAACTTAAATGTTTTATTACCATGTCATTTTTGTATGTTCTCTGCAGTTATCTACTTGAAAATGTATCAATTGACCAATTTGGCACATTTGGGCAGACTTGATACAACATTTTGAACAGTAATGGTTCCAATGGTTCATTGGATCAGTCTAAACCCTTGCACATATACTGCTGCCATCTAGTGGCCAAAATCTTGCATTTCCAAGATGATGGAACAATTTTTTTTTTAAATGTATGTTTTTTTCTTTGTATTATCTTTTGCCAGATATAATGTGTTATATTCCCCTACATTTATTTCACATTTCCACACACTTCAAAGTGTTTACTTTCAAATGGTACCAAGAATATGCATATCCTTGCTTCAGGTCCTGAGCTACAGGGTAGATGAACAAGGTGTTTATCTTTCATTTGAGCTATTGGACTTGTTAATGTGTGGAGGTTAAATATTTCTAAGAATATTTTTGCATTCTGTGCGCCACCGTTTGAGTTGAGCGGGGGGGTGTGGTACCCCTTGGGGAACCTGTACCGTTAACAAGTTAAAGAAGCAATAAAACTGGCCTTCTTAACACTAGTTGAGTATCTGGAGCATCAGCATTTGTGGGTTCGATTACAGGCTCAAAATGACCAGAAACAAAGACCTTTCTTCCAAAAATCGTCAGTATATTCTTGTTCTGAGAAATTAAGGCTATTCCATGTGAGAAATTGGCAAGAAAGTGAAGATCTCAGTGAAGATCTCATACAACACTGTGTGTACTACTCCCTTCCCCAAACAGCACAAACTGGCCCTAACCAGAATAGAAAGAGGAGTGGGAGGCTCCGGTGCACAACTGAGCAAGAGGACAAGTACATTAGAATGTCTAGTTTGAGAAACAGACTCCTCGCAAGTCCTCAACTGGCAGCTTCATTAAATAGTATCCGCAAAACACCAATCTCAACGTCAACAGTGAAGAGGTGATTCCAGGAAGCCCATTCTCACACTTAGGGCTTCCCTCCCTAAGTGTGAGAATGGGGTGGACGTGGACTCGGACACACTTCGTCCCTTCCCTTTACACAAATGCATGACCACAGGATGTAACTGCCAGCCACAGTCTCCTGGATCAGTGAATGGGCTAGTCTACTACTGTCCCTCAGCTGACTAAGCTGTAGAAAGAAGCACATCTTGCTGGGACTATAGCGGAGAGCGGGGACACAAGTAACAAAGGACCTCAGTAAGATATTGCTGCATTATCGGAACTTGAAGCACAAGCATTTCGCTACGCTCACAATAACATCTGCTAGCCATGTGTACGTGACCAATCAAATTTGATTTGATTTGTTGTTCCTTCTCACTTTCTAGAAGCAATCAGTTTCAAGGCAAAAACACCGATTTGAGGTCTTCAATCAAACTGAGGATGGAGAAATGAGTGTGCACAAGACAGGTCATGGCTTCTTGCATGCATGGCTGTGAGATGTAAGTTACACTATAGAACATGTTGGGTTGTTTGGATGACCAAAATGCTGGGTTGCAGGCAATGATTCAATAGTTGGGTTGTTTTCTATAAATACAGCAAGTTTGGATTGTTGGTGCTTGGCTATTAAGGTTGGGCTATGGACATTTAACTCAGCTAGTGGGTTAATTCTCCCGTCACCAGCACGTGAAGTCCGCCAGAATAGTATTCTAGTTCTATTGCGACTGAGTGGCTGACGAGTAGAGAACGGCTAACGTTATTTTGACAGACTAAGGGTGTTTTGGCTGAGTGAAAACCATGAGAATTGTAAGTAACAAATGTTATGAATTATTAATTTGATGGTCATTCAGGTAAAATAGGTTGTACTATCATAATTAAGTAGCTAGCTAATGTTAGCATGAACATGAGCTATCTAGCCATTTTTTGCTAATATCTCTGGCTGTGGTAACGTTAGCTAGCTAGCGTTAGCTTTGCGACCATGCTCGTAACGCCAGCTGACTGAATCGGGACAGAGCTTTGGGGGCAAAAAACACAGATTTTCATTGACAGCATCTACGTCTTACACATTTTCATCAATAACCATTAGTACAACCTTAATGGAAACTTGAAAGGTCCACACTCCAGTCTAGTTGGTGTTAGTAATACACCTTAAAGTTGGTTGAGATATAAAGTCCACAGAAGAAGAACTGCTACTGAAGGAGGAGAGATTACTAGAAACTATTCGTTTTCCTGTGAATGACAGGGGCCCTAAAATATTATTAGAACATTAGGTACATTTTTTAAAATATTCAATGATTAACCTATCATCATTAATATAATATTTAATTCACAATGTACTAATAAACCTAACGTTTCTTTTATTTTCTTGTTTTTGGCCAAAAGTTAAAATCCAGTGAAAAGAAAGACAGGAATTTGAATTACATGCCTGTTGCCATAATTGCAGGTACTGCAAAGCATTGAGGACAGGAATGTGATTCTCCAGTCAGGAAAAATCTCACTTGACACAGAGACTGCCAATATCAGAGCCTTAAAGGAAAAGATGCACGCTCTTAGAGATGAACTTTGTATCCCAGGACAAATTATTTAGCAACAGCGAGCTAGCTTTTGTGTCCAGTGTGTGTGTGTGTGTGTGTGTGTGTGTGTGTGTGTGTGTGTGTGTGTGTGTGTGTGTGTGTGTGTGTGTGTGTGTGTGTGTGTGTGTGTGTGTGTGTGTGTGTGTGTGTGTGTGTGTGTGTGTGTGTGTGTGTGTGTGTGGACGTAGGAGCCGGGAGCCCATCCAATGTTAGAAGCAGGTAAAATACCCTCCCCCCTGCCACAATAATGATATTGTTCTTTTTATTTCACTAGACTTTTTTTTTTAAACGAGTCTTCAGACTCATTGAGGAACTTTTGTTTTGAAAAGGTCTCTGCTGCTGGAATGTGAGTCACTACCCCCACCTCCACTGACTGCTTCATTCTCACTCTCGGTTGTTACAAGCAGTGTGTGAGTGAGAGAAAAAGTACTATGCAGCATCACCATCATTACGCACCTCACCGAGGAAAGTTGGCAAGAACAAAGTAAGTTAAGATAAAAAATGTATGAATGTGAATAAACTTTAATATGTTAGAACGGACGTGAGTTTTCTCTGGGCTAGAAGCGTTACGGTTTAAGTTATTTGTAGCTGTGTGTAACGGCGTTCTTCGTTTGTCGAAAGAAAGTCGGACCGAAATGCAGCGTGTTGGTTACTCATGTTGTTTAATGAAACAAATGAGGAATACATGAAAATACTGAGACAAAATACAAAACAACAAAACGGAACGTGAAACCTAAGTACAGCCTATCTGGTGAAACTACACAGAGACAGGAACAATCACCCACGAAATACACAGTGAAACCCAGGCTACCTAAATACGGTTCCCCATCAGAGACAACAAGAATCACCTGACTCTGATTGAGAACCGCCTCAGGCAGCCAAACCTAAACTAAACACACCCCTAATCAACCACAATCCCAATGCCTACAAAAACCCAATACGACAACACAATAACATAAACCCATGTCACACCCTGGCCTGACCAACTAATAAACTAAAACACAAAATACTAAGACCAAGGCGTGACACTGTGTCAGTTTTTATCTAACTAGTTAACGCTATGTTTTATATAACTAGCTACTTTCTGGCTGTGTGAAAACTGATAGTGAATGTTTTGAAGCCCAGAATACTTGCTAGCTACAGAATAACTGGCATAGTGACAATCACTGACACAGCTACATAACCTTAACAACATTATCAACAAGGCAGGTGCTACAGGCCCTAGTTTTGTCGCACCTAGACTACTGTTCAGTATTGTGGTCCGGTGCCACAAAGAGGGATTTAGGAAAATTGCAGTTGGCTCAGAACAGGGCTGGCTGGCTGGCTGGCCCTGAAAAGTGCATAGAGAGCTAACATTAATGACATGCATGTCAATCTCTCATGGCTCACAGTGGAAGAGAGGTTGACGACATCACTACTTCTTTTTGTAAGCGGTGTTGACAAGTTGAATGTACCGAGCTGTCTGTTTAAAATACTTGCACACAGCTCAGACAGCCATGCATACACCACAAGACAAGCCACCAGAGGTCTCTTCACCGTCCCCAAGTCCAGAACAGACTATGGGAGGTGCACAGTACTACATAGAGCCATGACTACATGAAACTCTATTCCACATCAGGTAACTGATTGAAGCAGTAGAATCCGATTTAAAAAAACAGGTAAAAACACATTATGGAACAACGGGGACTGTGAAGAGACACACACACAAAGGTACAGACACATGCATACGCCTACATTGTGATATTGTTTTATTGTGGTTTTATACATTTTGTATTGTAGATATGTAGTGGTGAAATAATGTTATATGATGTATTGTTTTATATTTTGTTTTATATGTAATGTACGTGCTTTAATATGTTTGGACCTCAGGAAGAGTAGGTGGTGCCTTGGCAGCAGCTAATGGGGATCCTTAATAAATACAAATAGGGTCAGCAAGTTAGCAATGGATGTGCCACCATTCAAGAAAAAAAGAGGACATAAGAGTTATTTTCAAAGGAGTGCAAAGGACTGTGAATAAGGTTCTTGGCAACTGCCAGTACACCACCCCTGGCAAAGTAGCTGACAAATTTGAGTAATTTCATCTTAGATGTCTTTAATTAATCACATGATTATGAGTCATGAAGGTGTGTTCCATGTGTTAAGACTTTGGTGCTATCATGATCATGGCAGGTGCGTGACAGCCATGAACAGACATACAGGCAGATAGGGAGAGAACACAAACCAACAGGTAAGATAGTGAGAAGTGCCTCTCCAAGCTCATAGAGTTCATAGACTGAGGATCTGTCATAGTGTGAATCATTCTGAATGATCATATATGATCTCTGATGAAATTATAGCAGTTTAAGTCTAGAGGGTGTATTGCGTGTGTTAACTTCATGCAGGGGAGAGGCAGCCATGATGATATTTCATTTTTGATAATTGTGTAGAGTTTGACCTTTCATGCCTACATTTTTTTATTAAAGCAGTTTTTTACTTTGTATGATAGCTCTGGTGAATTGGTTTCTATTTCAATCTCGTATGACACGGGCAATATTGGATTACTGCATTCAGCAATAACCGACTGAGATTAATTTCAAAGAGGAGTCATGATAGAAAATGCTACGTTTTGCAGCGACTGGAGCAGATTGAAGCAGCAACGTCGACGAATGTCATAACAATGGGGAAATGGACAGCCAAATGCAGGAATTTTGGAATGACTGAAAACATCCGTGGTTGACCACATTGCAAATGCTCAAAGGGAATTCAGTAGCCTGAGTGTCTACATTGACACAGGACGTAACTCAAGCACAATTAGAAATAAATCAACAAGTGGAGATGCTGCTGCAAGTTGAGAGAAATACAATCTCACAGGCAGTAGCGGCGAGTGGGTAAAAACACTGGGGAAGCCAATTCAGAAAGAAAAGCCATATTATAACCTATGTGTTGTGATAATTGCGTTGTTTGCTCTATCACCTGTTCGTTTATATGCCTTGACACCGCGATACGTAGACCTAAGGCCGAGACAATAACAAGACAAAGTGGCAGAATAAATTCAACCACACATTTGTTTCATGACAAAACTGGAGAAATCTGTCCAGTGAAGTCCACCAAACATGTTGCATGTAACAAACAGTTACATAACCTACAGCATGGTCAAGCATTGTAATCTTTCTGACATTTTTGGACGAATAAACAACTATTGATTTAGAACCAAGGAGATTTACCGCAAGTAGCAAAGAAAACAGGAGCTGCCACATCATATTCCAAAACAGTTTTAACTTCAACAATTCAACATCTCATCACCTATGCTTAGTCTAATACAGTGACAACAAAAAGAAACAAAAAAAACTATTTAGTTGTGACAGTGTTTCCTTGCAAAGTTTGGATTTTGGATGCCGCAATGCGATTAGCCTCAGTTGCTGTGACCGCTACTATCTGTCCTGGGATCCTACCAGACCAAAACCTCTGAAGTAGTATTCTAGACTGGTAGCTATGGCTGGAACTGCCCATGTTTGGGACCGCGGAGGTGTCCCACGCTAATTGTGTCTGTATTCCATGCTGCTTTTTCCCTGCAAACTGACCTGGCTGGAACTGCATTTTATAGCTGCACCAATGTTAGCCGACGCTTCTACAAACAGGATGTGCAAAGACTGATTTCGTGCTCACCGCTGTGAGAGGATTTAAAGGAGGCCATATATTTCTGCTTTTCGGATTTTACAATTTGTGTGAGCTCTTTTTATTCACTTACAGTGCCTTGCAAAAGTATTCGGCCCCCTTGAACTTTGCGACCTTTTGCCACATTTCAGGATTCAAACATAAAGATATAAAACTGTATTTTTTTGTGAAGAATCAACAACAAGTGGGACACAATCATGAAGTGGAACGACATTTATTGGATATTTCAAACTGTTTTAACAAATCAAAAACTGAAAAATTGGGCGTGCAAAATTATTCAGCCCCTTTACTTTCAGTGCAGCAAACTCTCTCCAGAAGTTCAGTGAGGATCTCTGAATGATCCAATGTTGACCTAAATGACTAATGATGATAAATACAATCCACCTGTGTGTAATCAAGTCTCCGTATAAATGCACCTGCACTGTGATAGTCTCACAGGTCTGTTAAAAGCGCAGAGAGCATCATGAAGAACAAGGAACACACCAGGCAGGTCCGAGATACTGTTGTGAAGAAGTTTAAAGCCAGATTTGGATACGAAAAGATTTCCCAAGCTTTAAACATCCCAAGGAGCACTTTGCAAGCGATAATATTGAAATGGAAGGAGTATCAGACCACTGCAAATCTACCAAGACCTGGCTGTCCCTCAAAACTTTCAGCTCATACAAGGAGAAGACTGATCAGAGATGCAGCCAAGAGGCCAATGATCACTCTGGATGAACTGCAGAGATCTACAGCTGAGGTGGGAGACTCTGTCTATAGGACAACAATCAGTCGTATATTGCACAAATCTGGCCTATATGGAAGAGTGGCAAGAAGAAAGCCATTTCTTAAAGATATCCATAAAAAGTGTTGTTTAAAGTTTGCCACAAGCCACCTGGGAGACACGCCAAACATGTGGAAGAAGGTGCTCTGGTCAGATGAAACCAAAATTGAACTTTTTGCCAACAATGCAAAACGTTATGTTTGGCGTAAAAGCAACACAGCTCATCACCCTGAACACACCATCCCCACTGTCAAACATGGTGGTGGCAGCATCATGGTTTGGGCCTGCTTTTCTTCAGCAGGGACAGGGAAGATGGTTAAAATTGATGGGAAGATGGATGGAGCCAAATACAGGACCATTCTGGAAGAAAACCTGATGGAGTCTGCAAAAGACCTGAGACTGGGAAGGAGATTTGTCTTCCAACAAGACAATGATCCAAAACATAAAGCAAAATCTACAATGGAATGGTTCAAAAATAAACATATCCAGGTGTTAGAATGGCCAAGTCAAAGTCCAGACCTGAATCCAATCGAGAATCTGTGGAAAGAACTGAAAACTGCTGTTCACAAATGCTCTCCATCCAACCTCACTGAGCTCGAGCTGTTTTGCAAGGAGGATTGGGAAATAATTTCAGTCTCTCAATGTGCAAAACTGATAGAGACATACCCCAAGTAACTTACATCTGTAATCGCAGCAAAAGGTGGCGCTAGAAAGTATTAACTTAAGGGGGCTGAATAATTTTACACGCCCAATTTTTCAGTTTTTGATTTGTTAAAAAAGTTTTAAATATCCAATAAATGTCGTTCCGCTCCATGATTGTGTCCCACTTGTTGTTACAGTTTTATTCTTTATGTTTCTGAAACACAAAAAAAATTAGATAAGTGGTTTATTTCCTTTCAATGTAACAACTGTTTGGTTGCAGGAACTACATGGGCAAACACTTAATGTGCTGTGACTCTTTCTGGGGTCCAGCAACATTAAGACACTCTTTCTGGGGTCCAGCAACATTAAGACAGATATATACAATTTAAGATATTATGTAACATTTCATCACACTTTTCACAACACATTAAGTGTGTTCCCTCAGGCCACTTCTCTACTATCACATATCCATAATGCAAAATACATGTGTACGTGTGTGTAGAGTGTGTGTCTTATCATGTGTATGTGTTTCTGTGCCTGTGTGTGTGTCTCCACCGTCCCCGCTGTTCCATAAGGTGTATTTTTATCTGTTTTTTAAATCAGATTTTACTGCTTGCATTAGTAACCTGATGTGGAATAGAGTTCCATGTAGCCATAGCTCTATGTAGTACTGTGCAATATTTTGTATTCACGGAATTACTTTTTCTTGCCTTCAGGACTGAAGGCACACACTTTCTAGTAGGCTTAGATTGAACATATGGCAAACAGGAGTGGCAATATCACCCGCTATTATCCTCAGTAATTTTCCATCAAATTTGTCAGACCTCGGTGGCTTGTCATTGTTTATAGAGAAAAATGTTTTTTCACATCTTCCACACACTCTCACGGCTTTCGTTGTGGGAAGGAGGAGCGGACCAAAATGCAGCGTAGTTGTGATTCATTTTATTCAATAAGGAAACTATACATGATTAAACTAACACAGAGACAGGACCAATCACCCACAAACACACAGTGAAACCCAGGCTACCTAAATATGGATCCCAATCAGAGACAATGACTAACACCTGCCTCTGATTGAGAACCATATCAGGCCAGACATAGAAATAGACAAACAAGACATCCAACATAGAATGCCCACTCAGATCACACCCTGACCAACCAAAACATAGAAACATACAAAATAAACTATGGTCAGGGTGTGACAGTACCCCCCCCCCCCCAAGGTGCGGACTCCGGCCGCAAAACCTGAACCTATCGGGGAGGGTCTGGGTGGGCATGTGTCCGCGGTGGCGGCTCCAGTGCTGGACGTGGCCCCCACTTCACCGGAGTCCTCCCCCACCTTGTCCACTTCCGTGACCTCCTAGCCACGGCAACCCTACTAAATAACACGGGACAGAGGGGCAGCTCGGGACAGAGGGGCAGCTCGGGACAGAGGGGCAGCTCGGGACAGAGGGGCTCCTCAGACTCTGGCAGCAGCGCCGGACAGGCGGGAGACTCCGGCAGCAGCACCGTACAGGCGGGAGACTCCGGCAGCAGCGCCGGACAGGCGGGAGACTCCGGCAGCAGCGCCGGACAGGCGGGAGACTCCGGCAGCAGCAGAGAGGAGGAAGGCTCTGGCAGATCCTGGCTGACTGGCGGATCTGGAAGAGTCTGGCTGACTGGCGGATCTGGAAGAGTCTGGCTGACTGGCAGATCTGGAAGAGTCTGGCTGACTGGCGGATCTGGAAGAGTCTGGTTGACTGGCAGATCTGGAAGAGTCTGGTTGACTGGCAGATCTGGAAGAGTCTGGCTGACTGGCGGATCTGGAAGAGTCTGGTTGACTGGCAGATCTGGAAGAGTCTGGCTGACTGGCGGATCCTGGCAGACTGACGGCTCTGGCTGCTCCATGCTGACTGGCAGCTCTGGCTGCTTCATGCTGACTGGCGGCTCTGGCTGCTCCATGCTGACTGGCGGCTCTGGTGGCTCCATGCTGACTGGCGGCTCTCGCGGCTCCATGCAGATTGGCAGCTCTGGCGGCTTCTTGCAGACTGCCAGCTCTGGCTGCTCCATGCAGACTGGCAGCTCTGGCAGCTCCTTGCACACTGGCAGCTCCTTGAAGACTGACAGCTCCTTGCAGACTGGCAGCTCCTTGCAGACTGGCAGCTCCATGCAGACTGGCAGCTCTGGCTGTTCCATGAAGACTGACAGCTCTGGCTGCTCCATGCAGACTAACGGATCTGTCAGCACTAAACGGGCAGGAGACTCCGGCAACGCTGTAGAGGCGGTAGGCTCTGGCAGCGCTAAACAGGCGGGAGACTCCAACAGCGCAGGAGAGGAGGAAGGCTCTAGCTGTGCTGAACAGGTGGGAGACTCCAGCAGCGCAGGAGAGGAAGGCTCTGGCTTCACTGAAAAGGCGGGAGACTCCGGCAGCGCAGGAGAGGAGGAAGGCTCCGGCATCGCTGGAGAGGCGAGGTGCACAGTAGGCCTGATGCGTGGTGCTGACACTGATGGTATTGAGCCGAGGACACGCACAGGAAGCCCGGTCGCTCTGCCAGTGCGGCAAGGTGGAATAGCCCGCACTGGGCTATGCAAGCGAAACTGGGACACCAAGCGTAAGGCTGGTGCCATGTAAGCCGGCCCAAGGAGACACACTGGGGACCAGATGCGTAGAGCCGGCGTAGAGCCGGCTTCATGGCTCAATCTAGCCCGGCCGATACGTGGAACTGGAATAGAACGCACCGGGCTATGCACCCGCACTGGAGACACCGTGCACACCACAGCATAACACGGTGCCTGCCCGGTCTCTCTAGCTCCCTGGTAACCACAGGAAGTTGGCGCAGGTCTCCTACCTAGCGTCGCCATACTCCCTGTGAGCTTCCCCCAATAAATTTTTGGTGCTGACTCTCAGGCTTCCATCCGCGTCGCCGCGCTGCCTCCTCATACCAGCGCCTCTCAGCTCTCGCCGCCTCTAGTTCTTTTTTGGGGAGGCGATATTCTCCAGGCTGATCCCAGGGTCCTTCTCCGAATAATTCCTCCTCCCATGTCCATTCCTCCTTTAGTTGCTCCTTGGGGCGGCTACACTCCCCTGGTTTAGCCCAGGGTCCTCTCCCGTCGAGGATTTCCTCCCAAGTCCAAAAATCCTTTTTTCGCTGCTCCTGCTGCTGCCTTTGCAGTTTCCCGTTACCACGCCGCTTGGTCCTGTTGTGGCGGGTGATTCTGTCACGACTTTCGTTGTGGGAAGGAGGAGCGGACCAAAATGCAGCGTAGTTGTGATTCATTTTATTTAATAAGGAAACTATACTAACAAATTAAACTAACAAAATAACAAACGTACGAAAACCGAAAACAGCCCTATCTGGTGCAAAACACAGAGACAGGAACAATCACCCACAAACACACAGTGAAACCCAGGCTACCTAAATATGGTTCCCAATCAGAGACAATGACTAACACCTGCCTCTGATTGGGAACCATATCAGGCAAGACATAGAAATAGACAAACAAGACATCCAACATAGAATGCCCACTCAGATCACACCTTGACCAACCAAAACATAGAAACATACAAAATAAACTATGGTCAGGGTGTGACACACACACTACGGATTTCAAAATTACAATGCTTGTGTTTCATAATTTAATCAGTTATCCTAGGATGTGCAGTGTCTGCATTTGTTGCTGACATGTCTTGCCAATGAAAAAATCATTAAAGTAGTTGGCAATATGACATGGTTTTGTGATGAATGAGCCATCTGATGTAATGAATGATGGAGCTGAGTTTTACTTTTTGCCCAAAAATCTGTGCTTGGAGAAGTCTAATTTCCGTGACTAAACGGTCACATGGAATTTGACCACCTTCATGACTCGTGACTGCCGGTGTGGCGGTAATAAGGTCACCGCAACAGCCCTAGGTGTTCCCAATACTCAGTGAATACAGTTGATGTCGGAAGTTTACATACACAGGTTGGAGTCATTAAAACTAGTTTTTCAACCACTCCACAAATTTCTTGTTAATAAACTATTGTTTTGGCAAGTCGGTTAGGACATTTATTTTGTGCAAGTCATTTTTCCAACAACTGTTAACAGACAGATTATTTTACTTATAAATCACTGTATCACAATTCCAGTGTGTCAGAGGTTTACATACACTAAGTGGACTGTGCCTTTTAGAAGCTTCTGATAGGCTAATTGACATAATTTGAGTCAATTGGAACAGTAAAACGAGTCCTATATCAACATAACCTGAAAAGCCGCTCAGCAAGGAAGAAGCCACGGCTCCAAAACCGCCATAAAAAAGCCATGCTACAGTTTGCAACTGCACATTGGGACAAAGATCATACTATTTTGAAAAATGTCCTCTGGTCTGATGAAACATAAATAGAACTGTTTGGCCGTAATGACCATAATTATGTTTAGAGGAAAAAGGGGGAATCTTGCAAGCCGAAGAACACCATCCCAACCGTGAAGCACGGGGGGTGGCAACATCATGTTGTGGGAGTGCTTTGCTGCAGGAGGGACTGGTGCACTTCACAAAATTGATGGCATCATGAGGCAGAAAAATAATGTGGATATATTGAAGCAACACTCAAAACATCAGTCAAGAAGTTAAAGCTTGGTCGCAAATGGGTCTTCCAAACGGACAATGACCCCAAGAATACTTCCAAAGTTATGTCAAAATGGCTTAAGGGCAACAAAGTCAAGGTATTGGAGTGGCCATCACAAAGCCCTGACCTCATTGTTTCCCACAATAAGTTGGGTGAATTGTGGCTTGTTGGCATACTTGCTCGCACACACTTTTTCAGTTTTGCCCACAAACTTTTTGTGGACAGCTACCTGAAATGTTTGACCCAAGTTAAAAAATGTAAAAGCAATACTAACAAATTCTAATTGAGTGTATGTGAACTTCTGACCCACTGGGAATGTGATGAAAGAAATAAGAACTGAAAGAAATCATTCTACTATTATTCTGACATTTCACATTCTTAAAATAAAGTGGTGATCCTACCTGACCTAGGACAGGGATTTTTTACTTGAATTAAATGTCAGGAATTGTGAAAAAACTTAGTTTAAATGTAGTTGGCTAAGGTGTATGTAAACTTCCGAATTCAACTGTATATCACAGAAACGTCCACCAAAAGGAAATATAAGAATCAAGATCAAACCTCAAAAGACCACTGGCCCATATGAATGAATGGAGCCTTAGAAATAAGATTAATGAAATCAATAACTTGTTAACATCAGATAAGATTCATATATTAGCCATTTCTGACACTCACTTAGATAATTATAAGCAGTAGCAATACATTTACATTACATTTAAGTCATTTAGCAGACGCTCTTATCCAGAGCGACTTACAATACAAGGATATAACATCTATAGAAGTGACAGAAATGCTTATGGGGGATGTGTTGCTGCATATATTCAGAGCCATATCCCTGTAATGCTTAGAGAAGATCTTATGTCAAGTGTTATTAAAGTGTTGTGGTTGCAGGTTCACTTGGCACATCTAAAGCCTTTCTTTGGGGGTGTTGCTATAGGCTACCAGGTGCTAGGCCACCCATTGGATGCAGTAATCACAATATAGTGGCTATATCCAGGAAATGCCAAAGTTCCAACAGCTGGGCCTAAAATAATGTTTAAGAGATCATAAAAAAGATTTTGCTGTGACTCTTATGTGGATGATGTTAAAAATAGTTGTTGGTCTGATGTAATTAATGAGGAGCATCCAAAGACTGCACTTGATTAATTTATGAAATTGCTTTGTCCAATTATTTATAAACATGCACCAGTTAAGAAACTGACTGTTCGAACTGTTCAGGCTCCATGGATTGATGAGGAATTTAAAAATTGTATGATTGAATTTGGGGCAAAATGAGTGGCTAATAAGTCTGGCTGCACATCTGACTGGCTTACTTACTGCAAAGTGAGAAATTATGTGAATAACTCAACAAAAAGAAGAAGGAACTGTATTATTAAGCCAAGAACAATGATTTAAAGAATGATGGAAGAACAACTTGAGCACTTTAAATTAAATTATGGGCAGAAAGACAAATTCAACTCTGTCTTTCATCGAATCAGATGGCTTATTCATCACAAAACCATTTGATTTTGCCAATTATTTTACTGAATACTTCATTGGCAAACGGGGCAAACTTAGGCAGGACATGCCAACAACGAACACTGACAATTGTATTCATGCATAAAGAAAAATGAAATAAAAGCATTGCAGTCTGAATTTTGTAAAGTTTTCTATTTATTTATTTAATCAGGCAAGTCAGTTAAGAACAAATTCTTATTTACAATGACGGCCTACAAAAAGCCAAAAGGCCTCCTGCAGGGACGGGGTTTTGGGATTAAAAAATAAAAATAAATACAATATAAATATAGGACAAAACACAAATCACAACAAGCGAGACAACTCTGCATAAAGAGAGACATAAGACAACATAACAAGCAGCAACACATGACAACACAACATGGTAGCAGCACAAAACATGGTACAAACATTATTGGGCACAGACAACAGCACAAAGGGCAAGAAGGTAGAGACAACAATACATCACACAAATCAGCCACAACGGGGTCAGTAAGAGTGTCCATGATTGAGTTTTTGAATGAAGAGATTGAGATAAAACTGTCCAGTTTGAGTGTTTGTTGCAGCTCATTCCAGTCGCTAGCTGCAGCAAACTGAAAAGAGGAGCGACCCAGGGATGTGTGTACTTTGGGAGCCTTTAACAGAATGTTACTGGCAGAATGGGTGTTTTATGTGGAGGATGAGGGCTGCAGTAGATTTCTCAGATAGGGGAGAGTGAGGCCTAAGATGGTTTTATGAATAAGCATCAAATCAAATCGAATCAAATTTGATTTGTCACATACACATGGTTAGCAGATGTTAATGCGCGTGAAGCGAAATGCTTGTGCTTCTAGTTCCGACAATGCAGTAATAACCAACAAGTAATCTAACTAACATTTCCAAAACTACTGTCTTATACACACAAGTGTAAGGGGATAAAGAATATGTACATAAAGATATATGAATGAGTGATGGTACAGAGCAGCATAGGCAAGATACAGTAGATGGTATCGAGTACAGTATATACATATGAGATGAGTATGTAAACAAAGTGGCATAGTTAAAGTGGCTAGTGATACATGTATTACATAAAGATGCAGTAGATGATATAGAGTACAGTATATACGTATACATATGAGATGAATAATGTAGGGTATGTAAACATTATATTAGGTAGCATTGTTTAAAGTGGCTAGTGATGTATTTTACATCATTTCCTATCAATTCCCATTAATAAAGTGGCTGGAGTTGAGTCAGTGTGTTGGCAGCAGCCACTCAATTGTAGTAGTGGCTGTTTAACAGTCTGATGGCCTTGAGATAGAAGCTGTTTTTCAGTCTCTCGGTCCCAGCTTTGATGCACCTGTACTGACCTCGCCTTCTGGATGATAGCGGGGTGAACAGGCAGTGGCTCGGGTGGTTGTTGTCCTTGATGATCTTTATTGCCTTCCTGTAACATCGGGTGGTGTAGGTGTCCTGGAGGGCAGGTAGTTTGCCCCCGGTGATGCGTTGTGCAGACCTCACTACCCTCTGGAGAGCCTTACGGTTGTGGGTGGAGCAGTTGCCGTACCAGGCGGTGATACAGCCCGCCAGGATGCTCTCGATTGTGCATCTTTAGAAGTTTGTGAGTGCTTTTGGTGACAAGCCGTATTTCTTCAGCCTCCTGAGGTTGAAGAGGCAATGCTGCGCCTTCTTCATGATGTTGTCTGTGTGGGTGGACCAATTCAGTTTGTCTGTGATGTGTATGCCGAGGAACTTAAAGCTTACTACCCTCTCCACTACTGTTCCATCGATGTGGATAGGGGGGTGTTCCCTCTGCTGTTTCCTGAAGTCCACAATCATCCCCTTAGTTTTGTTGACGTTGAGTGTGAGGTTATTTTCCTGACACCACACTCCGAGGGCCCTCACCTCCTCCCTGTAGGCCGTCTCGTCGTTGTTGGTAATCAAGCCTACCACTGTTGTGTCATCCGCAAACTTGATGATTGAGTTGGAGGCGTGTGTGGCCACGCAGTCGTGGGTGAACAGGGAGTACAGGAGAGGGCTCAGAACGCACCCTTGTGGGGCCCCAGTGTTGAGGATCAGCGGGGTGGAGATGTTGTTGCCTACACTCACCAACTGGGGGCGGCCTGTCAGGAAGTCCAGTACCCAGTTGCACAGGGCGGGGTCGAGACCCAGGGTCTCGAGCTTGATGACGAGCTTGGAGGGTACTATGGTGTTAAATGCCGAGCTGTAGTCGATTAACAACATTCTCACATAGGTATTCCTCTTGTCCAGATGGGTTAGGGCAGTGTGCAGTGTGGTTGAGATTGCATCGTCTGTGGACCTATTTGGGCGGTAAGCAAATTGGAGTGGGTCTAGGGTGTCAGGTAGGGTGGAGGTGATATGGTCCTTGACTAGTCTCTCAAAGCACTTCATGATGACGGAAGTGAGTGCTACGGGGCGGTAGTCGTTTAGCTCAGTTACCTTAGCTTTCTTGGGAACAGGAACAATGGTGGCCCAGCCAGCTGGTCTGCGCATGCTCTGAGGGCGCGGCTGGGGATGCCGTCTGGGCCTGCAGCCTTGCGAGGGTTAACACGTTTAAATGTTTTACTCACCTCGGCTGCAGTGAAGGAGAGTCCGCATGTTTTCCTTGCAGGCCTTGTCAGTGGCACTGTATTGTCCTCAAAGCGGGCAAAAAAGTTATTTAGTCTGCCTGGGAGCAAGACATCCTGGTCCGTGACTGGGCTGGTTTTCTTATTGTAATCCGTGATTGACTGTAGACCCTGCCACATACCTCTTGTGTCTGAGCCGTTGAATTGAGATTCTACTTTGTCTCTATACTGACGCTTAGCTTGTTTGATTGCCTTGTGGAGGGAATAGCAACACTGTTTATATTCGGTCACGTTTCCGGTCACCTTGCCCTGATTAAAAGCAGTGGTGCCATCAATCCACAGTTTCTGGTTTGGGAATGTTTTAATCGTTGCTATGGGAACGACATCATCAATGCACGTTCTAATGAACTCGCACACCGAATCAGCGTATTCGTCAATGTTGGTGTCTGACGCAATACGAAACATATCCCAGTCCACGTGATGGAAGCAGTCTTGGAGTGTGGAATCAGATTGGTCGGACTAGCGTTGGACAGACCTCAGCGTGGGAGCTTTTTGTTTTAGTTTCTGTCTGTAGGCAGAGATCAACAAAATGGAGTCGTGGTCAGCTTTTCCGAAAGGAGGGTGGGGCAGGGCCTTATATGCGTTGCGGAAGTTAGAATAGCAATGATCCAATGTTTTGCCAGCCCTGGTTGCGCAATCGATATGCTGATACAATTTAAGGAGTCTTGTTTTCAGATTAGCCTTGTTAAAATCCCCAGCTACAATGAATGCAGCCTCAGGATGTATGGATTCCAGTTTGCAAAGAGTCAAATAAAGTTCGTTCAGAGCCATCGATGTGTCTGCTTGGGGGGGAATATATACGGCTGTGATTATAATCGAAGAGATTTCTCTTGGTAGATAATGCGGTCGACATTTGATTGTGAGGAATTCTAAATCAGGTGAACAGAAGGATTTGAGTTCCTGTATGTTTTTGTGATCACACCACGTCTCGTTAGCCATAAGGCATACGCCCCCGCCACTCTTCTTACCAGAAATATCTTTGTTTCTGTCGGCGCGATGCGTGGAGAAACCAGCTGGCTGCACCGACTCCGATAGCGTCTCTCCGGTGAGCCATGTTTCCGTGAAGCAAAGAACGTTACAGTCTCTGATGTCCCTCTGGAATGCTACCCTTGCTCGGATTTCATCAACCTTGTTGTCAAGAGACTGGACATTGGCGAGAAGTATACAAGGGAGTGGTGCACGATGTGCCCGTCTCCGGAGTCTGACCAGAAGACCGCTTTGTTTCCCTCTTTTACGAAGTCGTTTTTTTGGGGCGCCGGCTAGGATCCATTCCATTGTCCTAGGTGAAAGTCAGAACACAGGATCCGCTTCGCGAAAGTCATATTCTTGGTCGTACTGATGGTGAGTTGACGCTGCTCTTATATTCAGTAGTTCTTCTCAACTGTATGTAATGAAACCTAAGATGACCTGGGGTATTTTACCTTTATTTTACCTTTATTTTACCTTTATTTTACTAGGCAAGTCAGTTAAGAACAGATTCTTATTTTCAATGACAGCCTAGGAACAGTGGGTTAACTGCCTGTTCAGAGGCAGAACGACAGATTTTGTACCTTGTCAGCTCGGGGATTTGAACTTGCAACCTTTCGGTTACTAGTCCAATGCTCTAACCACTAGGCTACACTGCCGCCCTATTAATGTAAGAAATAACACGTAAAAAAAAAAAAACAGCATAGTTTCCTAGGAACGCGAAGCGAGGCGGCCATCTCTGTCGGCGCCGGAAGTAGATTATGCCAGTGGGTCTTGCGACAGGTATACAGAGATGACCCGTTTACAGAGGAGGATAGAGTGCAGTGATGTGTCATATAAAGAGCATTGGTGACAAATCTGATGGCCAAATGGTAAAGAACATCTAGCCGTTCGAGAGCACCTTTACCTGCCGATCTATGAATTATGTCTCCATAATCTAGCATGGGTAGGATGGTCATCTGAATCAGGGTTAAGTTTGGCAGCTGGGGAGAAAAAGGAGCAATTACGATAGAGGAAACCAAGTCTAGATTTAACTTTAGCCTGCAGACGAGTGTCAGAGCCAGTGTAATACGATTCGATCATTGTCCTGTATTGACACTTTGCCTGTTTGATGATTCATCAGAGGGCATAGCGGGATTTAGTAATTTGAGATGTTTTGGCAAAGTTTGCAGGTAACGTTTGAGATATTTTGTAGTCACGTTGCGCAAGTTGGAACCTATGTTTTTCTGGATCAAACGCACCAAATAAATGGACATTTTAGATATATATTGACCGAATTAATCGAACAAAAGGACCATTTGTGATGTTTATGGGACATGTTGGAGTGCCAACAAAAGAAGCTCGTAAAGATAAGGCATGAATTATATTTTTATTTCTGAGTTTTGTGTCGCGCCTGCAGGGTTGAAATATGCTTTCTCTCTTTGTTTACGGAGGTGCTATCCTAAGATAATAGCATTTTTTGCTTTCGCCGAAAAGCCTTTTTGAAATCTGACATGTTGGCTGGATTCACAACAAGTGTAGCTTTAATTTGGGTGGGGGTTTATTCGATTGCCTATGAATTCTAAGAATGCAGCCCACCTTCCGGACCCTTTTTCTCTGCCTTTTCTTCACGCAAATGAGCCTGTCCCCGGGAAAGCAGTATGTCATTGACGTCGGGATCGTCGGACTCCTTGAAGGAAAAAAAGGACTCTGCCAGTTTGTGGTGAGTAATCACAGTTCTGATGTCCAGAAGTTATTTTCAGTCAGACAGTAGCAGCAAAATTATGTACAAAATAAGTTAAAAAATAAGTTACAAACAACACAAAGAAAAAAAAAATTGGTTAGGGACACGTAAAACGTGAGCCTTCTTCTCCGGCGCCATCTTTACTCAGTGATTTGTTTGTGTCAATGTACAGTCATGGCCAAACGTTTTGAGAATGACACAAATATTCATTTCCACAAGGTTTGCTGCTCCAGTGTCTTTAGATATTTTTGTCAGATGTTACTATGGAATAATGAAGTATAATTACAAGCATTTCATAAGTGTCTAAGGATTTTATTGACAATTACATGACGTTGATGCAAAGACTCAATATTTGCAGTGCTGACCCTTCTTTTTCAAGACCTCTGCATGCCCTGGCATGCTGTCAATTAACTTCTGGGCCACATCCTGACTGATGGCAGCCCATTCTTGCATAATCAATGCTTGGAGTATGTCAGAATTTATTTTGTTTTTTGTCCACCTGCCTCTTGAGGATTGACCACAAATTCTCAATGGGATTAAGGTCTGGGAGGTTTCCTGGCTATTGACCCAAAATATCAATTTTTGTTCCCCGAGCCACTTAGTTATGACTTTTGCCTTATGGCAAGGTGCTCCATCATGCTGGAAAAGGCATTGTTCGTCACCAAACTGTTCCTGGATGGTGAGGAGAAGTTGCTCTTGGAGGATGTGTTACCATTCTTTATTCATGGCTGTGTTCTTAGGCAAAATTGTGAGTGAGCCCACTCCCTTGGCTGAGAAGCCACCCCAAACATGAATGGTCTCAGGATGCTTTACTGTTGGCATGACACAGGACTGGTAGAGCTCACCTTGTCTTCTCCGGACAAGCTTTTTTCCAGATGCCCCAAACAATCGGAAAGGGAATTAATCAGAGAAAATGATGAGCAGTTCAAATCCCTGTACCTTTTGCAGAATATCAGTCTGTCCTTGATGTTTTTCCTGGAGAGAAGTGGCTTTTTTGCTGCCCTTCTTGACACCAGGTTATCCTCCAAAAGTCTTTGCCTCACTGTGCGTGCAGATGCACTCACACCTGCCTGCTGCCATTCCTGAGCATGCTCTGTACTGGTGGTGTCCCGATCCCACAACTGAATCACCTTTAGGAGACGGTCCTGGCGCTTGCTGGACTTTCTTGGCCACATGAAGCCTTCTTCACAACAATTGAACCGCTTCTTGATGAGTTCTTGATGATCCGATAAATGGTTGATTTAGGTGCAATCTTACTGGCAGCAATATCCTTGCCTGTGAAGCCATTTGTGCGCAAAGCAATGCTGTTTCCTTGCAGGTAACCATAGTTGACAGGAGAAGAACAATGATTCCAAGCAACACCCTCCTTTTGAAGCTTCCAGTCTGTTATTCAAACTCAAACAGCATGACAGAGGGATCTCCAGCCTTGTCATCACCAACACTCACACCTGTGTTAACGAGAGAATCACTAACATGATATCAGCTGGTCCTTTTTGTGGCAGGGCTGAAATGCAGGGGAAATGTTTTTGGGGGATTCAGTTCATTTGCATGGCAAAGAGGGACTTTGCAATTAATTGCAATTCATCTGATCACTCTTCATAACATTCTGGAGTATATGCAAATTGCCATCATACAAACTGAGGCAGCAGACTGTGAAAAAGTATATTTGTGTCATTCTCAAAACTTTTGGTCAGGACTGTATACTTCTAAACCAATTTACTCCCACTCAATCTGAGCAGTGATTATGTAAATGTCTGCCTTGCTCATGCTCTAATTGGATCTAAGGTTGATCAAATCAATTTCCAGGTTTCTTAAAAAATGAATATTTTTCCCAGCGAGACCTGTTGAAATAATATGTGTAGTGGCTAAAGAGGTACTGTCTCCTGCACTATTCAGGTGCAAGCTTAAACAATTCCCTTCAATGTGTGTGTAATTTGCCTCAATGGAAGGAAATTAGCACCTTCACTGAAAGCAGCCATTGAGAAAACAGCACGATATTCTCTCTCTCCCTCCCGTTTTCTACTCTCTTTTTCTGCACTTCAGCATTATGAATGTGCAGTACAGTATGTCATCATTGAACTTGCCTCACTCTGTGATCCATATGTAAAAAGGGTACAGCTTTTGATAATAGAACCCTCATTCAATACAACACATTAATATCATAAGGAAATACACTGTAATAACATTGCAACAAGGTTATATTTCCTGTAGAAATAATTCTATCGAGTTTTATTGAATTGCATATTCACTGAGACGGAAAATTGTTGAGTGGCACATCAGAACACAGTCTTAAAAAACTTGCATTGATAAAGTTGTATGGATTTCTGAACCAAATTTGAGTACCATTTGTCATGGGCTTAAAGGACCACCAAAGAAGGAAAATGGACACTAGATAGAGTATATTATGATAATCCAGAAACACTCAGCACCGGTAGTTAGACAGGTAGTTAGTATCTGTCAGTCAGTTCCAACAATCTCCAATCTTTTATGGTCCTCATTGTCCCAGAAGCCTGTCTGACTGGTTGCTAATCACCCACCCCCTCCCCCCAACAAAGTCACACACAGATAAACAGATGGGTCGACAAACCAACCCAGGCCAGTGTATGGTGAACGGGTGACGTCTTCAATAGGTCAGTGAAGAACCAAATGAGATACAGAACAGACAATCAGTCACTAACACTGGAGTTTTATATTTAATGTCAAATGTTTGTCATTACATACCCATAAAATGTACTTTCCACATTTCTCCACTTAAGAAACAAAGTTGTCTCTGCTATTCTAATCCGATATGTCCTTAGCCTTTTGCAATTTGTAAGCCAAGTTTATTGCAGTTGCCCCTGTCTTCAGACAGTGTTCTACAGTGCACAGCCATGCCTGATATTTCTGCTTTTATTGTTATCTACTGTAGGTCACACACACAGTTGTCAAAGTTCTGTGGTTGGCTAGGCGAAGGATGTGATTGTTCTGCTGGAGGTTCAGTACTCTTCGGGTCAAATCCTGCTTGGGTTTTTGTGCTGCTTGGATGAAGTTCTGGTTTCGGTCTCTGTACTGATTTGATGAAGTCCTGGTTGGGCTTTTGTGCTGCTTGAATGAAGTCCTAGTTGGGTCTCTGTGCTGCTTGGATGAAGTCTTGGTTGGGTCTCAGGTCTGTTACTGTTTGCTGTGGCTTGATGTGTATGCTGGGTCTTCACAGCCGCCCTACCCAAGACGCCGTGGGGTTCTCTCACACACACTCCACAGTTCTTACCGTGGCCCGCCTTCTGCATCTCCCTGCTGCGTGCCTCCTGTATCCTCTGTATCCTCCACTTGCGCCCCCTGCCTCTGACACTATTGCCTACAGTACTCTTGCCATCCCTCTGTCTCTGTGGCTCGGCGGCATTCTGCGGCTGGCACTGCTGGCCCAAAGAAGTGGCCAGGTCGGAGTGGGACGAGGTGCTGTCGATGAGCCTCCTCCCCAGGGCCAGCGGTCTCACAGGCAGGGCCAGGCGCAGGCGCTTCCAGAAGCGAGAGGTGGACGACTCCGACTGGCGTCCCCTCCAGGTGATGGTGGCAGTACTGTGGCGTAGCTGCTTGGCCTCAGTGCAAGAGGCCAGTAGTCTCGGGAGGGGGCTGTAAAGGACGGTGATGATGTGGGCATGGCAGGTGAGCTGGCTGTAGAGGCCCAGGCGACACTCCAGCAGGCCGACACTCTTCTCTGTCAGGTAGGTGGGGCTCAGGACCACCAGGAGTCGGCGGCTTGACTGCATACACCTGAGGACAGCCTCCGACATATCTAGGGGAGAGAAACTCACCTTAGGAACCTACCAGGATGGCACAATGACACTATGAGCAACATTCAATAAAACCGCATTGCGGTATTTAAAGATACACTATGTTGGATTGAATACGCAAATGTAAACATGTCTTATCTCATTAAATCACACAAATACTTAATTTTAGGGAAACAAACATACAGTGGGTAGAACAAGTATTTGATACACTGCCGATTTTGCAGGTTTTCCTACTTACAAAGCATGTAGAGGTCTGTACATTTTTATCATAAGTACACTTCAACTGTGAGAGACGGAATCTAAAAAAAATCCAGAAAATCACATTGTATGATTTAAGTAATTCATTTGCATTGTATTGCATGACATAAGTATTTGATCACCTACCAACCAGTAAGAATTCCGGCTCTCACAGACCTGTTAGCTTTTCTTTAAGAAGCTCTCCTGTTCTTCACTCATTGCCTGTATTAACTGCACCTGTTTGAACTCATTACCTGTATAAAATACACCTGTCCACACGCTCAATCAAACAGACTCCAACCTCTCCACAATGGCCAAGAACAGAGAACTGTGTAAGGACATCAGGGATAAAATTGTAGACCTGCACACGGCTGGGATGGGCTACAGGACAATAGGCAAGCAGCTTGGTGAGAAGGCAACAACTGTTGGCGCAATTATTAGAAAATGGAAGAAGTTCAAGATGACGGTCAATCACCCTCGGTTTGGGGCTCCATGCAAGATCTCACCTTGTGGGGCATCAATGATCATGAGGAAGGTGAGGTATCAGCCCAGAACTACACGGCAGGACCTGATCAATGACCTGAAGAGAGCTGGGACCCAGTCTCAAAGAAAACCATTAGTCACACACTACGCTGTCATGGATTAAAATCCTGCAGAGCACGCAAGGTCCCCCTGCTCAAGCCAGCGCATGTCCAGGCCCATCTGAAGTTTGCGAATGACCATCTGGATGATCCAGAGGAGGAATGGGAGAAGGTCATGTGGTCTGATGAGACAAAAATAGAGCTTTTTGGTCTAAACTCCACTCGCCGTGTTTGGAGGAAGAAGAAGGATGAGTACAAGCCCAAGAACATCATCCCAACTGTGAAGCATGGAGGTGGAAACATCATTCTTTGGGGATGCTTTTCTGCAAAGGGGACAGGATATCTGCACCGTATTGAGGGGAGAATGGTTGGGGCCATGTATCGCGAGATCTTGGCCAATAACTTCCTTCCCTCAGTAAGAGCATTGAAGATGGGTCATGGGCTGGGTCTTCCAGCATGACAACGACCCAAAACACACAGCAAGGGTAACTAAGGAGTGGCTCCGTAAGAAGCATCTCAAGGTCCTGGAGTGGCCTCGCCAGTCTCCAGACCTTAACCCAATAGAAAATCTTTGGAGGGAGCTGAAAGTCCGTATTGCCCAGCGACAGCCCCGAAACCTGAAGGATCTGGAGAAGGTTTGTATGGAGGAGTGGGCCAAAATCCCTGCTGCAGTGTGTGCAAACCTGGTCAAGAACTACAGGATCTCTGTAATTGCAAACAAAGGTTTCTGTACCAAATATTAAGTTCTGCTTTTCTGATGTATCAAATACTTATATCATGCAATAAAATGCAAATGAATTACTTAAAAATCATACAATGTGATTTTCTGGATTTTTGTTTTTTCCGTCTCTCACAGTTAAAGTGTACCTATGATAAAAATTACAGACCTCTACATGCTTTGTAAGTTCGGAAAACCTGCAAAATTGGTAGTGTATCAAATACTTGTTCTCCCCACTGTATATGATTTTGCTTGTGGATATGGGGAGGAGAGGTAGAGGTAGGCTCCTGACTCTCCTCCTCTCCTCCCCACTGCTACTATTTCTGTCTATTTAGGGGATACATTTTGGCTGAAGAGCACCCCTACAGGCACAAATTCTGTTTTGCAAAAGCTGTTTTGCTATCAGACTGTAATATGTTCCGGGATTCTTCCTATGGCATTGAGGTGTACACCACATCACATCAGGCTTCATCAATAAATGCATCGATGATGTCGTCCCCACAGTAACCATACGTACATACCCCAACCAAAAGCCATGGATTACAGGCAACACCTGCACTGAGCTAAAGGCTAGAGCTGCCGCTTTCAAGGAGCGGAACTCTAACCCGGAAGCTTATAAGTAATTCCATTATGCCCTCCGACGAACCATCAAACAGGCAAAGTGTCAATACAGAACTAAGAATCATATTACACCGTCTCTGACGCTCGTCTGATGTGGCAGGGCTTGCAAATCATTACAGACTACAAAGGGAAGCACAGTTGAGAGCTGCCCAGGGACATGAGCCAACCTTATGCCTTGAATCTATTCTTAACTACATTATGCCTTGAATCTATTCTACCGTGCCCAGAAACCTGCTCCTTTTAGTTCTTATGGCCTTTAGCCGTACTCTTATCCTACTCCTCCTCTGTTCCTCTGGTGATGTAGAGGTTAATCCAGGCCCTGCAGTGCCTAGTTCCACTCCCATTCCCCAGGCTCTCTCATTTGTTGACTTCTGTAACTGTAAAAGCCTTACATGCATGTTAACATTAGAAGTCCCCCCCTAAGTTTGTTTTATTCACTGCCTTCGCACACTTTGCCAACCCGGATGTCCTAGCCGTGTCTGAATCCTGGCTTAGGAAGACCAACAAAAACCCTGAAATTTCCATTCCTAACTATAACATTGTCCGAGAAGATAGAACTGCCAAAGGTGGTGGAGTTGCAATCTACTGCAGAGACAGCCTGCGGTGTTCTGTCTTACTATCCAGGTCTGTGCCCAAAGAATTTGAGCTTCTACTATTAAAAATGCACCTTTCCAGAAACAAGTCTCTCACCGTTGCCGCTTGCTATAGACCACCTTCTTCCCCCAGCTGTGCCCTGGACACCATACGTGAATTGATTGACCCTCATCTATCTTCAGAGCTCATGCTGCTAGGTGACCAAAACTGGGACATGCTTAACACCTCGGCCATCCTACAATCTAAGCTTGATGCCCTCAATCTCACACAAATTATCAATGAACATATCAGGAACAACCCCAAATCCGTAAACACAGGCACCCTCATAGATATCATCCTAACCAACCTGCACTCCAAATTCACTTCTGCTGTCTTCAACCAGGATCTCAGCGATCTCTGCCTCATTGCCTGCTTCCGTAATGGGTCTGCGGTCAAACGACCACCCCTCATCACTGTAAAATGCTCCCTAAAACACTTCAGCCAGCAGGCCTTTCTAATCGACCTGGCCCGGGTATCCTGGAAGGATAATGACCTCATTCTGTCAGCAGAGGATGCCTGGTTATTCTTTAAAAGTGCTTTCCTCACCATCTTAAAACTAGTTATGCATTAGGGGGCGCTATTAAAACATTTTCTACATATTTCTATCTATCACTCCAGTGTTTAATTGCTATACTGTAATTATTTCGCCACTATGGCCTATTTATTGCCTTACCTCCCTTATCCTACCTCATTTGCACACACTGTATATAGACTTTTTCTATTGTATTTACTGCGTTTGTTGTTTGTTTATTTCATGTGTAACTTCCTGTTGTTGTTTGTGTCACACTGCTTTACTTTATCTTGGCCAGTTCTCAGTTGTAAATGAGAAAGAATAAAAGTTTTGCGATGATACAACATTGGTAGGCCTGATCACCGACAACGACGAGACAGCTTGTAGGGAGGAGGTCAGAGACCTGGCCATGTGGTGCCAGGACAACAACCTCTCCCTCAACGTGATCAAGACAAAGGAGATGATTGTAGACTACAGGAAAAGGAGGACTGAACACACCCCCATCCTCAGCAACAGGGTTGTAGTGGAGTAGGTTCAGAGCTTCAAGTTCCTTGGTGTCCACATCACCAACAAACTGACATGGTCCAAGCACACCAAGATAGTCGTGAAGAGGGTGTGACAAAACCTATTCCCCCTCAGGAGACTGAAAAGATTTGGCATGGGTCCTCAGATCCTCAAAAGGTTCTACAGCTGCACCATCGAGAGCATCCTGACTGGTTGCATCACTGCCTAGTATGGCTCGGCCTCCAACTGCAAGGCACTACAGAGGATACTGCGTACGGCCCAGTACATCACTTCCTGTCATACAGGACCTCTATACCAGGCAGTTTCAGAGGAAGGCCCTAAAAATTGTCAAAGACTCCAGCCACCCTTGTCATAGACCGTTCTCTCGGCTACCGCAAGGCAAGTCGAGGTCCAAGAGGATTCTAACAACTTCTACCCCCAAGCAATAAGACTCCTGAACATCTAATCAAATGGCTACCCAGACTATTTGCATTGCCCCTCCCCCCTCCTTTTACACCACTGCTACTCTCTGTTATTTTCTATGCATAGTCACTTTTATAACGCTACCTACATATACTTATTACCTCAATTACTTCAACGAACTGGTGCCCCTGCACATTGACTCTGTACCGGTACCCACTGTATATAGTCTCACTATTATTATTTTACTGCTGCTCTTTAACTACTTGTTACTTTTATTTCTTATACTTATTTTTTAAACTGCATTGTTGGTTAAGGGCTTGTAAGTAAGCATTTCCACTGTAAGGTCTACACCAGTTGTGTTCGGCGCATGTGACTAATCAAATTTGATTTGATATTCTGCGGTCAAATAAAATTACAGAATAGTTTTGATGTACTTTAAAGGAATGTAGTGTGAAAACTTACTAATCACCAACAAGTGGACTCCCCTCAAAACTGTGCACATTAATCACACTGATTAAAGACACTAATTAAACATTGCTATGGCATGTTCGACTGAATTTCAGCCTGTATATTTTCCATTATCAAAAACAATGACGTATTCACATACTCATAGCTATCAGATATTACCTTCCAGAAATATATTTCAACCAGCAACTCCAAACACACAGTCATGTGAAAGATAATGCATAATATGACAAACATTAATGAAAATGTGATTAAATTAAATTACATGGATGAAATGGATATTGAGATATGAAAAAAAATGCATTTATTCGGATAACAAACATTTACATAATATGGAAGTATACAAAATGAGACAATGTGAGACTCTTTCAAATAAGCATTTAACAAAATGCAAAACACATTGATGAATGGTTTCTCACTCACAAAAAGGAAACAAAATGACAGTGTAATAATGGTGTGTGGGCGTGCGTATGTCACATATAATGCTATATGCTATGTCATTCTGTATTCTAAGTGTGAGTTGCGTCTCCACAATGTTATTATGCTCGCTGTGTGTCTATAGCTATATTCTGCAGTGGTATAGCGTTACTATCTTGGCTCTGTAGCTTGTCTTTAATCCTTCTGACAGGTAGCTCCACTCGGAGTCGCTTCCAGAACGTAGAGGACAGATCGCTGGATTTGTCCCCTTGCCATCGGACCAACACCAGGGCTACTCTCGCTCGCCTCAGCTCGCGCACCCAGCCGCCCCGCCTCATTGGCTTATACTGGACCAGAATGACCCGCAGATGTCCACCCCACGCCATGCTGTCAAGCCCTGCCTTGAGCTCCAGTAGGGCCTGGGTCCCCTGGAGGCCGTATCCTGGGCTGAGCACCACCAGGACGCGGCGACTGCGGCCCACAAAGGTCAGCGTCTCGTCAGTGATGGCTGGGAAGGGGATCACACCATTCTCACTCAGTAACACAGCGCTTCCGAGGGGGTCAGACTGAGCAAGGCTCTATGCAGATTCACTAATCTTGATCACGTAATGAGGAGTCATTTGGGATGCAAGATTATTTGTAGATCAGTGATTCAGCACAGCGCCTTCATTCAGGCCAATCCTCTGAATCCTCTAATGGTAATATCATGTGTCATTGTTAGGGCCAGGGGAGGTTTGCTGACCATGTGACATGACCAGGGAAAATACCAGGCCCTGGTTGTAGGCTTTTAGAGAGTTTTTCCTGGTCAGGTTGTAGTCAGGAAACTCTCCGGTCTGTAATCATCTCCCTCACAATTCCTACACATTTCTACCCACTGGTTCATTCTTACACACGGTTCCCGTTTCTCTCATACACTCCTCATCCCGCTGTTCCATACTGATATCAGGGCCTGAAGATAGACCATACTATTCTGTCTAAGCTAGACCATACTCACTCCCTCCAGGAAGGCTGTCCCTGTCGAAGATGCAGACGGAATAGCCCAGCTCATTCTCCAGGACCCTGCGGAGTGTCAAGAGGACAAATTGCTCTTCCTCGCTATTCCTCGCGTACGAGATGTAGATGTCATACTCCTTGTCGTCTGAATGATGGAGGAAGCAGAAACACAGTAAGAAGTAAAAAAATGTATTTCAGAGATGTCATTATTAGGGTCAGGAGTTTCCTGACCACATTAGTTTTTCCAGGGCAGGTTTAATATGTTGGAGCTACACTTTCTTGGCCAGGTCAAGTGGTCAGGAAAAACGAATGGCCCTAGCTGGTTATTCTTAGTAAGGTCTGTCTGTACAGTAGGTGTCCCACCTGTACAGCGTTCGTCGGTTCCAAACCAGGAGCGATAGAGCAGCAGCAGCTCCAGCCAGAAGATGTGGTAGACCACGAACAGCACCAGCATCAAGAACAGAGTCACGCCCAGGCCACAGCCCAGCTCCACGGATGGCAGGTATACTGAAAATTAAATTAGAGAATTGGGTGCCTCGGGCTGGCCTAGTTGGTAACACCATCACCTACAGCATATACTTTACCACTATTCAAGGCAACATTTTCGCAGTGCAAAAGAATTGTGCAAAGTGCAAAAAATAGCATAAACCAAATGTTTTATTTAACTTGCTGTATACTTAGGCAGGTGATTCCCATTGAGGCCAAAGTTGCAGTATGATTTAACACGAATTTTGTAAACTGAGCAATACATCTATAGTTTCCTCTTTATAAAGCACATTGTTGAAGAAAAAGTTTAAAATGCAATCACACTGATTACAATGAGGTTTATTGTAATTTTAGCACTTTGCACAATTATTTTGCATTACGAAAATGTTGCCCTCAGTCTGTGGTAGCCTTAAATCAAATTCAAACCCTCCTACCTGTATGTCTCATCCTGCTCTCCCTCACTGTTACGCCTGCTTATCCCCCCAAAAAATAATAAAATAGGAAAGGCCTGTGTGATGTAGCCAACTCTTCTAGCCTACAGAATTGGTGTGACCTACACTCACTGGAAATACTATTGATAATGATAATATACTGTACTTTGTTTTTTCATTCTTTAGAGCCTAAGAGGTTGGGGGAAAGGGGGGGTGCTATGCTGACATATGGAATTGTTTTAAGATGGTCATACTATGGATTATTTAGCTTGTTTGTCTTTATTTTAAAAAATAAATTTAAAAAATCTACACAAAACTACCTTCATAATTCCATATTACAGGTACGGGTTACCTTCAGACTGTCACGTTCTGACCTTAGTTCCTTTGTTTTTGTCTTTGTTTTAGTTGGTCAGGGCATGAGTTGGGGTGGGCAGTCTGTTTGTTTTTTCGACCTAGTATGGTTCTCAATCAGAGGCAGCTGTCAATTGTTGTCCCTGATTGAGAATCATAGTTAGGTAGCCTGGGTTTCACTTTTGTTTAGGCGACACCGTACTGTTTCGGTTTTGTATATTTCACGTTTATTATTTTGTTCCAGTGTTCAGTTGTGTTTTTGAATAAATCTATATGGACACTTACCACGCTGCGTTTTGGTCCGATCCTTACTCCTCCTCAGACGAAGAGGAGGAAATCCGTTACACAGACGAGTCCCATGACACAATCTCAGCTTTCCACAGTGCAGTCCCATTCATTTGTAGCCCAAATGGTTGGGACGCAACTAAACAGAAGTTGGAAAATAGATGGTGCCGACTACCAACTTCAGATATCTGTAGCTTTAACTGTTGGATTTTAATGGGATTTTTTAAATTATGTAACTTAGATTGATGCACCGGTGCTAGGGGGTTAAGCACCTTTCACAGGAGTCATTGCAGCCCAATGTGCTTCACAAGTTATTGCTTGAAATAATAAAACATAGTCGTACACTAAAGAATGTAGCATGTAAAAATAAAACAAGATAAGCAAGATATAAAACAATGGTAGAAAAATAATACTAATAAAGGAAAAAAGAGAATGTATCAATGTAAAAGCGTTAAAACAGAATAAAAAGGCAAACTTGTTAAAAAAAAATCTAAATAATAAGAATATAGTTTTTTTAAAGAATGTACACTAAACAGTCCAAACCTCTGCTACTTATCCTCTGCAGAGATCAATTTTTTATTCTATCATGGAAATGATCGGTGGTGGAAATTCAAATAATGAGGAGAGGCAAAGCCAGTAATCAATCAACGTATTACTTTTATTAAAAACGTATTATAATAAGGAGGCTGGTCGCACCACCCATGCAGGTGAAATGGAGTGAGAGCCCCCTGTACAAAAAGTACAGGAGCATTTATATAGTCAAACTACCCCATGCAAGTGTGAGGGGAGACAACTGGGTGAAAAGTTTGCCTCAGTCTGTCGCAACTGAGTGAGAACAATAGGGGCCAGAATGACAGGAAGTCACTCCATACATAATTCCTCTAAAAACCTCTCAAAGGTTCCCCCAAGTTGGGTAAGCAAGTGCCTTTGACTATCGGCCCAGATGATGTATGGTCGTACTGGTCACACACACACAAAACATGAAACTTTCGTCCAGAAACAGGCTCCAAACAGAACAATAGCTTTATCATTGCTGTGCAGGATATAACCTTAACTCAGTCTCCAGTTAACTTAAGAGGAAACAGTTAGTTTATTGGCTGAGTGCCCAGACATCATGGGGTCATTCTACACACACAGAACAGTTAGAACAGGCCTCTATTAACTTCTTGGTGACAGGGGGCAGTATTTTCAGGTCCGGATTAAATGCATGCCAAATGTCAACTGCCTGCTACTCATCCCCAGAAGATAAGATATGCATATTATTAATAGATTTGGATAGAAAACACTCTGAAGTTTCTAACACTGTTTGAATCATGTCTGTGAGTATAACATAACTTATTTAGCAGGCGAAACCCTGAGGACAAACGGGCACATCAGAGACTGTAACGTTCTTTGCTTCACGGAAACATGGCTCACTGGAGAGATGCTATCGGAGTCGGTGCAGCCAGCTGGTTTCTCCACGCATCGCGCCGACAGAAACAAACATCTTTCTGGTAAGAAGAGGGGCGGGGGCGTATGCCATATGGCTAACGAGACGTGGTGTGATCACAGAAACATACAGGAACTCAAATCCTTCTGTTCACCTGATTTAGAATTCCTCACAATCAAATGTCGACCCCATTATCTACCAAGAGAAATCTCTTCGATTATAATCACAGCCGTATATATTCCCCCCCAAGCAGACACATCGATGGCTCTGAACAAACTTTATTTGACTCTTTGCAAACTGGAATCCATACATCCTGAGGCTGCATTCATTGTGGCTGGGGATTTTAACAAGGCTAATCTGAAAACAAGACTCCCTAAAATGTATCAGCATATCGATTGCGCCACCAGGGCTGGCAAAACCTTGGATCATTGTTATTCTAACTTCCGCGATGCATATAAGGCCCTGGCCCGCCCTCCTTTCGGAAAAGCTGACCACGACTCCATTTTGTTGATCCCTGACAACAGACAGAAACTAAAGCAAGACGCTCCAATGCTGAGGTCTGTCCAACGCTGGTCCGACCAATCTGATTCCACACTCCAAGACTGCTTCCAACACATGGACTGGGATATGTATCGTATTGCGTCAGACAACAACATTGACGAATACGCTGATTCAGTGTGCGAGTTCATTAGAACGTGCGTTGAAGATGTCGTTCCCATAGCAACGATTAAAACATTCCCAAACCAGAAACCGTGGATTGATAGCAGCATTCGCGTGACACTGAAAGCGCGAACCACTGCTTTTAATCAGGGCAAGGTGACTGGAAACATGACCGAATACAAACAGTGCAGCTATTCCCTCCGCAAGGCAATCAAACAAGCTAAGCGTAAGTATAGAGACAAAGTAGAATCTCAATTCAACGGCTCAGACACAAGAGGTATGTGGCAGGGTCTACAGTCAATCACGGATTACAAAAAGAAAACCAGCCCAGTCACGGACCAGGATGTCTTGCTCCCAGGCAGACTAAATAACTTTTTTGCCCGCTTTGAGGACAATACAGTGCCATTGACAAGGCCTGCAAGGAAAACATGCGGACTCTCCTTCACTGCAGCCGAGGTGAGTAAAACATTTAAATGTGTTAACCCTTGCAAGGCTGCAGGCCCAGATGGCATCCCCAGCCGCGCCCTCAGAGCATGCGCAGACCAGCTGGCTGGTGTGTTTACGGACATATTCAATCAATCCCTATTCCAGTCTGCTGTTCCCACATGCTTCAAGAGGGCCACCATTGTTCCTGTTCCCAAGAAAGCTAAGGTAACTGAGCTAAACGACTACCGCCCCGTAGCACTCACTTCCGTCATCATGAAGTGCTTTGAGAGACTAGTCAAGGACCATATCACCTCCACCCTACCTGACACCCTAGACCCACTCCAATTTGCTTACCGCCCAAATAGGTCCACAGACGATGCAATCTCAACCACACTGCACACTGCCCTAACCCATCTGGACAAGAGGAATACCTATGTGAGAATGTTGTTCATCGACTACAGCTTGGCATTTAGTTTTAAGTTCCTCGGCATACACATCACAGACAAACTGAATTGGTCCACCCACACAGACAGCATCGTGAAGAAGGCGCAGCAGTGCCTCTTCAACCTCAGGAGGCTGAAGAAATTCGGCTTGTCACCAAAAGCACTCACAAACTTCTAAAGATGCACAATCGAGAGCATCCTAGCGGGCTGTATTACCGCCTGGTACGGCAACTGCTCCACCTACAACCGTAAGGCTCTCCAGAGGGTAGTGAGATCTGCACAACGCATCACCGGGGGCAAACTACCTGCCCTCCAGGACACCTACACCACCCAATGTTACAGGAAGGCCATAAAGATCATCAAGGACAACAACCACCCGAGCCACTGCCTGTTCACCCCGCTACCATCCAGAAGGCGAGGTCAGTACAGGTGCATCAAAGCTTGGACCGAGAGACTGAAAAACAGCTTCTATCTCAAGGCCATCAGACTGTTAAACAGCAACCACTAACATTGAGTGGCTGCTGCCAACACACTGACTCAACTCCAACCACTTTATGAATGGGAATTGATGGGAAATGATGTCAAATATATCACTAGCCACTATCACTAATGTTTACATACCCTACATTATTCATCTCATATGTATACGTATATACTGTACTCTATATCACCTACTGCATCTTTATGTAATACATGTATCACTAGCCACTTTAACTATGCCACTTTGTTTACATACTCATCTCATATGTATATACTGTACTCGATATCATCTACTGTATCTTGCCTATGCTGCTCTGTACCATCACTCATTCATATATCTTTATGTACATATTCTTTATCCCCTTACACTTGTGTGTATAAGACAGTAGTTTTGGAATTGTTAGTTAGATAACTTGTTGGTTATTACTGCATTGTTGGAACTAGAAGCACAAGCATTTCGCTACACTCGCATTAACATCTGTGACAAATAAAATTAGATTTAATTTGATTTGACAAACCATTCCGAATCATTGGGAATCCAGATTTCTAAGGGACCTTCGTGCAGTTCCTACTGCTTCCTGGATGTCACCAGTCTTTAGAAATTGTTTGAGATTTTTCCTTTGTGTAATGATGAAGTACGGCCATATTGAACGAGGGTAACTTGAAATGTACTGTTAGATAGAGGCGCATGACCAGAAAGCTAGCTACAGTTTGTTTTCCTCCTGTATTGAACACAGATCATCACGTCTTCAATTTTATCGATTATTTCTGTTAAAAAATACCTAAAGTTGTATTACAAAAGTAGTTTGAAATGTTTTGGCAAAGTTTACAGGTAACTTTTGAGATATTTTGTAGTCACGTTGCGCAAGTTGGAACCGGTGTTTTTCTGGATCAAACGTGCCAAATAAATGGACATTTTGGATATATATCGACGGAATTAATCGAACAAAAGGACCATTTGTGATGTTTATGGGACATATTGGAGTGCCAACAAAAGAAGCTTGTCAAAGGTAAGACATGAATTATATTTTTATTTCTGCGTTTTGTCTCGCGCCTGCAGGGTTGAAATATGCTTCTCTCTCTTTGTTTACGGAGGTGCTATCCTCAGATAATAGCATAGTTTGCTTTTGCCGAAAAGCCTTTTTGAAATCTGACATGCTGGCTGGATTCACAACAAGTGTAGCTTTAATTTGCATGTGTGATTTAATGAAAGTTTGATTTTTATAGTAATTTTTTTGAATTTGGCGCTCTGCATTTTCCCTGGGTTTTGGCCAGGGATTCTAGCGTCCCACATATCCCAGAGAGGTTAAGGCGAGCGCACACACTTTTCTATCTATATGAGTTTGTTAAAGAAACTAACTTAAGCCCAAAGCCTAGGCTTAAAGATGTATATTTTAGTACAAAAGCATTAGTAAGGTTTAACAGAAAATGTCCTCACAGATCACACAACAGTCCACAAGATCAACCACAGAGCATTAGCTACACACCACTTTCCCATAGTGACTAATACAAATTCAGCACATTTCCACACAAATTATCAACAAATGTCATATTGTGTCATGCTATGCTCTGTCGTGTTTTAAATCATTCCTCACCCTCCTCTTCTAGCACTGCCCTGCGGGTGGCTACATCTTGGCCGTTGCGTCCGGAGCAGTTGTATTCTCTGGTCAGGTCCTCTGAGCTGAAGTCCTGGATGCGGAGCACATTCTCAACTGTCCAGTCCCCAAAATAATCAAACACCACCCTGTAGGATAGAGAGATGTGGGGAGGAGAGAGGAGATGAAGGGAAGGAAAAAATTGGACAGACGTAACAGAAGAATGAGAGGAGAGGATAGAAACCAACAAAAATAACAGTATAAAAGAATAGAGATGAAAAGATAAAGTAACAGAAGAGACAAGAAAAGACAGAAGAGGATGAGACTTACCTAGAAGTGAATGAGATGCGGGGATCAGCTAGCTGATCTACAGTCTTCCCATCGATGGTCCACCAGGTCTCCCTGGGTCCTTCCAGGTAGGGCAATGACACCCTGCATGTGAGATTCACCTCTGACCCTGCAACAGTCACCACGGCGATCAATACTGCTGCATTACCATGGGAACAATGTCTACAGTGCTACTGTGTCACCATGACAATATCACCCAATCTCATCAACTCACAAAAAAATGCAAGTAACATTCTGTGAAATGATATTGATTGTACCCGATTGCCAGGAATCAAATTAATGTGGAACTGTCACTTTGGTCTGCACCCTATGATGGGAAATATTATTATTGGCACAACCAAAAAACAGCTAAACTGGTACAACACTCTACACTAACTGGTGCAACAAATATAACCTACAACAAAACACACTGGGAAATATGTTAAATGAGGCCCAGAAGTCACAATACCATGCACCTACAATTGGTCAATAGGTTGGAAATGTACTGTATTCTATGTGGTGATATTATTCTAACATTTGAAATACAGATATTCTTTCCTCACATCTGACAATTTTCACACAATGCAGTGTAATATTTTGTCAAACGTTTACATTGCATGTTGAGTTGTTAAGTCGAGCCTTTCTGTTAGAAAACAAATCAAAGTATGCGGCTTTCTGTTATCACATATGCTGCATCTCCCCAAACGCACTCGATGATCATTGCCCATCTCAACTTTCAAGTTTGTGACAGCCAACACATAAGATAAGTTTATAAAACTTAGTTACAGTAACCACTAAGTTCTAAAACTGATCTCAAGTCAGTTATTAAAATGTTGGATATTGTCACCGTGACAATATCACAGCTACAGCCATGACTACAACGTTGTCACATTAAACATTTGAATAAAATTAAAAAGGAATAGCCAAAACTCTGTCAATGTTGAGTATGATTATTTTTTCTATATATTGAGAAAACTCTGTCACAACCATTTGCTTAGTATTAATTCTAATTCGATGATCACAACAGCAAAAAGTGGGAAGTGATGGTCTGATCTTCAACTGAATTGTATGACTTGTTATGGGGAAAGGATTGAATCTGAGTTGAATAAGTTTAACTTGATTTATCGTAATATGCACTGAGTGTACAAATCATTAGGAACACCTTTTGCCCTCAGAACAGCCCAAATTTGTCAGGGCATTGACTCTACAAGGTGTTGAAAGCGTTCCACAGGGATGCTGGCCCATGTTGACTCCAATGCTTCCTACAGTTGTGTCAAGTGGGCTGGATGTCCTTTGGACTGTTGAGCGTGAAAAACTGCACAGCATTACAGTTCTTGACGCAAACCGGTGCACCTGGCACCTGGATTCACCTGGTCAGTCTGTCGTGTGTGTGTGTGTGTGTGTGTGTGTGTGTGTGTGTGTGTGTGTGTGTGTGTGTGTGTGTGTGTGTGTGTGTGTGTGTACATACACTCACACACACACACACACACACATACACTCACACACACACACACATACACTCACACACACACACACACACACACACACACACACACACACACACACACACACACACACACACACACACACACACGCACGCACGCACGCACGCTACCGTTCAAAAGTTTGGAGTCACTTAGAAATGTCCTTGTTTTTGAAAGAAAAGCACATTTGTAAATGTGTATATATACACTGCTCAAAAAAATAAAGGGAACACTTAAACAACACAATGTAACTCCAAGTCAATCACACGTCTGTCAAATCAAACTGTCCACTTAGGAAGCAACACGGATTGACAATATATTTCACATGCTGTTGTGCAAATGGAATAGACAACAGGTGGAAATTATAGGCAATTAGCAAGACACCCCCAATAAAGGAGTGGTTCTGCAGGTAGTGACCACAGACCACTTCTCAGTTCCTATGCTTCCTGGATAATGTTTTGGTCACTTTTGAATGCTTGCGGTGCTTTCACTCTAGTGGTAGCATGAGACGGAGTCTACAACCCACACAAGTGGCTCAGGTAGTGCAGCTCATCCAGGATGGCACATCAATGCGAGCTGTGGCAAGAAGGTTTGCTGTGTCTGTCAGTGTAGTGTCCAGAGCATGGATGCGCTACCAGGAGACAGGCCAGTACATCAGGAGATGTGGAGGAGGCTGTAGGAGGGCAACAACCCAGCAGCAGGACCGCTACCTCCTCCTTTGTGCAAGGAGGAGCAGGAGGAGCACTGCCAGAGCCCTGCAAAAATAACCTCCAGCAGGCCACAAATGTGCATGTGTCTGCTCAAACGGTCAGAAACAGACTCCATGAGGGTGATATGAGGGCCCGACGTCCACAGGTGGAGGTTGGCTTTACAGCCCAACACCGTGCAGGCCGTTTGGCATTTGCCAGAGAACACCAAGATTGGCAAATTCGCCACTGGCGCCCTGTGCTCTTGACAGATGTGACAGAGTCTGGAGACGCCATGGAGAACGTTCTGCTGCCTGCAACATCCTCCAGCATTACCGGTTTGGTGGTGGGTCAGTCATGGTGTGGGGTGGCATTTCTTTGGGGGGCCGCACAGCCCCCCATGTGCTCGCCAGAGGTAGTCTGACTGCCATTAGGTACCGAGATGAGATCCTCAGACCCCTTGTGAGACCATATGCTGGTGCGGTTGGCCCTGGGTTCCTCCTAATGCAAGACAATGCTAGACCTCATGTGGCTGGAGTGTGTCAGCAGTTCCTTCAAGAGGAAGGCATTAATGCTATGGACTGGCCCGCCCGTTCCCCAGACCTGAATCCAATTGAGCACATCTGGGACATCATGTCTCGCTCCATCCACCAACGCCACGTTGCACTACAGACTGTCCAGGAGTTGGCGGATGCTTTAGTCCAAGTCTGGGAGGAGATCCCTCAGGAGACCATCCGCCACCTCATCAGGAGAATGTCCAGGCGTTGTAGGGAGATCATACAGGCATGTGGAGGCTACACACATTACTGAGCCTCATTTTGACTTGTTTTAAGGACATTACAGTAGTGTGGTTTTCCACTTTAATTTTCAGTGTGACTCCAAATCCAGACCTCCATGGGTTGATAAATTTGATTTCCATTGATAATTTTTGTCAGCACATTCAACTATGTAAAGAAAAAAGTATTTAGTAAGAATATTTCATTCATTCAGATCTAGGATGTGTTATTTTAGTGTTCCCTTTTTTTGAGCAGTGTATATATTGTGTTTGTTTTTTAACTTTATTTAACTAGGCAAGTCAGTTAAGAACAAATTATTATTTTCAGTGACGGCCTAGGAACAGTGGGTTAACTGCCTGTTCAGGGACAGAACGACAGATTTGTACCTTGTCAGCTCGGGGTTTGAACTTGCAACCTACCGGTTACTAGTCCAACGCTCTAACCACTAGGCTACGCTGCCACCCGAATATATATATATATTTAGTCAGCCACCAATTGTGCAAGTTCTCCTACTTAAAAAGATGAGATAGGCCTGTAATTTTCATCATAGGTACACTTCAACTATGACAGACAAAATGAGAAAAAAAATCCGGAAAATCACATTGTAGGATTTTTAATGAATTTATTTGCAAATTATGGTGGAAAATAAGTATTTGGTCAATAACAAAAGTTTATCTCAATACTTTGTCATTGCCAACAAAGGGTATATAACAGAGGTCAAAGGTTTTCTGTAAGTCTTCACAAGGTTTTCACACACTGTTGCTGGTATTTTGGCCCATTCCTCCATGCAGATCTCCTCTAGAGCAGTGATGTTTTGGGGCTGTTGCTGGGCAACACAGACTTTCAACTCCCTCCAAAGATTTTTTATGGGTTGAGATCTGGAGACTGGCTAAGCCACTCCAGGACCTTGAAATGCTTTTTGCGAAGCCACTCCTTCGTTGCCAGGGCGGTGTGTTTGGGATCATTGTCATGCTGAAAGACCCAGCCACGTTTCATCTTCAATGCCCTAGCTGATGGAAGGAGGTTTTCACTCAAAATCTCACAATACATGGCCCCATTCATTCTTTCCTTTACACAGATCAGTCGTCCTGGTCCCTTTGCAGAAAAACAGCCCCAAAGAATGATGTTTCCACCTCCATTCTTCACAGTCGATATGGTGTTCTTTGGATGCAACTCAGCATTCTTTGTCCTCCAAACACAACGAGTTGAGTTTTTAGCAAAAAGTTCTATTTTGGTTTCATCTGACCATATGACATTCTCCCAATCTTCTTCTGGATCATCCAAATGCTATCTAGCAAACTTCAGACAGGCCTGGACATGTACTGGCTTAAGCAGGGGGACAAGTCTGGCACTGCAGGATTTGAGTCCCTGGTGGTGTAGTGTGTTACTGATGGTAGGCTTTGTTACTTTGTTCCCAGCTCTCTGCAGGTCATTCACTAGGTCCCCCCGTGTGGTTCTGGGATTTTCTTGTGATCATTTTGACCCCACGGGGTGAGATCCTGCGTGGAGCCCCAGATCGAGGGACATTATCAGTGGTCTTGTATGTCTTCCATTTCCTAATAATTGCTCCCACAATTGATTTCTTCAAACCAAGCTGCTTACCTATTGCAGATTCAGTCTTCCCAGCCTGGTGCAAGTCTACATTTTTTTTCTGGTGTCCTTTAACAGCTCTTTGGTCTTGGCCATAGTGAAGTTTGGAGTGTGACTGTTTGAGGTTGTGGACAGGTGTCTTTTATACTGATAACAAGTTCAAACAGGTGCCATTATAGGTAACAAGTGGAGGACAGAGGAGCCTCTTAAAGAAGAAGTTACAGGTCTGTGAGAGCCAGAAATCTTGCTTGTTTGTAGGTGACCAAATACTTATTTTCCACCATAATTTGCTAATAAATTTATTACAAATCCTACAATGTGATTTTCAGGAAAAATAAATTCTCATTTTGTCTGTCGTAGTTGAAGTGTATCTATGATGAAAATTACAGGCCTCTCTCATCTTTTTAAGTGGGAGAACTTGCACAATTGTTGGCTGACTAAATACTTTTTTTGCCCCATTCTATATATATATATATATAAGGTTGAAGTCAGAAGTTTACATACACCTTAGCCAAATACATTTAAACTCAGTTTTTCACAATTTCTGACATTTAATCCTAGTAAAAATTCCCTGTCTTAGGTCACCACTTTATTTTAAGAATGTGAAATGTCAGAATAATTTTAGAGAGAATGAATTATTTCAGCATTTCTTTCTTTCATCACATTCCCAGTGGGTTAGAAGTTTACATACACTTAATTAGTATTTGGTATTTAACTGGTTTAACTTGGGTCAAACGTTTCAGGTAGCCTTCTATAAGCTTCCCACAATAACTTGGGTGAAGTTTGGCCCATTCCTCCTGACAGAGCTGGTGTAATTGAGTCAGGTGTGTAGGCCTCCTTGCTCGCACATGCTTTTTCAGTTCTGCCCACACATTTTCTATAGGATTGAGGTCAGGGCTTTGTGATGGCCACTCCAATACCTTGACATTCTTGTCCTTAAGCCATTTTGCCACAACTTTGGAAGTATGCTTGGGGTCATTGTCCATTTGGAAGACCCATTTGCGACCAAGCTTTAACTTCCTGACTGATGTCTTGAGATGTTGCTTCAATATATCCACAGAATTTTCCTGCCTCATGATGCCATCTATTTTGTGAAGTGCACCAGTCCCTTGTGCAGAATAGCACCCCCACAGCATGATGCTGCCACCCCTGTGCTTCATGGTTGGGATGGTGTTCTTCGGCTTGCAAGCTTCCCCCTTTATCCTCCAAACATAACGATGGTCATTATGGCCAAACAGTTCTATTTTTGTTTCATCAGACCAGAGGACATTTCTCCAAAAAGTATGATCTTTGTCCCCATGTGCAGTTGCAAACCGTAGTCTGGCTTTTATATGGCGGTTTTGGAGCAGTGGCTTCTTCCTTGCTGAGCGGCCTTTCAGGTTATGTCGATATAGGACTAATTTTACTGTGGATATAGATACTTTTGTACCTGTATCCTCCAGCATCTTCACAAGGTCCTTTGTTGTTGTTCTGGGATTGATTTGCACTTTTCGCACCAAAGTAAGTTAATCTCTAGGAGACAGCATGCGTCTCCTTCCTGAGAGGTATGATGGCTGCGTGGTCTCTTGGTGTTTATAATTGCGTACTATTGTTTGTACAGATGAACGTGGTACTTTCAGGCGTTTGGAAATTGCTTCCAAGGATGAAACAGACTTGTGGAAGTCTACAATTTTTTTTCAGAGGTCTTGGCTGATTTCTTTTGATTTTCTCATGATGTCAAGCAAAGAGGCACTGAGTTTGAAGGTAGGCCTTGAAATACATCCACAGGTTATGTCAATTTGCCTATCAGAAGCGTCTAAAGCCATGACATAATTTTCTGGAATTTTCCAATTTGTTTAAAGGCACAGTCAACTAAGTGAATGTAAACTTCTGACCCACTGGAATTGTGATACAGTGAATTAGAAGTGAAATTATCTGTCAACAATTGTTGGAAAATTTACTTGTGTCATGCACAAAGTACATGTCCTAACCGACTTGTCAAAACTATAGTTTAACAAGATATTTGTGGAGTGGTTGAAAAATTTGTTTTAAATGACACCAACCTAAGTGTATGAAAACTTCTGACTTCAACTGTATATATATGTATATATATGCTTTTCAGTATTTCCACATCATTAGCTTGTACACCATTTCTATCACACATGCTTTGTCATTGTACTGCTGTCAATTCTCCTTTTATCTCTTCGTGTGTCAAGTTGGCTGGATGTCCTTTGGGTGTTGGACCATTATTGATACACACGGGAAACTGTTGAGAGTGAAAAACACAGCAGTATTGCAGTTCTTGACACAAACCGGTGCGCCTGGCACCTAGTACCATAACGCATTCAAAGGCACTTAAAACTTTTGTCTTGCTCATTCACCCTCTGAATGGCATACATACACAATCCAATTGTCTCAATGATTAAACATCTTTCTTTAACCTGTCTCCTCCCCTTCATCTAGACTGATTGAAGTGACATCAATAAGGGATCATAGCCTTCACCTGGATTCACCTGCTCAGTCTATGTCATGGAAAGAGCAGTGTTCCTAATGTTTTGTACACTGTGTATATCTTGATCAATATATTGATATGCTGATGTATCTCATAGTCCATCTCTACCTACCTTGTTTGACAGGATATAATTGCTCCTTGGCAGGGTTGAGTATATTTGGCTGTTTGGGTAAACCACTGGGAGCTGAGAGAAACACAAAGCAGAAATTACGCTTATTGAAAGTTTGACATTATCATATTGCAATATCAGATATTTATCCATAAAACCTTAACTATAGGAAATATTCAAAAACATATCACTGAATTGCTTTCATGGTCTCAAACATTAACAAAAGGATGTACAGTGCAACGTTCATAGTTACAACACTTTCAGATAGTTGTGAAAAAGGCCTTACACACTGCGGTTACATTGACCACTCTGGTGAATTTGATGACTCTTCCTTTGGTCTCATAAGTGACGACACAGTGGTACAGTCCTTGGTGTCGCTCCAACATTACATGGATGACCAGCTTGTCTCCTTTTAACACACGATCGATGTTGAAGATCCCGAACACATTGCACCCCTGCTCAAGGGGTAGAGCACAGTAGATCACAGGAGGTTGGTGTCACCTTAATTGGGGATGACGGGCTCGTGGTAGTGGCTAGAGTGGAGTTAGTGAAATGGTATCAAACACATGGTTTCCATATGTTTCTGCCATTCCATGTGCTCTGTTCTGGCCATTATTATGAGCCGTCCTCCTCTCAGCCGCCTCCACTGTAGTAGATAATCTTTAGTAGAAGAGAGGAACCAAAGAGGTCCATTGACCTTTTGGGCATCTAGTGTATGTCCTGCCATGCTTTGTTAGAGGTTATATTTGTGAGACCAACTCCTTGCCCTTGTGGTTAGAGTTTCCGCCCTGCTTGGGACTCAGCATTAAGGAGATGGGTTGGGAGTAAGTCCCTGCGATAGACTGGCATCCTGGCGTATTGTAACGTGTTGAGTTCCACTTTTACAGTAATTTTATTGTCAACTTTTTTATAGTTGATTACTCTACAGAACATTCCATCGTGTGTTTCTACACTGGGTACAAATTGACAATCAACATAAAACAAAGACAATGAAATTGTTTATGCAACATGTGGATGATGATTGGTTGAAACCGCATTCTACACGGATTTAATACAACTGTGATGGCCAAAACATAAGATATGTTCAGCAAATTCAAATGTTTTACCTTAGAAGGTTCTAAAACTTAACGAAAAACTGTGATGAAACCAGTTAAACTTTATAAATCAGTCTTGAAATGGCACAACATGTGCTTCAATTTTGAAAATAAAGGAACTTACTGTAAATGTACTATTTAGGTATCTTAGCTGAATATTTGTTGTTCATTTTACAGCTAACAAATGCAGTAATTTGCTAGACCAGAATGCCTTGAGGTCTGCAGTAACATATTGTAAACTGATATAGCAGCACATTACTGTATGATTTACTGTAGAAAGAAAAATACAGCAATCTGTTACAGTGTTTAAACTTCTTGAAAATACTAATATTAATATACCAAAACACTAACAACTCTCAAAACTGATAGGTAGATGTAATTGTGGTGCCAGGCCCAAATTATAACCAAAAACATGTTTACAACCTAGTATACAATCTGACAACAATGGGGTATACTGATGATCGCACTGCTTTTTAATAAGGAATCTATTTTTTAAATTGTATCAAGTAATACACTTTCTTAGCTGCTATTTATATTATGTACAGCATCCAAGTAACAGTACTAGCCATTCTCCCATATGGTAAATTAAATTAATTGTACACAGACAGACCGAGGGTCATCTTACATGGTACCAGGTGACAGAGTGGCTGGTGTTAGGCAGCTTGATGTGCTCCAGGTCAGGGCAGGTTAGGGTCCTGCCCTCCTGTATGGGCACGATGACTGGGGTGGGAGGTACAGCAGCCATCACCTCACAGTTGGGGTCTTGTCCACTTGGCAACACCTCTAGACGCATGGCAATCTTGGCACACGATGTCCTGTTTCTGAGAGGGGAAAGCACACACACACACACACACACACACACACACACACACACACACCATGTTAAATCAGACAAACTGTGACTTTGTCATTTAAAACAAAACAAAAAGATACTGTAGGTCAGGAGGTTTTGGCTCAGGATATGACGCACTTTCTGACCGTCTGGCAGATAATGATGATGGGTTCAAAAGATTAAAAGAATGACACATTTTTTATACAAACATCTGCTCATAGACAGGTTTTCATGGCACTACTGAGCCCAGTCTCCATCCTACCTCAGCATGCAGATGTACTGGCCTGCGTCCTGCGTGGTGGTGGGCTGCAGCCACAGCCTCTCCCTCTCCTTGCTGAACCTCTGGTCGGGGTGGTGGAAGTCAATGGGTTGTTCCAGGTCCTGACCTGCAGCCACGTGGTACCACACCAGGTTGAGGCCTGCTGCCTGGGCCGAGCTATAGTTGTAGACAGTGGGGTGGGAGAAGAGAGGGCAGAGAAGCCAGCATGCCTCCCCCTCCATCACCCTCACGGCTCCATCGTCTGACTCGCCCCAGTCATGGCACTGGATCACTGAGAGGGATAGAGGGATTACTCTAGACAGACAAAACCACACTTCTCTCTCTCTCTCTCTCTCTCTCTCTCTCCCTCTCTCTCCTCTCTCTCTCTTACATTGTACCCCACTTCACATGTTGTATTTAGGAACATTGGGCTTGGAGAAGTGGAATAGGGAGAAGGAGTGAGATGTGGGGCACTCTGCTGATATTGGGGGGCCTGTACTACTGTAGTCCTCATCATATGTTTCTGTAAAGGGGTGGAGGTAGGGGGGCTATGCTGGGCTGCACGACAGTTTGACGGTAATTCCCCTGTCAGATTCACACAGAGTATTAATCTGACTATTAAAAAAAACACCTGCAAGTTTCCGTTTGCAGAGGTCTATACGCACCTTCTTAAACGATACTAACGGGAGAAGACATGCACCTGCGAGCTAAAATAAGCTTGTCCCACAAGAATAAACCAGTGATTTAGCTGATATTACATTGATATCAGATGCTCCAACAGATCCATGGAAGATGCCATTTTCATATTCATATTCACACGGCTGTAACACATCTGGACAAGAGGAACATCTATGTGAGATCTCATCTCTTCATTGACTACAGTTTAGCATTCAACACTATTGTTTCCTCCAAGTTTGACACCAAGCTCAGAGTCCTAGGTCTGGACCACACCCTCTGCAACTGGATCCTTGACATCATGAAGGGCAGACCACAGGCTGTGAGGATTGGCAACACCTCCTCCACACTGACACTTAACACAGAGGTCCCCCAAGGTTGTGTAATCAGCCCTCTGCTATACTTCCTGTTCACCCACAACTGTGTGTCTTTGCACGACACAAACTCCATCATCAAGTTTGCTGACGACACCAGGGTTGTAAGCCTGATAACCAACAACGACGAGGCAGCCTATAGAGTTCCTGGTCTCCGGTAGCCTCTGGAACTGCCGATCTGCGGCCAACAAGGCAGAGTTCATCTCAGCCTATGCCCCCCTCCAGTCCCTCGACTTCCTGGCACTGACGGAAACATGGATCACCACAGATAACACTGCTACTCCTACTGCTCTCTCTTCGTCCGCCCACGTGTTCTCGCACACCCCGAGAGCTTCTGGTCAGCGGGGTGGTGGCACCGGGATCCTCATCTCTCCCAAGTGGTCATTCTCTCTCTCTCCCCTTACCCATCTATCTATCGCCTCCTTTGAATTCCATGCTGTCACAGTTACCAGCCCTTTCAAGCTTAACATCCTTATCATTTATCGCCCTCCAGGTTCCCTCGGAGAGTTCATCAATGAGCTTGATGCCTTGATAAGCTCCTTTCCTGAGGACGGCTCACCTCTCACAGTCCTGGGCGACTTTAACCTCCCCACGTCTACCTTTGACTCATTCCTCTCTGCCTCCTTCTTTCCACTCCTCTCCTCTTTTGACCTCACCCTCTCACCTTCCCCCCTACTCACAAGGCAGGCAATACGCTCGACCTCATCTTTACTAGATGCTGTTCTTCCACTAACCTCATTGCAACTCCCCTCCAAGTCTCCGACCACTACCTTGTATCCTTTTCCCTCTCGCTCTCATCCAACACTTCCCACACTGCCCCTACTCGGATGGTATCGCGCCGTCCCAACCTTCGCTCTCTCTCCCCCGCTACTCTCTCCTCTTCCATCCTATCATCTCTTCCCTCTGCTCATACCTTCTCCAACCTTTCTCCTGATTCTGCCTCCTCAACCCTCCTCTCTTCCCTTTCTGCATCCTTTGACTCTCTATGTCCCCTATCCTCCAGGCCGGCTCGGTCCTCCCCTCCCGCTCCGTGGCTCGATGACTCATTGCGAGCTCACAGAACAGAGCTCCGGGCAGCCGAGCGGAAATGGAGGAAAACTCGCCTCCCTGCGGACCTGGCATCCTTTCACTCCCTCCTCTCTACATTTTCCTCCTCTGTCTCTGCTGCTAAAGCCACTTTCTACCACTCTAAATTCCAAGCATCTGCCTCTAACCCTAGGAAGCTCTTTGCCACCTTCTCCTCCCTCCTGAATCCTCCTCCCCCTCCCCCCCTCCTCCCTCTCTGCAGATGACTTCGTCAACCATTTTGAAAAGAAGGTCGACGACATCCGATCCTCGTTTGCTAAGTCAAATGACACCGCTGGTTCTGCTCACACTGCCCTACCCTGTGCTCTGACCTCTTTCTCCCCTCTCTCTCCAGATGAAATCTCGCTTCTTGTGACGGCCGGCCGCCCAACAACCTGCCCGCTTGACCCTATCCCCTCCTCTCTTCTCCAGACCATTTCCGGGGACCTTCTCCCTTACCTCACCTCGCTCATCAACTCATCCCTGACCGCTGGCTACGTCCCTTCCGTCTTCAAGAGAGCGAGAGTTGCACCCCTTCTGAAAAAACCTACACTCGATCCCTCCGATGTCAACAACTACAGACCAGTATCCCTTCTTTCTTTTCTCTCCAAAACTCTTGAACGTGCCGTCCTTGGCCAGCTCTCCCGCTATCTCTCTCAGAATAACCTTCTTGATCCAAATCAGTCAGGTTTCAAGACTAGTCATTCAACTGAGACTGCTCTTCTCTGTATCACGGAGGCGCTCCGCACTGCTAAAGCTAACTCTCTCTCCTCTGCTCTCATCCTTCTAGACCTATCGGCTGCCTTCGATACTGTGAACCATCAGATCCTCCTCTCCACCCTCTCCGAGTTGGGCATCTCCGGCGCGGCCCACGCTTGGATTGCGTCCTACCTGACAGGTCGCTCCTACCAGGTGGCGTGGCGAGAATCTGTCTCCTCGCCACGCGCTCTCACCACTGGTGTCCCCCAGGGCTCTGTTCTAGGCCCTCTCCTATTCTCGCTATACACCAAGTCACTTGGCTCTGTCATAACCTCACATGGTCTCTCCTATCATTGCTATGCAGACGACACACAATTAATCTTCTCCTTTCCCCCTTCTGATGACCAGGTGGCGAATCGCATCTCTGCATGTCTGGCAGACATATCAGTGTGGATGACGGATCACCACCTCAAGCTGAACCTCGGCAAGACGGAGCTGCTCTTCCTCCCGGGGAAGGACTGCCCGTTCCATGATCTCGCCATCACGGTTGACAACTCCATTGTGTCCTCCTCCCAGAGCGCTAAGAACCTTGGCGTGATCCTGGACAACACCCTGTCGTTCTCAACCAACATCATGGCGGTGGCCCGTTCCTGTAGGTTCATGCTCTACAACATCCGCAGAGTACGACCCTGCCTCACACAGGAAGCGGCGCAGGTCCTAATCCAGGCACTTGTCATCTCCCGTCTGGATTACTGCAACTCGCTGTTGGCTGGGCTCCCTGCCTGTGCCATTAAACCCCTACAACTCATCCAGAACGCCGCAGCCCGTCTGGTGTTCAACCTTCCCAAGTTCTCTCACGTCACCCCGCTCCTCCGCTCTCTCCACTGGCTTCCAGTTGAAGCTCGCATCCGCTACAAGACCATGGTGCTTGCCTACGGAGCTGTGAGGGGAACGGCACCGCAGTACCTCCAGGCTCTGATCAGGCCCTACACCCAAGCAAGGGCACTGCGTTCATCCACCTCTGGCCTGCTCGCCTCCCTACCATTGAGGAAGTACAGTTCCCGCTCAGCCCAGTCAAAACTGTTCGCTGCTCTGGCCCCCCAATGGTGGAACAAACTCCCTCACGACGCCAGGACAGCGGAGTCAATCACCACCTTCCGGAGACACCTGAAACCCCACCTCTTCAAGGAATACCTAGGATAGGATAAGTAATCCTTCTCACCACCCCCCCTTAATGATTTAGATGCACTATTGTAAAGTGGCTGCTCCACTGGATGTCAGAAGGTGAATTCACCAATTTGTAAGTCGCTCTGGATAAGAGCGTCTGCTAAATGACTTAAATGTAAATGTAAATAGAGAGGAGGTAAGTGAACTGGCATTGTAGAGAGGAGGTAAGTGAACTGGCATTGTGGTGCCAGGACAACAACCTCTCCCTTAAGCCAGTATTGTTAATTGAGGAGGATCCAAATGGACTGCAGTAGAGAGTCAGCAGTTTTATGTTCCTTGGCGTCCACATCACCGAGGACTTGTCATGGACCAACAACACCACTCTTGTCAAGAGGGCACACATCTCTACTTCCTAAGGCTGCTGAAGAAATTCAGAACGCCACCCCAGGTCCTCTCCAAAAACTACTGTGGACTGCAATAGAGATTGCATCATCTGTGGATCTGTTGGGGCGGTATGCAAATTTGAGTGGGTCTAGGGTTTCTGGGAAAATTGTGTTGATGTGAGCCATGACCAGCCTTTCAAAGCACTTCATGGCTACAGGAGTGCTACGGGTCGGAAGATATTTAGGCAGGTTACCTTAGTGTTCTTGGGCACAGGGACAGGTTGAAAATGTCAGTGAAGACACTTGCCAGTTGGTCAGCGCATGCTTGGAGTACAAGTCCTGGCAACTGTCAGGCCCTGTGGCATTGTGAATGTTGACCTGTTTAAAGGTCTTACTCACATCATCTACAGAGAGCGTAATCACACAGTTGTCCAGACCAGCTGATGCTGTGATGCATGCTTCAGTGTTGCTTGCCTTCAAGAGCAAACATAGAAGTTATTTAGCTCATCTGGTAGGCTGGTGTCACAGGGCAACTTGCGGGTGTGCTTCCCTTTAATCCGCACCTTAACACACACACACATATGGAGACCTTATGGTGACTGTGACACTTATGGTGACCATATTAATGCCACACCGGCGGTCACAAGTCATGATGGCAGTCAAATTCCGTGTGACCAAACTGCCTGGTACTCAGCACTCTATTGTCCCTCTAATCACTCTGAGCAATGGAAATGTGATCGAAAATCTAATCAAACGCTTCATGAGATCCCATAAGCTCATGTTGCGTAACATTTCTATAGGCTATGCAATTGTGCGAGAAAACAGAGATTTTATGGATTCTATTAGAAAGAGGAGGATCCCATCAGCTTTCTATAGGCTAGATGTACTACTTATCAATTCTCAAATTCTCATAATATTAAGCACATTGCTTCGCTTTACAACAGGAGTATAGCCTACCTGGCTGGCATGAAAATGAACCACGGGAAAAGCGTCCTCCATTTGCTATTTAAGTGCATAGATTACGTATTTTTTATCCTGCCCCTGTTCCAAGACAGGTGCATGATAATGGTCCATTCTAAATCAAAACAAATTTCACACATATTATATAAAAGACAATATTAAATTAACATTAGTCTGATGGGTGACAATATTATTTATCACTTGTGGATTATGTTTTATCCCTCGTGAATAATGCCCAGCTTGTGCAGTAAGGCAAGGAACAGCGCAAGCCTTTTTTGTGTGAATTTTTCAAATCATAGTCGCACACTGTAACGGTTTTCTGTAGGCGAAGGAGAGTCGGACCAAAATGCAGCGTGTAGATTGCGATCCATGTTTAATAAAAACGTAAAACACGAATCAATACAAATACTACAAAACAAAAAGAACGTAACGAAAACCGAAACAGCCTATAGTAGTGTAAACTAACAGAGACAGGAACAAGGACACTAAGGACAATCACCCACGAAACACACAAAGAATATGGCTACCTAAATATGGTTCCCAATCAGAGACAACGATAATCACCTGACTCTGATTGAGAACCGCCTCAGGCAGCCAATGACTATGCTATACACCCCACACAACCCCAAGACGAAACACACCACAAATAAACCCATGTCACACCCTGGCCTGACCCAATAAATGAAGATAAACATAATAAATATAGACCAGGGCGTGACACACACCTCATGTAGCCTAGCCCATACGTTTTGATATGGGTTGTATCACAACTAAAGTGACCAAATAATTCCTGAAATCTAAGCACATTAATCCGCTTTATAACTGGTGTAGAGCCTAACAGGTATACATAGGCTGCACGTGAGTTTCACAATTGGGGAAGATCATTTTCACCATAAAAATGCAGATTTTTAATAAAGCATTACATGCATAATCGCATTTGTCTTCACTTTGGAGAACAGTGTTTTCCCGCTAATTGATTGCATTTTGGAACATGTTTTTTTTCTTGCACAGTGTCACGTTCTGACCGTTATTTCCTTTGTTTTGTTATTATTTAGTATGGTCAGGGCGTGAGTTGAGGTGGGAAGTCTATGTTTATTTTTCTATGATTTGGGTATTTCTATGTTTCGGCCTAGTATGGTTCTCAATCAGAGGCAGGTGTCATTAGTTGTCTCTGATTGAGAATCATACTTAGGTAGCCTGGGTTTCACTGTGTGATTGTGGGTGATTGTTCCTGTCTCTGTACCAGATAGGGCTGTTTTAGGTTTTCACGTTTCTTGTTTTTGTTAGTCTGTTCATGTATAGTTTTCTTCATTAAACAACCATGAATAGAAACCATGCTGCATGTTGGTCCGCCTCTCCTTCAAGTCAAGAAAACCGTTACAGAATCACCCACCACAACAGGACCAAGCGGCGTGGTGACAGGCAGCGGCAGCAGGAGCAGCGAAAGGAGGAATGGACATGGGAAGACTTTTTGGATGGCAAGGGTTGTTACACTTGGGAGGAAATACTGGCTGGAAGAGATCGCCTCCCATGGGAACAGGTGGAGGCACTTAGGAGAGCAGAGGCAACCGGAGAAAGGAGCCGGCGATATGAGGGAACACGGTTGGCAAGGAAGCCCGGGAGTCAGCCCCAAAAATGTATTGGGGGGAGCTCACAGGGAGTATGGCGACGCCAGGTAGGAGACCTACACCAACTTCCTGTGCTTACCGGGGGGCTAGAGAGGCTAGAGCTCCGCGTATCGGCCGGGCTAGAGTGAGCATCGAGCCAAATGCCATGAAGCCGGCTCTACGCATCTGGTCCCCAGTGCGTCTCCTTGGGCTGGCTTATATGGCACCAGCCTTGCGCGCGGTGTCCCCGGTTCGCCTGCATAGTCCAGTGCGGGCTATTCCACCTCGCCGCACTGGCAGGGCGACCAGGAGCATTCAACCGGGTAAGGTTGGGCAGGCTCGGTGCTCAAGAGCTCCAGTGCGCCTGCACGATCCGGTCTATCCAGTACCACCTCCACACACCAGCCCTCCGGTGGCAGCTCCCTGCACCAGGCTTCCTGTGCGTGTCCTCGGCCCAGTACCACCAGTGCCAGCACCACGCATCAGGCCTACAGTGCGCTTCGCCTGTCCAGCGCTGCCGGAGCCTTCCTCCTCTACAGCGCTGCCGGAGTCTCCCGCCTGTTCGGCGCTGCCAGAGCCTTCCTCTCCAGCGTTGCCGGAGCTTCCCGTCTGCCCAGCGCCATCTGAGCTACCCGTCTGCCCCCGCCAGTGCCGCCAGTCTGCAAGGGGCCGCCAGTGCCGCCAGTCTGCAAGGTGCCAGCACCACGCATCAGGCCTACAGTGCGCTTCGCCTGTCCAGCGCTGCCGGAGCCTTCCTCCTCTACAGCGCTGCCGGAGTCTCCCGCCTGTTCGGCGCTGCCAGAGCCTTCCTCTCCAGCGTTGCCGGAGCTTCCCGTCTGCCCAGCGCCATCTGAGCTACCCGTCTGCCCCCGCCAGTGCCGCCAGTCTGCAAGGGGCCGCCAGTGCCGCCAGTCTGCAAGGGGCCGCCAGTGCCGCCAGTCTGCAAGGGGCCGCCAGTGCCGCCAGTCTGCAAGGGGCCGCCAGTGCCGCCAGTCTGCAAGGGGCCGCCAGTCAGCCCAGAGCTTCCGCCCCTCAGCCCAGAGCTTCCGTCCCTCAGCCCAGAGCTTCCGCCCCTCAGCCCAGAGCTTCCGCCCCTCAGCCCAGAGCTTCCGCCCCTCAGCCCAGAGCTTCCGCCCCTCAGCCCAGAGCTTCCGCCCCTCAGCCCAGAGCTTCCGCCCCTCAGCCCAGAGCTTCCGCCCCTCTGTACAGAGCTTCCGCCCCTCTGTCCAGTGGGGTCATTTAGTAGGGTCACCGTGGTTAGGAGGCCACGGAAGCGGACAAGAAGGCGGACTAAGACGTTGGTGAAGTGGGGTCCGCGTCCTGCGCCAGAGCCGCCACCGCGGACAGACGCCCACCCAGACCCTCCCCTATAGGGAGTCCAGAGTCCGCACCTTTGGGGGGGTACTGTCACGTTCTGACCGTTATTTCCTTTGTTTTGTTATTATTTAGTATGGTCAGGGCGTGAGTTGGGGTGGGCAGTCTGTTTTTCTATGAATTGGGTATTTCTATGTTTCGGCCTAGTATGGTTCTCAATCAGAGGCAGGTGTCATTAGTTGTCTCTGATTGAGAATCATACTTAGGTAGCCTGGGTTTCACTGTGTGTTTGTGGGTGATTGTTCCTGTCTCTGTTTGCACCAGATAGGGCTGTTTTAGGTTTTCACGTTTCTTGTTTTTGTTAGTCTGTTCATGTATAGTTTTTTTCATTAAAAGAACCATGAATAGAAACCACGCTGCATTTTGGTCCGCCTCTCCTTCAAGTCAAGAAAACCGTTACACACAGGACAAGTTGACCAGTAGCATAGGTCAACTTTTGTACTATGGGGGATAGTCAACTCAGCAAAAAATGAAACGGCCCTTTTTCAGGACCCTGTCTTTCAAAGATCATTCGTAGAAATCAAAATAACTTCACCGATATTCATTGTAAAGGGTTTAAACAATGTTGCCCATGCTTGTTCAATGAACCATAAACAATTAATGAACATGCACCTGTGCAACGGTCGTTAAGACACTAACAGTTTACAGATGGTAGGCAATTAAGGTCACAGTTATGAAAACTGAGGACACTAAAGAGGCCTTTCTACTGACTCTGAAAAATAAAGATGCCCAGGGTCCCTGCTCATGTGTGAAAATGTCTTAGGCATGCTACAAGGAGGCATGAGGACTGCAGATGTGGCCAGGGAAATAAATTGCAATTACGCACGATAAGACGCCTAAGACAGCGCTACAAGGAGACAGGACGGACAGCTGATCGTCCTCACAGTGGCAGACCACATGTAACAACACCTGCACAGGATCAGTACATCCGAACATCACACCTGCGGGACAGGTACAGGATGGCAGCAACAATTGCCCGAGTTACACCAGGAATGCACAATCCCTCCATCAGTGCTCAGACTGTCCTCAATAGGCTGAGAGGCTGGACTGAGGGCTTGTAGGCCTGTTGTAATGTAGGTCTTCACCAGACATCACCGGCAAAAATGTCACCTATGGGCACAAACCCACCATTGCTGGACCAGACAGGACTGGCAAAAAGTGCTCTTCACTGACGAGTCACGGTTTTGTCTTACATGGCGTGATGGTCGGATTCGCGTTTATCGTCGAAGGAATGAGCGTTACACCGAGGCCTGTACTCTGGAGTGGGATCGACTTGAAGGTGGAGGGTCCGTCATGGTCTGGGGCAGTGTGTCACAGCATCATCGGACTGAGCTTGTTGTCATTGCAGGCAATCTCAATGCTGTGCGTTACAGGTAAGACATCCTCCTCCCTCATGTGCTACCCTTCCTGCAGGCCCAACCTAACATGACCCTCCAGTATGACAATGCCACCAGCCATACTGATCGTTCTGTGCGTGATTTTCTGCAAAACAGGAATGTCAATGTTTTGCCATTGCCAGTGAAGCGCCCGGATCTCAATCCCATTGAGAACATCTGGGACCTGTTGGATCGGAGGGGGAGGGCTAGGGCCATTCCCCCCAGAAATGTCTGGGAACTTGCAGGTGCCTTGGTGGAAGACTGGGGTAACATCTCACAGCAAGAAATGGCAAATCTGGTGCAGTCCATGAGGTGGAGATGCAGCTGGTGGCCACACCAGATACTGACTGTTACTTTTGATTTTGACCCCCCCTTTGTTCAGGGACACATTATTAAATTTCTGTTAGTCACATGTCTGTGGAACCTGTTCAGTTTATTTACATTTACATTTAAGTCATTTAGCAGACGCTCTTATCCAGAGCGACTTACAAATTGGTGAATTCACCTTCTGACATCCAGTGGAACAGCCACTTTACAATAGTTTATGTCTCAGTTGTTGAATCTTATGTTCATACATATATTTACACATGTTAAGTTTGCTGAAAATAAATGCAGTTGACAGTGAGAGGATGTTTTTTGCTGAGTTTAGATAGACATAGGCTAGTGCTTTTGCTGTTCGTTAGGCCTAGTCATCTTGTTGGCTGAGGAAAAGTAGGCTATATGTGGACAGTTCTAACATCTTCAATATGCACCTCGGAATTTGTTAAGAGGGACGCACACAGTTTCTTCCCTGATGTGTCTGTCTTCATTCACTTGTAGCCTATTTCTTAGCTAAAATGCTAAGGGCATTGGCTACATCTTAGAGAGCCATGTGAGTGAGAGGTGCTTTAGAGCACGGCAGCTGGAAGAAGGGAATTATAATTATTATATTCAGCCCAAGGGCACAGCGGCCACTTTGGCTGCAAAAAAAGATGGATTTTTTAAAGGGGACATTATGGTCACACAAGGGGGACTCCGCTGGGAAATTCGAGGCCTGGTGAGAATATTATCAAGTGCTGGTCAAATTGGGAATGAGAGACTGATGAAGTGTGTGCAGCTTGAGACTTTAAAAAAATCATCATTAAGAGTCCATCACTCAGCCTTAGAATGTGTTAAAAATCAAATACATAGCCCAACGTTTGTTTCACAACTGAAGTTTAATAAAGAACTATAAATTAAGCATATAGGAGGACCAGTTTCTTTGTTAAATGCTTAACACAGAATAGCAGCATGTGCACATTTCCTTTGAAATCGTTTGGAGAAAATATCCTTTCTATTTTATTAAGCTATGTTCAATTGTATTCTTCATACTGTGAAATAATAAACATAATGTCATGGAATTCTAAGCAAATCTTGTCTGCTAAATTAACTAGTTTAGCCCACAGCCATATCAGGGCCTAACATAAGGACAAATCAGAGTATGCTATTCTGTTATTCTGAAATAGACTACATTTTCTTCATATCATGTTTTTGTTAGACCCGTCTACAGTAAATAATGGATTTAGTGTGATGGTGTAGCAGTAGTGTGCCGTGGTTCTGGGGCCTGGGCATTCAGTGAAGTCCTACACAGTCCCACCCGAATTAATCCACCTCTTATTACCATCATTATGATGCCATGGCTCTAGACACTATACATTTAGACAGAAACGCAGTATAACCAGGCGTTGCGTCACCTTGAAATTTACATTTTTATTCAGAGAATTGCAGGGGAAGAGTACAATACCTTTTCATTGTGCAGCTTCGTTGCCCTGCGCGCTTGTTCGTTGAGCTGTAGATCCACTCGGGTGTCCCCAAAAGTTTTCAAAAGCACCATTGCTTGTAAGTGCCCAGCCGTACTTTGGTGTCTCGTTGCTGCCTTGGTTAGACAACTCAGGTTTGCAAAGCCAGTGTGGCTCCAAACACCAAATCGATCACTTGCAAATAATAGGCATTCCCAGCAGTACAGTTTGCAGTGCTTCTCGGAGCCTGTGAGTCATTGATAGCGCCCATAATTGAAAGTGGCGAACGAACCCCTTTCCCGCCTGTGACAGGCTTTGTAGCGTCGGCGTCTACCTCTCCTGACAATGTATAACTTTTCTTGAAAAGAGAATGGCGTTGTAATTATATCCTCGACCAAATCGATATCTTCTCCTTCCGCCATTGTGGGTTGAAAAAACAGCTTAGTAGTACGCAAATTAATTTGTTTATCAATTTCAGTTTCCTAGTTCTGAGACCTGCCCATATAGGACCTGCCTCTCAATATTGGTAATCCAATCAAAAGACGTGCACGCACTACGCCTGCTAGCTGGCTCCTGTGTAACACTGGAGCCAGCCAGCAGGCGTACAATAGCCAACTCTAAAGCTGATTGGTTGACACTAAATTTTAATTTCCATTCACTTTAAGCTACAAGCGCCCGCACTGTTGATTCTGAAGGCCTGAGGGCAGATTTTAGACCCCTGGCAACACATGATGGCTGAATATGATTGGATAAAATATCTAACATAAAGACCAGCCCTCCAAATCTCAACCTGGGGCTGGAAGCAGTGCAACCAAGAGGAACGCTATGAAATGAAGAGTGTAACTCTTACTCTGGGGAATAATTTAATACATATTTGTGGGAAAATATATATTTTTTTAAATTATATTCTGATAATGTTTAGGCCAGCAGAGAAGGCCTTGCTGGCCCTGACGGCCCACCACTGTGGTGTAGGCCATATTAAATTGATGTATTAGACTTTTTAAAATGTAGATATCCAAAGGTCTGCATCATTGGCTTGTGGAAGCCAGGAGATGCGAAACATGTTTATGTTAATTAACGGTCAATTACTGTGAGACCGGCAGTTATTTGCTTGACAATCACCGGCTGACAAAATCTCATGACTGCCACAGCCCTACACACCCATACAGACATACACACATCCACACACCCCCAAACACATGCATATACATTCGTGCTAGAAACATATCACAACTGCTGCTACCAGACTCTTACTGTTATTGCTAAATACTGCACAATTTAAACTCTTGCCTATGAATCCCCCCTTCCCCAAAACACGTGTAAATATTGGACTATATCAATTTAGCCTTCCTGCATTATACTATTCTGCTGAGCCATTTACTTTATGTTCGTATTCTAATCTTTTATTATTTCTTGTTGTTGTTGCATTGTCGAGAAGGAACCTGCAAGTTAGCATTTCATTGGACGGTGTACAATACAGGTCAAAAGTTTTAAAACACCTACTCATTTAAGGGTGTTTATTTTTTGTTACTATTTTCTACCATGTAGAATAGAAGTGAAGACATCAAAACTATGAAATAACACATATGGAGTCATGTAGTAAACAAAAAAGTGTTAAACAAATCTAAATATATTTTATATTTTACACTTTGTCTTGATGACAGCTTTAAACACTCTTGGCATTATCTCCAACAACTTCATGAGGTAGTCACCTGGAATGTATTTAAATTAACAGGTGTTTTGTTCAACGTTAATTTGTGGAATTTCTTTCCTTTTTAATGCATTTCAGCCAATGTTGTGACAAGCTGCCATCAAGGCAAAGAGTGGCTATTTGAAGAATCTCAAATATAAAATATATCTGTTAAACCCTTTTTTGGTTAATACATGATTCCATATGTGATATTTCGTAGTTTTGATGTCTTCACTATTATTCCACAATGTAGAAAATAGTCAAAAAATTAAGAAAAACTTTGAATGAGTAGGTGTTCTAAAACTTTTGACCAGTAGTGTATACCATGTGTATCCCGTACATACCACTAAAAAAACTTGAAACTTGACAGCGGCAACGTTTGTTGTTGTCTTGATTCTCTATTCCCACCCCAATGAAATAACGACTTATCAGGAGCATTGAATACTGTAAGGCTGATAAATGTAAAATACTTATTATAAAAACCCTATACTTCATTCAAATGTTTCATCTTAAAATGAAGGGGAGGATTTTAAAGCCTTGAGACAATTAAGACATGGACTGTGCATGTGTGCCATTCAGAGGGTGAATGGGCAAGACAAAATATTTAAGTGCCTTTGAATGGGGTATGGTAATAGATGCACTGGTTTGAGTGTGTCAAGAACTGCAATGCTGCTGGGTTTTTCACACTCAACAGTTTCTCATGTGTATCAAGAATGGTCCACCTACCAAAGAACATCCAGCAAACTTGGCACATGGAGTCAACATGGACCTGGACCAGTATCCCTGTGCATGGAACAAGAGAGATGTGCTTTTTGTGCCCCTAAACCTCATATTTAGAAACATAGAAAACATGTTTTTTCCCCATTTAGTTTAATTTGATTAAAAAACAAACATAGCCGCCCCTCCTTTAAATAAAGGCTGTTTTGTTTATCCTGCCCAAGGCATTCACCAAGTAGTCAAGATTAAAATATAAATGTTTGGGATCAGCAAAAATCCCTTTTTATCTGTACATTATTTTAGCCAGCTCCTGTTATTTTGTATGAGCATAAAAACCCTCACATAGGCTATATGTCCATATGCCCATCATGAAACGAGAGATGAGCTTATGCCCTATTTAGAAACATTGAAGTTGCTTCTTTTCAGTTTCATGTGATTAAAAAATAAGCCCTCAGTAGGCTACCCTCACACTAAACCTAGGCCTACTGTAACAAAAGCTGTTTCAACCAAGACTAAAGTAGTAGTGAAGCTGTAGTGAGGCTGTAGTGAAGCAAGTTGAGAGCTTCAAGTTCCTTGGTGTCCACATCAACAACAAACTAGAATGGTACAAACACATCAAGACAGTCGTGAAGAGGGCACGACAAAGCCTATTCCCCCTCAAGAAACTAAAAAGATTTGGCATTGGTCCTGAGATCCTCAAAAGGTTCTACAGCTGCAACATCGAGAGCATCACTGCCTGGAACGGCAATTACTCGGCCTCTGACCGCAAGGCACTGCAGAAGGTACATTACTGACACCAGGCGGTGTTAGAGAAAGGTCCTAAAAATTGTTAAAGACCCCAGCCACCCCAGTCATAGACTTTTCTCTCTACTACCACATGGCAAGCGGTACCGGAGTGCCAAGTCTAGGACAAAAAGGCTTCTCAACAGTTTTACCCCCAAGCCATAAGACTCCTGAACAGGTAATCAAATGGCTACCCGGAAAATTTGCATTGTGTGCCCCCTCCCAACCCCCCCTAACCCTATTTTTACGCTGCTGCTACTCTTTGTTTATCATATATGCAGTCACTTTAACTATATATTCATGTACAAACTACCTCAATTGGGCCGACCAACCAGTGCTCCCGCACGTTGGCTAACCGGGTTATCTGCATTGTGTCCCACCCACCACCCGCCCTCCTCCTCTCTGTTCATCATATATGCATAGTCACTTTAAACATATCTACATGTACATGCTACCTCAATCAGCCTGACTAATTGGTGTCTGTATGTAGCCTCGCTACTGTATATAGCCCGTCTTTTTACTGTTTTATTTCCTTACCTACCTATTGTTCACCTAATACCTTTTTTGCACAATTGGTTAGAGCCTGAAAGTAAGCATTTAACTGTAAGGTTTACCTACACCTGTTGTATTCGGCACAAGTGACAAATAAACTTTGAATTGTTTTGAACAGCAATGTGTCGGGTGTATTTCTTATCCTATGCATCAATTAGCCATGGAGCCTATACATAACAAAATTCTAAAATAATGGTCTGCTCGTGAGGCTTTTGACATCATGCTTTTACATTATTCACAATTCACATACAGTACCTTCAGAAAGTATTCACACCCCTTGACATTTTCTACATTTTGTTGTCTTAAAAGTGCGATTAAAACTGCTGTAATTGTAATTTTTTGGTCAGCGATCTACACAAAACACTTTAATGTCAAAAGTGGAATAAATATTAAAAAAATAAATAAAAACCCCTGAGTTAATACATGTTAGAATAACCTTTGGCAGCGATTACAGCTATATTTGTTCCAAGGCAGCAGCTACTCTTCCTGGGTCCAGCAAAATCAAGGCAGTTTATACCATTTTAAAAACATTTCAATACATTCACAGATGTGCCCTCAGGCCCCTACTTCACCACATATCTACAGTACAAAATTCCTATGTACGTGAGTGTATAGTGCGTATGTTATCGTGTGTGTGTATGCGTGTGTCTGTGGCTGTTTGTGCTGCTTCACAGTCCCCGCTGTTCCATAAGCTGTATTTTTATCAGTTTTTTTAAACTAAATTTCTCTCTTACACTTTGAGCCATGAGAGATTGACATGCATGTCATTAATGTTAGCTCTCCGTGTACTTTTAAGGTCCAGCCAACTGCAATTTTCCCAAGTCCCACTTTTGGCACCTGACCACACGACTGAACAGAAGTTCTGTTGCGACAAAACCAGGGCCTGTAGGACCTGACTTGTTGATAGTGTTGTTAAGAAGGCAGAGCAGCGCTTTATTATGGATGGACTTCTCTCCATCCTAGCTATTGTTGTATCAGTTTACAATCCACGGTTACCCAAAGCAGTTTAGTCACCCCAACTTGCTCAATTTCCACATTATTCTTTACGAGATGTAGTTGAGGTTTAGGGTTTAGTGAATGATTTGTCCCAAATACAATGCTTTTAGTTTCGCAAATATTTAGGACTAATTTATTCCTTTCTACCCATTCTGAAACAAATGTTTTGCAGTCATTTCCATTGCTGTAGTAGCTGACATGTATAGTGTTGAATCATCTGCATACATAGACACACAGGCCTTGCTCAACGATGTCGTTAGTAAAAATTGAAAAAAGCAAGGGGTCTAAACAGCTACCCTGGGGAATTCCTGCTTCTACCTGGATTATGTTTGAGAGGCTTCCATTAAAGAACACCCTCTGTGTTCTGTTAGACAAGTAACTCTTTATCCACATTATAGCAAGGGGTGTAAAGCCATAACACGTGTTTTCCCAGCAGCAGACTATGATCGATAATGTCAAAAGCTGCACTGAAGTCTAACAAGACCCTATAATAATTTTGTCATCAATTTCTCTCAGCCAATCATCAGTCATTTGTGGAATTGCCATGCTTGTTGAGTGTCCTTCCCTATATGCATGCTGAAAGTGTTGTGAAATAGCATTGTATCTGGTCAAACAATTTTTTTCCAGAAGTATACTAAGGGTTGGTAACAGGCTGATTGGTTGGCTATTTGAGCCAGTAAGCGGGGCTTTACTATTCTTGGGTGGCGGAAATACTTTAGCTTCCCTCCAGACCAGAGCGCACACACTTTCTAGTAGGCTTAAATTGAATATGTCAAATAGGAGTAGCAATATAATCCGCTATTGTCCTCATAATTTTCCATCCAAATTGTCAGACCCTGGTGGCTTGTCATTGTTGATAGACAACAGTAATTTCTTCAACCCTTCCACACTGACATTGCGGAACTAAAAAGTACAATTCTCGTCTTTCATAATTTTGTCAGATACACTTGGATGTGTAGTGTCAGCATTTGTTGCTGGCATGTCATCCCTAAATTTGTTAATCTTGCCAATGAAAAAGTAATTGACCCTTCTTTTGTGTCCATCTCATGTTAATTAATTCTGTGTTCCCGGTCCAAAATGACCTCCCCATTATTGACCTGAGCTCATACAACTTGTTTTTTAGTTTTAAAAAAAGCATAATGTATGGACAATTTTGACTATAACAAATACTCATATGAAACATATTGTACTATTTGTCACAGACTACCTTGTGTCAAAGTTTAACAAGGACTCTCTCCTCCTCACCAGTGTCATGATCAAAGATATGATCAAGAACCTCACATAGAGTATATCGTTTGATCATTGTGCTGTCACAGAATGAATTGTGAGCAAGGCCTCAAACAAAACATTATCTACCAGAGATGCGAGAAAAGGTCTATAAACCGTTGAAGTCGAAAGTTTACATACACCTTAGCCAAATACATTAAACTCAGTTTTTCACAATTCCTGACATTTAATCCAAGACAAATTCCCTGTCTTAGGTCAGTTAGGATCACCACTTTATTTTAAGAATGTGAAATGTCAGAATAATAGTAGAGAGAATGATTTCTTTCAGCTTTAATTTCTTTCATCACATTCCCATTGGGTCAGAAGTTTACATACAGTCAATTAGTATTTGATAGCATTGCCTTTAAATTGTTTAACTTGGGTCAACTGTTTCAGGTAGCCTTCCACAAGCTTCCCACAATAAGTTGGATGAATTTTGGCCCATTCCTCCTGACAGAGATTGTGTAACTGAGTCAGGTTTGTAGGCCTCCTTGCTCGCACGCGCTTTTTCAGTTCTACCCACAAATGTTCTATAGGATTGAGGTCAGGGCTTTGTGATGGCCACTCCAATGCCTTGACATTCTTGTCCTTAAGCCATTTTGCCACTACTTTGGAAGTATGCTTGGGGTCAATGTCCATTTGGTAGACCCATTTGCAACCAAGCTTTAACCTCCTGACTGATGTCTTGAGATGTTGCTTCAATATATCCACATGTGTCCTTTACATTTAACATTTACATTTAAGTCATTTAGCAGACGCTCTTATCCAGAGCGACTTACAAATTGGTGAATTCACCTTCTGACATCAGTGGAACAGCCACTTTACAATAGTGCATCTAAATCATTTAAGGGGGGGTGTGAGAAGGATTACTTTATCCTATCCTAGGTATTCCTTGAAGAGGTGGGGTTTCAGGTGTCTCCGGAAGGTGGTGATTGCCTCCGCTGTCCTGGCGTCGTGAGGGAGTTTGTTCCACCATTGGGGGGCCAGAGCAGCGAACAGTTTTGACTGGGCTGAGCGGGAACTGTACTTCCTCAGTGGTAGGGAGGCGAGCAGGCCAGAGGTGGATGAACGCAGTGCCCTTGTTTGGGTGTAGGGCCTGATCAGAGCCTTTCTCATGATGCCATCTATTTTGTGAAGTGCACCAGTCCCTCCTGCAGCAAAGCACCCCCACAACATGATGCTGCCACCCCCGTGCTTCACGGTTGGGATGATTTTCTTTGGCTTGCAAGCCTCCCCCTTTTTCCAGCAAACATAACGATGGTCATTATGGCCAAACAGTTCTATTTTTGTTTCATCAGACCAGAGGACATTTCTCCAAAAAGCACGATCTTTGTCCCCATGTGCAGATTCAAACCATAGACTGGCTGTTATATGGCGGTTTTGGAGCAGTGGCTTCTTCCTTGCTGTGCGGCCTTTCAGATTATGTCAGTATAGGACTCGTTTTACTGTGGATATAGATATTTTGTACCTCCTTCCTGAGGGCTATGAAGGCTGCGTGGTCACATGGTGTTTATACTTGCATACTATTGTTTGTACAGATGAACATGGTACCTTCAGGCGTTTGGAAATTGCTCCCAAGGATGAACCAGACTTGTGGAAATCTAAAAAAAAATTGCTGAGGGTCTTGGCTGATTTCTTTTGATTCTCCCATGATGTCAAGGAAAGAGGCACTGAGTTTGAAGGTAGGCCTTGAAATACATCCATAGGTACACCTCCAATTGACTCAAATTATGTCAGTTAGCCTATCAGATGCTTCTAAAGCCATGACATCAGTTTCTGGAATTTTCCAAGCTGTTTAAAACCTTTTTGGGATAGGGGGCAGCATTTTCACTTTTGGATAAATAGCGTGCCCAGCCTGAACTGCCTCCTACCCTGTCCCAGATGCTAATATATGCATATTATTATATATAGTATTGGATATAAAACAATGAAGTTTCTAAAACTGTTTGAATGATGTCTGGGAGTATAACAGAACTCATATGGCAGGCAAAAACCTGAGAAAGATTCCAAACAGGAAGTGAGAAATCGATTTTCAAAAGTGCCTATTGAAATCCTAGTGAGATATGAATGAGGAAGCACTTCCTGCGGCTTCCACTAGATGTCACCGTCTTTTGAAACTGGTTTGAGGATTCTTCTATAAAGGAGGGGCTCATAATAGCTCTGAGTGAGTGGTCTGGCAGAGAGCCTCGGTCTCATGAAGCGCGCTCCCGACAGAGTTTGCTCTCGTTCCAATGCTTTTCTTCAGACAATGAAATTCTCCGGTTGGAACCTTATTGATGATTTATGTTAAAAACATGCTAAAGATTGATTGCATACATCATTGGACTTTTTTCTATGGACTGTAAAGGAACTTTGAGTTTTTGTCTGGCGGAAGTGTTTGCGCCTCATGAAGATTACTGGGCTGAACACGCTAACAACAAGTGGCTAAATGATGGGCTTTACGAAAGTTTATGGAACAAATCAGTCATTTATTGTCAAACTGGGATTCCTGGGAGTGCCTTCTGATGAAGACCAAAGGTAAGTGAATATTTATAGTGTTTTTTTCTAGCTTCTGTTGACGCCAAAATGGCGGATATTCCTCTGGCTGTTTTGGGTTGTGAGCGCCGTTCTCAGATGATGCTTTTCCGTAAAGTTTTTTTGAAATCTGACGCAGCGGTTGAATAGAGGATAAGTCTATCTTTAATTCTGTGAATAACACTTGCATCTTTTATCAATGTTTATTATGAGTATTTCTGCAAAATCACCGGATGTTTTGGAATCAGAACATTACTGCACGTAATGCGGCAATGTAAACTGAGATTTTTGGATATAAATATGCACATTATCTGAGGACCTGCATATTCACACTTTAAATGGAGCTTGTTTCTCAATATAAGTACCTGGGTGTCTGGATTGATGACAAGTTATCCTTCGTAACACATATAACAAATATGACTAAGAAGCTAAGATCCAAGGTTGTTTTTTATATCTAAATAAATCATGCCTTAGTATTAAAAATAGGAGAAAGATTGTTCAAGCAACGCTTATCCCTATATTGGATTTTGGTGACATTGTTTACATGCATGCAGCAACCTCTGTTTTAAAACCCTTGGACACAGTCTACCATTCAGCAATACGTTTTATCACAGGGGACAATTTTAGGACTCATCATTGTAGTCTGTATAAGAGAGCTGCATTCTCTTTTATTTATTTAAAAAGCAACCTGACAGAAACTCTCTCCATATGTAACTTAATTAATTAAGATAAGAATAATAAGTTACCAAACCTGTTCACAAGAATGGATAACACTAGAAAACCCTTCAGTCGCCACAGATTTAGGAACATCCATGTTTAGTTTTTTTGCCCCTACCAATACCACAGTCAGTCCAGCAACACTCAGTAAGAGGATTAGTAACCTCACAAGTTAAATTGCTATTGATAATAGCAACATAGGAGTCACTCAGAGTGCAACACGGAGAAGGGAATCTCCATTGCACTCTTCCAATGGTTAACTCACGCCACTAATAAATAGAACCCTCCGTTCAGGAGTAAAGTTATTAGAAGTCATGAACCACGATCACACCACGTACGACTGGTCTAATACTTAAAGAGTACTTCCGTCATGAGGTTAGCTCCTCCGTGGATAACATAGCTATGAAGTAGACTTCTTCATACCTACCGCCACTACAATAGTGGAAGACAGTGACTGGTAGTAAAACCACTACAGACTCCCTCGACATCAATTCTAACTGACCTCCAGGCATTGACCTGGAAATTACCTGACTACATCAGACTAATTCTGAACAAGTTGTAATCTGCCAGGATACTTGGTTTCCTTCCCTTGACACGTGCGTTTATGCTTATGCAAGCGCACGTGTACAACGGAACATCCAATTAGGATTTATGCTAGGATCACTTAAGGGTCCGAGCAAAATACCAGCCTTAGTAAAGTTGAACATTTTATTTTGAGGCCTTTAAGTCCACAGCACTCACCAGTTTTCTTCTCAGAAGTCCATAGGTCATCCCTGTAGACTGCCCAAAACTAGTGCTTTACAGCTGTAGACTTATCAAGTAGTTATGAACTTAGGATAGTAACCTAAGCAACACCCCGAAAATTAGGAAAGCCCTAGATATGACATTAGACAATGCCATGATAGGGTCATTTTGCCAAGACCATGGACGTAGATAGAATACAGTCCAATTAGATGATTAAGGTGGCATAACTATATTTTGTTTTGTTTGTTTTTCATTCATTTTGTTTCATTTTCTTCGGCATGTAGAAAGTGAGAGCCATAAACAACTTCCACATACAACCATCAGTTAGTGCCTCAACGCCCCTCATTTGGGAGGAAATGTAATGATATATTTCATGAGTGTGTGTGCGTTGTTAACATCTGCCTAAGTTACTGCCCAGATCTTCCAGTCTGGACGACCAGACGACGGGTCCGGAACGGCGATCCCAATCCGGGCCATGGAGCGGACTTCTTCATTTGCAGACACCCTACCCAGGTCAACCACCAGAGGGGGAACTGCAACGGCGATCCCAATCTGGACATCCGCTGCCGAGCCATGGAGTGGACTTCTTCAAGTGCAGATACACTACCCGGGTCGACCACACCAGAGGGGGGACTGCAACAGCGATCACCAACTGGACATCTGCTGTCCAGCCATGGAGCGGACTTCATTCCCAGAATCCCTACCTGGGTCGACCACCAGATGGTGACCACAACGATCGTCCACAACCAGGACAACCCACAGTAATTTTTATGTTGGTTTGCAACATGCAGGTTAATCGCAAGATTGAACCTAACATGGGGGACTGTCATGTCGTTGGCCTGGGGGTATGTTTATGACAGTCATAAATACCTCTCCCCTCTTTTTCCTCTCTCTACCCTACTGATGTGACATTTGAAAATCCTTTGGTTAACATAGAGATTCTGGGAACATCAGAAGGTGGGGGGAAATTAACTATATTCTGATAATCCGACCAATTGAACATATGCGGTGCTTAATGAATATGCAGTACTTAATGAATATGATGGCAGTTCTGTTGTCATCTGAGACATTCTCATCAATGATAGGATGACATAAAGTCTGCACATTGTAGTTATCGGATTCACATGGAATTGTTGTTCAATTTAAATGTTTGAATATAAAATTATTGGTGAAGAGATTAAATGTAATTTTATCTTCTGAATGAGAGATTTGGGTTTTCATAAGGTTAGGGCTCTGCTCAATCAGTGGCCCGCTCCTGTGAAGAGACATGGGTTATATAACTTTTCAAACACACCCTTCTCGCTCCACTATATAAAGACTTGACGAAAATGTAACCTCCTGTTCCGAGAATGTGAGGGGACGACGGTCCATACGTTAAAAGGACTAACATGTCAACTACAGAACTAAGCCAACCTCAGCGTGAGCTTTGGTTGCGAATGGTATGAACTTTGAACTCTTATTCACTACAGAAGTGACACCTCCTAGCCGTTGAGTTAGCAACAGCAGATGCAAACTTGGACAAGGAAAGAACAGACAGAGTATCCAGTCTTCCACACAACGACGTTACTACAACGTATCCAATTTACCACCAGAGACATTCTTCAAAAGACAAAGGACTCGTTTGGGCAACACAGCCTTCCATCTACCACCAACCTACCGAAGAGCAGCTCAGAGTAAATATTTATTGCATTTTCATTTTCCAAATGAGTGGTAATTTAGAATGCATCAGATACTGTATTTACGATAGAGACATCACTTCTCCCTTTGTTCCTCAGTCTTCCCGCTCTTTCACTCAAACCCAGACCCTTTTCTTTGTGTAACCAGCTGTCATATCTGTTCCGCCCACTAGGGACGTATTCCTTCATGATATAATTTGTAATCAAAGGTATGATTCATTCTGTGGATATGTAACTGTGTGATTAGTTAGGTATTTAGTAAATAAACAATTAAACTTTTGTTAGCCAGGGTTCGTGAAGATTTTTTTCAACTTTCAGATGAGACTGAAATAAGGTGATGATTAATATTGACTGCTATTGATGTAAAATATTACTAGGTCTTTAAGAGTTTATTCTGAAGATAAAAGCTCTATAAATATTCGTTCGTGGTGCCCCGACTTTCTAGTTAATTACATTTACATGATTCGCTCAATCAGGTAATATTAATTACAGAGAAAGGATTTTATAGAATAGCATGTCATATCACTTAATCTGGCATAGCCAAAGACACGACAATGTGTATGTTTTAATATTCTGTTTTTATTGTAATGTGTACAGGGCTCTCTTTTAAAATATATTTTTAATCTCAATGTGAGTCCCTGTTTAAATGAAGGTTAAATAAAATAAATTAAAACATTTTTTTTTTAATTGTCTAAATTATTATTTTGGCCAAAACACTTGCAAACTCAAGTGCTCACTATCGAACACAACAGTGAGTGGACACTCAATAAAAGGCTTAGAGGCCAAGTGTTCGGTTTGAGATTCAGCCAGAGAATGTGCTCATTCAACCAGAAACAGAACGGGCCTGTGAACCTATTCTCGAATTCCCAATGTCAAGTCAACCTCAAGCTAGTCCTGCATCGAGTTGGATACCCATGGTTCCTCCGAGGTGAATCAGCTGGCGGATGGAATGAAAACATTATTTCAATCCGTGAGTCTGACACATTGCCAAGATCACTTTTCCTGGATAGCCTAGCTCACGCGAAAATGGCTATCGTAGAAAACCGGATAAATAAAAAGAAAAGGATATTATGATAAGGGAAACAGGTGCTGCGCGAGTGAAATCCCCAGTTTGGAAGGTCAACAAAGAGGAAGATGGATACACAGCCTACACAAAGTGCAAGCAGATAGGCCTATTTGTTTTCCATAATTCAGTTAATTATTACATTAATTCAGACATATGCAGGCCATACAAAGTGTAAACCGGTGCGGGTAGTAATTTGAGTAGCCTACAAAATAAATGCAGCGTATTTTTGCAGCCTATATTTGATTCTGGGAATAGTTTAAGTTGTAATTAGGCCTAAACTATTCTATTATCTAAACCATATTGAATGTAAAGATATTGTTTTGTTAGGTTGGCTATAGGCTTTCATTAGGTAAGAAGGCTAATTAAAATCAGAATCATTTGCACACTCAGAATTGTACTTGGTAAAAAGGCAATTTTTGTGATTTGAGTGGCGCATCACATTGTGAAAATAAAAATATATAGTTCTTAATTCATGACATGGTTTCCTTTTATCCAAATGTTGAATAGACATTAATTCATGCAGGGAAGGGGAATAGTAATAATAGCCTAATAGTATTCATTATAATAAAACCTACTACTGTGAAGTCACAAATACAATTAATTAAAATGATGTCATATGGCAGGTAAAGGACCGGCTCTCGAAAACAATCCTATGCGGGTGGGTCGGGTTGCGGAGAACAATCTGCCCTGATGGGTGGGGTTCCGAACTGATGTGGCCGGCATGAGGTGGGTGCGGCTCCAAAAAACTGACCTGTGCAGGACTCTACCCCCTACACACATAATTGTGGGATAGTTTAGGAAGGACTGGATAGGTGGAATAAATATGGTGTGAACTCCATTTAGCAAAGTGGAGCTATTCATATCCAATATTTTATAATCTACATGAATTGCCTACGGAGGGTACTAGGGTTCATATTCGGAGTGTAGCATAATACTGACCAATCAAAACCTTCTTGTCGGAACTATCACTCACCTGAGTGGACACTGGATGGAGTGGTGGCTGCAGTAGTCCCACCTACTCCCACCATGGCAACTGAGATAGATAGGAGAGCTGTGATGAAGAGAGCCCTGGGGAGGGTGAGGGAAATCATTACCATATGTCTGCCTCAATCTCTACAATAACTCAGCTATTAATTATAGAAATATTGATTTTACACTGAGTCAGTTCTGTCAAACTTTGGAGGGGGTTGAGGGAAAGAGACAAAATGATGGGACAGGGTCATAGTAAAGGCAGACGAGGGAGAGAGAGAGGAGTTGACGGGAAAGAGAGAGAGAGACATGGAAGGAGACAGAAAGAGACACAGAGATGCAGGGAAGGAGACAAGATCAGGATTGAGAAAGGAAGAAATAAGTGGAGGGAAGGAGAGAGTAAAGAGAGAAGAGGCGCAAAGGAGAGAAGAGGGATATCAAATTATGGTGATCTGCCATGCATGAAAGGACTGAGGTAGGTAATGACATGTGGTGGCTCCCCGGAAGCACATATGGGTGCCTCCACCTCCACATTGATCAGCGCTTTTTACTGCAACAGCACAGAGGGAGATGAACAAGAGGCTGCCTTCTGCCCAAAGTCTCTGTGCCACACTATCACTGACTTGAGGCACTAAAGAGAAATAGGCATGTCCTTGGCTTGGTCTGCCTATCCAGATACATTGGCACTGAACAGAGATGCTGAATTAAATACACATTGAGACACTTTGGGCGTAATTCAATCAAACCCACTTTGTAGTATTTAGAGCATAGCTCTTGATTCCCATTGTGACATAAAATCACAGATTTTTCTATACTCTTAAAAAGCTAAATGTCCTATCTAGAACCTAAAAGTGTTCATTGACTGTCCCCATAGGAAAAACCTTTTTGGTTTCCAGGAAGAACCCCTTTGGGTTACATGTTCAACTCTTTCCATAGATGGTTCTACCTGAAACCCAAAAGGATTCTACCAGGAACCAAAAAGGGTTCTCCTCTGGGGACAGCCGAAGTACCCTTTTGCAACCTTTTTTCTAAAAGAGTACAGTAAATTGTATAAAAACAACCAGGTCGACTACCCACACACTGTATAGATACAGTTGTTAGAATAAAACGTGTGCATGCATGAGCATTAGTTTGTAGTTAAAGAAACTGTGGAGGTGGTTTTGATTGAATTCCAGAGAGACACAGTGGCACGTGGAAGAGGAATTTTAGAAACACAGATAAAGATGAGAGGTCTCTATGACCATGGCACAAAACATGGTCAAATATAAACACAGATACACTGAATGTAACATTATTTTTATTTTTTAAGAACATTAAACTCACAGACGTGTAATCTGAAAACAGATGTTAATCTTATTACTAGATTACATATTGGTTTTCTTACCCATGTAAGCAGTCTATGGACAAGGTACGGAAACCAATATATAGGCCTAATTGTGAAATTTGTGTGAACCATTACTTTCAACTTTGAACTGTCCCTTTATACTCACTTCAGTTAATTCTCAAAAGCAACATATGCTGACTTGTGTAAAATAATGTTAGGTTACTTCATTTGATGTACAATACAATTTTGGACACAACATCATTTTAATTTTAGGCTAGGCTACTTAGGCTAATTTAACGCACAACCACTCTCTTCTGCTTATCTGAGTTTCACAAATGACTACTTTAGTATCCAATTTTCTGCAAACATTGCCAATGCTGCCTGAATTGGCCTAGAATTTATCATAATCATTCAACCATGGGATCGAAAGGGATAGGTTTTCTAATGAGTCACGAAATTACTTAAAAGGGGACATTCTAGGCTAATTCAGTTTGCATACATTAATTGATTCTGCTTCCACAAAAGAGCACTCATTATGTGTTTGAAAGAAAATCTAATTATCCGCTATGATCGATATCACGCTCTTCCTGAGTCCTTTGGCAAACTCGGAAAACAACGAGACATGCGCCAATGTTTAAGCAGGTCCGATCGGAATCTGATGGAGAAGAGGACGGTCTTTCTGTCAAAACTGACAAACTGTATGAAAATGCATAAATTAAAATGATTACAATAGATGTGCAGAGATTTCTCTGCTTGCAGTGTATGGGAAAATCATTATTACTTGAATTGTTTGGATTATAGGCTAAATGTGGATCAAAAGCAAGTTATAGGCTGCATGCAACTAGTACTGCAACAGTGCACAATGCGTAATAAACGAATGAATAGGTTGAGGTGATACTTACATCTCCACAAGTCCACCGGTTCACTCTGTAGCGCTGAAGACGGCAACGGGAACGCTGACACCCCGGGCAGGGCAGAGTGGCTGTCGCAGGGTGAGGAGACTGTCTGACTCAGCTGCAGCCGGCTAACTTACGATCAGAGAGGAACACGGCGGCCGTGCCAGTACCGGGTTTGTTTTACAGTACCATTCACCACTGGACCATAAATCATATGACAAACGACAACCACACGGTCTTGGGAATCCTTCCAATCAAAGCGACACAGTCGAGCACCCTCGAGATGCGGCTCAGTAGTAGGCTAGAGTATATTACACATAAAACGTAGCCTACCTGTCCCTATGACGAATGACTGCCAGCCGTCGTAAACTACTTAGAGGTTCTGTGATATGCAAATCTCAGTGAGCCCCCGTTCGATGTCCCAGGTGCCACTTTAATTTACTTTAAATGACACTCCTCGCATTTTTGTTGCTGGATTTAGGAATAGATAAAGGCTCAAAGTTAATATTTCAATAAGCTATTGGATAACTCAGACACCATTCTTTCTTATAGATTCCAACATAAACTGCGTTATTGGTTTATAGTTACAGGCTAAGTGCTACGACAACATATTTACATTTAAGGAAATAAATAATTCAATCATTTTCGATTTTTCTTAGTGCTCTGCTTATTGCCATGAAGAAGGAAGTGAATCTTGTACCGTAAAGTTCAACTCCTCCCTCCACGGAAAACCCAAGTTGCGAAATCTCCAATATAGGCGTTTTTTCGTGTATTGAGCAGTGGCTGCAGTCTATGGGTATTTCTCAATTGTAGTTGCGGTTTCAGCCTTGTATCAGCAGGTAGGATTCAATCTGCTACGGTTTTTACTCAAATGTATTCACAATAGATGAGTCTAAGTTAATACATTGCATTTAATGGGGGGAAGATCTGCCTCAAACTATTAATGTTTAGAGAAATCTGTCATGGATAGGGATGTGTATTTTACCTTTTGACTGTACATGCATGATTAGAACAAGGGTGGCTGAAAGTGGAAAAAAACATGTGCACATTTATATTTATGCCAACAGTGAGCAACAATGACTAATTTATCATAACCATTACAGATAACAAATCCTAATTGTTAAATTGATTCATAAATATTCAGTCAATAAAATAACGTTGTTATTCCGTCCTTAATGAGATCCCAAAACAACAACTGATCTGACATAATTGTTCTTTAAGTACCCATGGACCATTCCAACTGTTGTTTCATTATCCAATATTGGATGTCACAGCACTACAAATTCTCTCTGTTATAACCAATGGGATTTTTAACTTCCATTTCTGCAGAGTGGGAGAGAGAGAATTTCTACATGTATTTATGACCATCATAAAATGGCCAACTTTACCCCTCTCCTCTTCTGCGGGAGAGAGGGGGCGCTGTAGAACAGACCCACTGTAACCTGATCCTTCAGATCTTCACAGGAGTCGTGACAATCCCACTCTGGTGGATTTAACTTGGAAGGATCCTGCAAGTTGCAACCCACCATAAAAATGAACCTTGGATGTCCGTCCTGGTTTGTGGATCAGCATAGCAGTACTCCCCCTGGCGGTTTACCCTGGTAGGCTTTCTTACAGCTGCAAACCATCACAAGAATGGCCAGGGGATGTCCTGGTTGGTGATTGCCGTTGTGGTCCCCCTCTGGTGGTTTACCCTGGTAGGCCTTATGCCAATGGAGCAGTCCACCACCAGGATGGGCAGCGGATGTCGGATTGGGATCGTTGTTACGGACACGTCGTCTGGTCGTCCAGGCTGGTGGACCTAGGCAGTAACCTAGGCAGGTGTTAACAACAACACACACACACTCACAGAATACATAATTCAATTTCTTCCCAAATGAGCAGCGTTGTGGCACTAAGTGATGGTTGTATGAGGCACTTGTTTATGACTCTATCACTTCCTAAGTGTCAAAGGAAATTAAACTAAAAATAATTAAAGCAAACAAAAGATACACAAACTATAGTTATCACACCTTACTCATCTAATTGGACTGTATTCTATATACGTCCACGGTCTTGACAAAATGACCCAATCATGGTATTGTCTAATGTCATATCTAGGGTGTTCCTAATTCGCGGTGTGTTGCTTAGGGCACTATCCTAAGTTGATAACTGCATGATAAGTCTACAGCTCTAATGCACCAGCTTTGGCCAGTCTACAGGGATGATCTATTGACCTCTGTGGAGAAACTGGTGAGTACTGTAGCTGTAGAGTCAAAGGCCTCAGAGTACATTTTCAACTTTACTAAGGCTGTTATTTTGCTTGGACCCTTAAGTGATCCTAGAATAAATCCTCATTAAACGTTCCGTTGTACGTGAGCGTTTATGCATACATAAGCGCACATGCCAAGGGAAAGAACATCAAGTATCCTGGTAGGCTGCAACCTGTTCAGAATGAGTCTGACGTCCTCAGATAACTTCCAGGTCAATGCCTAGAGGTAAGTATTGATGTTGACCTCAAGACATATGTTAAGGGGACCTGCAGTAGTTTTACTACACGTCAATGTGTCTTACACCATTGTAGCGGTGATGGGTATGAAGGAGTCTATTTCATAGCTATGTTATCCACGGAGGAACTAACCTCATGAAGGAAGTACTCTATAAGCACTGAACCAGTCATACGCAGTGCGATCATGGTTCATGACTTCTAATAACTTTCCTCCTGAATGGAAGGTTCTATTTGTTAGTGACAAGTGTGTTAACCATCAGAAGAGTGTTCTGGAGATTGCCATTTTTTGGGGAGTTTTATGACCAGTGTGGTACACCTCAGTAATATCTTAGATGGGTTCTAAGGTTATCCCCATCGAGGGGCCTGTCCACTCCTCTCTGTTCTCATGGGGAAGTTTACAACTAGATTTGTTTTCGGCTCTGGCAGCCTCATACAGTGTTGTACGTAGCCTCGACCCCCCCCCCCCACCGGCCTCATCATGGGTCTGGGTTAGTATTCCCCCCCTTTGTGTCTCGGGACCCCCCCCCCCCCCACACACACACACTCAAATTTTTGTCACTTAAGTTCTCCACGTAGTGGGACTACTAGAGAACATTGGTCTACGTTTTTGTCGTCCTTAATAGAGACCATTGTTGTGTGGTAGAAAAAGTTGTTGTGTGTCATCTCTCAACGCTCCAATAACTGATAATGCACCCTCTAACTGGAGTGAGTGCTCCTGGTCAAACTTCAAAACCGAGATGTCAGGGCTCTTAGCGTTACATACTTTTGATGCCTCTAAAGCTGTGCTTGCAAGTTCTCTGAGTTGTAAGATATGCAAGCCAACGTGGGCTGTAAGGCCCAAGTAGGTAATGAAGGTTGGATACATGTCCGACAGCAACACTTGTTTGAATGGTAACAGCTCTTCCATTCCTGTTTCAGTGAGTAGATCAGAGTAAGCTGAATGAAGCATATGATAGTAAGCTTGTGGGTGTTCATTCAGAGCTTGTCTGACAGTGTTAGCCAGCGAGCTGTCGTGTTTGCAAGTCACAGAACCACTGAATTCCAATTTCAAAGCTGTGGCAAGTGTAGTGTAGTCGTTTTGCACGTGTTGCTGTTGTAGACGAATGAACCTTGTCATGTGTCTATTCAACGTTCGCTTCAACAAGTAAAGCCTGTCAGAACCCGTAGCGTTCGGGTGGCCATCCAAGGCGTCCTTTATGTCTGCTCGGAACGTCTCAGTATTGTTTGGCTGATCTGGAACTGGGTCGAAGGTGCGGAAGGATTTGGCTATTTTGTCAAAGCGTTCCGTGCCAAGCAGGTGGAGAGGGTTGCCTTCATCCTGTGGGGAAATTGGGGCTGAAAGGCCAAGAGGAGAAACAAAGCTTTGACTTTGTTAGCAAAAAGGCGGCAACCCTGAGGGAGGCAAAGTCTGAAACCTTCTTTCGTCCTCACTCACTTGAGTACCGAGCTTCGGTTGCTTGGTTGGGTAGACACGCTGTAGTGTGTGACCGTTCTGGAATTGCTCCAGATGGTACCTAAGGGTGATATTCTGCTGTATAGCAGAGTCCTGTTGGGCGCTTAGAGTACTGATTTTAGACACATTAGTGTCGCACCTGCTCCATTCGGCCTCATACTTATCTGTCATGGTTTGCAGGTAGAGGTTTTGAGTACAGAGTGAGATATTAATGAGGTTTCCTCCGCTTGCTTAGAAATCAATATTTCCATCTTCATCACCTGAGTTCTCTCACCATTCATTTGGTCAGCGACTTCAATAAGTTCTGCTGATTTGTCATCCAAATCAGTCATTGTGTTCATTAACTGATCGTCATCGGTTTGCAGCATTTGGACTACAACTTTATTGCTTTGAGTAACATTCATAAAAACTGCATGCATGTTATCAAATTGTGCACTCTTGTTTGTAGATAACTCGACAGATTTATCTAGTTTGGTGTGGGCTAAATCGTATGTAGTTTTGGCTACATCGAGTAGTTCCTTTTAGAAAACAATGTTGTTGAAGAGTTTGTGCTCATTCATCATCATAATTATTTGCAATGACTTTTAATTGTTCAGTTTTCAAACGCAGTTCCTCAGCTAGCATAATGTTTTCATTTCCTGCTTTTGTCATTAGTTGCTCGGTTCTCTCCACCTATCCCTTCATATCAGCCTTGTCTTGCATGTGCTTCTGCTGAGCACTGCGGTACTGGACCGATGCCAATTTCTGATGGTGATAAATAAAGGGTAAAGTGGAGAGAACCTTTAAATGCCGGCGCCCGATGGTTGATTTGGAGAGCGTTTTTCAGAATTTCTGCAGTTTTTCCCCTAATGGCATAGGTAGGGTTTGTATCGCTGCTGAGGTCAGTGATCAACCCTTCTATGGGTGAGGGTTCACTTATTAGCAGTGGACTGGGAACCACCCCTTCTGATATCTTGCACATTATTTTTTTTTTATGTTTTGAGTCGGTGGAAGCTGCAAAGACTATTTTTATCTATTAAAGAAGTTAATAAAGCATCAATACTGGATCAGCAATGTGGGAGGAACGTGAATTAATTTGCATAAGTAAATTTCAATGATTCATCAATGTTAATGATAAATCCACCTGTATAGGTTATATGGGAGTTCAACTTTAATTAACCTGAAAGCAGTGCTGCATGATCTAGGTTAACGTAGGCAATATTAGATTGTCATATACAGTGGTTCCTCCTTCAAAAGTTGCGAACTTCCACTGAGATACTTAGAGGTACCCAGCGTCATGGCTTCATTGCTCCAGACCACCACAAGGGGAGTTAGAGCGCTCATTATGCATTTGGGTCCCAAGATTTTTATATGACCAATGACGTCCAATGACGAATTTGACCGAGTCACCCGTCCCTGGCTGAAGATGGCTGACAAAACATTATAGTGGAACCAAATGTAAGTAGTTATAACATCATAACGAGTCAAGCAACAAATATACAATTGAGTGGAATATGTTAGTTAATGTAGAGGCAAACGTTTGTGCATATTTTTTGTCATAAAGTTCATTTACGAAAATCGCTATTTATGTTTTAGGGACTCCTGAGAAAACCAGCAAACCAGGCTGTCATCTTGTGAAACAATGTATGTAAAGAATCTAGCTAGCTGAAGCATTTAGAGGGCTATGTGTCTCACCACTTGGTTATTGCAAGGCTGAGCCCCAGTGATATCATGAGTTGGCAACAACAGATAGTCCAGTAAAAATGGCTGTGTTTAACTGGTGTAAATCTGAACATTAGCAGCTGACATCTTAAGGGTTTTTAATTAATGCACGTGAGACAGGTTCCATGTAAAACAAGACAGGCATAGATGGAGAACACAGAACAGTTTAATTACCTCTGGTTATGGACACTTTTGCCAGCAATAAAGCTTCCATGGCCTGTTCCTCGGACAGTAAACATCTGGAAATATCTATATTTTTGACCCCTTGATCAGCTCACTCTCTGACAGAAAAAGCAAATAGCTTATTTTTTCTAGATATTGAAACAATAACTGAGATATGACTGTTCAGTCTGAAGCAGCAGATGTCATTTCAGGATGCGTCAATACAGCACAGAAAGCTTAACACCAGACTGGTATTATGGTTGTTCATTAGGTGATGGGAAATATGCAATGAATATGTTACCTGCACCATCTACACACTGCAAAGACTCCCTAACAATTTGTGACAGACATATTGTGTTCTTTCATCCTTCTGTAAAAAAAGCTAACCATCACACTGTCATGAAATATTAAATTTTATTAAAGCGTATGTATTCGTATCACGCTGCGCCTTGGTCTCCTCCTTACGACGAATGTGACAACGATTCAGGGTCAGCTCATAACATTCATAACATATTACATACATAGATACCGTAGAATGATAAATCATGCAATTGTTATTCTCAAGCTAACCAAAAGCATTCAGCTACGAACACCCGTTCTCGCTATTTTAAGTTTAATTAATCTAACTTTCTTTCATGGCAACTCATAAGCAGACCATGTCATATTTGTTTCATAGTCGATATATTATCATGTAATGTAATGAAATATGATAATATATCGACTATGAAACAAATATGACATGGTCTGCTTATGAGTTGCCATGAAAGAAAGTTAGATTAATTAAACTTAAAATAGCGAGAACGGGTGTTCGTAGCTGAATGCTTTTGGTTAGCTTGAGAATAACAATTGCATGATTTATCATTCTACGGTATCTATGTATGTAATATGTTATGAATGTTATGAGCTGACCCTGAATCGTTGTCACATTCGTCGTAAGGAGGAGACCAAGGCGCAGCGTGATACGAATACATACGCTTTAATAAACTAAGAAACACTAAACAAACATACAAAATAACAAAACAAACGTGACGCTATATAAACCGAATGCTGTCACAGGCAACTACACATAGACAATAACCAATGAAATACCCAAGGAATATGGCTACCTAAATATGGTCCCCAATCAGAGACAACGATAAACAGCTGCCTCTGATTGAGAACCAATCTAGTCAACCATAGACATAAAAACACCTAGACTGGAATATCCCATAAACGTACAAAAACCCTAGACAGGTCAAAAACACATATATCACCCTCTTCACACCTTGACCAAACCAAAATAATAAAGAAAACAAAGATAACTAAGATCAGGGTGTGACAGTACCCCCCCCCCCCCCCCCCCCCCCAAAGGTGCTGACTCCCAGCCGCAAACCTAAACATATATGGGAGGGTCTGGGTGGGCATCTAACTTTGGTGGCGGGCTGGCTCCGGACGCCGCCCCCCTTCTTTACATTGAACCCTCCGCCCTTGTAGCACTGACCTCTGGATCTTCGCTGGAGGCTCATTACTACGGATCATCGCTGGAGACCCCGGGCTGGGGACTGTCACTGGAGATTCCGGACTGTGGCCCGTCGTTTGAGGTTCCGGACTGTGGCCCAGCATTTAAGGTTCCAGACTGTGGCCCGTCGTTGGAGGTTCCGGTCTGTGAACTGTCGACGGAAGCTCTGGACTGGGTACTGTCGCCGGACGCTCTGGACTGGCGAGGTGCACTGTAGGCCTGGTGCATGGAGCCGGCACTGGTGGTACCGGGCTGGGGACACGCACCTCAGGGCGAGTGCGAGGAGCAGGAACAGGGGGTACTGGACCCTGGAGGTGCACATGAGGCCTGGTGCGTGGTGCCATCGGGCTGGGGACCGTCGCTGGAGACGCCGGCCTGGGGACCGTCGCTGGAGATTCCAGACTGTGGCCCGTCGTTTGAGGTTCCGGACTGTGGCCCGTCGTTGGAGGTTCCGGACTGTGGCCCGTCGTTGGAGGTTCCGGACTGTGGCCCGTCGTTGGAGGTTCCGGACTGTGGCCCGTCGTTGGAGGTTCCGGACTGTGGCCCATCGTTGGAGGTTCCGGTCTGTGAACTGTCGCCGGAAGCTCTGGACTGGGTACTGTCGCCGGACGCTCTGGACTGGGTACTGTCGCCGGACGCTCTGGACTGGGTACTGTTGCTGGACACTCTGGACTGGCGAGGCGCACTGTAGGCCTGGTGCATGGAGCCGGCACTGGTGGTACCGGGCTGGGGATACGCACCTCAGGGAGAGTGCGGGGAGGAGGCACAGGACGTACTGGACTGTGGAGGAGTACTGGAGGTCTGGAGTGTGGAGATAACACAACCCGTCCTGGCTGGATGTTTATTTTCGCCCTTCAAATGCAGGGCACTGGCACAGGACGCACTGGGCTGTGCACACTCACCGGAGACACAGTACGCAGAGCCGGCACTGGATATCCTGGTCCAAGGAGGTATACTGGAGACCAGGAGCGCTGAGCCGGCACCCTCCTTCCTGGCTGGATGCCCAGTCTAGCCCGGCCAATGCGAGGAGCTGGTATAGAATGCACCGGGCTAGAATAGCGCACTGGAGACACCGTGCGCATCTCTGCATAACAGTTACACGCTCCCCACGGTAAGTACGAGGAGTTGGCTCAGGTCTCCTACCTGACTCAGCCAATCTCCTCGTGTGCCCCCCAAAAAATCTTGGGGCTGCCTCTCGGGCTTCCGTGCTAGTCGTGTACCCACATATCGTCGCCGTTTCTCCCGTTCCATATCCACCTGCCTCCATGGTAGGCGATCCTCTCCTGCCACTCTCTCCTCCCACGTCCAGGATCCTTTACCGTCCAGTATTTCGTCCCATGTCCATGCTGTCTGCTCCATCATACTCTGCTCCTCCTTTTCACGAACTTCAGAACTCATATGACAGGCAAAAACCTGAGAAAAAATCCAACCCGGAAGTGGGAAATCTGAGGTTTGTATTTTTTCAACTTATTGCCTATCGAATATACAGTGTCTATGGGGTCATATTGCACTTCCTAATGCTTCCATTTGATGTCAACAGTCTTTAGAACCTTGTTTGATGCTTCTACTGTGAAGGAGGGGGGAATGGGAGCTGAACGAGTCAGGGCTCTGGCAGAGTGCCATGAGCTGATCAAGCGTGCTCACGTGAGAGTGACCTGCGTTCCACTGCAATTCTACAGACAAAGGAATTCTCCGGTTTAAACATTATTGAAGATTTATGATAAAAACATTCTAAAGATTGATTCTATACTTCGTTTGACATGTTTCTACGAACTGTAATATGACTTTTCATCTGAACTTTCGCCTGGACTTGCCCGCGCCTCGTGAGTTCGGATTGTGTACTAAACGTGCAAACAAAAATTTGGTATTTGGACATAAATGATGGACATTATCGAACAAAACAAACATTTATTGTGGAACTGAGATTCCCGGGAGTGCATTCTGATGAAGATAATCAAAGGTAAGTGAATTTTTATAATGCTATTTTGACTTCTGTTGACTCCACAACATGGCGGATATCTGTATGGCTTGTTTTTGTGTCTGAGTGCTGTACTCAGAATATTGCATGATGTGCTTTTTCCGTAAAGTTTAAAAAAAATCTGACACAGCGGTTGCATTAAGGAGAAGTGTATCTATAATTCCATGCATAATAGTTGTATCTTTTATCAATGTTTATTATGACTATTTCTGTAAATTGATGTGGCTCTGCAAAATCACCGGATGTTTTGGAACTACTGAAAATAACTTGCCAATGTAAACTGAGGTTTTTGGATATAAATATGAACTTTATCGAACAAAACATACATGTATTGTGTAACATGAAGTCCTATGAGTGTCATCTGATGAAGATCATGAAAGGTTAGTGATTAATTTTATCTCTATTTCTGCTTTATGTGACTTCTCTCTTTGGCTGGAAAAATGTCTACGCTTTTCTGTGACTAGGCGGTGACCTAACATAATCGTTTGGTGTGCTTTCGCAGTAAAGCCTTTTTGAAATCGGACACTGTGGCTGGATTTACAACAAGTTTATCTTTAAAATGGTGTAAAATACTTGTTTGAGGAATTTGAATTATGGGATTTCTGTTGTTTTGAATTTGGCGGCATGCAATTTCACTGGCTGTTGGCAAGGTGGCACGCTACCGTCCCACATATCCCAGAGAAGTTAAGCTAATATAGCTACTAAAACTTCACTAATTGCCAGCCCATGTCTGGCTCAAGAAATGAATACTGACCGAGTCTACTCGCTCCTGAGGCGCAAGTGACAGAAATAGCACGTTTGGCCCAATGCTTTATTTCTCAGAATAGCTAAACTGACCGGCCCATATGTATGGTCTGGCTCATAGCATTCGGTAATCGACACTACACTGACTATGTCAGAGAAACAACACGGAGGCAACCTCTATGTATTGTTCAAATGGCAACACAAACACTCAGCAATTCCTGTCTACAACTCTCATAATATAATCTGGGTCCATAATGTAATCTGCTTTTCAATTTCATAGGCTGAATTCAACATGAAGACCTCATTCTATCTTACATTCCTCGCACGGGGGAATCAACATGTCGTTAATGTATTTTATAAAATCATTACATACCACGTTCAATTATTACGCAATTAAATTAATCATATAACAATTAATTATGTAGTAATCTGGGGCACCACGGGAAAAATAATTTAATGAGTTACTATAAAACAACTAAACTCTAAAGATTTCTCTTACATCAGTCACAGTGAATTCATTAATTCTTATTTACATTCTGTCTCATTCTTAATGTCGCAAAACACTTGGATATTTGTACAAATCCTAGAATAAATGATGAATCAGCGATATACAAATTGGCTTAATAATTTTTTAATAACTAACTAAATAATCACACAGAATTACATAAACACATAAACAGGATAGCTTACACATTAATTACTACACAATGCAATGAAAAGCCCCTAGTGGACTAACCTGATATGATGGCTTGTTACAAAAATGAAAATGGGGGGGCATGTAAGAGAGTAGAAGAAGAGACATACAGTTGAATAATACGCTCATCGTAAAAATTGATATTTAGCACCCCAGCATGCGCTCATTCGGATTTAGAAATGCAATGTACATATTTAGGATTGTATGTCTTTGTTGTCTCGCTGTTGAAATCGCCAGTCCGTCTGGGGAGAGTAGTTCGACAGTCTCTGGATTGTCCCCAGAGATCGCAATGTCTTTCGTAGTCGTAGCTTCTTGGTTTCGGAGTGTCTGTGAGAACAGATCTTCCAGAGGAAGTGTTTGTTAGATCTTTCAAAATATCACCCGGTGGTTCTCGGTTGAGTTTACTAGACTAAAGAACTTAAACAGCTGCAGACTGGATGTTCCTGTGTAGTCTTCTTCTTCTTCTTCGAGAGAGAGAGTTTCAGAGTTTCTAACCATTTCAACGTGCAGCCATGCTCCACGTTTTTCTGGTCTCATAGAGTCTGAACATTCGTGACATCCGGTTCAACACCCGTCCGCCTGCTTGGTCTAATGTAAATTTCGTTAGGAGGGGTTTTATGCACTCTGGCAAAAGGGGGCATTCCATGACGCCAACATAATGCTCACAAGGGTGTGGTCACTGACAGGGTAGAACTTTTATATGAAAAGCAATTCTCATTTAGAAGGCTAACATCATATTTCATCTTCTCACAAATAATTTAACATTTAATCCTATAAATTCCACAACATTATCCAATCTTGGATGTCACAGTACTCTCTGTTGTAACAAAGGGATTTATAACTTCCATTTCTGCAGAGTGGGAGAGAGAGAGATAGTTCCTGCAGGTATTTGCGACAGTCACAGAACAACCAACTTCACCCTTCTCCCCCTATGAGGGAGAGAGAGGGAGCCGTAGAGCAAACCCACCTTAACCTGATCCTTCAAATCTTCACAGAAAAGTCATGAAGGTGTGAAGGTGTAAACTTGGCAGTAAAAAAACAAAACAGTATTTTTGACCTCTCAGCTTCCCTATCAAATCTAAAAATGTCAAGCAGGCAAGCTAAGTAAATTAACAACAATGACAAATGGTTTGATGAAGAATGTAAAATCCTAAGAAGGAAATTGAGAAACCTATCCAACCAAAAACATAGAGACCCAGAAAACCTGAGTCTATGCCTTCACTATGGTGAATCACAAAAATAATACAGAAACAGCATGTCAGAAATCAGCTCAATGTAATTGAAGAATCCGTGGACTCTTAACCACTTCTGGGAAATCAGAAAAAAATGAAACAAACAACACAAAGAGTTATCTCTCGAAAATGGAGATGTATGGATAAACCACTTCTCCAAAATGTTTGGCCCTATTGTCACGGCTGCACACGCTTTCCCTCTGTGGTGCTCGAGGGTGCCAGGCTGCATTTCATTACGCAAAACTGTCACCATCATTACATGCATCAGCGCTCATTAAACTCATTCAACTCACCTGGACTCCTTCAGCTTGTTGATTGCCCGATCTATATCTGTCTGTTCCTCTGTTGGTTCCCCGTGTCAGCATTATTGTTGTTTATGTTTCCCCTGTCCAAGCACTGTCCGTATTCTGTTCCTTTCCTTTGGTTATTAAATGTTCACTCCCTGTACCTGCTTCTCATCTCCAGCGTCTGTCCTTACAGATTGCTGACACCCATATGTGAAGCAGAGAGTTTAATTATTTTTGGTGACGTCGGATCCGGGTGCTGTCGCCGATGGAACTGGGGGTGCCTTAGTTGGCTCATCGGGCTTCCACGCCTTCGCTGGCTTGAAAGGATTTCTTGTCTCGGTTGGCTCTGCAGGCTCCCATCCTATGTCATGCCTCCGCTAGCTCATCAGGCTCCTATGCCTCAGCCGGCTCGTTTTGTGTAAGTTTATCATAGCATAATGCTATGCTAGGCTCTGCTGGCAGCAGGCAACATTTTCACAAAAATAAGAAAAGCAACCAAATGAAATCATTTACCTTTGAAGAACTTCGGATGTTTTCACTCAGGAGACTCCCAGTTAGATAGCAAATGTTCCTTTTTTCCAAAAAGATTCTTTTTGTTGGCGAAATAGCTCCGTTTGTTCATCATGCTTGGCTGAGAAATCGACCGGAAACACCACTACAACACCAAACTTTTTAAAAAATTAGCTCCATAATATCGACAGAAACACGGGAAACGTTGTTTAGGATCAATGTTTAGGATCATGTTTTTAACATATATATTTGATAATATATCCGTCGAGGCAATTGGTTTCTCATAAGAAGCGATTGGAAAAATGGCTACCTCAGTATTTTACGCAAGATTTTCTGGGGGAGACACCATGTGACCACTTGCTAAATATCGTCTCTTACAGCTATTCTTCAACAGAAATGCGTAAAAAGACGTCACAATGCTGTAGACACCTTGGGGAATACGTGGAAAATGTAAGCTCATGCGTAGCTCATTCACAGCCATATAAGGAGTCATTGGCATGAGGCGGTTTCAAAAAATGCGGCACTTCCTGGTTGGATTTTTATCTGGGTTTCGCTTGAAACATCAGTTCTGTTGCACTCACAGACAATATCTTTGCAGTTTTGGAAACGTCAGAGTGTTTTCTATCCAAAGCAGTCAATTATATGCATAGTCAAGCATCTTTTCGTGACAAAATATCTTTTTTTAAATGAACGTTTTTCATCCAAAAATTAAAATAGCGCCCCCTAACACTTAACTGGTTAAATGCTCACTCCCTGTACCTGCTTCTCATCTCCAGCATCTGTCCTCACACCTATAACAAAGAACAAACAGCAAAAACATGTACATGATCAAATACAAATCTTAGAATCAACTATTAATGACTACCAGAACCCACTGGTACTCCAATTACATTAAATTAACTTTAGGACAAAATACAAACCCTCCAACCCAAAAAGGCCTGTGGTGTTGATGGTATCCTAAATTAAATTATAAAATATACAGACTAGAGGTCTACCAATTATGATTTTTCAACGCCGATACCGACACCGATTATTGGAGGACCAAAAAAGCCGATACCGATTAATAGGCCGATTTTTTTATTTTATTTTATTTATTTGTAATAACGACAATTACAACAATACTGAATGAACAATTATTTTAACTTAATATAATACATCAATAAAATCAATTTATTCTCAAGTAAATAATGAAACATGTTCAATTTGGTTTAAATAATGCAAAAACAAAGTTTGAGAAGAAAGTAAAAGTGCAATATGTGCCATGTAAGAAAGCTAGTTCCTTGCTCAGTAAATGAGAACATATGAAAGCTGGTGGTTCCTTTTAACATGAGTCTTCAATATTCCCAGGTAAGAAGTTTTAGGTTGTAGTTATTATAGGAATTATAGGACTATTTCCCTCTATACCATTTGTATTTCATTAACCTTTGACTATTGGATGTTCTTATAGGCACTTTAGTATTGCCAGTGTAACAGTATAGCTTCCGTCCCTCTCCTCGCTCCTCCCTGGGCTCGAACCAGCAACACAACGACAACAGCCACCATCGAAGCAGAGTTACCCATGCAGAGCAAGGGGAACAACTACTAGAAGACTCAGAGCGAGTGACATTTGAAACGCTATTAGCGCGCGCTAACTAGCAGCCATCTCACTTCGGTTACACCAGCCTCATTTTGGGAGTTGATAGGCTTGAAGTCATAAACAGCACAATGCTTGACGCACAAGGAAGAGCTGCTGGCAAACGCACGAAAGTGCTGTTTGAATTTATGTTTACGTGCCTGCTTCTGCCTACCACTGCTCAGTCAGATACTTAGATACTTGTATGCTCGGTCAGATTATATGCAATGCAGGACACGCTAGATAATATCTAGTAATATCATCAACCATGTGTAGTTAACTAGTGATTATGATTGATTGTTTTTTATAAGATAAGTTTAATGCTAGCTCGCAACTTATCTTGGCTTACTGCATTCGCGTAACAGGCAGTCTACTTGTGGAGTGCAACGAGAGAGAGGCAGGTCATTATTGCGTTGTACTAGTTAACTGTAAGGTTGTTATCCCACCGTTCCTAGGCCGTCATTGAAAATAAGAATGTGTTCTTAACTCACTTGCCTAGTTAAATAAAGGTATAAAAAAATATATATTTAAAAAAAATACAGATTTCCGATTGTTATGAAAACTTGAAATCGGCCCTAATTAATCGGCCATTCCGATTAATCGGTCGACCTCTAATACAGACCACAAATTCCAATTGGCTATACTTAAACTCTTTAACATCATCCTTAATTCTGGAATCTTCTCCAATATTTGGAACCAAGGACTGATCTACAATCTACAAAAGTGGAGGCAAATCTGACCCCAATAACTACGTGGGATATGCGTCAACAGCAACTTTGGGAAAATCCCCTGCATTATCATTAACAGCAGGCTCATATATTTCCTCAGTGAAACAATGTTCCGAGCAAATGTCAAATTGGCTTTTTAACAAATTACCGTACGACAGTCCCCTTATTCACCCTGCACCCCTAATTGACAAACAAACAAACCAAAACAAATGCAAAGTCTTCCAAGAATAAGATGGCACCGACAGATAAGATAGCTCTGCTTCTTGCTCCTAAGCAACTTTGCAGTATTTTGTTTTTTGTGTGTTATTTCATACATTAATAGCCCAGGACATTTTTTGTGTTATTACATACAGCCGGAAATAACCTTTGGTTATCAGAGCAGAGGTAACTCACCAGCATTACGATCGGGAATATGACTTTCCCGAATTGGATTCTTTGGTCATACCCCCCAGGGACAATTACACTGATTCCAGAGGCTAATCCAAAACATTGCCGGCGGAGACGAGGTATTCGGAGTGGACTTCTAGTCCTACTCAGGAGGAGCGCACACCATCCACCGCTTCCGAGTATATTACTCGCTAATGTTCAGTCTATGGATAATAAAGTAGACAAGCTCAGGGTGAGAATCTCCTTCCAGAGGGACATCAGGGACTGTAACATACTCTGTTTCACGGAAACATAGCTTTCTCGGGATATACTGTCTTTGTCCATACAGCCAGCTAGGTTCTCAGTATATCGTGCAGATAGGAATAAAGAACTCTCTGGGAACAAGAATGACGGGGGTGTATATTTCATGATTAACCACTAATGGTTTGATAACGTACAGAAACTCAAGTCATTTTGTTCACCCGACCTAGAATACCTCACAATCAAATGCCTCCCAAGATAATTATCTTCTGTTATAGTCACAGCCGTATATATTGCCCCGCAAGCCGATAACACGATGGCCCTCAAAGAACTTCACTGGACTTTATGCAAACTGAAAACCACATATCCTGAGGCCGCATTTATTGTAGCTGGGGATTTTAACAAAGCACATTTGAGAAAAATACAGTTGAAGTTATACCAACACATTGACTGTAGCACTCGCTCTGAGAAGACTTTAAACCACTGCTACTCAACTTTTCATAATGCCTACAAGGTCCTCCCCCACCCCCCTTCGGCAAATCTGATCCTCCCTTCATACAGGCAGAAAGTACCCATGCTAAGGACTATTCACTGCTGGTCTGACCAACCAGAAACCACGCTTCAAGATTGTTCTGATCACGGGGACTGTGATATGTTCCGGATAGCCTCTGAGAATAACATTAACAAATACACGGATACTGTGACTATTAAAACCTACCCTAACCAGAAACCATGGATAGATGGCAGCATTTGCGCAAGACTGAAAGCGCGAACCACCAAATTTAACCATGGCAAGGTGACTGGGAATATGACCGAATACAAACAGTGTAGTTAATATCTCCATAAGGCAATCAAACAGGCAAAATGTCAGTATAAAGACAAAGTGGAGTCGCAATTCAATGGCTCAGGCACGAGACATATGTGACAGGGTCTACAGACAATCACGGACTTAAAAGGGAAAACCAGCCACGTCTCAGACATCGACGTCTTGCTTCCGGGCGATCTAAACAGCTTCTTCGCCCGCCTTGAGGATAACACAGAGCCACTGAGTCTGCTACCAAGGACTGTGGGCTCTCCTTCTCCGTGGCCGACGTGAGTAAGTTAAGCGTGTTAACCTTCGTAAAGCTGCCGGCCCTGACGGCATCCCTAGCTGCACCCTCAGAGCATGCACAGACCAGCTGGTTGGAGTGTTTACGAACATATTCAATCTTTCCCGATCCCAATTTGCCGTCCCCACCTGCTTCAAGAAGTCCAATATTGTTCCTGTGCACAAGAAAGCAAAGAAAACTTAACTCAATTATTAGTGCCCCGTAGCACTCACTTCTGTCATCCTGAATTATTTCAAGAGGCCAGTTAAAGTAAATAGTTGTGAGAAAAGGCGTCTTATGCTTAGATACAATATAGTAAAGTAATCAAAATGGCACATGGGTCAAACGAAGGCTCAGCAATACCAGTGACCCAGTACCGGTCCTAGAAGTGTGGGATATTGTGCCAGTTAATTCATTGAGAAATGAACTGTGACAAATGGGTTAAGTTGATGGTGGAGTTGAAAGGAGGGCAATTCTACTGGAATCCGTTTACATGGCAGCATAGGCTGATACTGACCGGAGCCCCTCTCTCCGGGTGTAGTGGCAGAAGCAACATTGGAGAACTGGGTGGCCAGGCAAAAAAATGTAAGAAGAAGGGAGGGAAATTGAGAGAGAATAATTAGTGCCCAAAAATGGACAGATGGTTGGTGGCGCTTGGTAAGTACAACCCCACCTTGATTGTTCAGACATCTGAGTATGTGGATCCAGAAAATGTAATGGAAGTCACACCCCCCGAGTAGCAGACCATACATTCAGCTTACACTATGAGAAGGAGGTGTGTAGTGCACTGTATGGGTATAGTAATTTAAGAAGGTCATACAGTGTAGGCACGGTAAATGAGGGGTCCTGGCGGAGCAATGGGGGGGAGGGGGGGGCAAGCAGCAATGCAGTGTCCATATAGTGTCCATATAACGTCGACCTCTATGGCATCCTCAGACCCGGAATGGCACGCATGCTATTTACAGTTGCATGAGAAGTGGGACCTGGATGGAGAGGTTCAGGGCCAGAATACCTAGACCCGGCAAGGTTGGCTCCTCCATATATACCTTCACCTCCCTCTTACCAAAAATCGGTTACTCACGGACACCCTTCGGCTCCCCCTCCAAAATAAGTAGGGATACATGGGACTCGGAAGGAAGAAAGTGGACCCGCCCAGAGTTACGGAACAAACACCCCAAGGTTTGATGGATCCCTTTAGGAATTAAAGGGGGGGTATTGCACCGAGGGTGTGGAGTATGTTTCTGGGTCAGAAGAGTATAGGTGAATGAGTGGATGTGGAGTCGGAAGGGGAAGAAATACACAAAAAGCTAGACTACGGTCCGGGGAGGACCCTGCCATGGTATGGGTCCCCGATTGAATGTACTGGTGATAGCGAAGTAGTAGGGACCTCTAACCGCGGAGTGTTCAAGAATACACAAGCCAACAGTAGTGCCTAGAACCTCATCTGGGGCAACCTGGAGGAAGATGGTTGAAGATTTTGCCTCTATGATTACAGAACCCAGGGGGCAAATGGAAATGAGAAGGGGTGCAGACCCGCAAGGGGCCGAGACCAGAGTGAGCCAGGGTCAGGCGGGGGAAATAGCAAAAGGGAGAGGCAGAGAGGCAAAACGAGATGGCTCAGCCCCTAAGCAAAATACCACCAATGTGCCCCTGGAAATAAAGGGAAGCATAGTGTTTCCCTGACAACCCCAAATAAGAATCACTCATCTGCGGGGCACACACTCAGGCCATTACCAATGCCGCCAATGGTCACCTGAATCATCCAGGGGGTTTAGTGCAGGCATATAGCTATTGGGCGGTACCTTGATTAGAGGTAGAAGGACAAGCTCGGGTAGCAGTAAAGGACCAGTAAAGGTTAAAAAATTGTAATCATTACTGGAGGTAACCTGACCCAAAGCACACACACCCCCCCCCCCCTCCCCCCAGGAGAGGATAGGAAATATGTGATACATGCAGTGAGACCAGAATGATGAGGATGGATGAGGAAATCTGGGGTGTACGTTGGTGATTGCTGCTCCATCATTAGGGTTGCTACAAAGGCAACACAAGTATAAAAAGCGAAAATCCAAAAGAGCTACTAGAAAGCATGCACTTAATACCTATTGGGGGACGGTGATGGGGCCGGATGGTAGGGAATACTATGTCCCTACAACAGAATAGACTGCAGTTATCATCCCAGATCTTGGGTGGATAAGATGGATGAGGGAACTTGTGAAACACAATTCACTTATGGGGATTATGTGAATTTTGCCAATCACCTCTCCTCAAAGCATTTATTGTCAGCTCAGGGCCTCACTCTCCCCCTTAAAATGTCCATAATTTAAGTGGCACGTGTTACAGGAGATTATGAGAAAGATTATAAAGGAGCTGAAAGCAGACACTAAAACAAGGAGGAGAGTTAGAATTTCAGAGGGAGATGACTCTAGCTCTGAGATGTTAAATAGTAACAGCACCCGGGGCCTCAGTGCTTCCTCCACAGGAAGTGCTGGCAGTTTAGATCAAAGCTCTGGCAAATCGCTACAGAAGCTGGGTTACCGCAACCACAAGCGTTACCCATGACAACCTTGCTTCAGTCTGATGTGTTGCAAGAACTGAAAATATTATAGGCAGTGTTGCCTAAAAGAGACAGTTGAAAAATATATAAACTACCTGTCTAGAGTTAAACATTTACTAGACACTTATGGCTTCTCTGAGGGGGCCCAATTATTGTGGGTACTTGAAGGCCTGTTAAAAACTAAAGATACACACATTAAACAGAGAATAATAACCAATAGTGACTACTGTCATATAGCCTTAAAATGAGACTTAGGTAAGACTTAGGGATCTGTGAATGAAATGGTTATGAAGGAGCTAAAGGAAAGGAGATTGCCAATGAAGATGTACATGCTTAAATAGCTAAGTTGCTAATGGATTTGCAACATTAAATAATACACAAGAAAGCACTTTGAAAGAAGGAGTTAACTGGCAGGGTAATGAGGAAGTAGATGCTATTGCTTCGATGAGGAGTATAATAGTGGAAGGGGGAACGGTGGAAAACAACTTCTGAAGGGAGAGGTCCCTGAGGAGGCTAAGGGAGAGCTGATCTCTGGTGTCCATTTGGGTTTAGAAAACCAAGGGATGAAATGAACTAGGGAAAAGCTGAAAGCAATGGGATACAGAGTAAAAGGTATTCAAAACTGAAAAACTGTGTGACGTCAAATGTATACTGAACAAAATTATAAATACAACATGCAACAATTTCAACAATTTTACTGAGTTGCAGTTCATATAAGGAAATCAGGAAATTGAAATAAATTCATTAGACCCCAATCTATAGATTTGACATGACTGGTTAGTGGCGTAGCCATGGGTGAACATAGGCCCACACAGTTAGGAGCCAGGCCAACCCACTGGGTAACCAGGCCCAGCCAGTTTTTACAGACAGAAATACTCTTCAGTTTCATCAGCTTTCCGGATGGCTGGTCTCAGATGATCCCAGAGGGACGAAGCCACCAGATGTGGAGGTTCTGGACTAGCGTGGTTACACATGGTCTGTGGTTGGAGGCGGCTTCTGGTAGAGAAATGAACATTCAATTCTCTGGCAACAGCTCCAGTGGACATTCCTGCTGTCAGCATGCCATTTGCATGCCCCCTCAAAACTTGAGACATCTGTGCTCTTGTGTTATGTGACAAAACTGCACCTTTTAGTGTCATTTTATTATGCGATTAAGTAAATACCTAGAATTGGAAAAGCAGGCTAAATCAGCACTTCAAGGCAGACCCTATGACCAAACCTAAAGCCCAATTACCATTACCTCTGGGGGCAGAGGTTGTGAATTTGAAGGGATTAGTAAGAAGGGGACATACTTACATATGGTCAGGAAGGGCCTTAGCACTACTACAGCTAGGGAAGGACGGCAAAACTAGCACGATATGGTCTGAGGTGGTGCCAAGCTATTGGCGGTGAGTGTGCCACCTTCCCTGGGACACCATTGCCAGTAGACTGGAAGGGTCCTGGGACGGAAAGGCCAAGAAGGATACAGGGTGGGAATGATGTCCTGATAAGATTAGATTGAATAACAGCAGAACCAGTTAAAGTGGGGGATATATTGTTTTGTTACCATTGCTGAGTTAACTTACTCCCTAGGCTGAAGATATTTGTTGAGTGGGAAAATGAGGGTGATGAAGTAACGGTGCCCACTGTACCTGTAAGTGGGATGGTGCCCGGCTGTATAATTGTGAAAAATGTCTGGAAGTACTAGAGAAAAGGGTGACCATTGGAGCTAGGAGGGGGACTAACGCAATTCAGGGTTGCTTGATGATCTCAGGGAATAGGACGCCCCTCACAGAGGGGCAGCCGGACAATTTTTGAAATACTATTAAGGCGTGGTGGTACCACGCAAAGGTGTTTTTTCACTCTGCACCAGGATTTGCTGAGTCAGAAAGACGAAACTGAAATCACCTAAAGTAAGCGGTAGTAAGGGTAAACAAAAGGACTCAAGCAAAGAACCTGTGAAAAGGATGAGTAATGAGGATGGAGAAGGAGGAAGAGCTGGGCATGCTGGGGAGCCTTCCACGAAGTGTTTGTTCTTCTTTAGACTCCCATTCTCAGACCACGAATCTCTCCTAAAGTGGGGTCATCCACCAAAGTGTAAATACTGTTTCCACGGGAGCATGTGCATGCTGTTTCTAGTACTTCGGGTGGTGACTATGTACTTGATAGGGGAGCCAGGCCGGGAACAAACGCATTTCAGAGCAAGAATAAAGCCAACTGAAAGATCAAATAAGGCTGCCTACATTGCAGTGTTTGAAACCCAATGATATGTGATTGGGGGCAGAGAATGAACTCTACGAAGGGGTTTTGCTTTTTACTGTAAGCACTGGATTGTCAGCAGAGGATGGGAAACGTTTGAGGGAAGTAGGGAAAGAGAAATTAAACTCGAGCTGGGTGCTCACAGAGACTAGTAAATTGGACGGTTGACGGTCACTTAAATTATGATGTTGGGTACCGGGTTTTGGACATGAACTGGGACCGTAGATACTTACACCGGGTCTCAGTGCACTGGACCGAGCTGGAAGATAAAGTCATACAAGTGAACTGGATTAAAAAGGAAAGGGAACAACCAAGGCTTTACTCAGATTGGTCTGTTCAGTATTTTAAAGGGGACAAGGGCACACCTTTATGGGAAAAGGAGTGTATAGAAGCAGTGAATCAAGGCAAACAAACCCCGTTCTAGTCTGTTCTAGGGTAACTTCAACTTGACATGCTCCAGAACAGAGAAATTGATTAATGTAAAACGGACCCAGAGTGAACCTCTTAAATGAAAATCACAAGGCCGTAGGCAGACTACGGTAGACCCAGCTATATATAAATATTATGAGAATTGTGTTGACGCCCTATTGAACATGGATAAAGGACTGCAGGTGGACAGACAACCATGCACCCCAGAGGGGTGTTGGGCCCCATTTACTGTAACAGTTACACTTTGGGTGGTGGTAATTGTCCAGAATATCGCAGTATAGTGGGGGTAGGCATAGATAGTGAGATTAATAAAACCCTACCCTGGATGTGGAAAAGACCTGTAACTTAATATCTACTTGATCCAAGCACACCCATAGAAGAATGGTAGAAAGTGAAAGAGAAATGTGGGTACAACGCCAGCCTAGTCCTGGGGACATTGAGGGGGTTAATAAAACACATTTCAGAGAATTGGATCGGTGTGTAAGTAAGACGATGGAGGGAAGGGACTTCACCCGTCCTGTCTCAGCATCCAGTATTTATGCTGCAGTAGTTTATGTGTCAGGGGGCTAGGGTCAGTCTGTTACATCTGAAGTATTTCTCCTTGTCTTATCTGGTGTCCTGTGTGAATTTAAGTATGCTCTCTGGGACCATGCCTCAGGACCATGCCTCAGGACTACCTGGCCTGATGACTCCTTGCTCTCCCCAGTCCACCAGGCCGTGTTGCTGCTCCAGTTTCAACTGTTCTGCCTGCGGCTATGGAACCCTGACCTGTTCACCAGACGTGCTACCTGTCCCAGACCTGCTGTTTTCAACTCTCTAGAAACAGCAGGAGCGGTAGAGATACTCTAAATGATCGGCTATGAAAAGCCAACTGACATTTACTCCTAAGGTGCTGACCTGTTGCACCCTCGACAACCACTGTGATTATTAATATTTGACCTTGCTGGTCATCTATGAACATGTGAACGGCTTGGCCATGTTATGTTATAATCTCCACCTGGCACAGCCAGAAGAGGACTGCCCCCCCCCATAGCCTGGTTCCTCTCTAGGTTTCTTCCTAGGTTCTGGCCTTTCTGGGGAGATTTTTCTAGCCACCATGCTTCTACACCTGTATTGCTTGTTGTTTGGGGTTTTAGGCTGGGTTCCTGTACAGCACTTTGTGACATCAGCTGATGTAAGAAGGGCTTTATAAATACATTTTATTGATTGATTGATTGACTTCACCATGGATCCTTTAAAATGTCATTCATGGGGAGGTACTAGATGCCTTATACGTCAAACAGGACCTACAGAGAAAGGATACTGGTTGTATAATTGCACTGGGTTTCTGCAGTTAACTCTGTTAAAAGTTATATACACCACCCAGGTGTTCTACCATGGATAAGAGTAGAGTACGGTGGGGATTCCAAACTACAGAGGTAATGAAGAAAATTTTAAACAGATTAAAGAAACAGTAGAAAAGGTTGTAGAAGGAGTAACAGTAGCTTGGGAGTGGTTAAGGGAGATGCTGCTAGAATGGGACAGAATGCTTCTAACCATAGTGGGTGCACTAGCTGTAGGGTTAATAGTGTTACTGTTTGGAAAGTTTTTGTGAGTGCAGCAATAAACAAGATGTGCACCTGGAAATAAGATAAAGTAGTGTTGCTAAGAAAGGTTCGAAAAATAGTAGAAGATAAGGATGAATATGTGTATCCTGATCTTACATTCAAAACAACCATGGCTAAAAGGAGTTAAAGGTTTTTCTTTGGATTTTCTCCTACTATATCTATTGAGTTATATTCTCCTACAATATTTAAGTGTTTTCTTTCCAATGGTATCAATTATATGCACATCCTGGCTTCATGGCCTAAGCTACAGGCAGTTTACTTTGGGCACGACATTCAGGCGGAAATTGAGAAAAAAAGTGCCTAGCCCTACGAAGTTACCCTGTAAAGGATCGGTGTCCCGACCTCGGGGCGGTTGAGCTAACATAGGCTCGCATCACTGGACAGCTCGTGGCTGGGTTTCCCTTTGTAGTCCGTAATAGTTTCCAAGCCCATCCACATGCAATTAGCATGAGGTTGTAAGTAACAAGAACATTTCCCAGGACATAGACATATATCTGATATTGGAAGATAGATAAAATTCTTGTTAATCTGACTACACTGTCCAATTTACAGTAGCTATTACAGTGAAAGAATACCATGCTATTGTTTGTGGAGAGTGCACAGTTATGAACTTGAAAATGCCTTAATAAACCAATTAGGCACATTAGGGCAGTCTTGAAACAACATCTTGAACATAAATGCAATGGTCCATTGGATCAGTCTAAAACTTTGCACATACACTGCTTCCATCTAGTGGCCAAAATCTAAGTTGTGCCTGGGCTGGAATAATACATTAAGGCCTTTCTCTTGCATTTCAAATATGATGTTACAAAAAAGGCACATTTTTGTTTTTAAAGGGGTGGATCCTTTTAACCAACAATGCAGTTCAAGAAATAGAGTTAAGAACATATTACCAAGAGCCGCTTCTTTTCTTGTTTGCTTATGGGCTTATACAGCTGATTGAGTGCAGTCTTAGACGACTACTAATGATACAGATGAGAACTCTCTTGATAGATAGATAGTGTGGGTACAGTCTATCAGAAGGTAGTCTAGCTCAGGCGACCCCTTTTTCTCTGTCTTTTCTTCACGCAAATGACGAGGATTTGGGCCCATTCCTGAGAAAGCAGTGTATCCTTCATGTCAGATTCGTTAAAGAAAAAATCCTTGTCAGGTTCGAGGTGAGTAATCGCTGTTCTGATGTCCAGAAGTAATTTTCGGTCATAAGAGACGGTAACAGTAACATTATGTACAAAGAAGTTACCAAATAAGTTACAAACAACAACAACAAAAAACTAACAAATAGCTCAGTTGGTTAGTCATCCCCTCCGGCGCCATTCTCAGGCTTACAGTGTGGATTTTGCCAGTGTGGATTTTGCCAGAGGACAAATTGCCCTAAGTGTAGTCACAATGCTTGCGAACCCAAGACACAGACTCAGGAAGTGGTTGAGTACTTGAATGGGTTAACTAGAGAGTTGTGGGGGAATAAAGGCTCACTGTACCTAGGAGATATACCACTAGCGAGGCTAGTTATGCAGAGAGATTTGGAGGATGGAGTGCCTGTTATGATAAGCATTTTGTGGCACATCATCATCAGAAAAGGCTAGACCAGGGATGGAAGGTTCCGGTGGAAAAGGAGAGGGCAGAGGACCTCAGACAGGTAGTAGCCCATCCCAAATTGAGTCGTCGGCCGTCTCCCCACCATATGCACCATCGGGGAGCCCAGGACCAACCTATGTGGAAAGAGAGCAGTCTTTGTGGGAAAGGGAGCGTTGAGAAATTAGAGAGCAAAAGTTGGGGAAAGAACTAGGGTGAAGACAGCTCTCTGTGAAGACAATGGGGAAATGTGACTTTTATGGTTCAGTAAAATAATCAAACATGGTGAAGCAGTTTACATAACTTCTAGTAGTACTTGTAAGGCCACTGGAAATGATGACCGCAAATCACCATCTCTGCCTAGAGAGCGGACAGACACCCTGGTAGATGGCCTGAATCAACCAGGGTTGGGGATGGGGCTACTGGTGCCTTGATTCCAGTCCTGACTGAAACCGGTGAATTGCATGGAACCTCAGAGAACTGAGGATGGGACTTTTGGAGCCTTAACCTCAGTTTTCACATTGGAGAATCAGTTCAGAGAAAGGCTGAGGAGGGAAAGGAAAGGGGGATGGGTAGTCTGATGGCCTATCAGGAGATGAGTGAAGTGTTGGTGGAAGGGAATAAAAGGACTAGGATAGAGGCCGGTGAGCTAGCGGCCCTCTCAGTTAAAACAGCAGAGGTCATGGAGATCTTAACAAAACTCTGGGCCTTAAGGCAAATAAGGGCCATTGCTGAGCTAGACACTGGAGGGAGAAACTGATGTTGAGTTGCTTGAGATAATGAGTCTTATTGTCAGGGGGACAGCACTCAAGGTGTGATCCAAGTGAGGATGGCATTTTGAGGAGGAGTGCCCGGCATAAGAAGATTTTGTTTTTCTTTGATGGTTTTTGAGTTGCTGAAACTGGCTATGTTTTTAAAATAACTGGATTTTTTGTTGTTGTTTAGATTACGTTTTTTTCAGACAACTCCCTTCCCCGGGGACCTGTCAACAGGGGCTATTCATAAGTACAACAGGCTACAGATGGAAAGTTTAGTCTCAGGGAACCCTAGTGTTTAGAGTAAGGGGTATGTTCAGCCTAACCTGCCTGATCCAAATCAATTTGGCTACGTGCACCCTGTATGTGTACTTACTTGGGGCATGCCCGATCATGTTAAAGTATGAACAGTACATGATGGGACAGGAAGAGTGGTATATATTGATAACCCCAAGACACATTTGGTGTACAGTGTGAGGGCAAGAAAGGATAAAGAACCCAAGCCTAAAGACACTGAAAGAGACGCAGATGTAGTGTAGTGTTTAAAGAATGGATAAAATAAGAATTCTGTGTTAGCCATCAATTGAACTTGGAGCCTTAAATTAATTATGTTGTACAGTACAAGTCAAAAGTTTGGACACACCAACTCATTCAAGGGTTTTTCATTATTTTTACTATTTTCTACATTGTAGCAAGCACATCAAAACTATGAAATAACAAAAAAAAATTTTTTTACCTTTATTTAACTAGGCACGTCATTTAAGAACAAATTATTATTTTCAATGACGGCCTAGGAACAGTGGGTTAACTGCCTGTTCAGGGGCAGAATGACATATTTGTACCTTGTCAGTTCGTGGGTTTGAACTTGAAACCTTCCGGTTGTCGAACGTTCTAACCACTAGGCTACACTGGAATCATGTAGTAACCAAAAAGGTGTTAAACAGTTCAAAATATATTTTATATTTGAGATTCTTCAAAGTAGCCTCCCTTTGCCTTGATGACAGATTTGTACTCTTGGCATTCTCTCAACCAGCTTCATGAGGTTGTCACCGGGAATGCATTTCAATTAACAGGTGTGCCTTGTTAAAGTGAATTTGTGGAATTTCTTTCCTTAATGAGCCAATCAATTATTTTGTAACAAGATAGGGGTGGTATACAGAAGATAGCCTTATTTGGTAAAAATCCGTATTATGTTCAGAACAGCTCAAATAAGAAAAGAGAAATTACAGTCAATCATTACTTTAAGACATGAAAGGCAGTCAATATGGAAAATTAAGAACTTTGAAAGTTTCTTGAAGTGCAGTCACAAAAACCATCAAGCGCGATGATGAAACTGGCTCTCATGAGGACCGCCATAGTAGAGGAAGACCCAGCATTACCTCTGCTGCAGAGGATAAGTTCATTAGAGTTGCCAGTCTCAGAAATTGCAGCCCAAATAAATGCTTCACAGAGTTTAAGTAACAGACACATATCAGCATCAACTGTTCAGGGGAGACTGCGTGAATCAGGACCTCATGGTAGAATCGCTGCAAAGAAACCACTACTAAAGGACACTAATAAGAAAACGAAGAGACTTGCTTGGGCCAAGAAACATGAGCGGCAGGTAGCCTAGTGGTTCGAGGGTTGGATTAGTAGCTGAAAGGTTGCAATTTCAAATCCCTGAGCTGAGAAGGTAAAACAAATCAGTGGTTCTGCCCTGAACTACTGTTTCTAGGCCATCATTGAAAATAAGAATTTGTTCTTAACTGACTGGCATTGTTAAATAAAGGTAATAAATTAGCAATTGCTTTAGATTGGTGGAAATCTGTCCTTTGGTCTGATGAGTCCAAATTTGAGATTTTCGGTTCCAACTGCCATGACTTTGTGAGACGCAGAGAAGGTGAACGCATGGTCTCCGCATGTGTAGTTCCCACCGTGAAGCATGGAGGAGGTGGTGTGATGGTGTGGCAGTGCTTTGCTGGTAACACTGTAGGTGATTTATTTAGAACTCAAGGCACACTTAACCAGTATGGCTACCACAGCATTCTGCAGCGATATGCCATCCCATCTGGTTTTTGCTTAGTGGGACTATTATTTGTTTTTCAACAGGACAATGACCCAACACACACAGGCTGTGTAAGGGCTATTTGACCAAGAAGGAGAGTGATGGAGTGCTGCATCACATGACCTGGCCTCCACAATCACCAGACCTCAACCCAATTGAGATGTTTTGGGATGAGTTGGACCACAGAGTGAAGGAAAAGCAGCCAACAAGTGCTCAGCATATGTGGGAACTCCTTTAAGACTATTGGATAAGCATTCCAGGTGAAGCTGGTAGAGAGAATGCCAAGAGTGTGCAAAGCTGTCATGAAGGCAAAGGGTGGCTACTTTGAAGAATCTCAAATATAATATATACTTAGATTTTTTGAACACTTATTTGGTTACTACATGATTCCGTATGTGTTATTTCATAGTTTTGATGGCTTCAATATTATTCTACAATGTAGAAAATAGTAAAAATAAAGAAACTGTTGAATGAGTATGTGTCCAGACTTTTGACTGATATTGTATATCTCAAGCTTTTGACTGAACTCATTGAAACGGTACTCCTGTTTACCATTTGATTATTTTTGTTGTAAAAGTTCATTACCGCAGATATGAGTAGGAGGAGAAGATCCGAGGAGATCTCTCTTCCAATAATCTCCTCACTTCTCGCTGACATTTTGCGAAGGTGAGGAAAGATAAGATGAGGAGAAGACGTAAGGAATGAATCAAAGGACTCACCCTCAGACTGCACTGCAGCTTTCCAAATGCACCACCCAACCACAACCAGCAGGTGGTGAGCAATGCCTACCAATTCTCAGATAATGGAAATACCACCCACATTTTTTTATTTTTTTGTGGCTTCAATTCGAATTGACTCAAAACCTGACCACCACAATGATGTGATCGGCATCCTGCCAGGGTATGAAATCTAGTTAGATCTTAGATCTGTTTTTAGCTATAACTTGGCTATATAGCACCAAGAGATTTGGGTCCAGGCTATATTAAACCAGGGAGCTCATGTTATCAGATTTGTGTTCTGTATACGGCAGTTAAGCTTCAGGATATCAATTTAGGATTTAATTTCCTTATGCTCAGGCTTACAGGAGGAGCTACTGTGTTCAATTGCAAGGGAATGTCATTGGGTGTGTGGCGGGCTCTCTATATCAGTTCAAGAGTCAATCGTCAGAGTACAACTACCACTTTTTCTCAGTAGAAAATTATGCTCCTGCTTGGCTCTAGTTTAGCAAGTGGGCCATGTCGAACAGTGTGCCTGTCTACAAGCAGTTTCCTATGACTCTTTTAATACATGTCCTTTGCTAGACTCTGGTATCCAATGGCAGGGGGCAGGGGCTGTGCTGAGTATACATTGCTGGTCGGTTATAAACCTTTTGCAACAAGGCACAGTGAGAACAGCCACGGTCAAGTAAAAGCACAGAAGAGTTTTCGGTTATGTGGAAATCTGTCGCTACTACTAGATAAATGCTTTCTGTTTTGGAATAGGCGCAAGTATAGGCTCTCATTATCAATGTGTAGGTGGAAAACGGTTTATTATGACATAATAGAAATTGATTTTGCAAAAAAAGTGTCGGTAACTTTTACTTTACTACGTTCCTTTGAAAGAAGTAATGCACTTAGATCAATATTTCCATCTACCAGATTTAGCAAACGTTGTTGGGACAAGGTTTGTCTCTGAGGGAGGTTCTCTATTTCACAATACAATAGCTCTTTAGGATGTCATCACATAACGCAAGCTGGCAAATCAACCCTCTTTACTCCAGGCATTTATACAAATTTATTGCACTTTTCATTTCAAACGTATCTCTACTTTTGGCACATTTATTAACACACATTGTTCAGGGAAATCACATTTTCCTTTCTGTTGATGTAGCTGAGTCTTTCATTCTGCCATTTGTGTCTTTAGACTTGACAGCCCTCCTGAAAATATTTTAGCTTACTGTAAGTAGACTGTAAGTTACAGTACATACAAGTAATTCGGGCCAGGGGTTTTTTCTGGCTATGTGATCGAAGCAGGAAAAACTTGGTCAGGTCTTATTATCAGGAAAAACTCCTGGCCTATTTCATTGCCTATTGCCTACTCAATGTCTATTGTGAATCACAAGATACACAAGATGTTTATGTGTATCAAATAATATTCTGTGGAACTTTTTTTTTTAATTCATGGGATGTTGTCATGCTAACGTTAGACATAAACCAAATTGACCCATTGTCAAGCCCCGCCCCAGAATTTTGGGCATTTGGTTGAATTGCTGAACAACCAATCGCTCCAGTGCATAGCAGTTGTCACTTACCAAGCTGAAGTCTGACGCCTAGGGCAAGCTCTAGTTTCCAAATGCATGGAAGCCAATGAGCCCTATGGCAACTACAAAATTAAATTTCCTGAAGAAAATGTGTTGTGCTTGATCCTCTTTAAGTATTTTTCATGGTAATTAAAGAAGTTGTACCATTAGTAGTAGTGACGGCAGTAATGGTAGTAGTAATAGGGATTTCATAGGCTAGGTGTTAGTTATAGTGACCTATAAGATGGTTTGTAAGTGTGGAGTTATACTGAGTTAAAGTGGGCTAGTGGTAATGGTAGTGATAGTAGTGGTGACTGTGGCAGTAGTAGTAGTAACTTCAATAGTAGTGGTATTAGTAGTGACTATTGTAATTTGAAGCATAAAGCTTTATTGACGCAATCTAAGATGAGTCAGTCTGTACCAGAGCTAGTTAATGCAGACCAGTGCTAGACCAATGCTAGCTACGCGTAGAGCTGGACCAGTGCTAGTGCAAACCATTATCAGCTAACTACTAGTGCAGACCAGAGACAGTTAGCTACAGTACTAGCTACGCCCTGGACCTGAGCTGGACTAGAGATAGTGTGGTCCAGCGCTAGACCACAGCAAGTGCGAACGAGAGCTAGAAGGGGGATTTAGGTGAGGAAGAGGATTGTTTAAGCTACAGATGCCAGGACAGAGAAGAGCTTGGACTAGGCTGAGCAGGAGATGCCCTCATATAGGGGTGGGAGTGCCAAGAGACCTGAGGTGGCAGAATTCAGTGCTCAGGTTGAGAATATCCTGAAGGTAAGGAGGGGCAGTTCATCTTGCTGTTCCATAGGTAAGCACCAATGGTCTTGTAGTGGATGCGAACTTCGATTGGAAGCCAGTGAAGCATGCGGAGGAGCGGGGTGAGATGAGAGAACTTGGGAAGGTGGGCTGCAGCATTCTGGATAGGTTTCAGGGGTTTGATGACACAAGTGGGGAACCCAGCCAACAGAGAGTTGCATTAGTCCAGACGGGAGAGGACAAGTGCCTGGTTTAGGATCTGCGCCGCTTCCTGTGTGAGGTAGGGTCATACTCTACGGATGTTGTAGAGCATGAACCTGCAGGAGTGAGTCACTGCTTTGATGTTTGCAGAGAATGACAGGGTGTTGTCCAGGGTGTTGTCCAACCACCCTAAGCACACAGCCAAGACAACACAGGTGTGGCTTCGGGACAACCTCTGAATATCCTTGAGTGGCCCAGCCAGAGCCCAGACTTGAACCCTATCTAACATCTCTGGAGAGACCTGTTAATAGCTGTGCAGCAACACTACCCATCCAACCTGACAGAACTTGAGAGGATCTGCAGAGAAGAATGGGAGAAACTATAGGTGCCAAACCTGTAGCGTCATACCCAAGAGACGTCAGACTGTAATCGCTGCCAAAGGTGCTTCAACAAGGTACTGAGTAAAGGGCCAGAATACTTATTTAAATGTGATGTTTCAGTTTTTTTAATAAAATAGCAAACATTTCTAAACCTGTTTTTGTTTTGTCATTATGGGGTATTGTGTGTAGATTGATGGGAGAGAAAAACTATTTAGTCAATTTTAGAATAAGACTGCTACGCAACAAAACAAAAGAGTCAAGGGGTCTGAATACTTTCTGAATGCACAGAGCACTCAGAAAAGATCCACTGATTACCAAAACAAGTAAAAAATTACCCTTCCCCTTAATTCTGGTTGATCTGCAAATTATGAGCAGTCAGCAGTTCACACATCAAGTAGGCCACTGGGAAGACAAGCACCACAGCTAGTGCAGTTAGTGTAGAGCAAAGCTAGCTAGCTACTAGACCTAGTTAGCTTGGACCAGAGCATGACCGATGATAGTGCGGACCAGAGCTAGCTAGCTATTAACTACTCCCTGGACCAGACCTAGTGCAGACCAGAGCTAGCTGGCTAGCTCCTTGCTATGCCCCGGAACACATCTAGTTGGTGCGGGCCAGAGAAAGACCAGAGCTCTGGTCCGGGGCATAGCTAGTAGCTAGCTAGCACTGGTCCGCTCTTGCTCTAGTATAGCTCTGGTCCACACTATCTAGGTGGCAGTGAATAAGAAAAAGAATGAACAGTTTCTACAGTCGTGCCTGGCTTTCAACACGCTCACCTAATAAATTGTTTAAATGGCAAAATTATTGAACAGTGCACCAGAGGTGCTTGCAACTGTAATTCCTGAAATGCAGAGTCTGTTACATTGTTTGCTCGCTGGTGAGCTAGCTCTCATTGACCACCATTGAAAATGCTGGTAACACTAGATAGGTAGCCAGTTAATATAACTAAGACAGTCTACCACAACATACCTGAAAGTCTCCTATTTAGCAAGGGGTAGTCTGTGTTAACTTTCATTGTATATTAAAAACACAGTTTGGGATCATTGTGAGAGGTTTTCTCCATTGGTTTAAATTGAGAATTGAGCTTGGCCTGAATAGCAACAGTAGGAGGTCTGGGCTAGACAATGGGTCAATTGGGACTCCATAGGGAACATTACCTAACGTTGTAGGAACATTCACTGTTTGCTATGACAGTAGCAAGACATGGAGAGTGTGAAGAAATTGGTGTTATCAGTTTTAATAGCTCCCTAAAAGTTCTTTGTTAGTTCTTAACCTACCTCATTTGCACACACTGTATTTTTACTTTTTTATTGTATTATTGACTGTATTTTTGTTTATTCCATGTGTAACTCTGTGTTGTTGTTTGTGTCGCACTACTTTGCTTTATCTTGGCCAGGTCGCAGATGTAAATGAGAACTTGTTCTCAACTAGCCTACCTGGTTAAATAAAGGTGAAATAAATTAATTAGTGTCAATCTGTTTATAATTGTCATTTTGACATGGAGTATTGTTTTATCTGTCACAGTGTGAAGAAGAGCTGTATTTGTATTGGCCTTCATACATCTTTCATAACCATCTGCTGCTCTTAAGACAGCAAGACATTGAAGACACAGGGCCCTGAAGTGGATTTTTGAAGAATGTTTTATTTATCTCTATACTGTACCGGAGTGGTTGTGCTCACCCCTTTTTAAGTAGGTCTGGGAGAATGTAAAACATTCCACAGACTTGGACTGTGTATGTGTGCCATTCAGAGGGTGAATGGACAAGACAAAATATTTAAGTGCTTTTAAACTAGGTATGGTAGTAGATCCCAGGCACAACGGTTTGAGGGTGTCAAGAACTGCGATGCTGTTGGGTTTTTCATGCTCAACAGTTTCCCGTGTGTATCAAGAATGTTCCACCACCTAAAGGACATCCAGCCAACTTGGCACAACTGTGGGAAGAATTGGAGTCAACATGGGCCAGCATCCCTGTGGAATGTTTTCAACACCTTGTAGAGTCCATTCACTGGCGAATTGAGGCTGGTCCGAGGGCAAAAGGGGGAGCAACTCAATATTAGGAATGTGTTCCTAATGTTTTGTACACTCAGAGTATGACTAGTACACTCTTAGAAAAAAAGGTGCTATCTAGAACCTGAAAGGGTTCTTCAGCAATCCCCATAGGAGAACCCTTTGAAGGTAGAGCCCTTTTGGTTCCAAAATCCCACAGAGGGTTCTACATGGATCCCCAATTTTTTTAAACTTGGAACCAAAAGGGGTTCTCCTATGGGGACAGCTGTAGAACCCTTTTGGAATCCTTTTTTTGTGGGAGTGTACAGTACCAGTCAGAAGTCAAAATACACATACTCATTCCAGGGTCTTTCTTTACTTTTACTATTTTCTACATTGTAGATTAATAGTAAAGACATCACAACTAGGCAATAACACATACGGAATTATTAGTACCTAAATTAATCTCCAAAAAATTCTTAAACAAATCAAATCAAAATATATTTTAGATTCTTCAAAGTAGCCACCCTTTGCCTTGATGACAGCTTTGCACACTCCATTATAAACTCAGCAAATAAAGAAACGTTCCTTTTTCAGGACCCTGTCTTTCAAAGATCATTCGTAAAAAATCCAAATAACTTTGTTATTGTAAAGGGGTTAAACACTGTTTCCCATGCTTGTTCAATGAACCATAAACAATTCATGAACAGGCACCTGTGGAACAGTCGTTAAGACACCAACAGCTTACAGGCGGTAGGCAATTAAGATCACAGTTATGAAAACTTAGGACACTAAATAGGCCTTCCTACTGATTCTGAAAAACACAAAAGGAAAGATGCCCAGGGTCCTTGCTCATCTGCGTGAACGTGCCTTTGGCATGCTGCAAGGATGCATGAAGACTGAGGATGTGACCAGGGCAATAAATTGCAATGTCTGTACTGTGAGACGCTTAAGACAGCGCACAGGGAGACAGGACGGACAGCTGATCGTTTTCGCAGTGGCAGACCACGTGTAACAACACCTGCACAGGATAGGCACATCCGAACATCACACCTGCGGGACAGGTACAGGATGGCAACAACAACTGCCCGAGTTACACCAGGAATGCACAATCCCTCCATCAGTGCTCAGACTGTCCTCAATAGGCTGAGAGGCTGGTCTGAGGGCTTGTAGGTCTGTTGTAAGGCAGGTCCTCACCAGACATCACCAGCAAAAACGTCACCTATGGGCACAAACCCACCGTTGCTGGACCAGACAGGACTGGCAAGAGGTGCTCTTCACTGACGAGTCGCGGTTTCGTCTCACCAGGGGTGAAGGTCAGATTCGCGTTTATCGTCAAAGGAATGAGCATTACACCGAGGCCTGTACTCTGGAGTGGGCTCGATTTGGAGGCGTAGGGTACGTCATGGTCTGGGGCGGTGTGTCACAGCATCATCGGGCTGAGCTTTTTGCCATTGCAGGCAATGTCAACGCTGTGCGTTACAGGGAACACATCCTCCTCCCTCATGTGGTACCCTTCCTGCAGGCTCAACCTGACATGACCCTCCAGCATGACAATGCCACCAGCCATACTATTGTTCTGTGTGTGATTTCCTGAAAGACAGGAATGTCAGTGCTCTGCCATGGCCAGTGAAGAGACCGGATCTCAATCCCATTGAGCACGTCTGGGACCAGTTGGATCGGAGGGTGAGGGCTAGGGCCATTCCACCCAGAAATGTCTGGGACCTTGCAGGTGCCTTGGTGGAAGAGTGGGATAACATCTCACAGCAAGAACTGGCAAATCTGGTGCAGTCCATGAGGAAGAGATGCACTGCAGTACTTAATGCAGCTGGTGGCCACACCATTTACTGACTGTTACTTTTGATTTTGACCCCCCCCCCTTTGTTCACGGACACATTATTCCATTTCTGTTAGTCACATGTCTGTGGAACTTTTTCAGTTTGTCTCAATTGTTGAATCTTGTTCTGTTCATACAAATATTTAACTTTGATAAAAATAAATGCAGTTGACAAGAGGAGGTTTCTTTTTTTGCTGAGTTTATAACAGTTATAGTTTTAACCATGTTTTTAAGCTGTACAGTATTTGTTTACATTTACTTTGTTTAAAAACATTGTACTAAAACAAGCTTATATTTTGGGTTCAGATTGGGTACGACAGTTGAACTAAGCTCACGAGTCATTTATAGGTTATATTCTTTAAGAATCAATGTCAATATCAATATCAAGTCCAAAAATGGATGTAGCAACTGCTGATTGCCCCTTTAAACAGGATTACTCCATTCCATTGATAGACAGATAATTTATTAAATTGACCTGTAAGAGAGCCTTATTGATAAAAAAACAATCTAGCATCCTGCGGCTTCACAAAATAGATGGCCTGGGACATGGATTTATCTCAACAAAACACCACTTTTGAGGTCTAATTTTGTTTCCTCACAAACTTTTGAGTGTAGTAGTGAATAAGCTACACAGAACAATGTTGACATAAGCACACCCACACTCACAGAACCATACACCTGTTCTGCGGTTGTGAAGCCAGTTGGACCTACTGCCAAATTCTCTAAAACGACATTGGATGCGGCTTATGGTAGAGAAATGAACATTAACTTCTCTGGCAACAGTTCTGGTGGGCATTACCGCAGTCAGCATGCCAATTGCTCGCTCCCTCAAAACTTGAGACATCTGTGGCATTGTGTTGTGTGACAAAACTACACATTTTAGATTGGCCTTTTACTGTCCCCAGCACAAGGAGCACCTGTGTAATGATCATCCTGTTTAATCAGCTTCTTGATCTGCCACACATGTCAAGTAGATGGAGAAAAAGGAGAAATGCTTGTAAAGAAACTTGTGCACAAAATGTTTGAGAAATTAGCTTATGGAACATTTCTGGGATCTTTTATTTCAGCTGATAAAACATGGGATCAAAACTTATTGCATTTATATTTTTGTTCAGTGTAAATAATTGCCTTTGATATAAACAATCCTTATGCCCATTCCTTGATCTTAGTCAGCTAAGCACATAATACTTGATTGCACATGGTATAACTATTATCGCTGGCATATTGCTTTATCATCTTTATAGAGTCAGATATTTCATTTAATGGGCTAATTGCTTAATCCTATTATGAGTCGCATGTGAGGAGTATATAAAATACAAACACATTAAATATTGCTTCACTACAATATTGTCCTGCAAATTAGCCAATTTACCTTGCTTGCCTAAAACTATTGTGTAGTTTCATGACAGGAAATTAATTATTATTACATCAAATAGATGAACCAACATTCAAGACATTCTACTTAAACATTTAGAAATTAAACTTGCATAGTTTATATGTATCTAATTCAGATCAAAGGCATTCAAAAGCCACAGACTCCTGTTTAAACTACGGGAGCAATAAAATGCCACAGAGACTGTTGTTTGGTACCATTCTTTTTTATTGTTCAATTATATTTTTTCATCCTGCTGTTTATTTGCAATGTTTTTCTATTATATGATGCATATGCATGTGTTTCAATAAAGGAGCAAACATTAGCAAACAAAGACCATTTACCGTAAATATGGCATTAATCTCACCCTTCAGTTTTACCCTCCATGGTCAGGGTGAGATCGACAAAGGGCCTATCTCCTTAATGAGACATCCAAAAATACTGGTACATATTTTCTTTTTGCCCTCATACCATTGCCTGCATGCCATGGACCTGACCTAATTTCAATGAGCCCAACCCCAACCCTCCAACACAAGTAGTCCTAGTGCTGGTGTCATTTTCCCCAATGGAAGACTTCTCAGAGGCAGTATGGAGTGATTGGATGTTTTTTTCCCTTAGTGGAGTAGTAGTATACCGATGAAATGCAAAATCACCAATTTACACAAAGAAAATTCAGGTGGGAACCCCGCCTTCAGGTTGGGCCTCCTTCAGCACAGCAGCCAATCAGAGACAACCTCATAGACCTCATGACTCCTTAATAGTCTAATTTGAATGTATCTAAAAACTCTCCTCCAGTGTTGGTGGACTGTGGTGAGTTATGATGAGTTGAACTGTTATGAGTATAGAGATAAGACAATAGGATATAGGGCAGTGTGTGTAGATATTCCCAGCATTTCCAGAGTCTACAATGAATCAGGGCAGTGTATAACAGATTCCCAGTAGTGCAAATTATCACACAGGAATGCTGAGGTTCATACAATGACACATTGTATGATTTGGATGGTCGAGAATGCAGTCTGTGCTTTTAGTAGAGCACTCTAAAATATAAATAGCTATAAGTGGAGGTCCCAATGAAATATGAAGAAATTCCTGGATGATGTCTGAAGGTATAACTGGGTGTGGAACTCAGATTTTGATGGCAGCAGTAAGTATCATGAAAGCTGACATCAGGGTTTGACCTTTGACCTCTCTCGTTAGCCTTAGCTGTCCCCTCACTCAGGATCCTTCAAGAGTGCCCATCACAACGCTCACATTCAAATATTTTTCTGGGTCTTTTGTTCAAATGCTCGTTACTGTAGCAAACTATTTAAAAAAAGAAAATAAAAAAAGCATCACACCAATAATAAGACTTCCTTTTCAGAGTTTCATACTCTGTACACTGTTTCTTGGCGTAATTTCTTTTCTATGAATCCTTGACTACTGTACAGTATCGGAACTCTACATATGTCTGTCTCACAGAAACTTCTGTACCAGTGTGACTGCTCTGTGAGTGCAGGAGAACAGTGGCTGCACTAACAGCTCAAGTGGATAACAATAATACTAAACTGTACCACGTGACCAGTCTACCTTTGGACAGGTAGCTAAACCCCCTACCCCAGTGATACCCCTGGCCCATCCCCTTCCCATTCCGAATGAGCATCATATCAAATCAGAGAGCAGGATTTGTGATACACGCCTGTTCCCCTATGAAAGCAGTGTCTGTAGAAGAGACCCTCAAACCTCCCCGTGCCAAACCCCTGCCTTTACCCCGCCATGACTCCCCTCCTCCAACCCAAAAGGAAAATGATCGTAATGATAGGAGGGAGGGGGGAAAAGAGTCTTAGGCCTAGAGTCAATCAGATCAAGCTTTAACCGGTGATAGCCGACACCCCCATAGCTGATGTTTTGGCAGTGTCGGAGGTGTAACTGTGTTGGAGCTGTCAAAACTGTGAGCAGCTGCTCTTGATCATTGTCATGAAGCCACACCCGAGTTCAGAATGAGAAAGTGTAGGATATAGAGAAAATATGACGCTCAAATTGAAAATCTTTAAACGAAATTATGAGGATTTTCTATCAGCCTAATCTCACATTCCTGTGTTCGAACTTGTAAACAAGGCTGCATGGGATTTCTCTTAATGGCAATGTCTGCTTTAGGTATAATGCCAGGAGCCGCATGTCGATTTGACAGCTCTAGCGCAGTTCCATCTCCGACACCGCCAAGACGACCGCTATGCGTATGCCGACAAAAGTCGATCAGATTGAATAGAGCCCTAAATCAATTACAATACAATTCTTATTCATGATTATAACAACACAATGAAAGTGCTGTCACATTCATTAAATCAAGATGTGTGAACTAGCATGGTTTAAAGCTTATTTTAGAGCTTGACTTTGAAACATTGACATTGTCATGATAAGGAGGATGAGCTTCCTGGTGCCACACTCGCATCAGGCTTTTGCATAAAATGTCAATTCAACGTCCTGATTTTAAAATATGTTTATTTTTTATATTTTGTTGTGTTCTCATTTATCGTCGTTGTTGTGGTCGTTGAACAAGGTGTAAGAAATCAATGGGGCGATGTGCAGGCTATGAGCCACCGTCCTGCCCTGTGGAGTCCTGGCCCGCCACTTTTTCTCCTCCGTTTAGGAGAGCGGGAGCCTCAGTTCCTGAGTCTTTCCGTGAGCGGCCCTTCTCCTCAATGTCATGCAGCGATGGCTCTTTGTACATGCAAACTGCAGAAGGGGCGGGGGGAGCGGGGCAAGTGAGAGCAAAAGAGAGAGATAGAGAGGGAGGTAGAGTGAAGAGGAGTGAGAGAGAGAAGGGATATTTATACAGTATAGTAAAATAGATATAGGTGAGAGCAGGAGGACAGAGAAAGGAGGGGAGAGAGACAATATGAGAGAGAAAGAGAGAGAGAGAGTATAGTAAAGATATATAGGTGAGAGAGAGCGAGAGAGAGAGCGAGAGAGAGAGTGAGAGAGAGAGCGAGAGAAAGAGCGAGAGAAAGAGTGAGAGAAAGAGGTATACAGTATAGTAAAGATATATAGGTGAGAGCAGGATGGGAGAGAGAGAGAGAGAGAAGGGATATACAGTATAGTAAAGAGATATAGGTGAGGGAGAGGGAGAGGAGATAAAGGTCAGGGAGAAACAAAAAACAGAGGAGATTAATTGAGAGATTCAGCATTAGTTTATAGTAATTTTAGTTAAATTAGTTTAAAAACAATGTTAGAACCTACATTTGCTCCCCAGTGGGGTTGGGGTCAATTTGAATTGAAGTCAGTCAACTCAAGAAATAAACTGAAATTCAAATTCGATCATTGAAAAAAATGGTATACATTTTCTATGACTTTTCAATAAACTGAAAAGGAGAAGCTATTTATTTCAAAAGTTTAAACATTTTTGAATTTTCAATTCAGAGCACTTCCTGAATTGTGTGACTATTAAATAAACCTTGACTTGACTAATGGCAGGTGTTGCATTTGAATCCAGCCCTGAGTGTGGCTGGCTGGCAGTCAGACTGTTTCAATCTCACCTTCGATGGGTCTGGGCACAAAGTGTGAAGAGGGCTTGGTCTTCTTCACTCGGTTGCCCTTCATGACCACGCCATCCTTGTTGAGGCCCATGTACCAGGCCCTGCCAGATTCGTGCTGCCGGTACAGTGTTGATGAGTAGATGACGTAGTAGTTCTCAAACACAGACTCCTTGAATTTCGCCTCTACTGTGAACAAGTCCTGAGAAGCAAAGAGTGAAAGACTTGAGATCAGGTATTACAATGCTCAAAGCGCTATCCCACCGATTTAAAATACGCTGAACATCAATGGATTTTTTGGTTGAAAATGCAAAAAGTTGTCAACGTACTCAAATTTGAACTGCATTTCAACCACCAATGAATGATAAGATTTCAAGTAGAATTCACGTTTGTTGACAACTCAAATAATTATCCACCAAAAATGGACATTAATAAGCCTCCCGGGTGGTGCAGTGGTCTAAGGCACTGCATCGCAGTGGGTGGGTTTGAGCCCAGGCTCTGTTGCAGCCGGCCGCGACCGGGAGATCCATGGGGCGACGCACAATAGGCCTAGCGTCGTCCGGGTTAGGGAGGGCTTGTCCGGTAGGGATATCCTTGTCTTATCGTGCACTAGCGACTCCTGTGGCGGGCCGGGCGCAGTGCATGCTGACCAGGTCGCTAGGTGTACTGTGTTTCCTCAGACACATTGGTGCGGCTGCTCTCACCTATATCTATTTTTCTATCTTCCGGGTTGGATGAGTGCTGTGTTAAGAAGCAGTGCGGCTTGGTTTGGTTGTGTTTCGGAGGACGCATGGCTCTTGACCTTTGTCTCTCCCGAGCCCGTACGGGAGTTGTAGCGATGAGACAAGACAGTAACTACTAACAATTGGATACCACGAAATTGGGGTAAAAAAGAAAAGAAAAAAAAGAAAATTAATTTTAAGTTATGTCAGGTTTTTGCCTGAAGGGGTGTTACCAGTGTTGATGGAAGAAATTAGGAGGATTTCTACCTACATCCCTGTCCACTGGGTATTACAGGTTGGATATGAATAAAATCCAGTAAATTGGTGGAGTTTGAGCAGAATAATCCAAGTCGACCTCAAAAAGATCCTCCGTCTCACTACACCTACAGAGAGTAACATTTGGTCTAGATTTTTCCTTTTTGCCAGGCTTTGGAATTGGATGGCTGTGCCATTGTGTACCCTCGAGCTGTGAACAGGTGGACATTGTGGAGAACACGATTAATCACAGCACAAAACACATTGAGTACCGTGTACACACACACACACCTGACACATACTGTAGACATGGATGAAAAGACAGCCATCGCCCTGTTTCCAGAAATTCAATTTGACAACATTCTCTCTACCATCACCCCTCCATTATTTCAGCCAATGGTAATGCTTCCTTGAGCTCTGAGGGATGCTTTTGTGAGGAAGACAGCATGGAGCACAGTGGGAGAAGGGGGAGAGCAAAAAAGAGAATACAGTAGGCTACACATTATGAAATACACAGTGAACTTCAGTCAAAGGTCATGGCTTTTAATATTACTGTCTAACCTCCCAACCCAAATCACTCTATTCAGATATAAGATCACATCATTTGAATAAAAACGTACATTGTCTACAGTGGCGGTCGGTGCCGTTTAAGATGGAGGACAATTTTTTTTAATGAGAATGGCCTTATTTCTATTACAGCATATTGGAGGTTTCTACAACCTAGCCTACAAATTAAAGTTTACAATGTACAGTGCATTCAGAAAGTATTCAGGCCCTTTGACTTTTTCCACATTTTGTTAAGTTACAGCCTTATTCTAAAATTGATTAAAAATGGTTTTGTTCTCATCAAACACCACACAATACCTCAATGATTAAGCAAAAACAGCCACCAACTGTGCAAGTTCTCCCACTTAAAAAGATGAGGCCTGTAATTTTCATCATAGGTACACTTCAACTATAACAGACAAAATGAGAAAAAAAATCCAGAGAATCACATTGTAGGATTTTTAACGAATGTATTTGCAAATTATGGTGGAAAATAAGTATTTGGTCAATGACAAAAGTTTCTCAATGCTTTGTTATATACCCTTTGTTGGCAATGACAGAGGTCAAACGTTTTCTGTAAGTCTTCACAAGGTTTTCATACACTGTTGCTGGTATTTTGGCCCATTCCTCCATTCAGATCTCCTCTAGAGCAGTGATGTTTTGGGGCTGTTGCTGGGCAACACAGACTTTCAACTCCCTCCAAAGATTTTCTATGGGGTTGAGATCTGGAGACTGGCTAGGCCACTCCGGGACCTTGAAATGCTTCTTACGAAGCCACTCCTTCGTTACCCGGGCGGTGTGTTTGAGATCATTGTCATGCTGAAAGACAAAGCCACATTTCATCTTCAATGCCCTTGCTGATAGGAGGTTTTCACTCAAAATCTCACGATACATGGCCCCATTCATTCTTTCCTTTAGACGGATCAGTCGTCCTGGTCCCTTTGCAGAAAAACAGCCCCAAAGCATGATGTTTCCACCCCCATGCTTCAGACTGTATGGTGTTCTTTGGATGCAACTCGGCATTCTTTGTCCTCCAAACACGACGAGTTTTTACCAAAAAGTTATATTTTGGTTTCATCTGACCATATGACATTCTCACAATCTTCTTCTGGATCATCCAAATGCTCTCTAGCAAACTTCAGACGGGCCTGGACATGTACTGGCTTAAGCAGGGGGACACGTCTGGCACTGCAGGATTTGAGTCCCTGGCGGCGTAGTGTGTTACTGATGGTAGGCTTTGTTACGTTGGTCCCAGCTCTCTGCAGGTCATTCACTAGTTCCCCCCGTGTGGTTCTGGAATTTTTGTCACCGTTCTTGTTATCATTTTGACCCCACGGGGTGAGATCTTGCGTGGAGCCCCAGATCGAGGGAGATTATCAGTGGTCTTGTATGTCTTCCATTTCCTAATATTTGCTCCCACAGTTGATTTCTTCAAACCAAGCTGCTTACCTATTGCAGATTCAGTCTTCCCAGCCTGGTGCAGGTCTACATTTTTGTTTCTGGTGTCCTTTGACAGCTCTTTGGTCTTGGCCATAGTGGAGTTTGGAGTGTGACTGAGGTTGTGGACAGGTGTCTTTTATACTGATAACAAGTCCAAACAGGTGGCATTAATACAAAAGAAGTTACAGGTCTGTGAGAGCCAGAAATCTTGCTTGTTTGTAGGTGACCAAATACTTATTTTCCACCATAATTTGCAAATAAATTCATAAAAAATCCTACAATGTGATTTTCTGGATTTCCCCCCCTCATTTCGTCTGTCATAGTTGAAGTGTACATATGATGAAAATAGGCCTCTCATCTTTTTAAGTGGGAGAACTTGCACAATTGGTGGCTGACTAAATACCTTTTTGCCCCACTGTATATCACATTTACATAAGCACTCAGACCCTTTACTCAGTACTTTGTTGAAGCACCTTTGGCAGCGATTACAGCCTCGAGTCTTCTTGGGTATGACGCTACAAGCTTGGCACATCTGTATTTGGCGAGTTTCTCACAATCTTCTCTGCAGATCCTCTCAAGCTCTGTCAGGTTGGATGGGACATGTCGCTGTACGGCTATTTTCAGTTCTCTCCAGAGATGTTCGATCGGGTTCAAGTCTGGGTTCAAGTCAAGGACATCCAGAGACTTGTCCCGAAGCCACTCCTGAATTGTCTTGGCTGTGCGCTTCGGGACGTTGTCCTGTTGGAAGGTGAACAGTCGCCCCAGTCTGAGATCCTGAGTGCTCTGGAGCCAGTTGTCAGCAATGATATCTCTACTTTGCTCCATTCATCTTTCCCTTGATCCTGACTAGTCTTCCAATCCCTGCCGCTGAAAAATATCCCCACAGCATGATGCTGCCACCACCATGCTTCCCCGTAGGGATGGTGCCAGTTTTCCTCCAGACGTGACGCTTGGCATTCAGGCCAAATAATTCAATCTTGGTTTCATCAGACCAGAGAATCGTGTTTCTCATGGTCTGAGAGTCCTTTAGGGAGATTTTGGCAAACTCCAAGTGGGCTGTCATGTGCCTTTTACTGAGGAGTGGCTTCTGTCTGGCCTCTCTACCATAAAGGCCTGATTGGTGGAGTAAGGTGGAAAATTACAAACTCTATTAAATACATACACTGTATATATTAAACCTTAAACCTGTACATTTCCACTGTCTGTTTCTGTCATGTAAGAAGAAGCTAGGGTTCTTCCAGTCTAGTCTTTGTGTAACTTAGTCACGCGGTCAAAGACAAAGGGCCGTCTGAAAGTCCAAGGGCACAGCTGTGTGGAGATATAAAGAGAACAGTGGTTAGCTTGAGCAGCAGCAGCTAAATAGTAAGAAAACTGGCGTTATCACTTGTTTGTACGCTATGTTCCCACCAGGCTCTCACACATCTGCTAAACTGACTCGTAGACAAAGGTTACAAAAGATGAATACACCCCTGATCAACGCAAACATAGTTCATTTTCATAGCAGCCACGTCCAAAAAGCATGAACATTTGCTCGTTGTATAATTCCTTCTTGAATCTACGCGCTCTCCTCCTCTCACCTTTTCAGTGCACAATACAACAGCTGTCTGTGACCCGGCGAAAAAACCTTTCCAAGCCATACCTAACCACAACACACAGCCTACATCATTGTCATCATATTAGCTATCGTTATAGTCAACTAGAAGTAAGGCGTTCATGAACACGCTACAATCATGCAGTACAGTGTGTAGCAAGCAGTTTAGCGGTTACCCCGGGGCCCCGATGCCAATAAATGAATAATAACAAAAGCTTACCTTGACTTGGAAGTTCCAGCGTTGGATAGCCATAGTCAGCTAGCTAACAAAGCATCCCTCTCTGTTTGAGCCGGGTGTTTGAGTAGACTAAACTTGCTAGATGCAATCTCTAGCTAGGTAAGTGAAAGCAAAAAAAATACTAAAAATAGCTAGCCTTCTCTCTCTCTTGCTTCTTCATTTTTGAAGAAATTAAGTTGTTCAAAACTGTTCAACTATTGTATTTTTCTCTCTTTGAGTCAACTACTCACCACATTTTATGCACTGCAGTGCTAGCTAGCTTTAGTTTATGCTATCAGTACTAGATTCCTACTATGATCCTTTGATTGGGTTGACAACATGTCAGTTCATACTGCAAGAGCTCTGATAGGTTGGAGGAAGTCCTCTGGAAGTTGTCATACTTACTATGTAAGTCTACGGAAGGGGATGAGAACCATGAGGCTATTGTAGACCTTCATTGCAAACAGTGTATTTTAATCAATTATTTGGTGACGTGAATATATTGAGTATAGTTTTATCTAAAAGGATAACTTTTTTATTGCGTCAATCAATCCGGGAAATGAAGAAACTTTCAAAGTTCTTGACAAGTGCAGTCGCAAAAACCATGAAGCGGGATGATGAACCTGGCTCTCATGAGACAACCACAGGAAACAAAAACCCAGAGTTACCTCTGCTGCAGAGGATAAGTTCATTAGAGTTAACTGCACCTCAGATTGCAGCCCAAATAAATGCTTCACAGAGTTCAAGTAACAGACATCTCAACATCAACTGTTCAAAGGAGACTGTGTGAATCAGCCTTCATGGTTGAAATGCTGCAAAGAAACCACTACTAAAGGACACCAATAAGAAGAAGAGACTTGCTTGGGCCAAGAAACATTAGCAATGGACATTAGACCGGTGGAAATCTGTCCTTTGGTCGGATGAGCCCAAATTTGAGATTTTTGGTGCAAACAGCTGTGTCTTTGTGAGACGCAGAGCAGGTGAATGGATGATCTCTGCATGTGTGGTTCCCACCGTAAAGCATGGAGGAGCAGGTGTGATGGTGTGGGGGTGCTTTGCTGGTGACAATGTCAGTGATTTATTTAGAATTAAAAGGCACACTTAACCAGCATGGCTACCACATACCACAGCATTCTGCAGCAATACGCAATCCCATCTGCTTTGCGCTTAGTGGGACTATCATTTGTTTTTCAACAAGACAATGACCCAAAAACACACGTGATGGAGTGCTGAATGAGATGACCTGGCCTCCACAAAACCCAACCGCAACCCAATTGATATGGTTTGGGATGAGTTGGACTGCAGAGTGAAAGAAAAGCAGCCAACAAGTACTCAGCATATGTGGAAACTCTTTCAAGACTGTTGGAAAAGTATTCCTCATGAAGCTGGTTGAGAGAATGCCAAGACTGTGCAAAGTTGTCATCAAGGCAAAAAGTGGCTACTTTGAAGAATCTAAAATATATTTTGATTTGTTTAACACTTTTTTGGTTACTACATGATTCCGTATGTGTTATTTCATAGTTTTGATGTCTTCACTATTATTCTACAATGTAGAAAATATTTAAAAAATAAAGAAAAACCCTTGAATGGGTAGGTGTGTGCAATCTTTTGACTGGTACTGTATATCCAATCCAAACATTTCTCTATCTCCTACAATGAAAGCAGTTCTTCCACTTTAAGGTTTAATAAACCAGATTTCCCGCCTTAGGCTGCTTCCACTGGATGATAACATTTACTTAAAAACTGCGTAATGCATTATTATAATACATTTATAACACTTCTGCTAATCATGTATGCCCCCCTTATAATGCCAGAGTAAATAACAGTTATTTTGAGTTATACCTGCAGGTTGTGTTACTAAGCTCACTTTATACCGGAGAAGAACACTGACTATGCAATAAGGCTTTAGTTCCAGGCATCGCAGGGCAAGCTGATGACAGCTATTGAAGCAGGAAGATAAAAGGCCAATATGCTGTAATAACCCAGTCCACCTCAAAACTGGAGGCCACTCACTTTATTGTGCTGTGATACCCATATCCTATCAAGATTATCCATGACATATCTTCTTTCTACCCGTCATGGTCTCCATCAATCGATTTCTGAAATGGAGGGGGGAATCGCAGCCGGAGCCTCCTTATTACACTCCCATCACCACCAATCATCACTAACTACAGCAACAAATGTCTTATCCTAACACCACTGTCACACTTATGACATTACATAACGCAAACGTAGCTGTAGGAGACTGTAGCTACAAAGGTTATTTATTTCCTCGGTCACAGATCTTGCTCAAGTAAAATGACAAAAAAGCGAACACACGTCAGTTTAACAAGCAAAACAGCAATCAATGCAATCACACCCCACGATTACACTTTTTCCTTTTGGTTCCTGGGTCATTCAACTGAAAGTGTCTCTTTTGCATCCCTCTGATATTTTAAGTTTACATTGTGCACCAATATTACAAGCATTTGACATGTATCTTTGTGCACCCTCTCTTGACTCCCAACTGTACCCAAGTTCTCACCATCATTGCAAAGCCTTAGTTCATTTTGTTGCTTTGACAAAAGCGTGAACTGAACTCTCGTTTTAAAGTATTAATTTTAAAATATTTTTTACAAAAGAAAAATTGAACATCCAATAGTCAAATCATAGTGTAAAAGCAGGTGGGCTGCTTCTACTCTTATAGGACTTTTTCTGGTGTTTCGTGCTGGAAAACTGAGCAGGTCGAGCATAACACATCAACACTATTTCCCATAGATAAACATAGGGGTGCATTGATTGTCATGAATCTTGCCCTGGAGGCAGCTCTGCAGAGTGGTCACTAGCTGGCACATTCATAAAGTCATAAAATCTGATTTTAAATCTAACTCTAATGCATAACCCTAAACTAAGACCCAAAAAAGCACATTTTTGTTTTCATATATTTTTACAATGTAGACAATGTTGACAATGCAGCTAGCCCATCTAGCGGAAATCAAAGTTCTGCCTCCAGGGTAAGATTCATGACAATAAATGTCAACCTGCTCAATAGACAGGCTAGAAATGTTATAATTTCCTTGTTTGTTGTTCTTGCTTGCATTCAATTGCCACTCCTTGTTGCACACAACCACCTTCCAAAAAAGTTTAATTTAAATGTTTTTTATTGTTGAACACAAAAGACTGTAAAAACACCAGCAAATCAGCTACAAGTGATTACAATTTTGGAAATCTGTTCCAAAGTATTCCCACGCATAATAAAGATGGAGTAAATGTGACCATATACAAATGTAAACAAGGTTTGAAATTATTGTTTTAGTCTATTATATCTGTTTGGGCTTTTTGTGGCCAATCTTTTTGTGACAAAATGTATTTGTAATTATGCTTCAGAACCCTGACCATCCGATCAAGAAAAAATCATCCACGGCTGAATCTGGCGTAGTGCACTACTGGGTGTAGGCCCATTTGTGAGGTGGGGAGATAACGGGGGCTGTGGAAAGTTGGCTGACATTTTAATCGATTGTTTGTGCTATTACTGCTATAAAAAATATCCAAGATAGTCAAGTAAGTTTTGACATTGATTCATTTGAAAAAATGTACAGTAGTATTTATTAAATTCACATTGTGGGCAATGCATAAAAACACGTTTGACTTTGATCTGAGAAAACACTGGCGATGCAGTAGACCCATGACAGTGGTTTGTTCGTAAAACAATGGTTGCTTGTTGACACTGAAAGAAACCCCCTTTCTCTGCATATAGAAAATAAAGAATAGCATTTTTTACCTATATAGACATAGGCATCAATAATGAATTAGGGATGGACCCACAGCACAGTGGCATACAAAGCCAGTGGCCCCACTCTCGCCTTCTCTAAGAGCCACACAGATATACATGCACAACTGCTAAGAGCCCTGTTGTAGAGAGACTGTGCTTTATGTTGGGATGTCAAACAAACTAATGGATCCAACCTCTGCAATTCCACTCTTTAGGGAGTTGTCCTTCCCCTTTGAAATCTACTGTTGATCTTGGCCAGAATAACAATACCCAAGAAATACAATGTAGTGCTCCAAAATAAGGGGGTGATGGTATTGTCCATACTTCTAGGACACATCTGTTTAGTAGGTGTGTTATGCAGTGTCAGAACAGAAATGACAAGATTATGTTATAATAATACTGTTATTGCATCAAATGGTTGTTTTATACAACAGAATAGAGGGTTTTTATAACTCTATTGTGTCTGTGTGAACTGAAAGTGGGCCTTACGACGGATTGGTGATAAAGACCTGTTTTTTTTGTTAGTTTTTTTTTTTTTGGGCGGAAAGAATATTGGTTCCATCAATGTAATTGTCATTCCATAGCATGATTAATGCCTGATAAAAACTTTATTAATGCCTAATAAAAACTTTGGATTTTACCTTCAATTTATACATCTTATACACATTTTACAGACGCAGTCTATTTTACAATAGTTATTTTTTGTTTGCTTTTAGTCCTTCCTCTATTTCTGATGTCCATCCAGTTTGATATTTTCTATTTCTAACTGTGCTATTTCACAAAGGTTCTGAACCTATATATTTGTTTTACAGACCCCGTATGTTTTACATGTTTTATTTTTGCTAACTTTCTGTAAAAATTTATTGGAGTGAGATCATATCTTTCTTTTGGGATTTGTAAACAGAGTATGTCCAAATCTCCGTCAGACCATTTTATTGGTAAACTACATGGTAATGTAAAATCTGCATTTTTTTAGTGATCCAATACGTAATATTGTACACTTATCATAATTTTGTTTTTATCCAGAGTGAATAGCAAAAGTATCTAGATCCTCTATGAGGCCATGGAGAGACTAATTGTGGTTTTAAAAGAAAGATTAATCATCAGCGCACAATGACACCTTACTTTTTAAGCCCCGGATTTCTAATCCTTTAATATTATTGTTTGATCTAATCTTAACAGCTAACATTTCGATGGCAATAATAAATAGCTGCCTCTGATTGGGAACCAATTCAGGCCACCATAGACCTATATTTACCTAGACATACAAATCCCCATAGATATACAAAAACCCTAGACAAGGTCAAAAACACACATACCCACCCTCGTCACACCCTGACCTGACCAAAATAATACAGAAAACATAGATAACTAAGGTCAGGGCGTGACACCTAGGGTTACTGTACATAAATTGAACCCATTTTATAACAGATTCCCCAAAATTGAAATATTCTAGGCATTTATATATAAACTCCAGTCGTACTTCATCAAAAGCCTTTTCAAAATCAGCTATGAAAACTGGTGTCCCCGATATTTCATAGTATTCTATTGTTTCCAGTATTTGTCTTATATTATCTCCAATGTATCGTCCATGTAAAAAACCTGTCTGATAAGGATGAATAATATCTGACAATACTTTTTAAATTCTATGTGCCAAGCATTTTGCTAGGATTTTTGCATCACAACACTGAAGTGTAAGAGGTCTCCAATTTGTTAAATGGACTGGATTTTTATATATACCACTTGGGTCCTGTTTCAGTAAAAATGATATCAGACCTTGTTGCGTGTCTGATAATCTACCATTTATATAGGAGTGGTTAAAACATGTCAACAATGGTCCTTTGAGTAGATCAAAAAAAAATTGTATACTTCCACTGGTATGCCATCCAGCCCTGGAGTTTTCCCATCCTTAAATGCCCCAATTTCATCAAGCAGTTCCTCCTCTGTAATTTGGCCTTCACATGAGTCTTTCTGTACAGGTGTTAATTTTACAATATTATTAGGAAAAACATCCATACAATTAGTTTCAGTTAGTGGAGATGGAGGAGCCTGAAACAAAAACATATTCTTAAAGTACTTTACTTCCTCTTTCAAAATATATTTTGGTGAATCATGCGTGACTCCATCATTTGTAACAAGTTTTAAAATATTTTTGGGGGTAAAATTTCTATATTGAAGATTGAAAAAGAATTTGGTGCATTTTTCCCCATATTCCATCCAGTTCACTTTATTTTTTATAATCAATTACACTGGATCTTTCTTGAATAAGTTCCTCAATATCTTTTTGTTTTTCCTCTAACTTATTCTGTGCCTCTATGGTACCGTTTTTATTGCTATCTAACTGTACTGTTAGTCCTTCAATTTCCTTTGTTAATATGGACTCTTTTGATCTAAATTTCTTTTGTTTTATAGATGAGTACTGAATTGCATGGCTTCTAAAGGCACATTTAACAGTGTCCCATACAATAAGGGGATCTGCTGTACAGTTATAAATTCTTATGTCCTAGATCTAAACAATTTATCATCTAGTAGATTTTGATTAAATCTACAATATCCTCGCCCACGTGGAAATTCTGTAAGAGTAATATATATGCCAATTATGTGATGATCCGACCGTATTCTGTCCCCTATCAACACATTTTTAACTTTTGTTGCCAGAGAGAATGGTATAAGAAAGTAGTCAAGACGACTAGCTTGATTAAGCCTCCGCCATGTACATCTCACTAGGTCAGGGTATTTAAGTCGCCATATATCTACTAATTCCAATATATCCATGACCTTCATGATTTCCTTAAGTGCCTGAGGGTGATTGTAGTGCGATTTCCTTTCCGGTCCATAGAGGTATTTAAGACCATATTAAAATCTTCCACCATAATAATAGAGTCTAGTGTTGCTTGTAGAGTTGATGAATTCTTATAAATATTTTCAAAGAAGCTTGGATCATCATTATTCAGACCGTATAGGTTAATAAGCCATATCTGTTTATTGTCCAATAACATATTTAAAATAATCCATCTACCTTGATAATTTGTTTGGACAATTTGCACATTTGGATCAAAATTACTGTTAATTAAAACCATCACCCCTTTTGAATTTCTTTGCCCATGGGAGAAATATATTTTGCCCCCCCAGGACTTTTTCCACAAAACTTCATCTAAAATTGTTGAATGGGTTTCCTGTAAACAATATACATTATATTCCTTCTCTTTTAGCCAGGTAAATACTGATAGTCTTTTCTTATTATCTGCTAGGCCATTACAATTGTAACCGGCTATACTTATTTCGCCACTTACCATAATGAGACAACTTTTAATTCTATTTATCAAAATATATGTTTGTAAACGTACCATTAAAAAGTAACATGATGATTGAGTGTCTATATAGCTGTACCATGATATTTGCATTGCTACTAAGTAAACCTCCAATTGGTCCCCACCATTCCACCCGCTAAAAGCCCTCCTCATCCCGAGCTGGGCCGTCATCCCAATTCCCGGCAGACCACCTCCGACCCCCCGCATCCCATAGCCCTGAACAGACTGGGATCCATCCTTCGAAAAGAGCACACAGTGCCATTTACCGAATTGAAGTATATCAACTGCCAAATGCATTTCCATCACCCTCACCTCGATTTGTATTATATATAGCTGTGGATCATGCTTTATTGTCCCTAACATCTTTTACTCCTTCGCAACAGTTGTGGGATACACACATACACCCACACACACTCAACTCTTTCCCCCCACACAACCATAAACTCACATTCTCAACAGTTGCACTATACCAGAGCCCATCTCAAGAAAGGTCCTGATTTACAAATGCACTTACTGTTGCAGCTGCATGAGAAGGCCTGCAAGACGCGCAAAAAAAATGGGCAGAAATTGATAGATTTTATTAACCATTGTCACATCCTAGATGGAGGTCAAATGTACACCTTTTCCCTGAAACACCCACAATACGGTCATCCGTATAGACCATATTCCCAAGCATCTCCATGCAGTCAGACTTTTGATTTTGTGCCACCAGGGTCACAATAATATACCCCCTCTCTGAATGTCCGAGTGTGACCCCCTCCCCATGGGTTACTGCAGCTAGTGTTTCCAGCACTGCCACTGCCTGGGTGGGGGCACCCCACCTGAATCCCCACCAGGGGATTCATAACTTCGTTCAGTCCGCCATTACCTGTCCGCCATTACCTGTCCGCCATTACCTGTCCGCCATTACCTGTCCGCCATAGAGGAATTTTTGATGCTGTTTGCTGTTAATTATTAGTATCTTTCATACAAATCTTAAACTTGTGACCCATTCCATGCATCTGTTGTTTGTCATGAACATCCAGGAGGATGGACTTTGCTATTAAATGCTGTGGCTCAAATCCGCTCGTTGGGCTTCTCAACGGATCACCTACTGGTGGGTCGATAAGCTTCATTATTGCAATAAGTAATAAATGTTATTAATACGTTTTGAATAAAGCAATAAAGCAATTGACCTTGTCTCTCCTCATTATTGATTAGGATTTCTACGACAGGAATGAGTGTATTATGGTCAGAGGGCATTAATGAAATCACAATTTAGAGAGCTGTTGCTACGTGTGTGTGTGTGTGCTGTACGATATCTCATGGTCTCCAGAGAACGACACAAAAACAAACTGGGAAAATATGGGCCCATATTTATCAAACATTACAGAATAGGAGTGCTGATCTAGGATCAGATTCTCCCTGTCCATAATAATCTGATTCATTAACATCTAAAAACAAAACTGATCATAGATCAGCACACTTAATCTGAGACACTTGATGAAAACGGCCCTGAAGAAAGGATTATATACCACCAGACTGAAGGAAGAAAAGGTAACATAGGTGAAGTAAAAGGGAACATGAGAAGAGGAGGGAGGGAAAGGAGGAAGAGGAAGGAACAGATAGAATGTATGGATGGAAAGGAGGATGATAACAGGGATAGAAAGAGGATAGGACTTCACTGAGGCAGACACTAAATAGCAATTATCCATAAATAACCCAAAAGAGACAAGAGACTGAATCCCAAATAGCACCCTATTCTCTATGTAGTGCACAAATTTTAACCAGAGCCCAATGGGCCCTGCTCAAAAGTACTGCACTATGTAGGGAATAGGGTGCCATTTGGAACACAGACAAACAGTGTTCAAATGCAGACCTACAGTGAATCTACACTGATTTGGTCCACAGTACTAAGTCAGTAGTATCCAGTACAACAAAAATACCTGTTAATAAAGTTTTTCTAAACTGTAGAACAAGTTTTAATATATCTAGAATATAATTAATCACACACACACTCAGTCTGTCAGGTATAGTAGAAGAGGCAGGACTTACTGAGGTGTAGAGGAAGCCCTCTCCATTCATGGCGGCGTAGAGGCCGGCCTTCACCCCCTGGATGGCTACCACCCGCAGCCCCACCGGGATGAGGTTAAACAGAGCTGAGGGGGGGAGGGAGAGCAATAGAGAGAGACAGGGGGAGGAAAAAGAGAGAGAGACATGGAGAGAGAGAGAGAGACATGGAGAGAGAGCGAGAGGAAAAGAGGAAGACAGGAGGAGATATAATGGGAGAGAGAGAGAGAGGGATCGGGAGAAAGAACACTCACTTGAATGGATGGTTTAATAAAGGTCACAGTGTATTCCTAACCATCCACTCATTTAAATACCCTAGTGCTCATACATCAAAGCACTGTGTGACTTTTGAATTTCGGAAGGGTGTTGACTGAATGGAAACCAGGTTCAGTGTTATCTGGGGGTCATTGTAGTGAATAAGGTAGGACGTGGAAGAAAAGTGATCTATGGTGGATCTTTGGATGAATAAGGGAAAAGATAATAAGCGAATCAGGTAAAAACCTCAGGTGTAGGAGGGAATGTGCCATTCAATTTTACTCAGTGAAAATCGACAGGCTCCTTGGTCGACCCACAACCAAGGGTAGGTAACAACGCATCTGCCACACTAATTCTCAACACAGGGGCCCCTCAGGGGTGTGCGTGCTCAGCCCCCTCCTGTACTCCCTGTTCACTCATGACTGCACGACTCCTCAACACCATTATTAAATTTGCCAATGACACAGTAGTAGGCCTGATCACCGACAACAACGAGACAGCCTATAGGCAGGAGGTCAGATACCTGGCCGTGTGGTGCCAGGAAAACAACCTCTCCCTCAATGTGATCAAGACAAAGGAGATGATTGTGGACCACAGGAAAAAGAGGCCCGAGCACGCCCCCATTCTCATCAACGGGACTGCAGTGGAGCAGGTTGAGAGCTTCAAGTTCCTTGGTGTCCACATCACCAACAAACTAACATGATCCAAGCACACCATGACAATCGAGAAGCGGGCACGAAAAAAACCTATTCCCCCTCAGGAGGATCCTCAAAAGGTTCTATAACTACACCATTGGGAGCATCCCGACTGGTTGCATCACTGCCTGGTATGGTAATTGCTCGGCCTCCGAACGCAAGTCACTACAGAGGGTAGTGCGAACGGCCCAGTACATCACTGGGGCCAAGTTTCCTGCCATCCAGGACCTCTATACCAGGCGGTGTCAGAGGAAGGCTCCAAAAATTGTCAAAGACTCCAGCCACCCAAGTCATAGACTGTTCTCTCCGCTACCACATGGCAAGCTGTACCGGACCGCCAAGTCTAGGTACAGAGAGGCTTCTATGTATGTATGTATGTATGTATGTATGTATGTATGTATGTATGTATGTATGTATGTATGTATGTATGTATGTATGTATGTATGTATGTATGTATGTATGTATGTATGTATGTATGTATGTATGTATGTATGTATGTATGTATGTATGTATGTATGTATGTATGTATGTATGTATGTATGTATGTATGTATGTATGTATGTATGTATGTATGTATGTATGTATGTATGTATGTATGTATGTATGTATGTATGTATGTATGTATGTATGTATGTATGTATGTATGTATGTATGTATGTATGTATGTATGTATGTATGTATGTATGTATGTATGTATGTATGTATGTATGTATGTATGTATGTATGTATGTATGTATGTATGTATGTATGTATGTATGTATGTATGTATGTATGTATGTATGTATGTATGTATGTATGTATGTATGTATGTATGTATGTATGTATGTATGTATGTATGTATGTATGTATGTATGTATGTATGTATGTATGTATGTATGTATGTATGTATGTATGTATGTATGTATGTATGTATGTATGTATGTATGTATGTATGTATGTATGTATGTATGTATGTATGTATGTATGTATGTATGTATGTATGTATGTATGTATGTATGTATGTATGTATGTATGTATGTATGTATGTATGTATGTATGTATGTATGTATGTATGTATGTATGTATGTATGTATGTATGTATGTATGTATGTATGTATGTATGTATGTATGTATGTATGTATGTATGTATGTATGTATGTATGTATGTATGTATGTATGTATGTATGTATGTATGTATGTATGTATGTATGTATGTATGTATGTATGTATGTATGTATGTATGTATGTATGTATGTATGTATGTATGTATGTATGTATGTATGTACGTATGTACGTATGTACGTATGTATGTATGTATGTATGTATGTACGTATGTACGTATGTATGTATATGTACGTATGTATGTATGTATGTATGTACGTGTACGTACGTATGTATGTATGTATGTATGTATGTATGTATGTACGTACGTATGTATGTACGTGTACGTACGTACGTACTGTATACGTACGTACGTAGTATGTATGTATGTCTACGTACGTATGTATGTATGTATGTATGTACGTACGTATGTACGTACGTACGTACGTACGTACGTAGTACGTACGTACGTGGTATGTTGTATGTATGTATGTATGTATGTATGTATGTATGTATGTATGTATGTATGTATGTATGTATGTATGTATGTATGTATGTATGTATGTATGTATGTATGTATGTATGTATGTATGTATGTATGTATGTATGTATGTATGTATGTATGTATGTATGTATGTATGTATGTATGTATGTATGTATGTATGTATGTATGTATGTATGTATGTATGTATGTATGTATGTATGTATGTATGTATGTATGTATGTATGTATGTATGTATGTATGTATGTATGTATGTATGTATGTATGTATGTATGTATGTATGTATGTATGTATGTATGTATGTATGTATGTATGTATGTATGTATGTATGTATGTATGTATGTATGTATGTATGTATGTATGTATGTATGTATGTATGTATGTATGTATGTATGTATGTATGTATGTATGTATGTATGTATGTATGTATGTATGTATGTATGTATGTATGTATGTATGTATGTATGTATGTATGTATGTATGTATGTATGTATGTATGTATGTATGTATGTATGTATGTATGTATGTATGTATGTATGTATGTATGTATGTATGTATGTATGTATGTATGTATGTATGTATGTATGTATGTATGTATGTATGTATGTATGTATGTATGTATGTATGTATGTATGTATGTATGTATGTATGTATGTATGTATGTATGTATGTATGTATGTATGTATGTATGTATGTATGTATGTATGTATGTATGTATGTATGTATGTATGTATGTATGTATGTATGTATGTATGTATGTATGTATGTATGTATGTATGTATGTATGTATGTATGTATGTATATATATTTTTTTTACTGCTGCTCTTAATTACTTGTTACTATTATCCCAATTTGTAAGTCACTCTGGATAAGAGCGTCTGCTAAATGACTTAAATGTAATGTATAATGTAAATCTCTTATTCTTATCCGTATTATTTGAAACTGCACTGTTGGTTCGGGGCTCGTAAGTCAGTATTTCACTGTAAGGTCTACACCTGTTGAATTTGGAGCATGTGACTAATACAATTTGATTTAATTTGAAATTGTCTTTGGAGGCAGAAAAAAAGTAATGCATAACAGAAGCCAGGAGAGAAGCGAAGCAAGAGCCCAAAAATGGTGTGTGTGTGCGTGTGACTTTACATGCATGTGTGTGGATGTCTGAGCACTATGGGGGTGGATCAAAACAAATGCATGACGGAGTGGAATAAGTGTGAGTGTATGCGTGTGGGATAAAGAGACTGAGAAACCATGTTAGAAATGGCTGTGTAAGTGTTTGTGTACTCTGTTCAGAGGCATCATGCCCACAGGCCAGTGGAAGAGTTTTAGCTGCCAATGATGGGCAGGACTCGCAAGAGGTATGTTTGTAAATTAATTTGATCAAGCTATGTAGCTTAATGATTCCTTCTTGATGAATAAATGAGAACATTTTATTGTTTCTCTGTAATACTAGCCAACTAGCAATGTTATGAAGATGGCTTTAGCTAGCCAGGTAGATTGAGAACCTATCTCCCAACCTCATAACTAGCTACCAAGCCATAAATCAAGTTACAGTAGATGTCTAACTACATGTAACTGCCAAAATAAAGGAAACACCAACATAAAGTGTCTTAATAGTAGGGCCACCACAAGCCAGAACACCTTCAATGTACCTTGGCATGGATTCTACAAGTGTCTGAAGACACCATTCTTCAACGAGAAATTCAATCATTTGGCGTTTTGTTGATAGAGGTGGAAAACTCTGTCTCACGCGCAGTTCCAGAATCTCCCACAAGTGTTCAATTGGGTTGAGAACTGGTGACTGAGAGTCATTGCATATGGCTTACATCGTTTTCATTCTCATCAAAACATTCAGTGACCACTCGTGCGCTGTGGATTGGGGCATAGTCATCCTATGGGGATATAACCATTTAAGACAAAATAATGGTCTGCCCAACATTTTTATACATGAGGCTAAGCATGATGGGATGTTGATTAACTTAGGAACCACACCAGTGTGGAAGCACCTGCTTCCAAAATACATTGAGTGTACAAAACATTAGGAACACCTGCTTTTTGCATGACAGACTGACCATGATGACATCAGCTGAAATCTATGATCCCTTATTGATGTAATTTGTTAAATCCACTTCAATCACTGTAGATGAAGGGGAGGCGACAGGTTAAAGAAAGACTTTTAAGCCTTGAGACAATTGAGACATGGATTGTGTATGTGTGTCACTCAAAGGGTGAATGGACAAGACACAAGATTTAAGTGCCTTTGAACAGGGTATGTTAGTAGGCAGAGGTGGGACCAAGTCATTGTTTTACAAGTCACAAGTAAGTCTCAAGTCTAGGCACTCAAGACCCAAGTCAAGTCTCAAGTCAAGACGGTCAAGTCTCAAGTCCTAAACTTTGAGTTTCGAGTTAAAAACAAGTCATAATGTGCTCTTCACCAAATGTAATATAATTTCATATTTTTAACATGAGTAATATAATAGTATATTACATTTACGCAAATCATTAATGCTTTAAAAAAAATATATATACAGTGGGGCAAATAAGTATTTAGTCAGCCACCAATTGTGCAAGTTCTCCAACTTAAAAAGATGAGATCTGTAATTTTCATCATAGGTACACTTCAACTATGACAGACAAAATGAGAGAAAAAAATCCAGAGAATCACATTGTAGGATTTTTAATGAATTTATTTGCAAATTATGGTGGAAAATAAGTATTTGGTCACCTACAAACAAGCAAGATTTCTGGCTCTCACAGACCTATAACTTCTTCTTTAAGAGGCGCCTCTGTCCTCCACTCGTTACCTGTATTAATGGCACCTGTTTGAACTTGTTATCAGTATAAAAGACACCTGTCCACAACCTCAAACAGTCACACTCCAATCTCCACTATGGCCAAGACCAAAGAGCTGTCAAAGGACACCAGAAACAAAATTGTAGACCTGCACCAGGATGGGAAGACTGAATTTGCAATAGGTAAGCAGCTTGGTTTGAAGAAATCAACTGTGGGAGCAATTATTAGGAAATGGAAGACATACAAGACCACTGATAATCTCCCTCCATCTGGGGCTCCACGCAAGATCTCACCCCATGGGGTCAAAATGATCACAAGAACGGTGAGCAAAAATCCCAGAACCACACGGGGGGACCTAGTGAATGACCTGCAGAGAGCTGGGACCAAAGTAACAAAGCCTACCATCAGTAACACACTATGCCGCCAGGGACTCAAATCCTGCAGTGCCAGACGTGTCCCCCTGCTTAAGCCAGTACATGTCCAGGCCCGTCTGAAGTTTGCTAGAGAGCATTTGGATGATCCATAAGAAGATTGGGAGAATGTCATATGGTCAGATGAAACCAAAATATAACTTTTTGGTAAAAACTCAACTCATCGTGTTTGGAGGACAAAGAATGCTGAGTTGCATCCGAAGAACACCATACCTAGTGTGAAGCATGGGGGTGGAAACATCATGCTTTGGGGCTGTTTTTCTGTAAAGGGAGCAGGACGACTAATCCGTGTAAAGGAAAGAATGAATGGGGCCATGTATCGTGAGATTTTGAGTGAAAACCTCCTTCCATCAGCAAGGGCATTGAAGATGAAACATGGCTGGGTCTTTCAGCATGACAATGACGGTGGCTTCGTAAGACAGTGGCTTCATAAGAAGCATATCAAGGTCCTGGAGTGGCCTAGCCAGTCTCCAGATCTCAACCCCATAGAAAATCTTTGGAGGGAGTTGAAAGTCCGTGTTGCCCAGCAACAGCCCCAAAATATCACTGCTCTAGAGGAAATCTGCATGGAGGAATGGGCCAAAATACCAGCAACAGTGTGTGAAAACCTTGTGAAGACTTACAGAAAACATTTGACCTCTGTCATTGCCAACAAAGGGTATATAACAAAGTATTGAGATAAACGTTTTTTATTGACCAAATACTTATTTTCCACCACAATTTGCAAATAAATTCATAAAAAATCCTACAATGTGATTTTCTGTTTTTCTTCTTCTCATTTTGTCTGTCATAGTTGAAGTGTACCTATGATGAAAATTACAGGCCTCTCATCTTTTTAGGTGGGAGAACTTGCACAATTGGTGGCTGACTAAATTATTTTTTGGCCCACTGTATATGTCACTGGTCACCCCCAAAGCCAATTCCTACTTTGGCCGCCTTTCCTTCCAGTTCTTTGCTGCTAATGACTGGAACGAACTGCAAAAAATAAATAAATAAATAAATAATAATAATAATAATAATAACTGAAGCTGGAGACATATCTCCCTCACTAACTTCAAGCACCAGCTGTCAGAGCAACTCACAGATCACTTCACCTGTACATAGCCCATCCAACTACCTCATCCCCATACTGTTTTTTAATTATTTTTCTCCTTTGCACCCCAGTATCTCTACTTGCACATCTACCACTCCAGTGTTTAATTGCTATATTGTAATTATTTCGCCACTATGGTCTATTTATTGCCTTACCCCCTTATCCTACCTCATTTGGACACACTATATATAGACTTTTTCTACTGTATTATTGACTGTATGTTTGTTTATTCCATGTGTAACTCTGTGTTATTGTTTGTGTCGCACTGCTTTGCTTTATCCTGGCCAGGTCGCAGTTGTAAATGAGAACTTGATCTCAACTAGCCTTCCTGGTTAAATAAGGTGAAATAAAATAAATAAAAATGCATACATTTTTGTATGGGTGGCCCCAGCAGAAATCGAGCACAGGATCCTGACATTGCAAGTACTATGCTCTACCAACTTAGCCACACAGGACAGTGATCCCTGCATTAACTGTTCTCCTTGCATCACCCTCAGCTCCTTCCTCATTTATCCTAAGATGCTCATAACTTGAAGGGATTTGGAAAAATGTAAAAGGCAATGTTCTCACTATCATGGTGACAGTCACGGGAAAAGCTGTACATATCAGCTCAATTGAAAATTACCTTTAAAAAACGAAATTGTCAGCTGTCCACAGCACTGCACTATGGATCGAGTACATGCCCTAACAAATGTTTTTAGGCTATACAGTGTTTGTTCACTATTACATTGTTTACAAACAATGGATTTAAGAAATCTTATATTTAAGGTGACAGTTGAACTACGCTCATGAAGCATTTATCAATTATATTATTTAAGAATCAATGGCTATGTATCAAATAATTTATTATAGGTCCAAAAATGTATGTACCAATCCCATATTGTCCCTTTAACATCATATCCTTAAAACCCTCCTAAGACTTGGCAGCATTTCTCACCACTGCTTCCTGGATTCTGATCCAAATCCCAGAAAATAAAGCACTTTAATTTCGGCAGCCCATAAACCTCATGTTAACGCCAACATTATGGAACTCCACAATGCCAATCCTCACAAAGCAGAGCTGGGACGATCATTCATGGATCACGTAACAAAGCTAAGCCTATCGGATGCACTGATGTGGGCTAGGCAGATAAAAGTTGTTGTTTTTAAACGGAGAGGGATAGGTGATATAATCCGCGAGGACACAAATCCAACGGGGTAAGGAGGGGATGCAAAAATAGTCTAGCATCGTGAGTGGGTGCAACTGAGCTCCTGTGTGAAGAAGGAGCCCTCTGGCTACACAGCTCACCAGGCATTAATCCTCTCTCTCTACACGAAAACACATATTGTACTGTACACCCACCATACATCCACACTGAAAAAGCACAACTGGGCAGGCGGCTGCCTGTCATTTTGGGCCAGGAAACAAGAGACTTTTTGGACCAGCTACAACCTCTCCTTTCCTCTCTTCTCTTCTATCCTCCTCCTCTTATCAGCCCTTTTTACATCCTCTATTCTCTTTCCCCCATCTTTTCCCCTCCTCTTATCAGCTTTCCTCTTCTCTTTCCTCCTCTCCTTTCTTCCTCTCTCCTCTCTTCATCTCATAGAGCTCATTGAGTTTACATCACATCCTTCTGACTTCTCTATTCCATCTATCTCTTCAAAATGAGTAGGAGATGTGAAAGAAATAAGCCCAACATATTGCCAGCTGTTTCTTCTTCTATTCTCCTTCCACTAAAGCTCTGGAGACTCATATGCTGTGATCTTTTCCTTCTGATACAATGAGAGGCCTTCTTCTTCTCTCCCCCTGGTACAGCAGAGGAGAAAGGGGAGGAAGTTTGACTTTTCGTTCAGCAGAGTTACTGTGGGAACTGTGGCTGCCGCCACCCACTCTTCTCTACCGTTTCACAACTGCCAGGTACAGTAGGTAATATCGCCCCTGCAAAACAGTATGTGCTGCAGCACTAACACACACTCTGACATAGATAGGGTAAAAAGTTGTTGTGTGTGAGTCAACCAAGCACACAGGTTAACTACTTACTTAATACTCTTCATATCTATTGAGACAGGTTGGATGTGTAGTCCTCTGTGGCTCAGTTGGTAGAGCCCAGCGATTGCAATGCCAGGATTGTGGATTTGATAGCTTGGACCAGCCACCATACAAAAATGTATGCACTTACTGTATGACTGTAAATCGCTTTGGATAAAAGTAACTTACAGGGCCAACCCTTTGCTCTGGACATCAACTTTATCTGACACTTTAGTGTCTGTCTGTCTGTTTGTGCGCGTGTGTGTTTGTGCGCGTGTGTGTGCGCGCACAACGTACACAAGTCATGGTGTACATGCACGTAACTTGTGTACCTCCAGGCTGATACTGCATGTAAGTCAGGGAGGGGACAGATCACCTTCCTGCCAAACGGATGGAGGGGAATGATCCTGGCCCAACAGTTAATAGATTGTTTGAGAAAACAGAGTGGAGAGCAATGACAATTATAGTTGGGGTGAAGCGGCCCGCCTAGCTTAGAAATACAGCGACAGAGTGCGGGACTTCCATCACTCCTCTCTACTCAACTCCACTCTTTTCATTGTGTCTGCACAGATGTAGCTGGTCACACACAGAGTTGTTTGTGTTTGTGAAGGTGACACAAACGTAACCCTGTTCGACAGGTGTGTGAAGGTAATGCAGACAGGTGTGCGTGGAGTGGTGAGGCTTGCACAGGTGATCTCTGTGGAATTCTAAATTGTGATTTGTTAATATCCATGTACACTATCATGATGAAATGGCATTTGTTATCGTAACGGCTAGGTATTTTTTCGTACTCACGTGACCTCACCAGGACAAAGTGTATTGTACTTTAAGATTGTATGATAGGAGATGTGCATGTTGGGAATTGTAATGTGTGTCATATAAACTCACTGTAGTCGCTGTTCTCGTCCTTGGTCCCATTTATGGTGCCGTCCGGCTTCATCTGCAGGTAGAAGCCCTGCTCGCTGAACAGTCGCGTCACAATGCCCTTCAGCTGTGGCTCTGCAACACAGCACAACAGGGATAAGTGTTAGCTAGCTGCTTGGGTCATGTTCATTAAGCACCAAACATAATAAAATGGACTGAAACAGGGAGGAACTACCTGAATGTGTCCAATAAGAATAGTCATTTTTGTTTTCCATTGCAATGAACAAGGCCCAGGTTACTCAGACACCAAAACACTTGAATGCCATGCCCTCATACTCTTAATACCATTTTCAATGATTAGGGAGAGACCAGCGAAAACTAGACTATAACGAAGGCCCAGAGCACTTCCTGGTCTGGTCACGTGATCTGGAAAAACTCTTGGTCTTATAGTGTAAGCCTGAGTTAGTACCCATTATTGCAGTACCGTGTGATAGGCTACATAATGAATGAAATGCCATGTGATACATGTGATGACACAGAAGCAAACAATACCTCCCATCATGACAGAGAGGCAGACAGATTCTCTCGAGCCACCTCCTCAGACCACCACTCAATGGTAAAGAGAATAAAAAGAGGTAAAAAAAGAATAAAAGGAAGAGGTTAATCACGACAGTACTTTAGGGCCATTCAGAGCATGCAGGTACCAACATAACACTAATCAGTGAAAAACCATCTCCCAGTCTTATAGATAAAAAAGGTTCAGTTGGTGGATCAAAACCGAACCGAAAAACAAACGGTCTAAGAAGCCACCTCCAAATCATGAACAGGGCACACAATGTGGGACAGATAAACTTGGCACGACAGCCGCTTGACGCCCAAATCATGCAGGAAGAGACAGAAGAAGACTAAAATACAGCACTATTTAGAGCAAGCCGGTGTGCCAGTTAAACGCTGATGATGAGGCAGACCCAGTGGATGATAGAAACACTGAAAGGTGGGGGGATACGTTAAATAGGATGCAGAAGTGTGTGGTCTGCATCCTCTCATCTATCGGTGATAGATATGATACTCTTAAACCTCTGTCTAACTTGCTTGTAGCCGAACTGTGAGAATTGGCCCATTGGTGGATCAATAAAGCATTCTTCACCAACAATTGTTCACCTTAATATTGACACTGATAGCTCTGGTCTAGGTCATTAGTGTGCCTTCCTTCACTTCATGTACTGGAGGAACCCGCACAACAACAATTTATTTTATTTTTTTGTCTTTTTTCACATGATGAGCTTAGAATAACAACAAGTTCACATTTGCAGTTTCAGATGTAAGAAAACTTCACAATTGTAAGTTCACATGTGTGGGTGAAAGTGTTTACTCTCCTCACATGTGAAAAGGTGGTGTTAACATGTGGAATGTGGAATTGCATATTCTGTAAAAAGGTTACTTAGCCTAGCTGATCAAACAAAATAATTTCTTACTTCTAAGCTCATCCACTCCATTATTATTGTAGTCCTCCATAGTGTTGCATTGATATACATGTAAGTTAATAACACTACCACAAGGTAGATGTATTCAGAGTGTTATTGCTGCAGGCACCACCTCATTTCTTCATACATTGGCCCGTGATTGTTGGATGAAGCCCAGTGAAAAGAACAGAAGCTAGCTCTCCGTGTCTCCTTATTTTTATCCTGTTTGTTGGTTTCTACCCATGGTAGAAATGTTGTTAAAAAATATATAGAGATAACATGTTTAACTAAACAGTGTTGAGTTCTGGTAATTTTCATGTATAATTGAATTGTTTTGACCAAGTGAGGTTTTCACATTTACATGAGTGTAGCCAAGCTAAGTCGCTAGCAAGCTAGTTATGTTTGTATGCAAGTCAATGAGAACAAGATGGCGTTTCTGAAATATAGTTTATTTCCATTATAATGTTTTGGAACTTAAATAGTTCCATTTGTGGTTGTTTTTACAAACAAGAGCTCATATTGAGTGTATTTAAATGTGTACATATGAACCATGGTAATTATATGTATTTTAGAAGGTTACTTTCTATGAAATGTGTATCTAATCATTGCATGTTAACTGCTAGCTAGCTTAGTGAAAGGTGATAGCTATCCTTCCATTTCGTCTTAGCTAGCATCTGTTATTGTTAGCTGTCCATTGGTTTTTGTTACATTTACTACACCAGCCTAAAATAAATATTTATGTATTTGAAAATGTGTGAATGTGTTTGCTTTTGGAATTAATGTAAACAGATACTTTTCTACAAAGAGATTTATTTTGAATTAGGTCTGAGTTAATCAGTTAACTGGAGTTAGCTTTTTCTAATTTTAGTGCACAATTTTTTTTAAATTGCGATTAATCTCATGAAAGCATCAAAAATCCATTATCTATACAGCTCAAAACAACAATGCAATGTCAAACCAAGTTGACATTGAGGTTTCCATTTTTCTAATCAATACTTTGGATATAATCAACAAGTCGCCATTATTGTAATGCTTTTTATATAACATAAATTCTTAGATTACAGTTTAATTTGATCAAATTCAGAATTTGCTATTATTCGTGACGAATCACAGCATACCCTGTGATTATCTGAATTTTTTTTTTTTTTTTTTTTACTTTCAGCTTGCTTGAATGTTTGCTAAGCTGCAGAACGATTTGTACTGAAAGACACCATTTCCCAAAAACGTCCTTGTACTGTATGTTCTTGAACAGACTAAGATATGTTTGCTCTGCTCAGTGGGTGTGCGGGGTGTGGCTTGAAGCAACGGGTTAAGTAGTGCATTATTATTCCACAACCCAACCCCTCCCCGTTTCTCCATGGTCGTTCAGTACAGTGTCCTTTAAATTGAACGTTCTATTACGTTTTTATTTACTGAACGCAGAGCTGCTCTGTGGTCACTGACCTGGTTTCCTGCGGACTGGTCTTTTCTTGCCGCTGCAGAAGCGAACTTTGCTGAAGACAGTAAATATATGCCTCTCGCACAAGGAGCGGGGGTCTTTGCTGGGACTGGTGCGCCGTTTGGAAGTGGCGACCTTTTCGCTGTTTCCCTCTCTTGCTTGACGTTTCTGACGTATCAGGGAGCTGGCGAGCGCCGCCGCCATCTCCCCGGTAGATTAACCTGAGTGTAGACCACTTGAATCGTCTCAAAATCTTCTATGAGCGAGATGTTGTCAAGATATTGCTGAGGGTGCTGATTATGGCTGGTCCAGTGCATGAGGTTGCATACGTGCGCCATGATGACAAATATGTAGGTAAGGTGAATAAAATGATAACTTGCTGAATGCTGAACTCAAACATATTTGTCATCCAAATAATGGAAACATCGATATAAATATAAAATATTGCACTGGCAGTCTTTACAAATAGGTAGGCTACTATATCTCTAAATACATTAATTCATAAATGTATATTGTGCAGACGTGTCCAAGGTATTGCTCTTTATCTCCAGTCCAGATTATTCCCAGGTATCCAGCTAAAATGTCCCGTAAATAGTTTCATTATCCATCGTTTTCATTCCTGTTAAATTTCCAGTGCTCGACATTCCACAACTATCTGAGTGCAGTGGCAGCAGCGTACTGGATGTGCGCGGACACACTGCTCACTCACTAGCCCCGCAGCTCGCGGACGGCATTGTCTTTCGCTCAACTACGGGCTCGACACGCGAGCCCCAGGTAAAAAAAAATATCCAAAATCGAAAACCCAATGTTCTCTGGAAAACGGAGTCACAACAAATTGAAGGACCGTCGAAAATCTATGTCGCCTTCATAATCACAGGTAATGAGTATCCTAAACTGACATAATTCAAACCCATTGGGCACACACTGGTTGAATCAACGTTATTTCCACGTAAATTCTTTCAAATTAATATGAACCAATGTGAATTGACGTCTGTGCCCTGTTGGAAAAATCTAAGCACAAATCTCACGGTAGCCTGTAGTGAAAAGTACCAATCAGAGCAACTGGTGAAGCCTGCTCTTCGTCGCCCGGTTTGCAAGCAGCCTTTCTTTTTCTAACTAGGCAATCCTACATGGTTGTGGTTCGGACAAGGAATTCTCGGAGGCTGAGAGAAAGAGAGCGAGAAGAACTCTTTTTTTGCCAGTGTGTGTGAGGGAGAGAGAGCAGGAGGGGGGTTAAGATAGTTAGCGAGAGGGGGGGCGGCATTGTAAACGAAAGCGATGGTGGGCTGCTTGGCAGGAGGTGCGCCAGCAGTTTACATGTGTTCGGTAACATAATTTTACCAAAAGCAATGAGAAAGGCAGGTCTCCATCACGCAAAGTGATCCATACTTCCTGGGCGCAATATAGCCTGGGGATGAGGTAAAGCAAACCTAGCAGCAGTGGTGTAAATTAAGTAAAACTACTTTATGATACTACTTATGTCGTTTTTTGGTATATGTACTTTACTATTCCTTTTTTGACAACATTTACTTTACTTCATCCCTAAAGAAAATGTACTTATGTACTTCCATACATATACCTGACTCCGAAAAGTACTGATTACATTTTGAATGCATAGCAGCACAGGAAAATGGTACAATTCACACAGGTATTAAGAAAACGGCCCTGGTCATCCCTACTGCCTCTGATCTGGCAGACTCACTAAACACATGCTTTATTTGTAAATTATGTCAGTGTTGGTGTGCCCCTGGCTATCCAAAAATAAAAAACAAGAATTGTGCTGACTGGTTGGCTTAATGTAAGGAATAAGAAATGATTCATACTTTTACTTGTAGGGCTACTTTTTAGACTTAAGTATATTATAGCGATTACATTTACTTTTGATACTAAATAAATGTAAAACCAAATACTTTTAGACTTTTACTCAAGTAGTATTTTACTTGGTGACTCACTTTTACTTGAGTCATTTTCTATTAAGGTATCCTTACTTTTTCCACCACTGTCTAGCCCCTAGGCTAGTAACATGCATCTGTACCTGTAGGGAATATTGAATGATCCCAAATGATCCATCGTATCTCCCAGAAACGTTTTCAACATACATCTGTAAAATTATATAGTCTAGAACCTAAAGCTTTGTTTGTCTTCCTCTCAAGCTTCCATGTCTTCTCCCTGGACCTCCTCAATGTCCACCTCTTGAACATCAGACTGAGGCCTCATCTTCACTGTCACTTTCCAACCTTGTTGAAGCATCAAATTTGCCTGGATGGCCACCAATTTTTCAGCCCTTGTATTTTTCAGCCTGTTGTGTGTGTGTTCCCAAACAAGGACCAGTTGCGCTCTGAGGTGGCTGATATTGGTGGGATTTGGAAGATGGAGGCAATGGGGAAAGAGCCTCAGATCTACAAAGTCCCTTCCACCAGGTGGCTGATGAGACATGCTGGCACGACTGCCATATTGCTTCTCCACCCCAAAGCCCTTGCTTGGAAGTGTACTTCGCCAGACTGCCAAGAACCTTGCCCTCATCCAGGCCAAGGTGGTGAGACACGGTAGTGATGACACCATAGGCCTTGTTGATCTCTGCACCAGACAGGATGCTCTTGCCAGCATACTTGGGGTCCAACATGTACGCTGTGGCATGTATGGACTTCAGTCAGAAGTCTTCACGCTTTTTGATGCATTTCAGAACTGAAGTTTCCTCTGCTTGGAGCAACAGTAAAGTAGGCAGGGCAGTTTGGATTTCTTCTTACATCTGCAAGCGGAGTCTGAACATCAGACAGGATGGCATTGTCTCCCTCAATCTGTACACTGGCTACTGCTATAGGTTTCAGGAGTTTCAGGCTGCTTACCACTCTCCCAAAATACATCCAGGAGGATCCTGTTGATGGGGCTGTCCATATCGGCAGACTGTGATATGGCCATTTCTTGGAGAGACATCAAACATGATGACAACACCACCCCAATGGGTGTTGGTGGGCAGCTTCAATGTCATGCTCTTATTCTTCTCACTTTGCTTGGTGAAGTAGATTGCTGATATAACTTGATGACCCTTCACACACCTAACCATTTCCTTGGCTCTCTTGTAGAGTGTATCCATTGTTTTCAGTGCCATGATGTCCTTGAGGAGCAGATTCAATGCATGCAAGTTCTTAGCAATGTCTGTCACCAGTACAAATACTTCTGTGGTCCAAGGGCATTGATGACTGCCTTCAGCTCATATGCAATGTAGAAACCGGTGTGTCTGTTGTCCCTTGTGTCTGTGCTCTTGTAGAATATTGGTTGAGGGGTGAAGATGTGGTTAATTATTCCTTGCCCACAAACATTCAACCACCCATCAGAGATGATTGCAATACAGTCTGCTTTCTCTGATTTGCTTGACTTTCACTTGAACTCTGCATCCAGTAAATGAGTAGGTAAAGCATGTCTGGTTGGAGGGGTGTATGCTGGGCGAAGAACATTTAGAAATCTCTTGCAATACACATTGCTTGTGAGCATCAAAGATGAATCAGTTGCCAACACAGCTCGAACAAGACATTCAGCAGCATTTCTGACTACATTCCTCATTGAACCAAAAAAACTTCTGAATAATCTAATTTGATCTCCAGCTGTCACATATTAATGAAACGTGTCGCAACCAGGCTTTGGGTAGCAACACTATATTGGTGTCGGAACTAGATCTTGTAAAAGGATTAAATAATATTAATAAATTAATCAAAATGTTTAATGAAAATGTCAATTATTATTTGAATATTATTGAATACCTATGCCAATCTATCTTCCAAACACTGATTTCGAGGGCATTATCAGTTAATCCAAATGAGTAGATGCAGCAGGGGAGTAAATAAAGTAATTCAATAAACTTTGATTGATGACCATATGCACATTGAAACAGATGGTATCAACAATGAAGGTCTAATGGTCTGATCTTTCATGGCTATCCCATACCACATTTAGCTGAGAAATTACTTACTTTCATTAAACAGGGCAATCTCTTGTCATAGCAGATCACTTAATATTCCTATCACTCATTTGCCCTGAATGATTGGTCGGTTGTGGAAGAGCTTCGTAATTCTCATGTTCTAGCAACTGAGACAATTCTATCCAGTGCGGCTTTTTTAAGGTTCCTGCATGTGACAAGCATGCAAGTGAATCCTTAGCTGAGGCCGCCAGAGGTGCGGGAAGCAGACGAGGCCGCGCGGGAAGCTGACCTTTATTTAAACAGGTAGGCTAGTTGAGAACAAGTTCTCATTTACAACTGCGACCTGGCCAAGATAAAGCAAAGCAGTGCGACAGAAACAACAACAGAGTTACACGTGAAATAAACAAGCGTACAGTCAATAACAAAATAGAGAAAAAAAAGAAAGTCTATATACAGTGTGCAAATGGCATGAGGTATGGCAATAAATAGGCCATAGTAGCAAAGAAATTACAATTTAGCAGATTAACACTGGAGTGGATGATTGTGTGTAAGTAGTGATACTGGTGTGCAAAAGAGCAGCAAAGTAAATAAAACCAATATGGGGATGAGGTAGGTATATTGGGTGGGCTATTTACAGATGGACTATGTACAGCTGCAGCGATCAGTTAGCTGCTCAGATAGCTGATGTTTAAAGTTAGTGAGGGAAATGTAAGTCTCCAGCTTCAGCGATTTTTGCAATTGGTTCCAGTCACTGGCAGCAGAGAACTGGAAGGAAAGGTGGCCAAAGCAGGTGTTGGCTTTGGGGATGACCAGTGAGATATACCTTCTGGAGTGCATGCTTTGGGTGGGTGTTGTTGTCGTGACCAGTGAGCTGAGATAAGGTGGAGCTTTACCTAGCATAGACTTAAATATGACCCGGAGCCAGTGGGTCTGGCGACGAATATGTAGCGAGGGCCAGCCGGCTAGAGCATATAGGTCGCAGTGGTGGGTGGTATAAGGCACTTTGGTAACAAAATGGATGGCACTGTGATAGACTGCATCCAATTTGCTGAGTAGAGTATTGGAAGCTATTTTGTAGATGACATTGCCGAAGTCAAGGATCAGTAGGATAGTCAGTTTTACGAGGGTAAGTTTGGCGGCGTGAGTGAAGGAGGCTTTGTTGCGAAATAGAAAGCCGATTCTAGATTTAATTTTGGATTGGAGATGTTTGATATGAGTCTGGAAGGAGAGTTTACAGTCTAGCCAGACACCTAGGTATTTGTAGTTGTCCACGTAGCTAGCAGCAGGCAACCTGGTCACGAAAATCAGAACAGCAGTCAAATTAAATAGTTTACCTTTGATGAGCTTCGGATGTTTTTACTCACGAGACTCCCAGTTAGCAAATTTTCCAAAAATATTATTTTTTTAGGCGAAATGGCTCCGTGTTTTCTTCACGTTTGGCTGAGAAATCGATTGATATCTCATTCACTGCTCAATAGGGATGTAGAGCTTTCGAAATAAGAGTCCCTTCCTGATTGGATTTTTCTCCGGCCTTCGCCTGCAATATCAGTTCTGTTATACTCTCAAACAATATTTTTAGTTTTGGAAACTTTAGAGTTTTCTATCCTAAGCTGTCAATTATATGCATATTCTAGCATCTTGTCTTGACAAAATATCCCGTTTACTTTGGGGACGTTATTTTTCCAAAAATGAAAATAGTGCCCCCTAGATTCAAGAGGTTAACACAATGTCCAAAGAAGGGCCAGATGTATACAGAATGGTGTCGTCTGCATAGAGGTGGATCAGGGAATCACCCACAGCAAGAGCGACATAGTTGATATATACAGAGAAAAGAGTCGGCCCGAGAATTGAACCCTGTGGTACCCCCATAGAGACTGCCAGAAGTCCGGACAACATGCCCTCCGATTTTACACACTGAACTCGTCTGTGAAGTAGTTGGTGAACCAGGCGAGGCAGTAATTTGAGAAACCAAGGCTATTGAGTCTGCCGATAAGAATACGGTGATTGACAGAGTCGAATGCCTTGGCCAGGTCGATGAAGACAGCTGCACAGTACTGTCTCTTGTCGATGGCGGTTATGATATTGTTTAGTACCTTGAGCATGGCTGAGGTGCACCCGTGACCAGCTCGGAAACTGTATTGCACAGCGGAGAAGGTACGGTGTGATTTGAAATGGTCAGTGATCTGTTTATTAACTTGGCTTTCAGAGACTTTAGAAAGGCAGGGCAGGATGGATATAGGTCTGTAACAGTTTGGGTCTAGAGTGTCACACCTCTTTGAAGAGGGCAGCTTTCGGACAAACGAAAGAGGTTGAACAGACTGGTAATAGGGGTTGCAACAATGGCGGAGGATAATTCTAGAAAGAGAGGGTCCAGATTGTCAAGCCCAGCTGATTTGTACGGGTCCAGGTTTTGCAGCTCTTTCAGAATATCTGCGATCTGGATGAAGGAGAAGCTGGGGAGGCTTGGGCAAGTAGCTGTAGTAGCTGTTGGCCGGGGTTGGGGTAGCCAGGAAGAAAGCATGGCCAGCTGAAGAGAAATGCTTATTGAAATGTTTGATTATCATGGATTTATCGGTGGTGACCATGCCGCCTAGCCTCAGTGCAGTGGGGAGCTGGGAGGAGGTGCTCTTGTTCTCCATGGACTTTAGTGTCCCACATTTTTGGGGAGTTAGAGCTAAGGATGCAAATTTCTGTTTGAAAAAGCTAGCCTTTGCTTTCCTGATTGACTGCGTGTATTGGTTCCTGACTTCCCTGAACTTCCCTGAACTATTCGATGCTATTGCAGTCCGCCACAGGATGTTTTTGTGCTGGTCAAGTGCAGCCAGGTCTGGAGTGAACCAAGGGCTATATCTGTTCTTAGTCCTACATTTTTTTGAAAGGGGCATGCTTATTTAAGATGGTGAGGAATTTACTTTTAAAAGAACGACCAGTCCCCAACTGACTTGATGAGGTCAATATCCCTCCAGGATACCTGGGCCAGGTCGATTAGAAAGGCCTCCACGCAGAAATGTTTTAGGGAGCATTTGACATTGATGAGGGGTGGTCGTTTGACCGCGGACCCATAGCGGATGCAGGCAATGAGGCAGTGATCGCTGAGATCCTGATTGAAAACAGCAGAGGTGTGTTTGGAGGGCAAGTTGGTCCGGATAATATCTATGAGGGTGCCCATGTTTACGGATTTAGGGTTGTACCTGGTGGTTTCCTTGATAATTTGTGTGAGATTGAGGGCATCCTGTTTAGATTGTAGGACTGCTGGGGTGTTAAGCATGTCCCAGTTTAGGTCACCTAACAGAACTAACTCTGAAGATAGATGGGGGGCAATCAATTCACATATGGTGTCCAGGGCACAGCTGGGAGCTGAGGGGGGTCTACAACAGGCGGCAACAGTGAGAGACTTATTTCTGGAGAGATTAATTTTTTTAATTAGAAGCTCGAACTGTTTGGGCATAGACCTGGAAAGTATGACAGAACTCTGCAAGCTATCTCTGCAGTAGATTGCAACTCCGCCCCCTTTGGCAGTTTGATCTTGACGGAAAATGTTGTAGTTAGGTATGGAAATCTCAGAATTTTTGGTGGCCTTCCTAAGCCAGGATTCAGACACGGCAAGGACATCAGGGTTGGCGAAGTGTGCTAAAGCAGTGAGTAAAACAAACTTAGGGAGGAGGCTTCTGATGTTGATATGCATGAAACCAAGGCTTTTTTCGATTACAGAAGTCAACAAATGAGAGTGCCTGGGGACACGCAGAGCCTGGGTTAGCCTCCACATCACCCGAGGAACAGGGTACGGCTAAAGGCTAGCAAAACTGGTTGTCTAGTGCATTGGGGACAGAGAATAAAATGAGCAGATTTATGGGCGTGGTAGAATAGATTCAGGGAATAATGTGCAGACAGGGGTATGGTGGGGTGCGAGTACAGTGGAGGTAAGCCCAGGCATTGAATGATAAGAGAGAGGTTGCATCTCTGGACATGCTGGTTATACTGGGTGAGGTCACCGCATGTGTGGGAGGTGGGACAAAGGAGGTATCTAAGGCAAGTACTAGGGGCTCCGCAGTAAACTAAAACAATGATAATTATCCTAAACAACAGTATACAAGGAATATTGACATTTTAGGGCCAGATGGCGAAAGAGGTATTGTAGTTGTGGTAATTTCGTTTGCTAGCCGGGAGATATGCCTGGCTCAGAGCTAAATTCCTGGCTGGGTCACTCAGTGGCAGCTAGCTAGCTGTGATGATCAATGGTCCAGGGTTTACGGCAGGAATCTGACGTTGTAGTGGAGAAAAACAGTACGAGGCTGGCAGGTATTATCCAGGTTAAAAAAACGTCTGGTGCCTGAGCACAGGGTAAAGGCCGCTAGCAGTGGCTAACAATGACTAAATAGCTAGTAACTTAGCTAATTATCTGGCTACCTTCTGATGAAAGTTTTGGCTATAGGGTTTAAAAAAAATAGCAGATCCGTGGCACATTGAGTGAGGCGGGTTACCGGAAGGTATATTTAATTTAAAAATGGAAAAAATTAAAATAAATTGGAATATATACAAAAAATATGAAAAATACAAAAAATAAACGAGGACAACAAAACAAGTCTGCACTGCAACGCCATCTTGGATTCCTGACGAGCCGGCTGAGGCATGGGGAGCCTACCAAGTCTTGAGAATCTGTTGGGCCAGGTGAGGCATAGACGCCTGGCGAGCCAGCTGAAGCATCCCTGGTTGCTCCGGCAGAGGCATTAGGGCCAGCTCTGACTGCATGTGTGGGTACACAGACCCAGGATCCACTAAAGGCCCCATCCCAGTTGAGTTCACCTTTTTTGTGTACCCCTTCCGCATCAAAGATGCCCATCCCTGGGCCACATCGTCACGCATGCTCACTGGGTGTTGTGTCATGGAATTTTTATGGTTTAGTCCATTTTGGTTGCAAATGCGTTTTTTGTTATCACTAATGTTGACTAAAATTTGAAATGGACTAGTTGTGAAAAGATCTGAAGTGCTTGGTTCAAAAAACAATTTGTGGAAAAAAATATCCGAATTGGGCTGCTGTAATGTGTACGCTAGGAGTCAGGAAGCAAGTACAGGGAGTGAATTTAACGAATAACGTAACATGAAACAAAACAAGAAACACGAGTAGTGTACAGACATAAAACACAGGAACATAATCAATGATGCCTGGGGAAAGATATTGGGGAGGTAATCAGAACGGTGGTGGGAGACCAGGTGAGTCTCATGAAGCGCAGGTGCGCGTAATGATAGTGGCAGGTGTGCGTAATGATGAGTAAACTGGCGATAACAAGAGCCAGAGAGGAGGAGCAGGAGTAAACGTGACAGCAGGCACTTCCTGACGCGCGGCTCCAGCAAAACGCCGACTAGAGGGTTGGTCTCGAGGACCAGGAATGGAACGGTCGCTTCTGCTAAGGAGCTGGAACCTGACGAGGCCGCCTGAGGCGCGGGGAGCCAGCTGAGGCATCCCCAGTTGCTTCGGCAGCAGCACTTGGACCCGACATCACCAGTAAAAAAATATATAATAAATCCCTGTTGCTTCCCTTTGTTGAGGCGTTATTCTGTTATGCGTACGCTAGGAGTCAGGAAGCAAATACAGGGAGTGAATTTAATAAATAACGGAACATGAAACAAAACAAGAAACACAAGTAGAGTACAGATTAAACACTGGAACAGAATCAAAGAGAGTGACATATATAGGGGAGGTAATCAGGAAGGTGATAGAGTCCAGGTGAGTCTCATGAGGCGCAGGTGCGCGTAATGATGGTGACAGGTGTGCGTAATGATGAGTAAACTGGCGACAACGCGTCTTAGAGGAGGAGAGGTAGTAGACGTGACAGCTGCCTGTCTAGTCCAACGCTCTAACCACTAGGCTACCTTCCGCCCCATCAGGGTTCGGGGTCAATTTCAATTAAAGTCAATCAGTTCAGGAAGTAAACTGAAATTCCAATCCAATAATTGACTGCCTTCAAATTGAATTGACCCAAACCCTGGTATGGATTACTGTGATGTGATCACTCTGAAGATGACAACGTAATGGGAAACGAGGAAGGGGATTACAACTATTACCCCATGTTAATATCAGAATCTCATGGCTGATAATGAAATAAATCAAAATCAACCATAATTGCAGAGCTATGAGGCTATTGTCATGACGTTGCCCTCTTTGGGTACAGCAAGCACCATCCCCCTCTCTCCTACACCCAGGCTGCTGTTAGGCAGGTCATAAATTCCTGGAGGAGATTCTTCCTCATGGCCAGACAGTAGAGAGAGAGAGTGAGTTTTCATAGAACAAAAATAACTTCCACCTCACAGAACTTGAGAACTGAACAATATTCATGTTCTGGAGAATGTATAAATGGTCGGTGAAGTAGCCAGCTATGAACTGGTCCCTTTGGTACAATTTTGTGAAACTCATGCAAGACAATACAGCCACATTACCATAACCCTGTTTATACAAGAGTCTCAGTTGTGAGGCTTGCATCTAATTGCTGTATAAAATGAATGAGTAAAGATGAAACTTGTGAAATTATGTAATGTGATCTTATACTGTTTAATGAAGGAAACTCCAATTTCCTTTGGAGTTTAACTAAATCATAGGCCCGCCCCATGAGCACAGACTTTGATCTGGACTCATGGGACAGCCCCTTTCTGCTCTTCCGATTATAACCCCCACCGTGGGAATTTATCTTCAGACCATGCTTCTCTCAATTTCAAGAGGGCTAAGGTTTGAGCAGAGACCAAGCTTACCTCAATTACGAGAGGGCTAAGGTTTGAGCCCATTGCTGAATTCTTAACCATTACCACATGGTTAAACTCAGACTATCGAACATAAAGAATAAGAACAAATCTTTGATACTACTTATGAGTCTGCAGCTAGGAATTCGGTATCATTGAACGCGAAGACAGACAACCGCCGAAACATCTATTCTATAACAACATTGCTAAATGTTACTCTGAACTATCCATTCTAACCACGGCAGCGAGAGAGAGAGAAGGCGGACAAACTAACAGAAACAAACTTTCCAAAAGAGATCAGGACGACACACACACACACACACACACACACACACACACACACACACACACACACACACACACACACACACACACACACACACACACATATATATATATTGATTGCAATTATTCCCAAATGAGTGAGCGTTCATGTGCAAAGGATTAGCATTTCAATTGTTAGAATTATCAACTTTGTAGTGTCTTATCTCAGTCGACCCCCACTTCCCTTTTGTCCACCAAGCCGCGATGCCGTTTTAGCCCACGAGGGCACATCCGCTATCATTTCCTTGTAACTATATCTACCGTTTGTTTGTGCATTTATGTGATTATTTAGTTAGTAAATAAATGATTTAAGACAATTGAAGTTTGGATGACTCATAGTGAAGACTGGGTTCATGCAAATAACCGACGATTTATGACGTTTGAAATGAGACTAACGTGAGGTAAAGAATAATTAATTAATTAGAAGACTAAGTGATCAGATATTAAAATATCTGAAAGTTATATTAGGAAAATTATAACTTTAATCTGAATATTTTCCTTGGTGCCCCGACTTCCTAGTTAATTAGTTACATGATTAAGTTAGTTTAGTCACGTAATAATAATTACAGAGAATTATTCATAAAAATACGTCTTCAGTTTAATGATGCTAAAGACACACACTATGAAGCCCCATCTCTTCTCCTAACCTCTTTATTCTAGCCTGCCACCGTCCCCAGAGCACCTTGTCATGTAGAGACAACCAGTGTGTCCGTGTACATGGTATGTGCATGAAACACAGTGCTGGGACAGAATGGATGGAGCGAATGTATACCATTAGAGTGCAATGAGCTTGGTTTGGCTGCCAACCTGGTTCTTTATCATTCTCCTGATTGTCACTCAACCCCCCCTGATCACCTCAGAGCTGAGATGAGAGGACCCATGTGACTTGAAGAGAGGATGTCATGATTCGTTTTCTCACTGACCTGCTTCATCAAATCAGCAGTGGTAGGCCTACAGTTGACTGCTGATACTGTGGTTGTGAATGGCTCAGTTGATTGAGTGTGGTCCTTGCAAAGCCAGAGGTTGTGTGTTTGATTCCTGCTTGGGCTACCCAAACGCATGACTACCGTAATTGCTGGACTATTAAGCGCCCCTGAATATAAACAGCACCCACTGAATTATAAAAAAATATGTATTTTGTACATAAATAAGCCGCACATGTCTATAAGCCGCAGGTGCCTACCGGTACATGGAAACAAATTAACTTTACACAGCCTTTAAACGAAACACGCCTTGTAACAAAAATTAAAACAGCCTACCAAGAAAGTCATTGGTCACCATCTTCCTCCTCCTGTGCACTGAAACCACTGAAGTCTTCTCCTTCGGTGTCGGAGTTGATTAGCCTCAGAATTGCTTCATCCGATGTTGGATCGTTTTCATTGTCGCTCTCGTCACTTTCATCCGGAGGCAAATACCCCGCGGAGCTCATGCTGCCCCTTCAACACGCAGCAGTCCAGCCTTTCGAAACCCGTTGATGATAGTGGATTTTTTGACAATGCTCCACGCTGTCAGGACCCACTGGCAGACTTGACCATAAGATGCTCTTCGGCTGCAGCCCGTTTTAGTGAAGGATTTCTCCCCACTTGTCATCCAAGCCTCCCACTGAACAAGGAGCGCCACCTTAAATGCACGATTTACACTGATATCAAGTGGCTGCAATTTTATATTTTTTTTACCTTTATTTAACCAGGCAAGTCAGTTAAGAAAAAATTCTTATTTTCAATGACGGCCTAGGAACAGTGGGTTAACTGCCTGTTCAGGGGCAGAACGACAGATTTGAACCTTGTCAGCTCGGGGGTTTTAACTTGCAACCTTCCGGTCACTAGTCCAACGCTCTAACCACTAGGCTACCCTGCCGCCATCTGCTTTTCTTCCCTCTGAAAGCTTTTGTTGTCATTTTGCACTGAGTCAGTTCCTCACGCTGCTGTTTCCAACGTCTTATCATCGACTCATTAAGGCCAAGCTCCCATGCAGCAGCTCTATTTCCTTTTCCAACAGCCAGATCGATCGCCTTCAACTTGAAAGCTGCATCATATGCATTTCTCCGTGTCTTTGCCATGATGAGGGTGACAAAATTACTACCGTAATCAGAATGATGGGAAGTTTGAGCGCGCTCGATTATGCTCACATTATGTGACGGTGCTCAGTTTTTTGGCGGCATGAATCTTGTGAAAGCGGGAAAAATCCATAAATTAGCCGCGTCATTGTATAAACCATAAGGTTCAAAGTGTGGGAATAAAGTAGCGGCTTATAGTCCTGAAATTACGTTAAGTCCATTTGTATAAATTGCATATGTTGTTAGTATATAAATATCTTAACACGAGTTAAAACCACAAGCTTACTAGGGAATTATGAGGAATCAATGGTTATTTTAGCTGGTACATCAAGTAATTTTACAAAATGGGTAATTACCTGGTATAAAATGGTGCCAACTAATTAATATACCACAACATTGTTGAATACTCGTTTTTGAAGGGCATTCTAGAATGCACATTAAAACCAGACAATGGGACAGTTGGAAAAGATATCGGGACAGCCTACTACACATGCAGACAGTACTTGCTACAAAGTTACAGAAAGCTAAACCAACAACCACATAAACCAAAATTGTAAATGCAGGTCCAACGAAAAAAAAACATATCTAGCTAGATCGTGAGCTAGCACTGATTTGTTTTTGCAGAAAAACATTTTTTGAGCATCTGATGACCTAATGTGGTGAATGATGAACATGAATTTCTCTGGTCCCTATGTTGCAGTCAACAAGTCGCGCTACGCTGTCAAATCCTCCCACGTTTCTAGTTTGACCAGCTGTTATTTTTAGATTTGGTTGTCATATTGGCAGGTTTGCTAGCAACAAACTATTTAACTAGCTTCTACCCTAGTGTTTGATATGCAATGTGGTCAAGTGTCCTGACGAGAAACCTTTCTAGCTATGCCAGGCAAAATCGGACATCATTGTTATTTCTTGTATCCAGATGAATGTCAATAGAAAATAGCTTAAACAAATTCAAATGCAGCTACATTGCTTTTATTCTGGCTGCAGAGGTCGTGACTGTGTTGGCCGTAGCTAGTCAGCTAGTTATCAAGCAAGGAACAAGAACGGTGCCAGTGAGCAAGGTAACGGAACATAGAGAACGAACAACTGGGTCGCATCCATAAATATCAAACTAATCGCAAGAACGACTGGGTCTAGCAACCAAAACATGAGAACGTATGAATTCTCTTATAAAAATATGAATTAATGAATTATTTATAAATTAATGATATATTTATTCATTTGAGTCGTAAACAATAAGCAACTAAATTACATAATGTCTGACACAGGTAAGAATGTCCTTTTCTCACGGGTTTTTACATGAAATGTTCTACTGTAAATTATCCAGTCTCCTCTATTCCTGACCCTTAGTTGGCTCTGCATCCTCCTCCGTATTTACGCCTTTGCCAGATTAACTCTGAATTGTTTAAAATGGTTGAGATTTAGGGCCTCCCGGGTGGTGCAGTGGTTAAGCTGTGCCATCAGAGACTCGGTTCGCACCCAGGCTCTGTCGTAACCGGCCGCGACCGGGAGGTCCATGGGGCGACGCACAATTGGCCTATCGTTGTCCGGGTTAGGGAGGGCTTGGTCGGTAGGGATGTCCTTGTCTCATCACGCACCAGCGACTCCTGTGGCGGGCCGGGCGCAGTGCGCGCTAACCAAGGTTGCCAGGTGCACAGTGTTTCTTCCGACACATTGGTGCGGCTGGCTTCCGGGTTGGATGCGCGCTGTGTTAAGAAGCAGTGCGGCTAGGTTGGGTTGTGTATCGGAGGACGCATGACTTTCAACCTGTCTCTCCCGAGCCCGTACGGGAGTTGTAGCGACGAGACAAGATAGCAGCTACTACAACAATTGGACACCACGAAATTGAAGAGAAAAAGGGGTAAAAATTCAGAAAAATAAATAAATAATGGGTGAGATTTAGATTTAACCCTTGGTTTTCTTCAGAGCTATCTGAGCTCATCATGATGAGAAACCAGGCCTGGGCAGGCAAGGAAAACTGACTAATGGATTGGCAATCTTTCAGACAACTGAGAAACAGATGTACTCTCTCTATTAAGCTAGCTAAATCAAGGTACTTTTTAAGCGCCATCTCGAGTCTTTCAAATTTTGGAAAACAGTTAATGCACTGAAACATACAAATTTCTCTTCTTCCATGCAAGTTCTGACTCTGGCATCATTACTGAGAAGAATGGGATAGGTATACTTTTAACCAGCATTTTATCATGTTTTAGAGAACCAGTGGTGTATTTGACCGTGGTCAGTCAATTGACTGTTATTCCCTCTCCCAGCCTTTAGCTGACTCGGCGGTTACGCCATCTTCTAGTGATCCTTGTTTTAATTTCAACATGTGATCAAGCATATAAGCCACTGGGGCTTATTTGCTTGATCCATTTTTGATTCAGCTCTCTGCTCCACCAATGATTGTGGAATCATTAACCTAAATTTTTAACCTGACAATTAGGTTTGGAAGGCGGCTCAGGTACTCCTTATTCACAAAGGTGGTGACCCTTGGGACCTAAATACAGTGCCTTGCGAAAGTATTCGGCCCCCTTGAACTTTGCGACCTTTTGCCACATTTCAGGCTTCAAACATAAAGATATAAAACTGTATTTTTTTGTGAAGAATCAACAACAAGTGGGACACAATCATGAAGTGGAACGACATTTATTGGATATTTCAAACTTTAACAAATCAAAAATTGAAAAATAGGGCGTGCAAAATTATTCAGCCCCATTAAGTTAATACCACCTTTTGCTGCGATTACAGCTGTAAGTCGCTTGGGGTATGTCTATCAGTTTTGCACAGAGAGACTGAAATTTTTTCCCATTCCTCCTTGCAAAACAGCTCGAGCTCAGTGAGGTTGGATGGATGGAGAGCATTTGTGAACAGCAGTTTTCAGTTCTTTCCACAGATTCTCGATTGGATTCAGGTCTGGACTTTGACTTGGCCATTCTAACACCTGGATATATGTTTATTTTTGAACCATTCCATTGTAGATTTTGCTTTATGTTTTGGATCATTGTCTTGTTGGAAGACAAATCTCCGTCCCAGTCTCAGGTCTTTTGCAGACTCCATCAGGTTCTCTTCCAGAATGGTCCTGTATTTGGCTCCATCCATCTTCCCTGTCCCTGCTGAAGAAAAGCAGGCCCAAACCATGATGCTGCCACCACCATGTTTGACAGTGGGTATGGTGTGTTCAGGGTGATGAGCTGTGTTGCTTTTATGCCAAACATAACGTTTTGCATTGTTGCCAAAAAGTTCAATTTTGGTTTCAATCTGACCAGAGCACCTTCTTCCACATGTTTGGTGTGTCTCCCAGGTGGCAGTCAGCATGCCACTTGCACAGTCCCTCAACTTGAGACATCCGTGGCATTGTGTTGTGTGACAAAACTGCACATTTTAGTACCCTTTTTATTGTCCCCAGCACCTGTGTAATGATCATGATGTTTAATCAGCTTCTTGATAAGCCACACCTGTCATGTGAATGGATTATCTTGGAAAATGAGAAATGCTCACCAACAGGGATGTACACAAAATTTGAGAGAAATACGCATTTTGTACATATGGAACATTTCTGTGAACTTTCTCATGAAGCATTCACTTTTTTTCCCCCAGTGTAAATGTTGTTCATAAACAGAAACATGACTGATGATTTAAGCATATGTACTTTGGATGGTGCCCTGCTTCCATATATCTGGGCAACTCGAGAAAACGCTGTTTTTAAAGAATATTGATTAGTTTGTTTAGAAGCTGAGAATAAAAATGGGCTCCTTCTATTAAAAAAAAATAAGCCATGCCTCTCACTAAATAGTAGAAAGCAGATTATTCAGTCGGCGTTCCTACCCGTCCAAGACTATGGCGAAATCGTCTACAGTACACTCAGTAAAGTATTCAGACCCCTTCCCCTTTTCCACATTTTGTTACGTTACAGCCTTATTCTAAAATGGATTAAATAAAAAATGTTCATGAATCTACACAATACCCCATAATGACAAATCGAAAACAGGTTTTTAGAAATTTTGCAAATGTATTACAACTAAAAAAAAACATACCTTATGTAAAATAAGTATTCAAACCCTTTGCCATGAGACTCAAAATTGAGTTCAGTTACATCCTGTTTCCATTGATCATCCTTGAGATGTTTCTACAACTTGGAGTTTGCCTGTGGTAAGTTCAATTGAATGGACATGATCTGGAAAGGCACACACCTGTCTATGTAAGGTCCCACAGTTCACAGTGCATGTCAGAGCAAAACCCAGGCAATGAGGTCGAAGGAATTGACCGTAGATCTGGGGAAGGATACCAAACAATCTCTGCAGCATGAAGGTCCCCAAGAACACGGTAACCTCCATCATTCTGAAATTCAAGAAGTTTGGAACCACCAAGACTCTTCCTAGAGCTGGCTGTCTGGCCGAACTGAGCAATCGGAGAGAAGGGCCTTGGTCAGGGAGGTGACCAAGAACCCGATGGTCACTCTGACAGAGTTCCAGAGTTCCTCTGTGGAGATGGGAGAACCTTCCAGAAGGACAACCTTCTCTGCAGCACTTCACCAATCAGGTCTTTATGGTAGAGTAGCCAGACGGAAGCCACTCCTCTAAAGCACCTAAAGGACTCTCAGACCATGAGAAACAAGATTCACTGGTCTGATGAAACCAAGATTGAACTCTTTGGCTTGAATGCCAAGTGTCACATCTGGAGGAGACCTGGGACCATCCCTACAGTGAAGCATGGTGGTGGCAGCATTATGCTGTGGGGATGTTTTTCAGCAGCGGGAACTGGGAGATTAGTCAGGATCAAGGGAAAGATTAACTGAGAAATGTACAGAGAGATCCATGATGAAAACCTGCTCCAGAGCACTCAGGACCTCAGACTGGGGAGAAGGTTCACCTTCCAACAGGACAACGACCCTAAGCTCAAAGCAAAGACAATGCAGGAGTGGCTTTGTTTACATCCCCACGTTCTCTGAATGTCCTTTGAGTGGCCAAGCCAGAGCCAGGACTTGAACCCGATCGAACATCTCTGGAGAGACCTGAAAATAGCTGTGCAGCGACGCTCCCCATCCAACATGACAGAGCATGAGAGGATCTGCTGAGAAGAGTGGGAGAAACTCCCCGAATACAGGGGTGCCAAGCTTGTAGCGTCATACCCAAGAAGACTTGAGGCTGTAATCGCTGCCAAAGGTGCTTCAACAAAGTACCGAGTAAATGGTCTGAATACTTATGTAAATGTGATTTAGGGGGGGGGCAATTTCATCCATTTTAGAATAAGGCTATAACCTAACAAAATGTGGAAAAAGTCAAGCAGTCTGAATACTTTCTGAATGCACTGTATATGAAAGCAGCTGCCACTTGATTAAATCAGTTAGATGCAGTTCATCATAGCACACTGCACATTATTACAGGCGTCAGGTTGCATGTATCCAACTCATTTGTGCCAGTGTGAGTAAATAGGACAATTTTCCTACAACTTCCTCTCTGTGTGCATCCGAGTCAACCTACAGCACACAGTAGAGGCAGGAGATTATGATGACGGCCTTATCTCCCGTGGGATGAGGAGGGAGGCAAACAGTGCATTGTGTTTTTAAAAAGTGTTACTAAGTACACAAAATCCTTCTTGCGCGCCGGCCTACAAGCTATCAGCATTAAACATTCAAGTCGACGTGAATGTAAGCCAATGACATGTTTTTCCTGTTCTCAGAGAACACTGAGAACACTCTGGCCCAGAGTCAACACCTCACAGTCCCCTTAAATCTATTATAGTTGAGTTATCTTTGCTTTAAAAACATCTGCACAGCAAATAATATTTGAAATGATCTCAAATACTTTATCTGGGCTTGATTGAGCATTCCTGACACAATAGAACTAAGGAGTGCAAATTCTGTCCATCTGGCACTCCAGGCAGGATAAAGCAAACGCTAAAAGTATTTGAAATAGTTCAAATAGTATTTTAACCCAGGTCTGTTGAACAGGTTTGCATATTAAGTAGGGATGCAACAGTACACAGTATTCGGTACGCCCCCAATGGTTCAATATGCGCACGTGACCCGCGGAACTCCGGTTCACGTACGTCCTGTAATTTCCAAAACTTGCTTATTACGATGCAGACTACACGCACGTTGTACATTCAGATCACAGAACCAGACTTGTTGCTTGTGGCCGTTAGGGGCTCCTGAGGGTTGACAAACTTTACTCCACAGCAATGTCTCAAAATGTAGTGACAAACTAATGGATGATTTGCAATGACATCTCAATAGACAACCTCCCTAAAGGGGCCCCATGAAGAGAGGGGGAACTAAAAACAAATATTCTCAGCCCCAACTGACAATGGCGAGTGCTAGTGAGACCGAGAGAAGCACATTTGAATTGGCACCGATGTCTTTCAAATCCGCTGTGGGGGAACATTTTGGATTCAGCCTTCAGTACAATGACGAGGGTAAGAAGAACATAAAGTACAGTCTGCAAGCATTGCTTTGCCACTGTCGGCTACTCGAGTGGAAACACTTAACATTGTGTCATTTACGTCGCCATCACCCAGCTGTATCCATTGCAGGTGGAGCTGGCGCAAGGAGAGTCCACTCATTAGCGAAAACACAACAATCTCTCGCTGCTGCCTTCCAACAACAATTTGTGACAAATTCAGTAAAACAAGAAATAACGAAAGCAGTGTGAGTATTCATAGCCAAGGATTTGCAGCCCTAGTTGGTGGTTACTAACTGAGGATTGTCACCCGATGAAAAAAATGTAACCGTGTTACAATATCCCCTCCCGCACACATTTCAGCAGCAAAGTAATTCCCACTATGAAACATCAGAGAGAAATTGAAAACAAATTGACACAGACACCCTATCTAGCCCTCTCCACTGATAGTTGGACTTCCAAAGCTACCTCACTGTGACGGTTCACTATGTACTGGATTGGGAGATGAAGAGCTACAGGTTGTCAAAGCTAAGAAGCACTTTTAATTGTAATGTTTTTCTCCCCTTGATTTCATACAGTAGAGACAAAAACCAGGCCTAGTCAGTCATGCTGCCATTTTTCAGAATGAAAAGTTTTAAAGAGTTTAAAAAAAATAAAGAGTCCATTGTTTAAAGGGTGATGTTTAATGTTTTTTCTTAAATATAAAGATACCGAAACTGTACCATTTCCGTGGCCCACAAACTGATACATACCGAAACGTGGGCCCACTGTACCATTGCATCCCTAATATTAGGTGCATGTGGATAAATAGCCTTAGCAAATAGTTGTGTAGACACTCACACACAAATAATATGAGCATATCATATCAAGGCTACTATACTATGAATCCTTGCAGAATAGAAACAAAATACTGTGTATGTTGATGGGTGAGTTATTAATGAGACATTGCCATCTAGTGTATGTTCATGAGAACTGTACTCCACTACAATGATCAGCAGCACTGTTTTTTTATTTTACCTTTATTTAACTAGGCAAGTCAGCTAAGAACAAATTCTTATTTTCAATGACAGCCTAGGAACAGTGGGTGCCTTTTCAGGGGCAGAACGTACCTTGTCAGCTCGGGGATTGGAACTTGCAACCTTTCGGTTACTAGTCCAACACTCTAACCACTAGGCTACCCTGCCGCCCCTGTTTGATCATATCTGAAGGATAAATTACTTTGTATAGGGTTTAAAAGAGACACAGTATGTTTCCTGTAGCTTACAAATATACATCTCTGAAAGATAGCCTTGCTCTTTCAGCCGGGCACCCACGCATATGCCACATATCTCTAAGCTCCATTACACAACTAATGACTAAATTAGAGATTTGGCTTCTGTTTTTAAGAGCGCACTGCACTCTCCCATCAGTATCCTAAATGTAAGTAAATCACTGTACTCTTACTGCTTTCTTTATGCTTAAATAATTACCATCTCTAATTTTACAATACAGTCAAGAACAAAAATGTTATTGTATCGGAAATTCCCAATCTCCCCCCCCGGAAAACCACACATACAAGAGGCTGGAAACAGCACAGGGTCAGCTGCTGAGTAGCACCCCTAGATCCGGTTAGGTGCCTTGCTCAAGGGCACAATGGCAGTAGCTGGTACACGAGATTTGCACCGGATTGCTCTCTGTCCGCCCTGGGATGTGAACCAGAAACCCTTTGGTTACTGTCCCCCTCTCTAACCGAGAGACTGCCACCACCGTTTTATGATTGAGAAATGTTGCATACGCTCTTCTACCATGCCTGGGCTAGTCTCTCGTCTCAAGCCGTGTCTATAAGTCGGATAATAAGCTATATCTAGGCTCATCATCACGTCATGTGTTGAGGGTGAATTTGCCCTTAACCCCAGATCTAGGACCGGGTAAGGGGCAACTTCTACCTACTTAATCTATCCAGGTGGGGTTGCTCATGTCAACCATTATGATGTTGTGACAAGTGATTTCAGTAGATTCAGAGGCTTGATTGCAACCAACAGGCAAAACTTAACGTGATCCTGCAGGTTACCGCTGGATTTCTTAAAATGCTACTAACGGCAGATTACATGCACCTGTGGGCTAAACTAAGCTTGATGGCAACAAAAACCCACAAGGATAAAACAGCAGATAAGGGGTGTATTCATTACAGAAACAAACAGAAAAAAACTGGACCTGCTTGAATTTGTCCAATAGAAACACTTTTCAGTTTGGAGTAAATGGTTTGTTGCAAAACATTTTGCTACAGAATTAAAGGAATGATTACACCCCAGTTGATTGTTGTTACCACATCAGGCGATTATGACACCTGACAGCTGGTCTAGGATCTATACTCCCGCCACAATGAAATATCGACCTATACGGAACATTAGAAACCAAGGATACTGAATGTAAAAAATAAAATAAAAATATGTATTTGAGTATAATACCGCATTCATGTGCTAGTTGGAGCTAGGAAACTCAAATGTCTGACTTGATAACTGGTTGTAGTTATAAATGTGCTGCGTTAGCAAGTCGGAAATTTCAGTTTCCTAGTTCGAACTAGAACATAAACACGGCATAAGCGTATAGAAGTAGTAAGCCTATATTTCCTTCATTCTTTACCTTAAAATGGCAAAATATATAATATATGCCATTCAAGATAGCTTAAGACTAAATTTTCATTTGATAAAACAATATAGATTATATAACTTAATCACGATTTACTTGATTTAGTAACATTTCAAATATTAGCATTTTTGTATTTATTACGGATCCCCATTAGCAGCTACTCTTCCTGGGGACCAAACACATTAAGGAACTTACATTACATATAAAACAAAAGATAAAACAGTACATCACAAAACATTATTACACCACTACATATCTACAATACAAAATATAATACCACCATACAAAAATATTACAATGTACACATGTGTAGAGTGCGTGTGCTAGTGCTTGTGTGCTTATGCCTGTCTGTACCTTTGTGTGTCTCTTCACATCCCCGCTGTTCCATAAGCTGTGTTTTTTTTAAATGTGATTATACTGCTTGCATCAGTTACCTGATGTGGAATAGAGTTCCATGTAGTCATGGCTCTATGTAGTACTGTGCGCCTCCCATAGTCTGTTCTGGACTTGGGGATTGTGAAGAGACCTCTGGTGGCATGTTTTGTGGGGGTATTCATGGGTGCCTAAGCTGTGTGTTAGTAGCTTAAACAGACAGCTCGATACATTCAGCTTGGCAACACTTCTTACAAAAGAAAGTAGTGATGAAGTCAAGCTCTCTTCCACTTTGAGCCATGAGAGATTGACATGCATATCATTGTTAGCTTCCTGTGTACTTTTAAGGGCCAGCTGTGCTGCCATGTTCTGAGCCAATTGTAATTTTCTCAAGTCCTTCTTTATGGCGCCTGACCACACTACTGAACTGTAGTCCAGGTGCGACAAAACTAGGGCCTGTAGGACTTGCCTTGTGATAGTGAGTGTTGTTAAGGCAGATGAGCGCTTTATTACGAACAGACTTCTCCCCATCTTAGCTACTGTTGTTTTAACCATGACAGTTTACCATCTGAGGATAGCACCTCCGTAAACAAAGAGAGAGAAGCATATTTCAACCCTGCAGGCGTGACACAAACGCTGAAATAAAAATATAATTCATGCTTTACCTTTGACGAGCTTCTTTTGTTGCCACTCCAATATGTCCCATAAACATCACCAATGGTCCTTTTGTTCGATTAATTCTGTCGCTATAGATCCAAAATGTCCATTTATTTGGAGCGTTTGAACCAGAAAAACACCGGTTCCAACTTGCGCAACGTGACTACAAAATATCTCCAACTTTGCCAAAACATTTCAAACTACTTTTGTCATACAACGTTAGGTATTTTAACATAAATAATCGATCAAATTGAAGACGGGGTGATCTGTGTTCAATACAGGAGGAAAACAAACTGTAGCTAGCTTTCTGGTCACGCGCCTCTAACAGTACACTTCAATTGACCCTTGTTCAAGATGGCCGTACTTCTTCATTACACAAAGGAAAAACCTCAACCAATTTTTAAAGACTGTTGACATCCAGTGGATACGATAGGAACTGCAATAAGGTCCATTAGAAATCTGGTTTCCCAATGATAACCCCGAGAACAATGGGTTTCGCCTGCTAAATAAGTTGTTATACTCACAGACATGATTCAAACAGTTTTAGAAACGTCAGTGTTTTCTATCCAAATCTACTAATATGCATATCTTAGCATCGATTGCTTTTGCCGAAAAGCCTTTTTGAAATCTGACATGTTGGCTGGATTCACAACAAGTGTAGCTTTAATTTGCTATCTTGCATGTGTGATTTAATGAAAGTTTGATTTGTATCGTATTTTTATTTTATTTGGCGCCCTGCATTTTCCCTGGCTTTTGGCCGTTATTGCAGAACACTCACATCACTCACTTGTGTGTATGGTGTGACATGCTTTCCTAATTAATACATTTTGAAAAAAGTTATATCCTGATTGGTGATTGACCTTGTCTCGCCTCATTATTGATTAGAATTTCCACGACAATGTGGAAGATGACGTCTGCAGTAGGGGGGAGTGAGGGCTAAGAGGGTTTTATAAATAAGATAATGAAGGAAGGCTTGCTCATTAAAGTTGAGAAAGCATCTATGATGAGTCAGGACAGGTCATTTCACTGAGCAGCCATTACAAACACAGGCTGTAAAACAGTGACCACTAAGGTCATTGAGTAAGGCCAGTGTGTCTTTGTATGCGGATGATTTAACACTATACACGTCAGCTACTACGACAACTGAAATGACTGAAACACTTAACTAAGAGCCACATCTTCAATCTAGGCCTACTAAGTCAGGCCTGGAGAGAACAAAAAGTAATTCCCCTTAACTAATAATAGTAAAGCCCCTTTACTGGCTCAGATAGCTGACCAATCAGCCAGTTACCAATCTTTAGTAAACTTTTGGGGAAAAATTGTTTGACCAGATACAATGCTATTTTACAGTAAACAAATTGATAGACTTTCAGCAGCTGATGATTGGCTGAGAGAAATTGATGATCAAATTATTGTGGGCGCTGTTTTGTTAGACTTCAGTGCAGCTCTTGACATTATTGATCATAGTCTGCTGCTGGAAAAATGTGTGTTATGACTTTAGACCTCTGCTATATTGTGGATAAAGAGTTACCTGTCTAACAGAACACCGAGGGTGTTCTTTAATGGAAGCCTCTCCAACATAATCCAGGTAGAATCAGGAATCCCCAGGGCAGCTGTCTACTTTCTTCAATCTTTACTAACGACATGCCACTGGCTTTAAGTAATGCCAGTGTGTCTATGTATGTAGATGACTCAACACTATACACGTCAGCTACTACAGCAACTTAAATGACTGCAACACTTAGAGCTGCAGTTAGTTTCAGAATGGGTGGTAAGGAATAAATTAATCCTAAATATTTCAACAAAAAAAAGCATTGTATTTGGGACGAATCATTCACTAAACTTCAACTAAATCTTGTAGTGAATAATGTGGAAATTGAGCAAGTAGAGGTGACTAAACTGCTTGGAGTAACCCTGGATTGTAAAACTGTTATGGTCAAAACATATTGATACAACAGTAGCTAAAATGGGGAGAAGTCTGTCCAAAATAAAGCTCTGTTCTGCCTTAACAGCACTATCAACAAGGCAGGTCCTACAGGCCCTAGTTTTGTCACATCTGGATTACTGTTCAGTTGTGTGGTCAGGTGCAACAAAGAGAGATTTAGGAAAATAGCAATTGGCTCAGAACAAGGCAGCACAGCTGGTCCTTAGATGCACACAGAGAGCTAACATGAATAATATACATGTCAATCTCTCCTGGCTCAAAGTGGTGGAGACTGACTTCATCACTACTTGTATTTGTGAGAGGTCTTGATGTTGACTCCACCAAGCTGTCTGTTTGAACTACTGGCGCACAGCTCGGACTAGAGGTCTACCGACTATGATTTTTCGACTCCGATAGGATAAACATACATACATATACACATTCTAAAAATTGGCCGATTTGAATCGGTATCTGCTTTTTTTGTCCTCCAATAATATATATACACACATTTTTGTAATAATGACAATTGCAACAATACTGAAACAACAATGAACACTTATTTTAACTTAATATAATACATATGGGCTTTTGGATGGGTGTTCTTAAGGTGATTCCACAGGTTGGTGGTATTTTTTGATTTAGTCGTTGCTGACCCCATGATTGCATCTTTATCACAAATAAGACACCTTGCTTTCCCGGGTGCCAATTCCATGTAATAATCCCACACTAGTGCTCTGCTTTTCTCTGCCATCTGTAAAACACATACAAAGCTCTGAAGTAACAATGATACTGAAGAATCTGCTTAGGAGACAAATACTCTCAACTGTTTGAATAAAAATAGAGTTTAAGTTACCTGTGATGAATGTTGAAAACAAAAACTCATTTCTATATGCAGGAAATCCTATTTTAATAATGGACATGGTAAGAATTGACTACCAAAGTGCGAGTCATAATTCCCATGACACCCAGCAACATCTGAAAAGCTGTTCCTTCATTCATTTATTCCATAGGATATTTTTAGATTCACTTAAAATAAGGTCTGTGTTTTGTGTAGGCTTACACCACCTTGCCAATTTTATAACTGTGTAGATATCCATAGGACAAGGTAACTCTGATCAATATTGGCTAAATATAAGCAAAGATTTTTTTTTGTAGAGTGGATTTATGAAAATATTTTGACAAACGTTACTTTATCCTAGTGAGATTTACACGGGTATCAAAAAGCCGAGGTGGTTTAAGCCTGCACGAAACAGACCTTATTTGAAGTAGATCAACACATTCTCTATGGAAGACATGAACGGTAAAATAACGAAGGAACCTCTTTCAAGTTCAGCCGCAAATTATTACAGGAAATATAACGCGTTGACTATTTCTCTAAACCATATACCCTTGACTATTACGAGCCTGCAGCTGCCTACCACCCCTCAGTCAGACTGCTCTATCAAATCATAGACTTAACTATAATAAACACACAGGAATATGAGCCTTAGGTCAAATCCGGAAACTATCACCTCGAAAACAAAACGTTTATTCCGTTCCGTATTTTATCTAACGGGTGGCATCCATGAGTCTAAATATTCCTGTTACATTACACAACCTTCAATGTTATGTCATAATTACGTAAAACTCTGGCAAATTAGTTCGCAAAGAGCCAGGCGGCCCAAACTGTTGCATATACCATGACTCTGCGTGCAATGAACACAAGAGAAATGACAATTTCACCTGGTTAATATTGCCTGCTAATCTGGATTTCTTTTAGCTAAAATGCAGGTTTAAAAATATATACTTGTGTATTGATTTTAAGAAAGGCATTGATGCTTATGGTTAAGTATACATTGGAGCAATGACAGACGATTGATTGTTTTTTTATAAGATAAGTTTAATGCTAGCTAGCAACTTATCTTGGCATTCGCGTAACAGGCAGGCTCCTCGTGAGGCAGGTGGTTAGAGCGTTGGACTAGTTAACTGTGAGGTTGCAAGATTGGATCCCCCGAGCTGACAAGGTAAACATCTGTTGTTCTGCCTCGTTCCTAGGCCGTCATTGAAAATAATGTGTTCTTAACTGACTTTCCTAGTTAAATAAATATTGAATTAAAAAAAAAAAAAACAATCGGAGCCCAAAAATACCGATTTACGATTGTTATGAAAACTTTTTTTTTAAATAAATAAATAAATAGGCCCCAATTATATCGGCCATTCCGATTAATCGGTCGAGCTCTGACACCCATGCATACCCCACAAGTCCAGAACAGACTATGGGAGGAACACAGTACTACATAGAGCCATGACTACATGGAACTCCATTCCACATTAAAAAAAGATAACACACTTTATGGAACAGCGGGGTTGAAGAAAAAAACAAAGCCACAGACACATGCATACAAACACACGATAACATACGCACTATACACACATGTACACAAGGATTTTGTGTTGTAGATGTGGTAGTAGAATAGGCGCCTGAGGGCACACAATGTGTTGTGAATGTATTGTAATGTTTTAAAAATGGGATAACTGCCTTAATTTTGCTGGGTCCCCGGAAGAGTAGCTCCTGCCTTGGCAGCAGCTAACGGAGATCAATAATAAATACAAATGTGTAACCCTCTATTTTCCTTTGTGTTGAATTTCACAACTTACAGTATACGTACACCCCCTCCTCTCTCACCATCTCTCCCTCGCAACAATGTCACAGGGTGCTTTGGTAAACATTCTTTCATTCTTGCTCTTTAGAATATATGTCCTTCATACGATGTGCTTAAGAACAGCAGCTCAAGCCCACATATAAATGGACAGTGCTTTTCTCACTCAAGCGCAGCAAGAGTAGCAGGATTCACTGTTGCATTGATACAAATTCCACTTCCTCAACCAACAAATTAGTGTTTCTCAAATAGATCAAGACACTAAAAATATACACTCAGCGTACATATATGTATTACTTATTTCTGCGGGCCAGCATGTCTAGTCTGTCTCTCTCAACCCCCTACTCCTTTTTTCTCTCTTCCTCGCACACCTCCTGTCTCCCCTCTTTTCCCCCACCTCTAAACATTTATGGGAAACCAAAACGAGGCTTGAATGACATCTAGCAAGTCAATGTTCGAAAACATCAAAACCTCAGCTGCAGCAGTAAAAACATTTCAGTGAGAGTGCAGACTACTGCAAGAATTACATAATGGAACATAAAGGCAGTGAAGGAGTGAGAGGCACAGTCAGTCACTCCGTCGGCCAGGTGTCATGTTCCTGATGATGGTAGAAAGATTGCTCTGTCAGGGAATGCTGTGACAGACAGTTGCCATGGTAAGAGAACAGGGTCTCTCTCTCCCTCTGTATGATGGTGGTGAGACATAAGAGATGCAGATGGCCTTAAGATTAGTTATGTTGCACCAGGTAAGCTTCATCAAGCACAGTGAAAAAGATGTCTAATATTATTTGAACCCAGGTCTGAACTGGATGTGATATGTGTGGTTGTCTCACCTAGCTATCTTAAGATGCTATTTTAAGTCTCTCTGGATAAGCACATCTGTTAAATCACTTAAATGTAAATGTTGTTTTACATGCAGATCTCATATTAACAGTATTGATTCATAAAAAATATAGGTATACTGATGTCACAAATGTATCCTTTTTAGTTCTTCATTAAAATTATTATTTGATACATCTGTGTAAAACCTAAATCAGTACTACTTAATTTATCTGAGAGAGGTGCAAATATATAGTGTTTTTGGGACCACAACATGGTTTAATTTCAGAGAGACAAATAATCAAGACAAAGAAAACACATCCGTCATTGAACAAGCCCATGCCATGATTAGATAATGAAAACACACCAAGCTCTTTCACAAGTTCTTTAAACAATAAAAGCTCATTTACCAACATTTCTGAAAATGTATATACACTGTATAAGCGTTTTGGAAACTCTTCATAGCTCATTATCTGAGCAGAACTAACAAGGTCTCAATTAGGGACATTTTATCATTTAAACCCAACCTGAAATAAAATGTCCTACTCTCCAAGGCATGTCTTCACCATAGATGGAGTCCTAGAAATGTGGCCTTATTATGCCTACTTTGGTGTGTCCTCTCCAATTGAGTGAAACAAATCAAATTGTATTTGTCAAATACGCAGAATGCAACTGGTGTAGACTTGCTTACGAGCCCTTGCCAACAATGCAGAGGATAAAAATTAAATTGTAACAAGAGAAATAAAATTAAAATACACAAGAATGGAGCTATATACAGGGAGTATGAGTTAGATACACTACATGACCAAAGGTATGTGGACACCTGCTTGCTGAACATCTCATTCAAAAATCATGGGCATTAATATGAAGTTGGTCTGCCCTTTGGTGCTATACCAGCCTCCACTCTTCTGGGAAGGCTTTCCACTAGATGTTGGAACATTGTTGTGGGTACTTGCTTAAATTCAGCCCCAAGAACTTTAGTGAGGTAGGGCACTGATGTTTGGCGATTAGGACCTGGCTTGCAGTCGGCATTCCAATTCATCCCAAATGTGTTCGATAGGGTTGAGGTCAGGATTCTGTGCAGGCCCGTAAGTTCAACACCGATCTCAACAAACCATTTCTGTGTGGACCTCGCTTCGTGCACAGGGGCATTGCCATGCTGAAACAGTAAAAGGGCTTTCCCCAAACTGTTGCCACAAAGTTGGAAGCACAGAATCATCTAGAACGTCATAGTATGCTGCAGCGTTAAGATTTCCCTTCACTGGAACTATGAAAAACAGCCCCATTATTCCTCCTCCACCAAACTTTACAGTTGGCACTATGTATTCGGGCAGGTAGTGTTCTCCTCGTATCCGCTAAACCAAGATTTGTCCGTTGGACTGCCAGATGGTGAAGCGTGATTAATCACTCCAGAGAAGGCGTTTCCACTGCTCTAGAGTCCAATGGCGGCAATCTTTACACTACTCCAGCCGACTCTTGACATTGCGCATGGTGATCTTAGGCTTGTGTGTGTCTGCTCGGCCATGGAACCCCATTTCATGAAGCTCCCAACATTTAGTTATTGTTCTGCCGTTGCTTTGAGAGGCAGTTTGCAATTCAATAGTAAGTGTTGCAACCGTAGACAGACGATTTTTACTCGCTTCAGCATTCGACGGTCCCATTCTGTGAGCTTGTGTGGCCTCCCACTTCACAGCTGAGCCATTGTTGCTCTTAGACGTTTCCACTTCACAGTTTACCGGGGCATCTCTATCAGGGCAAAAATTAGACGAACGGACCTGTTGGAAAGTTGCTATGACAGTACCACATTTAAAAATTCCCTGAGCTCTTCAGTTAAACCATTTTACTGCCAATGTTTGTCTATGGAGATTGAATGTCTGTGCTCAATTTTATACAACTGTCGCAATGGGTGTGGTTGAAATGGGCAGAATCCACTCATTTGAAGGGCCGTCCACATACTTATGTGTATATAGTGTACATACATAGGCAGGGTAAAGTGACGAGACTTGAGGATAGATAATAATAGCAGCAGCAAATGATGTGTAAAGGTGTGTATTTTTTATATATTGAAAATTTAAAACATACTTGCAGTGAAGCAGCTCAACAACTATCACATTAGTCATCTAACAGACTCACATCCAGAGCGACACAGAGAAGCAACCAGGGGCAACACCCTGCACAAGGGCACGTCGACAGATCTCCCACACAGTCAAAAAGGCAGACCAGAACCAGCCACTGACCCAAGCTCCCAACCGCCAGCTCTCCAGCTTGGGGTCATTGTCTATTTGGAAGACCCAATTGCAACCAAGCATTTAACTGATGTCTTAAGATGTTGCTTCAAAATATCCATATCATTTTCCACCTCATGATGCCATCCATTTTGTGAAGTGCACCAGTCCATCCTGCAGCAAAGCACCCCCACAACATGATGCTGCCACCCCTATGCTTCACGGTTGGGATGGTGTTCTTCGGCTTGCAAGCCTCTCCCTTTATCTTTCAAACATAATGATGGTCATCATTATGGCCAAACAGTTCTATTTTTGTTTCATCAGACCAGAAGACATTTCTCCAAAAAGTACAATCTTTGTCCCCATGTGGAATTGCAAACCACAGGTTTTGGAGCAGTGGCTTCTTCCTTGCTGATGTTGATATAGGACTTGATATAGGACTTGCAGCAGGCTCGTAAGCATTAATTCAAACAGCCCTTTTGTGCGTTTTGCCAGCAGCTCTTCACAAGCACAGCGCTGTTTTTGACTTCAAGCCTAATGGCTGGTGTAACCGATGTGAAATGGCTAGCTAGTTAGCGGGGTGCGAGCTAATCGCGTTTCAAACGTCACTCGCTGTGAGACTTGGAGTAGTTATTCCCCTTGCTATGCAAGGGCCGTGGCTTTTGTGGAGCGATGGGTAACGCTGCTTCGAGTGTGGCTGTTGTCGATGTGTTCCTGGTTCGAGCCCAGGTAGGGCGAGGAGAGGGACGGAAGATATACTGTTACACTGGCAATACTAAAGTGACTATAAGAACATCCAATAGTCAAAGGTTAATGAAATACAAATGGTATAGAGGGAAATAATCCTATAATAACTACACCTTAACTTCATGCGATGAGCAATCCCGTATCCGGGATCCTATTTATAGCCTCAAGCTCATTAGCATAACACAACGTTAACTATTCATGAAAATCGCAAATGAAATGAAATAAATATATTTGCTCTCAAGCTTAGACTTTTGTTAAACCTCTTACCTTGGAATATTGAAGTCTCATGTGAAAAGGAACCACCAACTTTCATATGTTCTGAGCAAGGAACTCAAACGTTAGCTTTTTTACATGGCACATATTGCACTTTTACAACACTTTGTTTTTGCATTATTTAAACAAATTTGAACATGTTTCATTATTTATTTGAGGCTAAATTGATTTTTATTGATGTATTATATTAAGTTAAAATAAGTGTTCATTCAGTATTGTTGTAATTGTCATTATTACAAATCTTTTATTTATTTATTTATTTTTTAAAATCGGCCGATTAAATTGGTACCCGGCTTTTTTTGGTCCTCCAATAATCAGTATCGGTGTTGAAAAATCATAATCGGTTGACCTCAAGTCCAAACACACTAAGGCAGATGTGATTGAAAAGGGAGATTTCAATCACAGAGGAGAGGAGATTGAAAAGATTTGGTATGGATCCTCAGATCCTCAAAAGGTTCTATCGTTGCATCACTGCCTGGTATGGCAACTGCTTGGCCTCCGAATGCAAAGCACCACAGACGATAGTGCCTACAGCCTAGTACATCACTGGGGCCAATTTTCCTGCCATCCAGGACTTCTATACCAGGCAGTGTCAGAGGAAGGCCATAAAATTGCCAAAGACTCCAGCCACCCTAGTCATAGACTGTTCTCTCTGCTACCGCACGGCAAGTGGTACCGGAGCGCCAAGTCTAGGTCCAAAAGGCTTCTTAACCGATTCTACCCCCAAGCCATAAGACTCCTGAATAGCTAATCAAAGGGCTACACAAACCCCTCTTTTACACTGCTGCTACTCTGTTTATAATCTATGCATAGTCACTTTAACTCTACCTACATGTACATATTATCTCAATTACCTCAACTAACCGGTGCCTCCTCACATTGTACCGGTACTCTGTATATAGCCTTGTTTGTTATTTTACTGCTGCTGTTTAATTATTTGTTAATTTTATTTTTCTACTTATCACTTTTTTTCTATTTTGTTTACTTCTTAATAAAGCATTTCACGAAGGTCTATACCTATTCTATTCGGCGCAGGTGACAAATACAATTTGATTTGAAGTTGCAAATTCAACAATGAGTCGTTTGGAAGGATTCAGTGGATAACTGCAAGCATGGCAAAGCAACCACTAACGTTAGCCTGCTATTCAATGGAGTGGCTGTGTGGGTTCCGATCATAAATACAGAGAATGCGGATTTATGACGACAAAATTTGCCAACAAAGGACAGCTGCGCAACCTTCACAAGGCGAGTCAAATTGTTTTGTATGCTGCTGCATAAATTATAGTATGCAAGGGAGATATGCATACTGTAGCTAAGAAATTAATACTAAGTGTATATTGTGTAGTAAGCAGTTTGTAGCCCACGTGCCTCACCCAAATAACTTGGCCTATTTTATACACGGTATTGTAAATACATTGTTCATGGCCCAGTGTGTGGTTGTTTGCAAACTTTTTTCTACAGCTTTGACAGTGCAACTGATAGTGGTGGTGGCGCTTGGCTTGCACCTGCATATTTAGCACACACAACATTCTATTGTGTTATATGACGTGCATCTTTTTTGACACGCAATGTGCCTCACCCTAATAATTGTCTATTTTCACCTACTGTTCTAACTTGGTGGTGCACATGTAACCTGTTTTAGAAAAATCTTTGAATATTGTAAGAGCTTTCATTGGCTATTTATATGCCCCCTTTATTTATCCTACGGTTCTGACTTGTTGTACAGGGAGTACACTAAGAACGGCCTATGTTCTGAATTCTGGTCGCTGTACATTTCAAAAGTGCTGAACAAATCGTTATATTGACTACGTCCGCCGTCACTCGCTCATTAACTTCTTGGTGACAGGGGGGCAGTATTGAGTAGCTTGGATGAGTAAGGTGCCCAGCGGAAACTGCCTGCTACTCTGTCCCAGATGCTAATATATGCATATTATTAGTTGTATTGGATAGAAAACACTGAAGTTTCTAAAACTGTTTGAATGATGTCTGAGTATAACAGAACTCATATGGCAGGCGAAAACCTGAGACAAATCCAACCAGGAAGTGGGAAATCTGAGGTTTGTAGTTTCATTTAAGTGATTGCCTATCCAATATGCTGTGTCTATGGGGCCAGATTGCACTTCCCAAGGCTTCCAGCAGATGTCAACAGTCTTTAGAAAGTTGTTTGAGGCTTCTATTGCGGAAGGGTGTCGACTAAGAGCTGTTTCAACAAGTGGACTAGGCTGAGGCCAATCAGTTGTTTACTGCGTGGTCACGCCGTTCCTTCTTTTTCCTCTGTAATGAATACGCTATTGTCCGGCTGGAATATTATTGAAGATTTATTATAAAAAGACCCTATGGATTGATTGTAAACATCGTTTGACATGTTTCTACAAACTGTAATGTTACTCTTGACTTTGTCTGGATTTTGCACTCACGCATTGTGCCTTTGGAATAGTGAACTAAACGCGCAAACAAAACGGAGGTATTTGGACATAAATATGGACGTAATGGAACAAAACAAACATTTCTTGTGGAAATGTGAGTCCTGGGAGGGCATTCCGGGGGAAGATCAGCAAAGGTAAGTGAAGATTTAATGCCATTTATGACTTTTGTTGACTCCACAATTTGGCGGGTAACTATATGGCTTGCTTTTGTGGCTGTATGCTGTTCTCAGATTATTGAATATTGTGCTTTTGCCATAAAGCTTTTTTGAAATCTGACACAGCGGTTGCATTAAGAACAAGTTTCTTTAATTCTATGTAAAACATGTGTCTTTCATCAAAGTTGATGATTGAGTATTTATGTTATTTGATGTGGCTCTGCAATTTCTCCGGATGATTTGGAGACATTTCTGAACATGGCGCCAATGTAAACTGAGGTTTTTGGATATAAATATGAACTTGATCGAACAAAAAATACATGTATTGTGTAACATTGAGTCCTGGGAGTGTCATCTGATGAAGAGCAAAGGTTAGTGATTAATTGTATCTATATTTCTGCTTTTTGTGACACCTCTCGTTGGTTGGAAAATGTTAAAATCACCACTGCTCCTCTCCTCACCAGAGACGAGGGTTCAATTCCCACTCCAACCTCTCAATCTTTTTCTCCCACTTACCTTTGATTTCCTCCCTGTCAAAATACCCTAAGATTATATGTAAATTTAGTTTTATTGAGGTCTTAGTATTAGAAGTAGAAAAACAGTTTGATGTAGTTATTTGAATGTCAGCTGCATGCATTTCTCTCTCATATATATATATAAATATATATAAATATGTGTGTGGGGACAGATGGCCAAAAGGTACAGTAGCATACTACACAGCCAGCTCCTGTGTCAGTCAATCCATTACTACATAGAAGTCTGCACCTATTTGGCGACTTTGACATTTTCGCTGGGTGAAATACCAGCGCCCCAGAATACAATTCCTGAATGCAGTTACTTTCTTCCACTGTTTGAAGCAATCTATCCTACACACAATACACTATTGACTTGTGAAACTTTGCACTTGAAAGTCTAGGCTTACATACACCCATTAACGTATCCACACACTGACATACTCCAACGTAAAACATGTCTTCTGATAAAATCACATTGATTTACACATCAAATAGAAGATTATGAAATATGATCATATAAGTGGCATGGCTAATGTACATAGATGCTCACTCTGTATGAAATTACTGCCTCTCAGTAGCCCACTCCACTGATTTGAATATAAGGACTTTTAGATGTCGAGCTGGTCGCACTGATTGAGTAAAACTGCTGATAAAGGAGGCATTTTGTCTCAATGGTAATGAGTCAACCATAATGCCTAATTGTTTGTTTTCAAATTTACCTCTCTCACTGAGAAAATTAGACTGTTAAAATACAGCGCTGCAGAAGCAAATCCACCCACGACACTACTGAGAACAGACTGAAGGAAAGTATGCAAGATGTCTCACCACTCGTGGTTGTAGTCGACTTCGATCGCTTTCCACAGAGACACTGCAGCATATGCGCACCTTTCTTCAGGAAAAGCCTCAGAATCTTCATTGATTTGGGTTATTGTGTTCCTTCGTCAATTCACGCAATCTGACACGCTCTATTGCGATGGAGGTTATTGAAGCATAGCCACCTCAGGTCGACCACCGTGCTATCCAGATCTCTGGCTTCCCTCAGCAGATCGAAAACGGCAGAAAAGCCTCAAAGGGACGCGATGGATTAGACCGACACATCTTGAGATATTTTTCATTGATAAGAAATCCAACAAAAACACCCATGGCTCCATGAATTGCAAGTTATGCTGCAAGGACGTCAGAATAATTTCCCATAGCCCATGCCTCCTTTCGGTTTTACTCGCAGACTAAACGATGTCTCTTCTGGTGCAAGCGCGCAAGCCAAAGTTAAACCGCAGGGTAGAGTGACAGGATCACCGTGGATGAGGTCATGCGCCTTGTTCATCCTTGGTGGTTGGCTATAGTGGAGCGAAAAGCCTGGGGCGCGAGCGATTCCAGGACATGTCAGAGTGAGAATCTATTGATTATCGAAGTGGCTGCTGTTCCGGATTTTCTGGAAACCTGATTTGCCGTGGCTAAATATACGATAGTTCTGCGCATGTGTATTTTTTTTAGGTAGCCCGCTGCCCACTCCGTTGCCTGCGTTGCTGCTCCTCAATGCTCCACTGCCGCTTCCCCAATGAGCGCCTTTGTCTATTGTAGCCTACAAACTTCATGTTGTACATAGAGGTGGTCATGGTCGACATGTTTGAACTACTGCATTCCATATCGGCTATTAAGAATAAGCTCTATTTCATGTAATTCTTTCAGGAAGGTAGTTAGGCTACATGCAGCTATTTACATGTGTACAAAATAAATTATCAACATGTTTGTACAAACTCGCAAACTCAAGGGCAAAACTAAAGTGGGGAGTTACACCAAACACAAGCAAGACACAGACACAGTCTAATTAGCAATTCAATGTTATGTTTTAATCATCATTGCAAACATTGGCAAAGCAGGAGGCAGAGAGGCAGTCAAAGTAATCGTGTTCTTGTTCAGCAACTCTGGCTAGTAACTTTGATATGGCATCAACTATAAAGATTAGCCTACATCGTCACACAAAACACAGATTGTTTTTGCTCCAATGTGATTTGTAGGGACTATGTCCTGCTTGTGCAACTGCAATATATGTTACAACAGACAGAGAAGGTTGTATCCTTCATAATGGCCTTGAATGTTTGTTCATTCAAATCGCCGCAGGGTTTTTATTTTAGCTGTTCAGAAGTATGAGGCAGAGACATAGGCTACACCATCATGGTTCAGAAGAAGGTGAGTATAAAGAGAGAAAAGTGTATGAGTAGAATAACACCGTCGCAGAACATGATCCAATCAGTAGCTTTGAGAAACAGTTTTCCGGGGCACTGTTGATTATATGTGTGGCCAAGGGGAAAGGGGAGAGTGTGGTTACAGTCCGCAGACGTGTGCTGGTGGGTTTGAAGATTTTAAAGGCAAAGCAACGCCTCTGCGAGGTGTGGGTCCACTGTCTAGGGAGTATGTTTTTTTCTGAAAAAACAACTACCCTACTGGTATTATATTTCACTGCCCAAGTAATGCATTTGACTATGAAATCACGTTTTGCTTTTTCTATACTACAGGCAACATTAAGTATGCCAAGTGATAACATTAGATAAATTGTTTCTAGGAATATTTTTACATTGAAACGTAGCCTGCAGGTAGCCTGCACTGGGACCATAGGGCTATCATGTGAATCGTTGGAACAGCTAAACAAGATGATCGTATCAGGAGAAGATCATGGAGATCTGGTTATTTTAGAAGAGTGAATCCAATACATGGATAGTAGAATCGAACATAGAGTGACCTCCTTTTATCAAATCTGGGCCAGGTCTACATAAGGGGTGCAGATTTTTTTTTTTTATCACAAAAGCTCTGACGGAAGGCCGTGTGGCCGATACGTAAGCTTATTAAATATCGGTGATACTATCAAGAGCAGTGTGCAGTTTCCTTTTTCCTTCATCAAATCTGATTCTAAATCTAACCTTAACCACTCTGCTAAACCTAATGCCTAACCCTAACCTTAATTTAAGACCAAAAAGCTCATTTTTGTTTTCATGAATTTTTACGATATAGACCATTTTTACTTTGCTGCAATAAAATCAATAATAGTCTACTGGTCTTCCAGCAATGCACTTGAAAGAGAAGAGAAAAAGTAGATAATTTACCAGGAAAGGAAGACGGGGAGTTAACATGAGGTGAGGTTAATGTTTCATTACCACATTATTCAACAATTCTACCCATCAATTCTACACATCTAACAGAAATCGCACATCTCTGCCTCCAGGATAAGACTCATTCCAATAAATATAAACCTGCCCGCTATAGGCCTATTATAGGCAACTAACGTCTATTCAGGTGAATGTGCTCACAGCTCCATGCCAGGAGGGGGCAGTATCATGCTGAAGACAGAGGCAAATGCAGCTGTCACCTGGCTCCCCATCACATCCATCTACATCAAAGGATGGGAGGTCGACGCTCTCTTATGTACTTGCGTACACGTACAGTCAACGCAACTAAACACCAAACACACAGCTCTCTTCATAGGGTACTGCATTACCTCCATTCCTACTGCAGAGTCATTTTATGATTTCATATTATTGAAAAGTATGAAATCAGTACTTATTTACTAAATATGATACAGAAAATAATTGTGTTAATTACATTTTGCTTACAGTTTCATTGTGGTCCTATTGTAAACATTGTGCAACCTATCTCTATGCCACACAGAATTACCCTCCTCACTTTTTTCATGACTGCATGATGACAACCTGAACATGTATTTTGTTTCATCATAACACTAGAAAATAGCCGTCAATATTTCCATAGTTTTGTCTCTTTATCTATGCCCAGGCACACACTAGATTTACAGGGTGATGAAATCTCTGACTTGAGTGTTGAAATGAGATAGAAAAAGGAACTGTGCTACTGCCTGCTATAGATACATCACAGTCTTCATGGTCAAGGTCCGTTGATGCACACACACACACACACACACACACACACACACACACACACACACACACACACACAGGGAGAATAGGCAACAAACATCAGCTCTCTCACAGACATACACCCACTAACACACAACGAGCAGCAAACACAGTCTCACACACACATTAGGCAGACAAGACAGAAGTGAATGACAAATTGTCAACGCACCCCGCACTTTTAATCTTGTATGCCTCATTAATATGGATTTCATATATGGCTCATCGTTTCTGCCCCCCGTTATGGATCCAACACATAGGTCTACCAGTGAACAGATGTGCAGACTATTGCCACTCACAGAATATTCTCATAAAAAATAAAAATGTTGTGTGTATGTGTATGTGCGTATTAGGGGCACGTATGTTTGTCCTATTGGTGGTGTTAACAAACAGATATGTCTGAGATGAGACATTGTGGGCAGAGAGTTGTGAGATTTGAGAGGTGATTGGAGCTCCTTATAATTAATGTATTTTTATACAGTGCTGAGTATTTGTGTACCTTCTATTGCCGGCATTGAGAGAAGGGGGAGGAAGAAGTTTGGTTGGCAGATGGCAGGTGTGGACAAGTTGGAACTGGGTCAGTGTCACAGATACTTGAGAGCAGCATCATCATCATCATCATATTACTGCTTACCCTTATCATACTCTTATCAACCTACTAACTTACTTTCCCTGATATTTGGAAATTAAAACAGAAACAGTTTCATCCCCCCACTTAGACAAACACAAATTCCTTGCCAACCACACTTGGACCCCTCCAATCTAAGCCAGGAGCAATGTAAAATAAAGAGCGAGCCATCCCAACAAGACCAAGTTACTACTGTACTCTTCATCGTCACTACCATCATCACAATTACCATTATAGTTATTCACATCATCCCTCTTCTCTTCCACATAATCATCCTCATCATCATTATCATGATTCACCATCTATCACGAAAATTAACCAGGCAAATTTTATAGATTTTTTTATTTTATGTTTACACTATCCAGGCCTTCTATTCAAAACCCTAAAATGTTAAACAACTTTTTCCCATGAAAACCTCAACTTGTACAGGTGAATGACAACTATATTATGGCCTCTTAATGTTACAGCTGTTACCATGTGCATAGGCATTATTACTGACTGGGTTCGAACTCGGGTCTGTGTCAGCCTGTTGAGCTAAAGCCCAGGCATTTGCTCTAGGTTGGAACTAACGCGAGTTTTCAGGACTCAGACAAAGTTACTTTAATTTTTATTTAACCTTTATTTAACCAGGAAGGGCTCATTGAGATTTGAAATCTCTTTTTCAAGAGTGTCCTGGCCAAGATAAACAGCACTAAGTCATTACACAATTACAGACAGACAACATGAAAAACTACAGGTAATCTAGTAAAAAAAAAATAGAAGTCACAAGAGTACATCATAAACATCGTAAAACAGCAAATTAAAAACATTGACAGGTCAGGGAACCAGTCCCAAAATCCTTCAACAATTTAAAAACACCAATCGGGACAAGTTCTTCCAGTTTAAAAGTATTTTGTAAGGCGTTCCAAGCCAATGGCGCAGAGTACATGAAAGCCCTTTTTACCAAATTCAGTTCGGACATTTGGAACAGTTAGCAGGATAAAGTCCTGCAAACGAAGAGAGTACCCACCACATGTCACATGAAATGCCCAAATAAAATGGTAGTAAACCCAAAATGCTTTGTAAATAAAAGTATACCAGTGACTGAGCCTACGATTGACTAAAAGGCCAGCCAGCCCTTGTATATAAAGTGCAGTGGTGCGTAAGGGTTTTGCAGTTTAAAATGAATCTCAATGAACAGAGATTTAAGTGGTTCAGCTATGAAATCAGCTGCCATGTTTAAAAAGCAGGGATCAAGAAGATCAGGACCTGCAGGTTCTTTCTGATCTAAGGATTTCAGTGCTTTATGTACCTCCTGCACTGAGAATGTCAAAAAAGCTAAACCTTTGACCTGCTCTCACTAGTTCATCCACACAGGGTTGTACAGAGACAGAGGGTACTGAATCAAACAGCCTACCAGATAATACAAAGCGCTTATTGAAACAATTCAGCATTTCAGTTTTGTCATATACAGCAACAGAGTCCTTCAATACACATGACGGCAATTCATTAACCTTACTCTTACCATACAGACTTAATTGCCTTCCAAAACTTTCTAGGGTCATTCAGGTTATCAGTGGCAACAGACATAAAATATTCAGACTTGTACTCCCCTAGAAGAAAATAACACTTGTTTTGTAGCTGCCTAAAAAGAAGCCAATCAGCATCAGAAAATTCTTTCCTTGCTTTAGCCCAGGCTAGATTCATAGAATTACAAAACATTTTAAAATCATCAGACACCGGCTTTAAACAACACAAATCAAGATCATTTCACTTGTAAAGAAGTTTCGACATAAGGTGCAGAGAAGAAAATGCATCACTGAGAGCAGAGGGGAGTCTATAACAACCAATCACAGTTATAGAAAGACCCTTTGAAACCTCAAGATTCAAAGCAAGAAATTCCAACTGTTTACAATTAGTCAGACTTTGCCACACTTACAAGGAATTTAGTATTTTACATATATAGCCACACCATCTTTCTTAACTCGATCAGTGCGATGCACATTGTAACCATTTATACAAATATCCTTATCAAGAACAGACTTGCTGAGCCAGGTTTCAGAAAACACAATTACATCAGCATCAGTTGATTTAGGCCAAATCCTAAACCCATCAATTCGACAACAAGCTGCATACATTTAAATGAGAAATTACCAAAACCAGATCTAGATTTAAAATCAGAGGGAGTTTGGAGACATTGCATATCAGGGCAAGGGTTAAGGTTGCACATTACCTGATATCAACAAAAGAAGAATAACTAGGCTTCTCTGTTTAATAACCTTGAACGGCTTCTTTTTTAAGAGACCTACTGCAAGCAAATTCTACAAGTGAGTTTCCAGACAATAGAAAATAAAAAACAGGCCTTGTTTCTAAAATAAAATCCCAACTTCAGCTTAAATTTTTTTGTAAATTGTTGAATATGCAATTTAAAAAGTGAGGCTGTCATCAAGTCAAATTCCAAGATATTTATATGAGGTTAGTCTCAATCTCATTTCCCTGAAAGGTGAAAGGTTCAGAGGTCTATTTCTTGCTTTAGAAAACACCATTAGTTTAGTTTTGCCAGTATTGATGATAAGATCAATAAAAAGTGAGACAGTGCTGTTTTTTGTCAACAGCTTCAGTGATATCGTTTAAAACCTTCATGGCTTTACAGCTGTAATTGTGCTATGCTTCTTCCTGAAGCCCGATTGGTACATTGATAAAATAAAATAAGACACCGGCTTTAACCAACAGTCATTTAAAAACTATTAGACTTTGGTAGTGACACAAGTTTATACTGTTCACATCATGCCAGAAATGCATCGGCACTTGGACAAGTGGACCGCGTGAAAAAGAGTGAGTTCCCACAGACAAAATGTCTAATGGACGGGAGAGCACATTGTCAGATATATTCAGCAATATTTGTTTTTCAGTAAAGTCAGTGCACAAAGCAATATCATGAAAATTGTCATTTTCTCTGAGAGATATAAGAAATAGAGGCCAAGGAAAAGTAAGGGGAGAGAGGTACTGTGTGTATGTATGAGTCTGTATGTGAGTATGTGCATGTGTGAGTAGATTGGGTGTGGGAGGTCGATTGAGAGAACGGGTTGCGGATTGTTTAGCTGCCAGCCAGGCTGAGAGCGAAGAGGAGCAGCTTGGACGAGACTCTCCTCAGAGGGAAAGCTAAGGATAGAACCCAGGCCAGCCATAGAGAGGGTTACTTGGATAAACTTCAAGTAAAGGAGTGCAAATAGCAAAAAATATATATACCCGAGTTGAGGGAGACCCATGATCTTTACACCAGCAAAACTAAACAGTTTGCACTACACAACAAGGAAATTGTAGATTTGCTCCACCATAAATTAATAGGTTATTTGTAGGTTAAAATCTACTAGTGACAGTCATTTGTCTGTCACTAGTTTTTTGTAAGTTGTTGCCATCTTGGATATCACCATCGCACTGCACACTGCAATGTTACTCCTCATGTCAGTGTGCACTGAACCAACTCCATTGAACCAATTCCACAAGACTGCCTCAGCCTGTCGATATAAATCCGAGTCATCTGGGTAGGAGCTAATGCAAGTTCTCAGGTCTCAGGCAAAGTTACTCCTCACATGAGCGTGCACTGAATTAACTTCGTTACTACAGCTAGCTTACTGAACACTATCGCCAACTACTCCTCCTGGGCCTATGCGGATGGCTTGGAGCACGTGTCAAGCTCATTCCACGAAGGGCCGAGTGTCTGAGGGTTTTCGCTCCACCCTTGTACTTGATTAATGAATTAAGATCATTAATTAGTAAGGAACTTCCCTCACCTGGTTGTCTAGGTCTTAATTGAAAGGGAAGAAGAGGAAAAAACCTGCCGACACTCGGCCCTCCATGGAAGGAGTTTGAAACCCCTGGCTTGGAGTAGAGAGTACTCACCCTGCTCATCGCTGTCCGGTTTTGCTGTTCCTTCCTCCTTGTCTTCCTCCTCTCCCTTACGGTCTTTGGACAGCAACCGTCGTAACAGGCTACCAAGCGAACGAGTCATTTCTGGCTCCTCAACTCTCTCTGAGACATCCATAAAGACACAGTTCGTATCCCTTAATCTACTATCGCCCCCCTTTGCCGCTGCTTACACAACCCCTCTGCACCTGTATAAGTCAGTTGTCCATGTCACTTGTAAAGGGATAGGATAGCTGACCAGTCCTAGTCTACTCGGTGTGGGTCTGTCTGGCCATATTTAGCCCTGGCTGCAGCAACACTAAAACGCTAACTCCCTAAACCCCCCCCACCACCACTCTCTCCAGGCTCCTGTAGCACACACACGCTTGTGTCCATACACGCCTTGGCTTTACGAGAAGGTTACCTAACACTGCAATGAGACACTGGAATCAACATTTTAACCTTTGTCAAGCAGGACAGCTGCACACCTCCCTGTCCAGTGTGTGCAACGCCATGCGTCAAACACAATTAGGAGTTATTCAAATGGTTTAACTATGTGGATATGTGATCCCTTGACCCCGGCACGCCATGCAATAGAAATGGATAGGGTCTATTCTGAGAGTGTAAATGGGCATCACTGCATGGTGGGAACTATTTATATCTGTGTTTACGTGGAGAAAGTGCTGGTAGAGGAAATTCCCAGTGAACAATGACAGAGGCAAGACATCAGAGACACTGGGGACATATTAAAGAGAGTATGTCTTCGTTAGGTAACCAGGGTGTAGGTGGGTAAATATGTAAGTCAGTGTATGTTTGAACACTGTTTTTCTTTCTATGAGTGATCTTCAAGTACGTTTGTGTGGGTGGGGGGGGGGATTCAGTTACAAACCCATCATGATTATGCATAAATTAGAAAATTCTAAAGACTAAGATGGCTAGTTTTTGCCAAAGTGTTTTATTTTATATCAATTTTACATTTGCGCCTGAATATTCTCAATACATAAATGCATCCGGATGAAATTCAGGGAATTTTAGGAAATGTTATTTTAGAAAAAAACTAAGTTATTTGAATACAACACAAAATATGTTGCTGTAGTCTGTCCATAAATCATACAATTGGTATACTTATTGAAGTTTACATTAAACTATAACATTTATTACGTACAAACAGTGTCTTCGGACATGTGTCTCATTAACGTAACACCTTTTCAAGTTCCTGTAAAAACTCCAATCAGTTTTTAAATTAAGTTTTATTCACCAATGATGCATCATTTAGAGTAGGAGTCCTTAAATGAGCACATGCTAAGTAAATGTATTTGCTTATATGCCTTCACCAGGTTCGTATTCTCAGACACCCACTATACCCCACTTAGCCTTCTTGTTACTGAAACAGCTACAAATCTCAAATTGGGAAAAAAAAAGAGCAACCCCAACATTTAAAAAATGATATCCTCCACTGTTTTCACACTTCCCAAGCTGTTGTTTGATATCCCAATACTGTTTTTGGTTCCTTATCTCACATATTTAAGGGGTGGCAGCCTAGTGGTTAGAGCATTAGACTTGTAACCGAAAGGTTGCGAGATCAAATCCCCGAGCTGACAAGGTAAAAAATATGTTGTTCTACCCCTGAACAACGCAGTTAACCCACTGTTCCTAGGCCATCATTGAAAATATGAATTTGTTCTTATCTGACTTGCCTAGTTAAAGGTCAAATAAATAATGTCCTGAATACAAAGTGTTATATTTGGGCAAATCCAACAACATATTACCACTCTCGGCGTTGGCTGCATCATGTTATGGGCTCCCGAGTGGCTCAGCTGTCTAAGGCACTGCATCTCAGTGCAAGAGGCGTCACTACAGTCCCTGGTTTGAATCCTGGCTGTATCACATCCAGCTGTGAGTGGGAGTCCCATAGGGCGGCGCACAACTGGCCCAGCGTCGACCTGGTTTGGTAGGCCGTCTTTGTAAATAAGAGTTTGTTCTTAACTGACTTGCCTAGTTAAATAAAAGGTTAAATTGTCATCGGCAAGGACTAGGGAGTTTTGTAGACACTGGGAGGCAAATTCCCCTTTCAGCAGGACAATAACCTAAAACACAAGACCAAATATACACTGAAGTTGCTTACCAAGACGACATTTAAGTTTTGATTTCAATCAGCATTGAAAATCTATGGCAAGACTTGAAAATGGATGTCAAGCAATGATCAACAACCAACTTAACAGAGCTTGAAGAATTTAAAAAATAAAATGTGCAAATATTGTACAATCCAGGTGTGTAAAGCTTGTAGAGACCTACCCAGAAAGACTCACAGCTGTAATCGCTGCCAAAGTTGATTCTAACATGTATTGACTCAGGGCCAGATGGCTCAATCATCACAAAAACCACTGATATTGCCAACTACTTTAAATTATTTTTTAATTGGCAAGATTAGCATACTTAGGCATGACATCAACAAACGCTGACACTACACATTCAAGTATATCTGACCAAATTATGAAAGACAAGAATTTTAATTTTTCATTCTGTAAAGTGAGTGTGGAGAAGGTGAAAAATTATTGTTGTCTATCAACAACGACAAGCTCTGACAATTTTGATGGAAAATTACTGAGGATAATAGCGGACGATATTGATACTCATATTTACCATACCTTCAATTTAATCCTATTAGAAAGCGTGTGCCCTCAGGCATGGAGGGAAGCAAAAGTTATACCCTACCTAAGAATAGTAAAGCCCCCTTTACTGGCTAAATAGCCGACCAATCAGTCTGTTACCAACCTTTAGTAAACTTTGAGGATTAAATAGTGTTTTTACAGGAAACAAAATGACAACAGACTTTCAGCACGATTTTAGGTAAGTAGGTAAGGACATTCAACAAGCACAGCACATACACAAATGACTGATGATTGGCTGAGAGAAATTGATGATAAAAAGATTGTTTGTTTTTTTGTTAAGTCTTCAGTGCGGCTTTTGACATTATCGATCATAGTCTAATCATGGAAAAACGTATAAGTTATGGCTTTACACCCCCTGCTATATTGTAGGAAAAGAGTTACCTGTCTAACAGAACACAGAGGGTGTTCATTAATGGAAACCTCTCCTACAAAATCCAGGTAGAATCAGGAGTTCTCCAGGGCAGCTATCTAGGCCCCATACTTTTTTCAATCTGTACTAACAACATGCCGCTGGCTTTGAGTAAAGCCAGTGTGTCCATGTATGCAGATGACTCAAAACTATACACGTCAGGTACTACAGCAACACTTACTTATGGAAGGTAGCGTTCCACCTGGCCAACATCTGGTGAAATTGCATAGTGCGAAATTCGAACTACAGTATTATAAATATTTAACTTAGGCCTGTGTACGGCCATTGAAACCCATTTCATGAAGCTACATATGAACAGTTCTTGTGCTAACGTTGCAACTTGGAACATTGAGGAACTTGAAGCTCCTTTGACCCGCTCCACGACAAGCTCGTCGATGTGGAAGGGGGAATGCTCGGCCTTCAGTTTCCTGTAGTCAGCGATCAGCTCCTTTCTCTTGTTGACGTTGAGAGAGGTTGTTGTCCCGGCACCACTCTGCCAGGTCACTGACCTCCACCCTATAGACTGTCTCCTCATCTTCTGTGATCAGGCCTAACACTGTCGTGTCGTCATTAAACTTAATGATGATGTTGGAGCGGCGCCTTAGCACCAAGTCTGGGTCCAAGAGGCTTCTAAACAGCTTTTACACCCAAGCCATAAGACTCCTGAACATCTAATCAAATGGCTACCCAGACTATTTGCATTGCCCCCACCTCTTGTACACTGCTGCTACACTATGTTATTATCTATGCGTAGTCACTTTAATAACTCAACCTGCATGTACAGTGGGGCAAAAAAGTATTTAGTCAGCCACCAATTGTGCAAGTTCTCCCACTTAAAAAGATGAGGCCTGTAATTTATCATCATAGGTACACTTCAACTATGACAGACAAAATGAGAAAAAAAAATCCAGAAAATGGATTGTAGGATTTTTAATGAATTTATTTGCAAATTATGGTGGAAAATAAGTATTTGGTCACCTACAAACAAGCAAGATTTCTGGCTCTCACAGACCTGAAACTTCTTCTTTAAGAGGCTCCTCTGTCCTCCACTCGTTACAGGTATTAATGGCACCTGTTTGAACTTGTTATCAGTATAAAAGACACCTGTCCACAACCTCAGTCACACTCCAAACTCCACTATGGCCAAGACCAAAGAGCTGTCAAAGGACACCAGAAACAAAATTGTAGACCTGCACCAGGCTGGGAAGACTGAATCTGCAATAGGTAAGCAGCTTGGTTTGAAGAAATCAACTGTGGGAGCAATTATTAGGAAATGGAAGACATACAAGACCACTGATAATCTCCCTCCATCTGGGGCTCCACGCAAGATCTCACCCCGTGGGGTCAAAATGATCACAAGAACTGTGAGCAAAAATCCCAGAACCACACGGGGGGACCTAGTGAATGACCTGCAGAGAGCTGGGACCAAAGTAACAAAGCCTACCATCCGTAACACACTATGCCGCCAGGGACTCAAATCCTGCAGTGCCAGACGTGTCCCCCTGCTTAAGCCAGTACATGTCCAGGCCTGTCTGAAGTTTGCTAGAGAGCATTTGGATGATCCAGAAGATTGGGAGAATGTCATATGGTCAGATGAAACCAAAATATAACTTTTTGGTAAAAACTCAACTCGTCGTGTTTGGAGGACAAAGAATGCCGAGTTGCATCCAAAGAACACCATACAGTCTGAAGCATGGGGGTGGAAACATCATGCTTTGGGGCTGTTTTTCTGCAAAGGGACCAGGATGACTGATCCGTCTAAAGGAAAGAATGAATGGGGCCATGTATCGTGAGATTTTGAGTGAAAACCTCCTTCCATCAGCAAAGGCATTGAAGATGAAACGTGGCTGGGTCTTTCAGCATGACAATGATCCCAAACACACCACCCGGGCAACAAAGGAGTGGCTTCGTAAGAAGCATTTCAAGGTCCTGGAGTGGCCTAGCCAGTCTCCAGATCTCAACCCCATAGAAAATCTTTGGAGAGAGTTGAAAGTCCGTGTTGCCCAGCAACAGCCCGAAAACATCACTGCTCTAGAGGAGATCTGCATGGAGGAATGGGCCAAAATACCAGCAACAGTGTGTGAAAACCTTGTGAAGACTTACAGAAAATGTTTGACCTCTGTTATATACTCTTTGTTGGCATTGACAAAGTATTGAGATAAATAAGTTTTTGGTCAATAACAAAAGTTTTCCACCATAATTTGCAAATAAATTCATAAAAAAATCCTACAATGTGATTTTCTGGATTTTTTTCTCATTTTGTCTGTCATAGTGAAGTGTACCTATGATGAAAATGACAGGCCTCATCTTTTTAAGTGGGAGAACTTGCACAATTGGTGGCTGACTAAATACTTTTTTGCCCCACTGTACATATTACCTCAATTACCTCAACTAATCGGTGCCCAAGCAAACCCACTCTGTACTGGTACGTATGTAGCCTCGCTATTGTTCTTTTACTGCTGCTCTTTATTTATTTGTTACCCTTAACCAACTGCATTGTTGGTTAAGGGCTTGTAGTAAGCAATTCACTTTAAGGTCTACGCCTGTTGTATTTGAATTGACAAATACAATTCGATTTGATTTGAGTTGTGTGCACCCACGCAGTCGTGGGTGAACAGGGAGTACAGGCGGAGACTAAATACGAAACCCGAGGGGCCCCCATTGAGGGTCAATGTGGCGAATGTGTTGTTGCTTACCCTCACCACCTGGGGTGGTCCGTCAGGCAGTCCAGGATCCAGTTGCAGATGGAGGTGTTCAGTCCAAGGCTTAGGGATGAGCTTGGAGGGCCCTACAGTAAGGTGAGCTGTAGTCAATGAACAGAATTCTCACATACAATGCATTTGGAAAGTATTGAGACCTCTTCCCTTTTTCCACATTTTGTTATGTTATTGCATTATTCTAAAATTGATTAAATTAATGTTTTCCCTCAATCTACAAACAATACCCGATAATGACAAAATAAAAACAGAATTATCTTTTAAATATATTTGCATAAGTATTCAGACCCTTTGCTATGCGACTTGAAAATGAGCTCAGGTGCAGCCTGTTTCTACAACTGGATTGGAGTCCACCTGTGGTAAAGTCAATTGATTGGACATGATTTGGAAAGGCACACACTTGTCTACATAAGGTAATAAATAATGCCTGCATCATTGAAGGTCCCAAAGAACACAGTGGCCTCCATCATTCTTAAATGGAATAAGTTTGGAACCACCAAGACTCTTCCAAGAGCTGGCCGCCAGGCCAAACTGAGCAATCGGGGGAGAAGGGCCTTGGTCAGGGAGATGACGAAAGAACAAAATGATCACTCTGACAGAGCTCCAGAGTTCTTCTGTGGAGATGGGAGAACCTTCCAGTTGGCACCTAAAGGACTCTCAGACCATGACAAACAAGATTCTTTGATCTGATGAAACCAAGATTTAATGCTTTGGCCTGAATGCTAAATGTCACATCTACAGGAAACCTGGCACCATCCCTATGGTGAAGCAGGGTGGTGGCAACATCATGCTGTGGATATGTTTTTCAGTGGCAGGGACTGTGAGACTAGTCAGGATCAAGGGACAGATTAATGGAGCAAAGTACAGAGAGATCCTTGATGAAAACCTGCTCCAAAGCGCTCATGACTTCAGACTGGGGCAAAGGTTTACCTTTCAACAGGACAACGACCCTAAAGCACACAGCCAAGACAATGCAGGAGTGGCTTCGGGACAAGTCTCTGAATGTCCTTGAGTGGCCAAGCCAGAGCACAGACTTGAACACAAACTATTGTGTAGATTCATTAGGGGGAAACGATTTAAAGCATTTGAACATGTCTAATGTAACAAAATGTGGAAAAAGTGGTCTGAATACTTTCCGAATGCACTGTAGTTGTTCCAATTGTCCAGATGGGAGAAGGCAGTGTGGAGTGCATTAGAGATTGCACCAACTGTGGGGGCAGTATGCGAATTGGTGGGTACATGTTGTCTGGGATGATGGTGTTGATGTGAGCCATCACCAGCCATTCAAAGCATTTCTTGGCTACAGATGTGAGTGCTATAGCCATTTAGACTGGTTAGCTTGGCGTTCTTGGGCACAAGGACAATGGTGATCTGCTTGAAACATGTAACTATTATAGACGAGGTCAGGGAGAGTTTGAAAATGTCAGTGAAGAGCCATTTTGCCACAACTTTGGAAGTATGCTTGGGGTCAGCTGGTCAGTGCATTCTCTGAGTATGTGTCCTGGTAATCCGTCTGGCCCTGCGGTTGTGACTGCTAACCGGTTTAAATTTGTTACATCAGTTACGGAGAGAGGGATCACACAGTTGTCCGGAACAGCAGGTGCTGTCATGCATAGTTCAGTGTTGCCTGCCTCGAAGCGAGCATGGAAGGCATTTATCTCTCAACTTCCCTGCTTTAGGTCAGTTAGGATCACCACTTTATTTGAAGAATGTGAAATGTCAGAATAATAGTAGAGAGAATGATTTATTTCAGCTTGGATTTCTTTCATCACATTCCCAGTGGGTCAGAAGTTTACATACACTAAATTAGTATTTGGTAGCATTGCCTTTAAAATTGTTTAACTTGGGTCCAACGTTTTGGCTAGCCTTCCACAAGAAGTTAGGAGGAATGGGACAAAATTCACCCATTCCTCCTGACAGAGCTGTTGTAATTGACTCAGGATTGTAGGCCTCCTTGCACGCTCATGCTTTTTCAGTTCTGACCACACATATTCTATAGGATTGAGGTCAGGGCCTTGTGATGGCCAATCCAATATATTGACTAGGTTGTCCATAAGCCATTTTGCCACAACTTTGGAAGTATGCTTGGGGTCATTGTCCATTTGGAAGACCCATTTGCAACCAAGCTTTAACTTCCTGACTGATGTCTTGAGATGTTGCTTCAATATATCGACATAATTTTCCTGCCTCATGATGTCATTTATTTTGTGAAGTGCACCAGACCCTCCTGCAACAAAGCACCCCCACATCATGATGCTGCCACCCCCGTGCTTCACAGTTGGGATGGTGTTCTTCGGCTTGCAAGCATCCCCTTTTTCCTCCAAACATAACGATGGTCATTATGGCCAAACAGTTCTATTTTTGTTTCATCAGACCAGAGGACATTTCTCCAAAAAAGTACGATCTTTGTTCGCATGTGCAGCTGCAAACCGTAGTCTGGATTTTTTTATGGCGGTTTTGGAGTAGTCGCTTCTTCCTTGCTGAGCGGCCTTTCAGGTTATGTCGACACAGGACTCGTTTGACTGTGGATATAGATACTTTTGTACCGGTGTTCTCGAGCATCTTCACAAGGTCCTTTGCTGTTGTTCTGGGATTGATTTGCACTTTTCGCACCAAAGTACGTTCATCTCTAGGAGACAGAACGAGTCTCCTTCCTGAGCGGTATGACAGCTGCATAGTGTTTATACTTGCATACTATTGTTTGTACAGATGAACGTGGTACCTTCAGGCGTTTGGAAATTGCTCCCAAGGATGAACCAAACTTGTGGAGGTCTACAAAAAAAATTGAGGTCTTGGCTGATTTCTTTTGATTTTCCCATGATGTCAAGCAAAGAGGCACTGTGTTTCAAGGTAGGCCTTGAAATAGATCCACAAGTACACCTCCAATTCACTCAAATTATGTCAATTAGCCTATCAGAAGCTTCTAAAGCCATGACATTTTTTTGAATTTTCCAAGCTGTTTAAAAGGCACAGTCAACTTAGTGTATGTAAACTTCTGACCCACTGGAATTGTGATAGTGAATTATAAGTGAAATAATCTGTCCATAAACAATACTTGGAAAAATTACTTGTGGTCATGCACAAAGTAGATGTCCTAATCGACTTGCCAAAACTATAGTTTGTTAAAACAAGAAATTTGTGGAGTGGTTGAAAAGCAAGTTTTAAATGACTCCAACCAAAGTGTATGTGAACTTCCGACTTCAACTGTATTTATTTTTGGTTATGGTCCTATACAGCTCATTGAGTGTGGTTTCAGTGCCAGCATTGGTTTGTGGTGGTTTGTAGACAGCTACAAAACATAGACAGTGCCGTGGGAAATATTTGACCCCGTCTGTTTTTCTGCATTATTGCACATTTTCACATTGAATTTGGTCAGATCTTTTCGTGGGTTTTAGTGGTATATAGAGGGAGTCCGAGAGAAAAAAAAGACAAATTTGGTGCTTCTTTCATTTGTTTGGTGTGCAAGGTAACCATTCACGCAATCTTCAGGTGTGAAAAAGTTATTGCCCCCACCCCTAGTTAACTCAACCCAATTAAAGGGATAATTAGAGTCAGCTTTTTGATTACTTAGGTTAACAATCAGGCCTGACTTCAGCCAGCCCTGCCCAATATAGATTTGACTAACTTCGGAGAGAAGTTGTGAGCACACAGATTCTAGAGGCACATCATGCCACAATCAAAATACATTCCTGAAGACTTCTGGAAAAAGGTTGTTGATGGCTATCAGTCTGGAAAGGGTTACAATGCCATTTCTAAGAATATGGGGCTACACCGAACCATAGTCAGATCCATATCGAACAACATCCAGGGATCTCCAGGCCTCTCTTGCCTCGGCTAAGGTCAGTGTTCATGATTCCATCACCAGAAATCCAAAAATGGGATTCAACGGTTTCTGCCATTAGCAAGGCGGAAACCATTGCTCACTAAGAAAATGAATTCTCATCTCAAGTTTGCCATAAAGCACTTGGATGATCTTCAAAAGATCTGGAACAATGTTCTATGCACAGATGAGTCAAAAGTGGAACTTCTTGGCTGATATGAGCCAGTTATATCTGGCAAAAATCAAACAATACATTCCAGAGTAAGAACCCCACACCAATGGTCAAGCATGTTGGGGGTAGTGTCATGGTTTGGGGATGCTTTGCTGCATCAAGACCTGGAAACCTTGCCATCATTGAAGGAAGCATGAATTCTGTTCTGTATCAGATATGTCAGGCCATCCATCACTGAGCTGAAGCTGAAGCGCAGCTGGGTCATGCAGCAAGACAATGATCCAAAACACACAAGCAAGTCTACATCAGAATGGTTGAAGAATAAGAAACTGAACGTTTTGGAATGGCCTAATCAGTCCAGACCTAAATCCCGTTGAGATGTTGTGGCAGGACCTGAAATGAGAAATTCATCCTCATTCAACCCAGAAATATCACTGAGTTGAAGACGTTCTGCATGGAGGAGTGGGCCAAAATACATCCACAACGCTGTGAGAGTCTAACTGATAACTACATGAAGTGTTTGGTTTAAGTTATTGCAAGTTATTACCGCTAAAGGTGGCGTAACCAGAGTCCAAGAGGGTTTCTCATAACTGGGTGTTGCATAACTTTAATAAATAAATTAAATATGTTTACATATTTTGTGTTATTTGTTCACTCAGGGTCCCTTTTATATAATATTAGGTTTTGGTTGAAGATCTGATCACATTCAGTGTCAAAAATATGCAAAAATGTTGAAAATCTGAGGCAAATACTTATTCACGGCACTGTAAACTCGCTTGGTAAATAGTATGATCTGCATTCTCCAGCTTATCATGAGGTATACTAAATCAGGAGAGATAGATTACCTTAACAAATGGTATCAACAGCTGGTGCGCGATCTCTAAAGGACACACCACCCCTCTCTTCACCTTACCTGTCGTAATTTCTGTCACAAACTCCACAAACTCCTGTCACGAACTCGGATACCTCCTGCTCCTCGACCTGTTGGTTAGGCCTGTTGTTTCTGAAGTTTTATTTTGTTCATAAGTGTTTGTGTCAACAGCTGCTACCAACTGGCCAGCTAGCTTGCTAGGTTACAATGGAGCCCGCTTCACCTTGAATAGCTAACAAATGTTTCCAGCACTGTAGAAGCTGTGTTTGTTATGCTCATGTCTTGGACAATATTGACAATCCGGAGTTCCAATGCAGCAATTGTTCGCTCGCGGAGGAATACATGAATGAGGTGGCTATCCTTAGCAAGAAAATGTCAATTTTGCGTGAACTTATGTGGAAAACGCAATTGTTCTCAACCTCCTGTGGCTGGATGCCACTCAGGCCTGATGGATGTATCTCTGCCTTGTCATCTGTCCCTATCCGAATGGCCTGTGCTACCTGGAACTTGCCTACCAAAGAAGTCATCGCCATCTGCTTCTCCTCCTGCAGCTTGTAGTGGAATGGACAGAGAACAGCAAGAGGATTGTTCCAATCAGCACTGGTCCCATGTCACAGGTTGTGGAAACCGAATGTAGCAGCATGCTGCTATGTGGACTAGAGCGTATGCGAGAGTTTTGCCGCACTGGTGCCCGATCCACCTGCGCCTTCATCGCTGGGATTGCCTGTGTCTGCGACGGCTGTGCTGACCCCAGCCACGCTGACTTCAGCAGTGGCTTTGTCGTTGAGTCCAGCTCCTTTCCCTCTCTGGATCAGATGGGGCACTACCTACTGTGGAATGTCTGGACCTATCACCGGGAGCAGCGGGCGTATGCTAGCCGGCTTTTCGTAGGCCCATGAAAGGTTCAACAAATTGTGTGCGGGGTAGGAATGGGCAGATTTTTCCATCCCCTTTTCCCGGCTGTTGTATTGGGCAGTTCAATGGTGTGAAATGTCTCTTTCCCTGAAGCAAAATCGTTGTGTTATCCAGGAGCACCAGTACAGGACATCAATAAGCTACTACCATACATTTTAAACCTGCATCAGGAAATTTAGTCTATCATAGTTCATGTTGGATTCAATGACATTATGGACAGGGACAGCTCAGAACAGCTGAAGAAGGATTTTGAAGAATTGTTTGAGTCACTGCTTGACACCAATAAATGCCCAAAAATATCTGGCCCTGTACACTCCCTAAATCGTGGCATTGAAAGTTTCAGACTTTCAGCCCTCCATACCTGGCATCGAGACTATTGCAGCTATGTGGATGTAACATTTGACAATTTTGATACCTTCTGGAAACAAAGCTTGTTTTATAAGGAGAATGGGATCCACCCAAATCGTTTGGGATCCTGGATCATTTCACAGCATTAAGGTCACGTTGAGTTGACTTATCAAGGACTAAAGCCCAGGTCAGGTAATCCCTACCATTGTGTAACTGAGTTGGCATAATGCTTCAGCAAATTTACATTATCCCAGTGGTGGTGAAAGACCCAATGTAAGTAACCTAATGTATGTCTCTCTTAACTGCCCTGAATGCCTCTGCTGATCCTACAGCTAGTGTATGCAGTATGTTCCTATGAACCAGAGTAAGTATGTTAGCTGAGGTGGTGTGCGCTAGTAGGAAGTCCATTGTCTGCAGCTCACTCTTGCACCAACATAAATAACATGAGCATGTCTACATCTGCTAAGCTTCCCAGTAAAGCAATGAAAACAATCATACATCCCAGGAAAGTGCTAAAAAAATAGCACACGTTAACATACAGTACCAGTTAAAAGTTTGGACACACCTACTCATTCAAGGGATTTTCTTTTTTTTAACTATTTTCTACATTGTAGAATAATAGTGAAGACATCAAAACAATTAAATAACACATATGGAATCATGTAGTAACCTAAAAAGTGTTAAACACTTGGCATTTGAGCCAATCAGTTGTGTTGTGACAAGTTGGGGTGGTCTACAGAAGATAGCCTTATTTGGTAAAAGACCAAGTCCATATTATGGCAAGAACAGCTCAAATAAGCAAAGAGAAATAACAGTCCATCATTACTTTAAGACATTAAAATCAGTCATGAGGACAGCCACATGAAAGGAAGACCCAGAGTTACCTCTGCTGCAGAGGATAAGTTCATTAGAGTTACCAGCCTCAGAAATTGCAGCCCAAATAAATGCTGAGTTCAAGTGACAGACACATCTCAACACCAACAAAAAGAAGAGACTTGCTTGGCCCAAGAAACACAAGCAATAGACATTAGACCGGTGGAAAACTGTCCTTTGGACTGATGAGTCCAAATTTGAGATTTTTGGTTCCAACTGCCGTGTCTTTGTGAGACACAGAGTAGGTGAACGGATGATCTCTGCATGTGTGGTTCCCACTGTGAAGCATGGAGGTGGTGTGATGGTGTGGGGGTGCTTTGCTGGTGACACTGTCTAATTTATTTAGAATTCAATGCACACTTAACCAGCATGGCTACCACATGATTCTGCAGCGATACGCAATCCCATCTTGTTTGCGCTTAATGGAACTATAATTTGTTTTCAACAGGCCAATGACCCAACACACCTTCAGGCTGTGTAAGGGCTATTTGACCAAGAAGGATAGTGATGGAGTACTGCATCATATGACCTGGCTTCCACAATCACCCGACCTCAACCCAATTGAGATGGTTTGGGATGAGTTGGACCACAGAATGAAGGAAAAGCAGCCAACAAGTGCTCAGCATGTGGGAACTCCTTCAAGACGGTTGGAAAAGCATTCCTCATGCAGTTGGTTGAGAGAATGCCAAGAGTGTGCAAAGCTGTCAACAAGGCAAAGGGTGGCTACTTTGAAGAATCATAAATAAAAAATATTTAACACTTTTTTGGTTACTATGTGATTCCATACACATTATATCTTAGTTTTGATGTCTTCACTACTATTCCACAATGTAGAAAATAGTTCAAAGTAAAGAAAAAACCTTGAATGAGTAGGTGTGTCCACACTTTTGACTGGTACTGTATGTAGCTTGACTTGTTATGGCTGGGGGCAGTATTGAGTAGCTTGGCTGAATAAGGTGCCCAGAGTAAACTGTCTGCTACTCAGGCCCAGTTGCTAATATATGCATAGTATTAGTGGATAGAAAACACTGACGTTTCTAAAACTGTTTGAATGATGTCTGTGAATATAACAGAACTCATATGGCAGGCAGAAACCTGAGAAACAAATCCAACCAGGAAGTGGGAAATCTGAGGTTTGTGGTTTTAACTCTTTGCCTATCGAATACACAGTGTCTATGGGGTCAAATTGCACTTCCTACGGTTTTCACTAGATGTCAACAGTCTTTAGAACCTTGTTTGATGCTTCTACTGTGAAGTGGGGGCGAATGAGAGGGGAATGAGTCAGAGGTTTGCCAGAGAAGCATGAGCTGAACACGTGCATTCACGTGGTAGTTAGCTTGAGTTCCATTGCATTTCTGAAGACAAAGGAATTCTCCACTTGGAACATTATTGAAGATTAATGTTAAAAACAGCCTAAAGATTGATTCTATACATCGCTTGACATCTTTCTACGGACTGTAACGGAACTTTGACTTTTCCTCTGGACCTAGTAATAGCGCGTCATGAATTTGGATTACTGGGCTAAACGCGCAAACAAAAAGGAGGTATTTGGACATAAATGATGGACATGATCGAACAAAGCAAACATTTATTGTGGAACTGGGATTCCTGGGAGTGCATTCTGATGAAGATCAAAGGTAAGTGAATATTTGTAATGCTATTTCTGACTTCTGTTGACTACACAACATGGCGGGTATTTGTATTGCTTGTTTTGGTCTCTGAGCGCTGTACTCAGATTATAGCATGGTGTGCTTTTTCGGTAAAGCTTTTTTGTAATCTGACACAGCGGTTGCATTAAGGAGAAGTGTATCTATAATTCCATGCATACTATTTGTATATTTTATCAATGTTTATTATGAGTATTTCTGTAAATTGATGTAGCTCTCTGCAAAATCACCTGATGTTTTGGAACTATTGAACATACCGCGCCAATGTATACTGAGTCCTATGAGTGTCATCTGATGAAGATCAAAGGTTAGGGATTAATTTCTCTCTATTTCTGCTTTATGTGACTGAAAAATGACTTTTTCTGTGACGAGGCACTCACCTAACATAATCGTTTGGTTAGCTTTCATCGTAAAGCCTTTTTGAAATTCAATTTGGTGCCCTGCACTTTCACTGGCTGTTGTCATATCGATCCCGTTAGCAGGATCTCAGCCCAAAGAGGTTATAAGAAAGAGGGTTCATGAAATCAATAATTTGCTAGTAATAGATGACATTCCTATTCTGACTATCTCTGAAACTTACTTTAATTAATACCTTTGATACAGTGGTATAAATACATACTTATACCATCTACAGAAAATACATAAATGCTAATGGTGGAGGTGTTGCCGTTTTATATTCAGAACCACATTTCTGTAAAGCTGAGAGAGGATCTCATGTTAAATACAGGTTAATCTGCCTCACCTAAAGCCCATTCTTGTGGGAAGGTGCTATAGACCACCAAGTGCTAACAGTTAGGATCTGGATAACATGTGTGAAATAATTGATAATGTATGTGATATCAACAGAGAGGTGTATTTTCAATAGTGACGGGCTTTCATCAAGCTGCCCACTCAAGAAAATGCTTCACATTGTAACTAATGCCTGCAACCTGGTTATCAGTCAACCTACCTGAGTAGTTACAAACAGCACAGGAATTAAATCATCAACATGTAGTGATCACATCTTTACTAATGCTGCAGAAATTTTCTTTAAAGCTGTATCCAAATGGATTAGCAGCAGCTAAAATACAAATACATGAAGAAAATTACTTTAAAAACTGTTAAATCCATTGGATTGATGAGGAATTGAAAAATTGTATGGTTGATAGGGATGAGACAAAATGAATGGAAAATAGGTCCGGCTGCACAACCGATTGGCAAACGTACTGCAAATTGAGAAGTTGACGAAACTGAGTAAAAATAAGAAACTATACTATAAAACAAAGATAAATTACATAAAGAATTATAGTAAAAAGCTTTGGAGCACCTTAAATGACATTCATTGAATCATTCATTGAAGCCGATTAATCACAAAACCCACTGATATTGCCAATTACATTAATTATTTTTTTATTAGCAAACTTAGGCATGACATGCCAGAAACAAATGCTGACTCTACACATCCAAGTATAACTGATCAAATAATGAGACAAGCATTGTAATTTTTATTTCCATAAAGTCAGTGTGGAAAAGGTGCAAAAATTATTGTTGTCTATCAACAATAACAAGCCACCAAGGTCTGACAACTTGGATAGAAAATTACTGAGGATAATAGTGAGCGATATTGACACTCCTATTTGCCATATCTTCAATCTATGTGTGTGCACTCAGGCATGGAGAGCAGCAAAAGTAATTCTGCTACCCAAGAATAGTAAAGCCCCCCTTTACTGGCTCAAATAGCCAACCAATCAGCCAGGTACCAACCTTTCGTAAACTTTTGGGGGAAAAATGGTGATTGACCAGATACAATTCTATTTTACAGTAAACAAATTGACAGACTTTCAGCATTCTTATATGGAAAGACCTTCAGCAAGCACAGCACTTACACAAATGACTGTTGATTGGCTGAGATAAATTGATGATCAAAAGATTGTGGGAGCTGTTTTGTTAAACTTCAGTGCAGCTTTTGACATTATCGATCATAGTCTGCTGTTTGGAAAATGTGTTATGGCTTTACACCCCCTGCAATATTGTGGATAAAGAGTCACCTGTCTAACAGAACACAGAAGCCTCTCAAACGGAAGCCTCTCAAACATAATCCAGGTAGAATCATGAATTCCCCAGGGCAGCCCCTTACTTTTTTCAATCTTTACTAATGACATTCCACTGACCTTGAGTAAAGCCATTGTGTCTATGTATACGGATGACTCAACACGATACACGTCAGCTACTACAGCGAGTGAAATCACTGCAACACTTAACAAAGAACTGCAGTTAGTTTCAGAATGGGTGACAAGGAATAAGTTAGTTCTAAATATTTCAAAAACTAAAATTATTCACTAAACCTCAACTAAATCTAGTAATAAATAATGTGGAAATTGAGCAAGTTGAGGTGACTAAACTGCTTGGAGTAACCCTGAATTTTAAAATGTCATGGTCAAAACATATTGATACAACAGTAGCTAAGATGGGGAGAACTCAGTCCATAATAAAGCACTGCTCTGCCTTTTTAACAACACTATCAACAAGGCAGGTCATACAGGCTCTAGTTTTGTCGTACATGGACAACTACTCATTCGTGTGGTCAGGTGCCATAAAGAGGGACCTCAAAACAGGGCAGCACTGCTGGCCCTTAAATGTACAAAGAGCTAACATTAATAATATGCATGTAAATGTCTCAAGGCAGAGGAGAGATTGACTTCATCACTACTTGTTTTTGTAAGAAGTGTTGACATGCTGAATGCACCGGTGTCTGTTTTAAACTACTAGCACACAGCTCGGACACCTATGCATACCCCACAAGACATGCCACCCAAAGTCTCTTCACAATCCCCAAGTCAAGAGCAGACTATGGGAGGGTCACAGTGCTACATGGAACTCTATTCCACATCAGACAACTGATGCAAGAAGAATCACATTTAAAAAGCAGATAAAAATACACCTTATGGAACAGCAGGGACTGTGAAGAGACACACACAGGCACTCATACACATGAAAAAACAAAAACTCTACACACATACACATGCTGTGGTATTGTAAATATGTGATAGCGGAGTAGTGGCCTGAAGGAACACACTAAATGTATTGGGTAAAGAGTTATGAAATATCATGTAATATTTTTAATTGTATATAACTTCTTTAACATTGCTGGACCCCAGGAAGAGCTGATGTGGATCCTTAATAAATACAAATACCTAAGGCTGTCGTTTGGTCCAGACAATGCACGGAAAAATCTGCAAGATGCATATTGTCAATGTCCTTGTTCAGCTACGTCTCCGAGAAACATAGAATATTACAGTTCTTCAAGTCCCGTTGATAGGATAGTCTGAAGCGGAATTTGTCCAGTTTGTTTCGTAGTGAATGTACCTTCACCAATAGAATGGAGGGCAGAGGCATTTTATTTGCTCGCCAACAGTCTCGTCAGGATACCATCTCATCGGCATCTTGCGCCGCTGATTCCTCTTTCGAGTCCCAGTGATTAGGGTCTGGTCCAGAGTACGCATAACGTCCAGAGCTGCTGACACGTTGAAGTAGAAATGGTCATCCAAATGTAGGTTAGTGATCGCTGTTCTGATATCTAGAATCTGTTTTAGGTCATAGGAAAGTATGGCAGATTCATTATTTACAAAAAAAAGTTAAGATCACTGTAAAAAGAAAAAATAACATTGGTCAGGAGCCTGTAAAACGGCTGCTATCCATTGCAGCGGCAAACTTTATAGATAGTTATCATTATAATGATAACTATAAATCATAATTTGTCACCAGGAGTTGATTGTATAATACACTTCAATGTCCCAACAATGAATCATAGGTCAAGTGTAAATATTTATTTGCGTGTTTGTCATTGTCCAAAAGTCCTACTAACACTTCCAGGTGAAAATGATAAAGGAAAAAAACAACATTAAAAAAAACTGTGGGCTAATTACTTCAAACCCTATTGCTAAAATAGTTGACCGGGTTTGCATTGCAAATGAGGGCATAAACTGGGTCATGACGCCAGCAGAGTAAGTAGATCTTTATGTAGTAAAATAAAGGTTAAATAAAAATGAATAAAAGACCTACAACACCTACGGTAGACCTACAGTATATCTAAATAAAATCTTTAATCTCTGCTTGTGGGTCTCCTGATTTAAACCCTATCTAACTTGTTTGGCATCATCTGAAAACAATCCGTAACTCTGCCAAGCCTACAAGCAACGATGAACTGGTCAAGGCCATCAAGACGTTTGGGCTAGAGAAATTGCCGATACTACAATGCAACAAATAATTGATCATCTCAGCAAGGTTTTACCCGTGGTTGTGGAACTGGGTGGAAGTGCAACTAAAATGTAGTTTAAATAACCATCTGCAATTTGATTGTCTTTTTTCTAGTTATTTTATTAACAAAAACAAAGAAGCTGATGAAGAAATACTGTGCTGTTGCTTTGAGTTACAAATGTAACACTTTAGAGCACTTATGCATTGAATACATTACAAGCAGGGGATGATCACGCCTACAGTATGCAGGCTATAAAGAGTCTATTGTCCTGCTAATCAGGCTACACCTGCTACAGTACAGTTTTCAAAATACCACCAGCTGTTTACATGTAAAGAATCTTGTTTACATTCTTTGTTGTAACCACAATGTCACAAATAATTTGTATCTACCTTTCCAATTACTTTTAGAGTTTGGGATTTACAAATGTGTGCTTTTCATGTAATTTTTCGTTAAATGCAGTTCAGATTTAAGTATAACTTTTGACTGACGCCTTTAGTACAAGGTCTAATGCTTTAATATTTAATAATAATCTGCCCACCGAATTTGTATCTAAGAGGCATTTTTCATACCATTATTGGTTACATTGTTTTAGTTTGAATGTGCATACTGGCACTAAGAACAGTGGGAACGTTTCCGTAGTCAGCACCATTATTAGTGCAATGACTAATATTGTCCTGCTAATAACAGGGTTAATAATATATATGTGGGAATATCCAGGGGCTTTTATATAATTCTAAATTAATAATAATCACTTTGTTAAAAAATAACTATTTCGGAGATGATTTATTTTTCAAATAACGTAAAATGAACGAGAAAAAAAAGGCCAATCTTGAACATGGGGTGAGACATTGTTACTAATTTGTAAATAAAGCGAGTTTGTTATTTCTAATAATTTATTTAGGTTTTTAGAGGGAGAGAAACCAAAAACCTACAGTCATCTCATGGGTGTCCCAGTTGATGCCGGCATGGGTATTGAACTAGCATCTGTAGCAAAACAGCTTGCACTGCGCTGCGCCACTCAGGCGCTGTACACCATGACTGTTCGAGAATCAAGTTGATTGTGGAGGTCTGCACACGGTGAAATGTATAGTCATTTAGATTAAAAATATATTGATTTATCGATCTGTCATTAACGTGCCACGACAATGTAAGACAGGGATAAACGGGGGCTGTAATGAGAAAAGTTAATACAGGTAATAAGTAGTACAAACTGTCTATATATGGTCCCTTGTTTGTAAATCTACATTCTAACTGTGTTGGTGTGTGCTAAGTTGAGGGTCTTGAATTTGAGTGATAGTCTTCAGTGCTTCACATTGAGTCTGTCATTCTTCATTTGGGTTGTATAACATTGATAATATGGGTTTTGTTTTATCATGTTAACAGAATTCTAATGTTAAAGTGCATGGATACATATGGCTTTCTGGATGATACAGTACAATTGACCTGAGCATGTTTTAGTATTTTTATAACTATGTAAGTGGACTAGCAGTAGTGACTAACATGTTATGGGTTAGATACAATGATTCATTGTGCAAAATGTATTTCTAACAGGAGGAAAAATACATATGGGGCATGTGTTTGAGACAGAATGTTTGCCTAAGAGTGTGCCAAATGATAGGTGACCATTGTTGTACATTTATACCCCAGGGTGAGGGTAACTTGACTGTTGCAGTGGAGCATCTAAAAGAGCTCAGTGGTGATCTCGCAAATGAACACCAACCAGACAACGATTAGAATCCGTTTGGATGGTTTCAGTCATTGTGTGATGTTATGGGAGCTACAATATTTCATTGGTTTGATGTATGGCTTAGTTATCTTTTTGATTGCCTTGTGTGTGGTGATAAATGATGTACTGATGTTTAAATTAATGTTCCTTTCCCCAATCTGAGAATGAATCGCACTATGTGAAGGTAGGAAACTCAATGACAATGGAGGTCATTTACAAATGTAATGTACAAAGTGTAAGAAAGTCTTTCCCCTCATAGTCATACTTGTTTAATGAAAATTATTTTATTAAGCAATTTTCTATTAGGGTGAGATAGTCTCAAAAGGGAAATTTGTTGTGGGAAATTACACAATTAGTCATGCTATGCCGTGTTTTACTGCTTCTAGATTTTACTTTCACACATTAACAAGTCCAATACAGCAAATGAAAGAAACATCTTGTTCATCTACCCATCATGTCCGATTTATTTATTTAACATATGTTAGACCACCACCAAATCAACAAAAAAAGCAATTTTTTTCCCAGTCAAAGGTAGTCACAAAAGCAGGATTAGAGATAAAATTAATCACTAACCTTTTGAAAATCTTCATCAGATGACACTCATATGACATGTTACACAACACATTTATGTTTTGTTCGATAATATGCATATTTATATCCACAAATCTCGGTTGACATTGACGCCATGTTCAGAAATGCCTCCAAAATATCCGGAGGAATTATAGAAAGCTACGCCAGATAACAGAAATACTCATCATAAACTTTGACTAAAGATATATGTTCTACATATAATTAAAGATAGACTGGTTCTTAATGCAACCGCTGTGTCAGATTTCTTTTTAAAGTTACGAAAAAAGTCTACCATGCAATGATCTGAGACAGTGCTCAGACTTAAATATATTTCTCCGCCATGTTGGAGTCAACAGAAACACGAAATTACATCATAAATATCCCTTACCTTTGATGATCTTTCATCAGAATGCAGTGCAAGGAGTCCTAGTTCCACAATAAATCGTTGTTTTGTTCCATAATGTCCAATACTAGTGTCCAATTAGCTGCATTTGCTAGCACTTTCAGCTCACGTGCCCAAAAGCTGACACTGGTCCAGGAGAACTCGGACGAAAACTTCAAATAGATATATTCCAGGTTGAATAAACTGGTCAAACTAAGTAGAGAATCAATCTTCAGGATGTTATTTTCATATATATCCAATAACGTTCCAACCGGAGCATATGTTTTCATCTGCAGCCAAATGGAACGATGGTGACACCCACAGACAAATGCGCCACAGGGAAATGTCATTCTGTCGGGACAGTGACTATTTCCCCTCCCATTCGGTCAAAGTTCACACCAGAAGCTCCATTCCACGTTCTACTGAATGAGAACATCTAGTGGAAGGCGTAGGAAGTGCTACCAGATCCATATCTTATTTGGAAGTGAATAGGCGATGACTTGAAATTAGACATGTATTCAGAATTTCACTTCCTGTTTGGAAGATTGCATGCCCTATGAGTTCTGTTATACTCAGACATCATTCAAACAGTTTTAGAAACTTCAGAGTGTTTTTCTATCCTATAGTAATAATAATATGCATATATTAGCAATCTAGGACAGAGTAGGATGCAGTTCACAATGGGCACGCAATTCATCCAAAGTGAAAATACTGCCCCCTATCCCCAACAAGTTAACCTTTCTAGCGCAGGCGTTCCGCACGCGACCCACTTCGACAACATCTGATGAAATAGCAGAGCGCCACATTCTAAATACAGAAATAGTCATCATAAATATTCATGAAATTACAAGTTTTATACATTGGCTGAAAGATTAACTTCTTGTTAATCCAGCCGCTTTGTCAGATTTCAAAAAGGCTTTACTGCGAAAGCATACCATGCGATTATCTGAGGACAGCACCCCGCTTACAAAAGCATACAAAAAAAATTTCACGAAAGTCAGAAATAGCGATAAAATTAATAATTTACCTTTGAAGATCTTCATCTGGTTGCAGTCACAAGAGTCCCAGCTACACAATACGTTTTTTTTCTTTTTTCAATAAAGTTCCTCTTTATATCCCAAAACCTCAGTTTTGTTGGCACGTTTTGTTCAGTACTCCACTGGCTCAAAGGCGGTCAAAACATGCAGACGAATACATCCTGATAGTACCGGTAAAGTTCATCAAAACATGTTTATAATTAATCCTAAGGTTGTCAATTGTCTAAATAATCGATAATATTTAAACTGGTCAATAGCGTATTCAATAGAAAGGAAAAACAACGAAGGGCGGGCACTCGGTCACTCTCGCAAACCAGCACTGCATGATTCTACAGTCCACTGACAGAAAGGTCTCATTCTTCTTCATTGTTCAGAAAACAAGCCTGAAACAATGTCTAAAGACTCTTGACATCTAGTGGAAGCCATAGGAACTGCAATCTGGGTCCTAATCCATTAGATACTCTATAGGCATTCAATTGAAAACTACCCACATCAAAAAAAATCCCACTTCCTGGATGGATTTTCCTCAGGTTTTTGCCTGCCATATCAGTTATGTTATACTCACATTATTTTAACTTTAGAGTGTTTTCTATCCAAATCTACCAATTATATGCACATCCTAGTTTATGGGCCTGAGTAACAGGCAGTTTACTTTGGGCATGCTTCTCATCCAGATGTCAAAATACTGCCCCCAAGCCATAAGAAGTTTTAAAGGGAAGACTTATTTTATCAAATAATTTCTCTGTAATTATTATTACGTGATTAAACTAATCATGTAAATTTAATTAACTAGGAAGTTGGGGCACCAAGGACAATCTTCAGATTACAAAGTCATAATTTTCCTAATGTAACATCTGATCAATTAGTCTTCTAATTAATTCATTATTATTTACCTTGCGTCTTATTCCAAATGTTGTAAATAGTTGGTGATCTGCACAAACCCAGCCTTTACTATGAATCATCCATACACACCAATTGTCTTAATCATTTATTTACTAACTAACTAACCAATCACAGAAATGCATAAACAAACAAACAGTAGATATAGTTCCAAGGAAATGATGGGGGAGGTTCACTAGTGGGCTAAGCCGATATGACGGCTTGGTGGATAAAGGGAAGTGGGTGTGGACTGAGAAGGGCGCGAAAGACAAAAGAGTCACTACACAGTTGATAATTATATTAATTAAAATGCTAATCCTTTACACATGAACGCTCACTCATTCAGGAATAATTGCAATCAACATATATTTATGCTCAGTGTGTTGTCGTGATCTCTGTTGGAAAGTTCACCCAACGGTCTCTCTGCTTCCCTGGAGTCTTTCGTGGTTGGAATGGATACTTCAGAGTACCATTCAGAAATGTTCTCATAGCATAGATGTTTCGGTGGTTGTCGGTCTTCGCGTATCAGGTATTGAAGATTTGCTCTTATTCTGTCGGGATTGAGTTGAACCATTTCCACCCGTGTAGCCAATGGTCCACGTGGTATGGTTAGGAATTCAGCAACCATTACAACCTTAGCTTATACTGAGGATTTTGTTGTCTCTACTCAACCTTCGCCCCCTCAGCTGACCGAGGTACACGTGGTCTAAAAAAGTAGAAAAGGGCTGTCCCATGACGCCAGATCATGTCTGTGCTCACGGGGGCGTGTCAATGACTTGGTTAAACTTTAAAGGAATACAATTCTCTTTCATTAAAAGGGTTAACATCACCTTACATAATTTCACAAATAGTTTCATCTTTACTCATTCATTTTATACATTAATTAGATGCAAACCTAATAACGGAGGCACCTGTATAAAACAGAGTTATATTAATGTAGCTGTATTGTCTTTCATGAGGACACAAACATAAAACAAAACGGACCGGGTCGTTGCTGGCTTCTCCACCGACCGTTTACACCATCTCAAAAACATGGATATTGTTCAGTTCTCAAGTTCTGTGATGTAGAAGAAGTTACTTTGTTCTACTGGGAAACTCTCTCTCTCTCTATACTGCATGGCAATGAGGAGAGGGTCTCCTCCAGGAACTTACGACCTGAGATAACAGAACCTGGGTGTAGGAGGGAGGGAGGGGAAGCCACTTGCCATACCCAAAGAGGGTCATGTCATGACACTGTGCAGGTGTTGTTACACGTGGTTTGCCACTGTGAGGACAATCAGCTGTCCATCCTGTTTCCCTGTAGCGCTGTCTTAGGCGTCTCACAGTACGGACATTGCAATGTATTGCCCTGGCCACATCTGCAGTCCTCATGCCTACTTGCAGCATGCCTAAGGCACTCTCGTGCAGATGAGTAGGGACCCTGGGCATCCTTATTTTGGTGTTTTTCAGTTGAAGTCAGTAGAAAGGCCTCTTCAGTGTCCTACATTTTTTATAACTGTGACCTTAATTGCCCACCGTCTGTAAGCTGTTGTTGTCTTAATGACCGTTCCACAGGTGCATGTTCATTAATTGTTTATGGTTTATATGTACAAGCATGGTGTCACGACTGCTGCCGAAGTCGTTGCCTCTCCTTGTTCGGGCGGTGCTCGGCGTTCGACGTCACCGGTCTTCTAGCCATCATTGATCCTTTTTTCATTTTCCATTGGTTTTGTCTTGTCTTCAATCCCATTCATTACCTGTTGTGTATTTAACCCTCTGTTTCCCCTCATGTCTTTGTCAGAGATTGTTTTATTGTCAGTATAGTGTGATTGTTGCATAGGTGCGCGTCGGGTCCTCGTACCCATGTTTGGTTTGTTTGTTCATTTATTGTTATGGAGCATACTCGTGGAACTTTATTAAAAGACTCCATTTTACACTCAGTTTGACTCTCCTGCGCCTGACTTCCCTGCCACCTATTGCACCTATGCATGACACATGGGAAACAGTGTTTAAACCCTTTACAATTAAGATCTGTGAAGTTAATTCGTAAAAAATCCAAATATCTTTGAAAGACATGGTCCTTTTTTAAGAGTTTATGAAGAGTTTCTTTCCATACACTGTATACAAAACATTAAGGACCCCTCTTTCCATGACATAGACTGACCAGGTGAATCCAGGTGAAAGTTTGACATCAATAAGAGATTCTCTTGTTAAATTCACTTCAATCAGTGTAGATGAAGGGGAGGAGACGGGTTAAATAATGATTTTTAAGCCTTGAGACAATTGAGACATGGATTGTGTATGTGTGCCATTCAGTGTGAATGGGCAAGAAAAAATATTGAAGTGCTTTTAAATGGGTATGGTAGTAGGTGCCAGGCGTTTATGTCAAGATCTGCAATGCTGTTGGGTTTTTCACACTCAACAGTTTCCTGTGTGTATCATGAATGGTCCAACACCGGAAGGACATCCAGCCAACTTGACACAACTGTGGGAAGCATTGGAGCCATTCTTGTCGAATACTTTTGACACCTTGTAGAGTCCATGCCCGGATGAATTGAGGCTATTCTGAGGAGGGGGAGGGCAATTCAATATTAGGCAGGTGTTCTTAATGTGTTACACTTACATTACCAGTTTTACATTTTACATTGTAAAAAAATAGTGAAGACATCAAAACTATGAAAGAACACATGGAATCATGTAGTAAACAAAAGTGTTAAATCAAAGTGTATGTTACATTTGAGATTCTTCAAAGTAGCCACCCTTTGCCTTGCTGACAGCTTTGCAGATTTTGGAATGCATTTTAATTAACAGGTGTGACTTGTTAATTTGTGTAATTTCTTTCCTTCTTAATGCGTTTGAGCAAATTAGCTGTGTTGCGACAAGGTAGGGGTGGTAATACAGAAGATAGCTGTCACGCCCTGGTCGAAATATATTGTGTTTGTCTGCATTTATTTGGTCAGGCCAGGGTGTAACATGGGTTTTTTGTGGTGTGTTTTGTCTTGGGGGTGTCTAGCATAGTCTATGGCTGCCTGAGGCGGTTCTCAATCAGAGGCAGGTGATTATCGTTGTCTCTGATTGGGAACCATATTTAGGCAGCCATATTCTTTGAGTGTTTCGTGGGTGATTGTTCCGGTCTCTGTGTTTGTTGTCACCAGATAGGCTGTATAGGTTTTCACGTTCCGTTTGTTGTTTTTGTATAGTTCGTTTTTTCATTCGTCATTAAACATGTCTCAAAAATAGCACGCTGCATTTTGGTCCGCTTCTCCTTCACCAGACGAAAGCCGTTACAATAGCCCTATTTGGTAAAAGACCAAGTCCATATTGTGGCAAGAACAGCTCAAATAAGCAAAGAGAAATGACAGTCCATCATGACTTTAAGACATTAAGGTCAGTCAATCCTGGAAATTTTAAGAACGTTGAAAGTTTCTTCAAGTTCAGTCGCAAAAAAACATCAAGCGCTATGATGAAACTGGCTCTAATGAGGACCGTCACAGGGAAAGGAAGACCCAGAGTTACCTCTGCTCAACAGCATATGTTCATTAGAGTTACCAGCCTCAGAAATTGCAGACAAATGCTTCACAAGATTTCCCTTCCCCAGATCTGTGCCTCGACACTGTCATAGAAATTCTAATCAAGAGGCTGGACTGAGGGCTTGTAGGCAACAACGTCGCCTATGGACACAAACCCACCTTCGCTGGACCAGACAGGACTGGCAAAAATTGCTCTTCAATGACGAGTGGCATGTTTTTCTCACCAGGGGTGATGGTCGTATTCGCGTTTATCGTCGAAGGAATGAGCGTTACACAGAGGCTCTGAAGCGGGATCAATTTGGAGGTGGAGGGTCCGTCATGGTCTGGAAGGGTGGGTCACAGCATAATTGTTGTCATTGCAGGCAATCTCAACGCTGTGCGTTACAGGGAAGACATCCTCCTCCCTCATGTGGTACCCTTCCTGCAAGCTCATTCTGACATGACACTCCAGCATGACAATGTCACCAGCCATACTGCTCGTTCTGTGCGTGATTTCCGGCAAGACAGGAATCAGTATTCTGCCATGGCCAGCGAAAAGCCCGGATCTCAATCCCATTGAGCACGTCTAGGACCTGTTGGATTGGAGGGTGAGGGCTAGGGACATTCCCCCCAGAAATGTCCGGGAACTTGCAGGTGCCTTGGTGGAAAAGTGGGGTAATCTCTCACAGAAAGAACTGTCAAATCTGGAGCAGTCGATGAGGAGAAGATGCACTGCAGTACTTAATGCAGCTGGTGGCCACACCAGATACTGACTGTTACTTTTGATTTTGACTCACCCTTTGTTCAGGGACACATTATTCAATATCTGTTAGTCACATGTCTGTTGTTGAATATTGTTGTGTTCATACAAATTTTTACACATGTTAATTCAGTTTGCTGAAAATAAACACTTTTGACAGAGAGAGAGAGCGAGAGAGAGCGAGAGAGAGCGAGAGAGAGCGAGAGAGAGCGAGAGAGAGCGAGAGAGAGCGAGAGAGAGCGAGAGAGAGTGCTTTACAAGAGCGAGAGAGAGTGCTTTACGAGAGCGAGAGAGAGAGCTTTAGAAGAGCGAGAGAGAGCTTTACAAGAGCGAGAGAGAGCGAGAGCGAGAGAGAGCGAGAGCGAGAGCGAGAGAGAGAGAGAGAGCGAGAGAGTGCTTTAGCGAGAGCGAGAGAGAGTGCTTTACGAGAGCGAGAGAGAGCGAGAGAGAGCGAGAGAGAGCTTAGAGAGAGCGAGTGCTTTACGAGAGCGAGAGAGAGCGAGAGAGAGCGAGAGAGAGCGAGAGAGAGCGAGAGAGAGCGACAAGAGCGAGAGAGAGCTTTACAGAGAGCGAGAGAGAGCTTTAGAAGAGCGAGAGAGAGTGCTTTACGAGAGAGCGAGAGAGAGAGCGAGAGAGAGAGCGAGAGAGAGAGCGAGAGAGAGAGCGAGAGAGAGTGCTTTACGAGAGTGAGAGAGAGTGCTTTACAAGAGTGAGAGAGAGTGCTTTACAAGAGTGAGAGAGAGTGCTTTACGAGAGTGAGAGAGAGTGCTTTACGAGAGCGAGAGAGAGTGCTTTACGAGAGCGAGAGAGAGTGCTTTACGAGAGTGAGAGAGAGTGCTTTACAAGAGTGAGAGAGAGTGCTTTACGAGAGTGAGAGAGAGTGCTTTACGAGAGTGAGAGAGTGTGTTTGTGGTATGGTCTATGGAAGAATTCAACATTCACCCTCTGTTCTGTGGCCAAGGATTGAAAGCGTCACCCAGTCTGAGGTGTCTCAGAAGCAAGCATGACAAGATGGGCTTTGCCCATCATCCACTCCAATCTGTCTACCTCTTTGTGGGCCTATTGTGAAGATATGGATGGCTCTAATACGCTAGTCATATTCTATCAATGTTTTCCTAAATGTGCATGCAGATTTTTTTTATTGTGAAGAAAGTATGAATAACAGACCTGGGGCTCTATTTTAGCAAATTTAATCTGAAATCTAAGTGCAAGCGGTAGCCCTATAGGTTCAGTGATGTGTCCGAAATATTTTAGCTATTTTCACAATCACAATTATTGGCGCACTTGCTGGCAATGGTGCGAAACGGCCGGGTTTTGATGAATAAACAAGTTGTGGGTGTGTCGAGGCTTGGCCTCTCACTGGCCAATCAGAACTTGCGGATTGGCGAAATATGTGATAGCTTAAGGTTATGTATTTAAGGTCTTTTATGTATCTCCTCTGGAATCAACTCCAATGTTCGTCCGTTATACAGTGCCTTTGGAAGGTATTCAGACCTCTTGATTCATTCAACATTTTGTAACATGACAGACCTTATTCTAAAATGTTTTAAATTTAAAAATCCTCAGCAATCTACACACAATACCTCATAATGACAAAGCAAAAACAGGTTTAGAAATGTTTGCTAATTTATTACAAATAAAAACCAGAAATACATTATTTACCTAAGTATTCAGAACCTGAGACTTGATTTTGAGCTCAAGTGCACCCTGTTTCCATTAATAATCCTTGAGATGTTTGGAGTCCACCTGTGGTAAATTCAATTGATATGACATGATTTGGAAAGGCATACACCTGTCTATATAAGTACTCACAGTTGACTGTGCATGTCAAAGGAAAAAACAAGCCATGAGGTCGAAGGATTTTTTGAGGGGGCATTATGGCCACGCAAAGGGAATGAAATTTGAGGCATTATCAAGTGCTTGTCAAATTCTGAATGAGACTGATAAAGTATGTACAGCCTGCTCAAAAAAACAAAGCAGAGCTTTTCAAATCATCATTAGTCACATCATGCAGCCTTAGAATGTATTTAAAATCACAACATATAGCCCAACACTTGTATCACAACTAAAGTTACATAAATAACTCAATTAGCCTACCTGGTGAAATAAAGGTGAAATAAAATAAAACATAGGAGTACCTGTTTGTCAACCGCTCAACACAGAATAGCTTAATGTGCACACTCACTCAAATCATTGAGAAAATATCCTTTCTATTTTATTCAGCCATGTTTAATTGTATTCTTCATACTATAAAATATTAAATAATGCCACGGAATTATCAGCAAATTTAGTCTGCTAATTGAACTATTTCAACACAGCCATACGGCATTGGCCAAACTCAGAGTATGCTATTCTGTTCTTCTGAAACAGACTACATTTTCTTCAAATCATGTTTCTTTAGACGTGTATAAAATAATGGATTTTTATTGTGATGGATTTATTAGACTTTTTAAAATGTAGATGTTCCAAAGGTCTGCATCAATGGCTCGTAGGTTATGCGTGGAAACTAGGAGATACTAAATGTGTTTATGTTAATTAACGGTCAATTACAGTGAGACCAGCAGTTATTTGCTTGACAATCACGGTTGACAAAATGTTATGATCACAACATAAATAACCAACTGCGTTACCTCTAAAAACCAGCTTCTGGTTGGTCTTAAATATGAAATTAGCACTCTGGATCATCTTAAGGTCAAACCTCAAATATTTCCACCCCGCCCATCTGTGCACAAGTGAGCTGATATAAGACAGGTAAATTGCAGAACGTTAGGGCTGGAAAACGCCATTGCGCCAGTTTTTACAATACGAAATTGCAAACTAACGTGTGTTTGACACTAGCGCCTCTAACGCCAACCAAAAATAGAGCCCCTGGTCTCCAACAGTATCTTTAAAATACTTAAGTTTTGCATGATTGAGCTTTTACTCATACTATGTAAACCCAGGCCTGATGAATAATGAAGTGTCCCTCCCAAGACAGGGTGGTAGAGGAGTTGAGGGAAAGGGAAAAAAACATAACGTTGGTCTAATATTCAGCTGAAAATCTTTGACAAAGCAGCCACAACACTACTCTGCTTTGGGGGCCTGGGGACTTCCCACCTTTGGCAACCAAGTTTGTTTGGATTTTTTCTCCACTACATCTGGGCAATGTAACAGACAGACATTGATTGTGTAACCCAGCACCTTGTTTGACAGCCAGCTGGTGGAGAGAGAGAGAGAGAGGGCGAGAGGGAAACCCTTTTGGCCCATCATCAGGGCCTCAAGTTACACTCTCAGCAGCAGAGGAGACCCTAAACACCCTCTCACAGACAGGGCTTGCCCCTATGTAAAACAGTAGGTGAGGGAGGGAGAGGTACTGTTGTGTGGTGGGTCTGGGTACTGTGACAACAAAACTAACCATTTCTGTTGTCTCTGTGTAATGGATCAATATCGATTTGATTTTTGTACGGAATTGTATTGATACGGCCTCAATGAAAATGATGTATGTGTCTGGAAGTTCTGAATTCTGATTTTTTTTGTTATTGTTTGTGATGCTGACCTGAAACAAATTAATTGAGTGGACTTTATAGGTAGTTTTCCCAGACACATATTAAGCCTAATCCTGGACCAAGAAGCACTTTCAATAGATTCTCCATTGAGCTTTGGCTTAGTTTCATAACACACCTAGGAACTGACTGACTTGACATACCAACCTAGTCTCAAAGCATTTCGTATTAATCTGTGCGTAAATCCAAGAGGCTCCATTTAGTATGATATGTTGTGTTTCATATGGTATCTATTAATTTGTGAATGTTTGATCACCCATTTCGTATGATATGTTATGAATCACAATATGCATAATATGTTTCAAAATTGCAAAACATACATTATGTTACGAATTTACAAAACGTATGATATGTTATGAATTCTAGCTAGGTGGCTAAGTGGCTAACAGTTAACTAACTGTCTAACGTTATCTAGGCTAGGGGTTAGGGGTTAAGGTTACGTTTAGGAGTTAGGTCAAAGGGTTAAGGTTTGCGTTAGGGGAAGGGTTAAGCAAATAGTCCAGTTAGCCAATGTGCGGGGACACCGGGTTAATTGAGGTAATATGTACATGAATGTATAGTTAAAGTGACTATGCGCAGATGAAAAACAGAGGAGTAAAAGCTGTTGAGAAGCCTTTTGGTCCTAGACTTGGCTCTCCGGTACCGCTTGCCATGCGGTAGCAGAGAGAACAGTCTATGACTGGGGTGGCTGGGGTCTTTGACCATTTTTATGGCCTTCCTCTGACACCACCTGGTATAGAGGTCCTGGATGGCAGGCAGCTTAGCCCCAGTGATGTACTGGGCCGTACGCACTACCCTCTGTCGTGCCTTGCGGTCGGAGGCTGAGCAATTGGCGTACCAGGCGGTGATGCAACCAGTCAGGATGTTCTTGATGTTGCAGCTGTAGAAACTTTTGAGGATCTCAGGACCCATGCCAAATCTTTTCAGTCTCCTGAGGGGTAATAGGTTTTGATGTGCCCTCTTCACAACTGTCTTGGTGTGTTTGGACCATTCTAGTTTGTTGGTGATGTGGACACCAAGGAAATTGAAGCTCTCAACCTGCTCCACTACAGCCCTGTCGGTGAGAATGGGGGTGTGCTCGGTCCTCCTTTTCCTGTCGTCCACAATTATCTCCTTTGTCTTGATTACGGGAAAGGTTGTTATTCTAGCACCAACCGGCCAGGTTTCAATCTTTACTAACGACATGCCACTAGCCTTGAGTAAAGCCAGTGTGTCTATCTATGCGGATGACAAACACTATACACGTCAGCTAGTACAGCAACTGAAATGACTGCAACACTTAACAAAAAGCTGCAGTTAGTTTAAGAATGGGTAGCAAGGAATAAGTTAGTCCTAAATATTTCCAAACCTAATAGCATTATATTTGGGACAAATCATTCACTAAAACCTAAACCTCGACTAAATATTGTAATGAATAATGTGGAAATTTAGCAAGTTGAGGTGACTAAACTGCCTGGAGTAACTCTGGATTTGAAACTGCCATGGTTAAAACATATTGATACAACAGTAGCTACGATGGGGAGAAGTATGTTCATAATAAAGCGTTGCTCTGCCTTCTTAATTAACAACACCATCAACAAGGCAGGTCCTACAGGTCTTAGTTTTGTCGCTTCTAGACTACTGTTCAGTAATGTGGTCCGGTGCCACAAAGAGGGACTTAGGAAGATTGCAGTTGGCTCACTGCTGGCCCTTAAAAGTACACAGAGAGCTAACCTTAATGACATGCATGTCAATCTCTCATGGCTCAAAGTGGAAGAGAGATTGACTTCCTCCCTACTTGTTTTTGTAAGAGGTGTTGACAAGCTGAATGTACGGAGCTGTCTGTTTAAAATACTTACACACAAACACACCTGAAATTGCCCTTGCCTCGTCTATATTCAAGTTATTTTTGAAAAGCTGTGTACAGAAGCATTTAGCATTTAGCACATATTATAATGCAATCAAGTACTGACAAAGTCATAGCCAAGGTTTTCCAATTTAATCACAATATGAAATTCAATTAAAAAAAGAGAATGGTGCAGTTCCTTGTCTGAAATGGCAGGTAGTTCGTGTTTAAGACTTTTGGGCAAGTAACCAAAAGGTCACTGGTTCAAATCCCTGTGCTGACGAGGTGACAAATCTGTCAATATGCCCTTGAGCAAGGCACTTATCCAGAGTAACTTACAGGAGCAATTAGGGTTAAGAGCATCTGGTAAATGATTAAAACATTTCTAAAATGGAACAGCATGTTAGAAAGGGTTTAATTCACCACGTGTCCATGTATGCTTCCTAAAATAGTACTCTATTAGGTATATACTGCACTACCAATGGGCCTTGTCAAAGGTAGTGTGCTAGTTCCATAGGGAATATGGTGCCATTTCAAATCACATTTTATGTCACATGCACCAAATAGAACATCTGTGAAATGCTTACTTACTACAAGCCCTTAACCAACAATGCAGTTTTACGTTTTGCAGCCTTTCAAAGCATTTCATGACTACAGACGTGAGTGCTATAGGTCGGTAGTCATTTAGGCAGGTTACCTTAGTGTTCTTGGGCACAGGGACTATGGTGGTCTGCTTGAAACATGTTGGTATTACAGACTCAGACAGGGAGAGTTTGAAAATGTCAGTGAAGACACTTGCCAGTTGGTCAGCGCATGCTTGTGTAATACCCTTGGTAGAACCAAGTATTGAGTTTATTTGTTATAATTAATTCGGAATATTTAAGTGAATAGGTTGGTTTACTTTTAAAGTTTAAGTTTTGACCAATAAGGTCGCTAGTTAAGCTGTGGCCAATGGGAGTTGACCTGGTTAACGGAAGGCCTGGGAAAAAAAGAGAGGGAGAGAGACATTGAGAAAAGGATGGACATTACATTATGACTGTTGGTGAAGAAAAATTATTAGTGTCACGCCCCCTGGTGGTCATCTGGTGCCTGCTTGACCTGCAGCCATTCCCACAGTACACTCTATTTTATTTTTATTTTACCTTTATTTAACCAGGCAAGTCAGTTAAGAACAAATTCTTATTTTCAATGATGACCTAGGAACAGGAACAGTGGGTTAACTGCCTGTTCAGGGGCAGAACGACAGATTTATACCTTGTCAGCTCGGGGGATTGAACTTGCAACCTTCCGGTTACTAGTCCAACGCTCTAACCACTAGGCTACCCTGTAGTCTCTCACTCCCCTTCCTTTTCTGTTTGTGTGCGATTGTGTGGTTGGAGACAGGTGTACTGGAGTCAGAGCAAATCCCTACCAGCTGCACTTCGTTCCATTATCAAGACCTCTACAAATACTCAGTTCTGCCAGAATGTAGTCTCTGCTCATTTTGCTGCCCTGACTCCGGCTCCACATCTTACCACCCTGCTACCCTGTTCTGGACTCACCACACCACCATTCCCTTGGATTCCCCTCCGGACCGGTTTACACTGTCCCAACCCTGCACACTCCAACTTCAGCCTCCATATCTGGTTTCCTACAACTCATCCAAGCTTCACCGGATCTGCACTCCATATCTCCCGGTGTTACAATAACAGCCTGTTATCTGTTCATTCATCTCGGTTTCCTCGTCTGAGTCTGCTCTTGGGTTCCCTGTGCTGCTCCGCGTAACAAGACAAAAATAGAACAAAACCCAAACATACCGAGTTTTGAAGGGAAATACCAATTTTATTTTATGAGTTATTATAATTTTGTTAAAGACTTAGTAAAGACTGAAGCTACCGTCTCATCGAGGAGGTATTTGACAGCCTCGAGTTTAGCCTAGCATCGTGTGACACCAAGAGAGAATTGCTTGGGGAAGATAAACGAGTTCATGTTTCCATGGGATATTGGTTACTGCTAAGGAGTACTGTCTGCATTGATAGCTGTGCTTGCTGTGGATCTTGAGGAAACCTGCACGGAACAGCTATACTTCACTGAGGAAATATCTACAAGTAGTGAGTAACCACAATGGTGGGGTACTTCTGGACTTTGTGTCGTCATTTTTTTTTTAGCTCCAACGCGCGCCAACGGATTAAGCCAGATTTAACTAATTTGGACATGGGTTGTGCATGACTCATTGGGGTTTATTATTTGTATTTATTTTGATGTAGTACATTGAAAATGTAATAAAACAAAACTTAAACCTTATGTTTGTTGAATTGGTGGAGTCATTTACTGTTTCAATTTCATTTAATGCATGGGAAAAAATATCCTTATACAATATCAAAAATCTATAATCATTCTATCTGAAGTTAACCCCCTAGTTGTCATCATCCTAGATGGTTTACAATAGGGATTCTTATCGGAGATGTCCTTCTCACCTAATATCCCATGCGGCTGAGATATTCTGCGTAAGGTAATATCGTGAGGGTTACACTCGGAGTACACGTTCTGGTAATCCGTCTGCCTCAGCGGCCTTGTGAATGCTGACCTGTTTAAAAGGTCTTACTCACATCGGCTGCGGAGAGCGAGATCACACAGTCGTTCGGAACAGCTGATGCTCTCATGAATGTTTCACTGTTACTTGCCTCGAAGCAAGCATAGAAGTTAATTAGCTCATATGTTAGGCTCATGTCACTGGGCATCTCACTGGGCATCTCTCGGCTGTGCTTCCATTTGTAGTCTGTAATGGTTTGCAAGCCATTACAATTGGCCTGTCTTTTATAATCAGTTTAAATTTGGTTCAGTCAAAGAATGCCTAAACCAGCCTGATTTTCATCTACCTATTAAATACATGTGCTACACGGGCCATGGCACATGTTATCTGTCAATAGCCAATTCATGATGTTGTCTATTTGTGTGTGTGTGTGTGTGACCGATGCCCCATACACATAGAAGGTTACCTGAAAATTCTAATGGGACACCTCTGGATAGATATTATATATATGTTGATACTAATATATATGCGTCAAAGTAGGCTAGAACACAGGCTGCTACATGTGTAAAGATAATGCGTGTGGGCATTCAGCCTTGCCCATAGCCAGAGAATTGAGAGAACCCACCCTTCCCCTCCTCCAGAAACCCTACGCAGCTGTACATTTGGCAGTTTGACGTTTATTGTCAAGAATCTTGCCCTGCAGGCAGAACTAAGTGATTTCTGCTAGATGGGAAAAATCTAAATTGGCTATATTAAATACACGAAAATAAAAATAGCTTTGGTCTTAATTTAATACTAGGGTTAGGAATTAAAGTTAGCATTGTGGTTAAGGTTAGCGTTAGGTTTAAAATCCGATGTTATGACTTTGTGTAGGTGCCAGCTGACAGCTCCGTAGAGCTGCCTCCAGAACAAGATTCATTACAAAAAACGCTAACCTGCGTAAATTTGCTGCATCAGGGTTCTGTCAGCCATTCACTGAAAACAAAAGCAACGACGTAGCCTACAAGGGCAAGTCGTAGTAGGCTACGGATACTCTACGCCCGAGGCAGCAGGAGACAGACACAGATGTTCGTAGCCAAATAAACCACACCTTATAAATCCACCACTGCCATTTTCATGTTGGCTAAACGGCAAGGCGCCTGTCAAGTGTAGACGAGCACCAAGTACCGCAGTCTACTCATACAGAGGCGTGGGCCACGCACCCCCGCCGTCACGCCACCAGACCCACTGATTCAATACACAGAACACACAACACACACAGTCTGTTATTAAATAAGTAAAGAAGTTGCTTACCGGGTGCTTTGTCTGCTTTATCTACTTTAATGATCTCCATCTCCCGTTGTGATTAGGTTGATCAGGGAGGGAAGTTAGAGACGCTTCGTTTCTGGGAGATGTCAGACCTGTTCTGGTCGGGATGTGGTTCTTCTTCCCCCTGGTTTGTCTGCCTCTGTAATCAACAAGCGTGACCAGTGAGAACAGCTGGTTTATCAATGGCCGGACTGTCCGTGAGTCGATATTGTGTAGGGCAAAATGGCTAACTCGGATATTTTGGGGTGATTTCAGACCGAGCAAATTGAACGCTGTGTCTGTCCACGCGTGTGCATTAAGCCTACCAGTGTCCGCGCGCTGTTTATATCGGGAGCTGTCCTCTCGCCTTGGTGGTGAAGTCTATGCTGCAGCTCGGGCTCCTATGAAATACAGACGTGACGTCACGACAGACTCCCCTGCTGGAGTTTTAAGGTGACATGTTAGACAGTGGAGAGTCACTTCCACTATCGAATTTGTACATCCGACAACAAACACCTGTTATTGTGCACTACCTGATATATATTTTTATAGTCATCAAATAAAGCTTTTTGCTCTTTTACAAAAGTTTTAGAACACCTACTCATTCAAGGGTTTTTATGTATTTTTTACTATTTCCTACATTGTAGAATAATAGTGAAGACCAAAACTTTAAAATAACACACATGGAATCATGTAGTAACCAAAAAAGTGTTAAACAAATCAAAATATATTTTATATTTGAGATTCTTCAAATTGCCACCATTTGCCATGATGACATCTTTGCACACTCTTGGCAGCGTTGACTATCACAAGATAGGGTGCTATCAGATTCCCCCGAATAACATTTTCCTTGTCATAGCCTCCTCTTTTGCGATTTTTACATTGACTCATTTGTGTTCAAAACACTCAGACGTTTGGTTCTCACATAATTTAGCTGAGCTCAGAAGTCCATTTGATCCCATTTATATAGGCCTAAGATTTCTGCTGTCGAGGCTGAAGATACACACTAAACTACAAGTCCTGTTCTTTTCCAGATATAGTCTCAAGTGATGACTCAAATGGGTGCAGGTGTAGGCTGGAGGAATTTAAACATGTTTGCAGGATTTTTAGCAAACAGGTTTAGTGTGTGGGTTTCCATGGTAACACAGGTTGGTACCCAAGTACAGTGATGTTACTTTTGTGTGACCTGTAGGCAGTAGGGGCTGAAGGGCTGCCTGGCTGTAAGTTGCTATGGAGACTATAAGTGATGACATGTTACATTTTAGTTGCTCCAAAAAAGATTGAAATTGAAAATGTTATGGGCCTAGTAGGGCTAGATGTAATGTATTGCAGATAATATAAGCCTATATGGTACTGGTTTATGGTTCTCAATATTTCTAAGGGTGTGTCCTAAATATCACTATATTGCAGTGCAGTACTTTTTACCAAGACCCATATGGCCCTATACAAAAGTATTGCACTATACAGTCTTAGAATTAGGTGTGACTCAAGGAACCCTGGAGATTCTCAAGAAACCCTGGAGTTCCTCAAGGAACCGTTGCAGTCAGGGGTTCATATTTGCACAATTGGTTAGCTGAGGGGTTCTTGGAGGAACTTTCAATGTTTCAATGTTGCAAAGGCTTCTGGAGGAACCTTTTTGCTGGGGCTTGCAGAGCACATTGAATTTATTTCGCAGTTGGATTTGTCGCGCTGCCGGACTCAAAAGCAGAGCTGGCATTATGGGCAGGCCTTAGGGGGCCTGGCCCGTCGTACTTCCTTGCCTGTCCAAATAAAAATAACAAATATTGATCATTTATTTGACCGAGACGTGTGCCGACAGAAAGACGCATCAATCTCAGCTAAAGCATCTGAACGATGCTGTCTGGCCAAGAAGAGCATAAGACAGAGGGATGCTGTTTTGCTTGCTCGGATGCTTTCTCCAGGGAGATAGTTTTAGCCACTTGCGAATTTGAAGGAAAGTTGGTGGGTGCACAGTGAACTGTTCGATTGCTGGAATTATTTTGGACGAATGTACGAAGTTAATTAACCTATTTTTGAAATGATTTGTTTGACAATCAGATGAAAAAATCATGACTGGTTGTGTTCTTGCCATATTAAAAGGTGATACATTTTTACAGTTAAATGACATGTCTTTACTATAAAACCAAAATAAATTAATTCACACATACATAGGAGGTCTCGTAAATCAAATGTCCGTCCAACTGATTCGTTCTGGCGCTGGCCCTGCTCAGAAGAAGAATTAAACATGCTGTTTTTGGCGATAGCTTTATGGGATATCTAGCGACAGCGGGACTGTCAATCTCTCCTGGTTCAAAGTGGAGGAGAGATTGACTTCATCACTACTTGTGAGAGGTATTGACATGTTGGAATATACTGAGCTGTCTGTTTGAACTACTGGCACACAGCTCAGACACCCATGCATACCCCACTAGATTATCCATCCCTATACAAGTACTAATTAAATAGCAATGTTGAATGATACAACATTGGATGTCAAGCCAATTATATTATAACTGTAGCCTCCCTGTTTTAATTCCAAAAGGTTTCTTGTGATGATAATGACACTTGTTTATGATGATAACCTTGCCTACACTTTGATAAATCATGTTACTAAACTGAATAAAAAGAAGAAGAAACGACTCTATGAAACAAAGATAAACGACCTAACAATGGTTGTAAAAAGCTTTGGAGCATCGTAAATGAAATTTTGGGCAAAAAGGCAAACTCCGCTCCATCATGCATTGAATCAGATGGCTCATTCATCCCAAAACTCACTGTTATTGCCAACTACTTTAATAATTTTTTTAATTGCCAAGATTAGCGAATTTAGGCAGGACATGCCAGTAACAAACGCTGACACTACACATCCAAGTATATCTGACAAAAATATGAAAGACAAGCATTGTACTTTTGAAGTCGGTAAAGTGAGTGTGGAAGAGGTGAAAAAAGTATTGTTATCTATCAACAATGATAAGCCACCGGGGTCTGACAACTTGGATTGAATATTATTGAGGATAAGAGCGGACGATATGGCCAATCCTATTTGCCACATCTTCGATCTAAGCCTACTAGAAAGTTTGTGCCCTCAGGCCTGGAGGGAATTAAAACTAATTCCCCCTACCTAAGAATAGTAAAGCACTCTGTATTGGCTCAAATAGCTGACCAATCAGCCAATCAACCCTTAATAAACTTTTGGAAAAAATGGTGTTTGACCAGATACAATGCTATTTAACGGTAAACAAATTGATAGACTTTCAGCACACTTATAGCGGAGGACATTCAACAAGCACAGCACTTATACAAATGACTGATGATTGTCTGAGAGAAATTTATAATACAATGATTGTGGGGGCATGTTTTGTTAGACTTCAGTGAGGCTTTTGACATTATCAATCAAAGACTGCTGCTGGAAAAACGCATGTGTTATGGCTTTAGACCCCCTGATATATTGTAGATAAAGAGTTGCCAGTCTAACAGAACACAGAGGGTGTTCATTAATGGAAGCCTATCCAACATAATCGACGTAGAATCATGAATTCCCCAGGGCAGCTGTCTAGGCTCCTTGAATTTTTCAATCTTGATTAATGACATGCCACTGGCTTTGAGTAAGGTCAGTGTGTCTATGTATGCGGATGACTCAACACTATACACGTCAGCTACTATAGCGACTGAAATGACTGCAACACTTAACAAAGAGCTGCAGTTAGTTTCAAAATGGGTGGCAAGGAATAATTTAGTCATAAATAGTTAAAAAACTAAAAGCATTGTATTTGGGACAAATCATTCACTAAACCCTACACCTCAACTAAATATTGTAATGTATAATGTGGAAATTGAGCAAGGTGAGGTCATGGTGAAAACTGTCATGGTGAAAACATGTTGATACAACAGTAGCTGAGATGGGGAGAACTTTGTCCATAATAAAGCGCTGCTCTGCCTTAACAGCACTATCAACAAGGCAGGTCCCAAAGACCCGAGTTTTGTCGCACCTGGACTACTGTTCAGTTGTGTGGTCTGGTGCCACAAAGAGGGATTTAGGAAAATTTCAGTTGGCTCAGAACAGAGCAGCACAGCTTGCCCTTAGATGTAATACACATAGGGCTAACATTAATAATATGCATGTCAATCTCTCCTGGTTCAAAGTGGAGGAGAGATTGACTTCATCACTACTTGTGAGTGTCAGGATTTGGCCAGGGTTGTTCTGGGCTTTGGTCACTAGATGCCCCCATTGTGCTTTTTGACCTTATGTTTTTTCCCTTGTTCCCCATTATTATTTGCACCTGTGCCTCGTTTACCCTGATTGTATTTAAACCCTTAGTTTCCCTCAGTTCTGTGCTCTGTGTTTGTATGTTAGCACCCAGCCCTAGTGTTCTGTGTATTCTTGTCGATTCCGGTGGATGCTCTTGTGGAATTCTGTTTTTGTTTTGAGTATCTCTTGAGGCTTTTTTGTGCTATTCCTACCACCTTTTGGATTTGCCATTTTTGTATTGAAGGACTTCTCTTTTTTACTTTATTAAATACACCGTCTTAAGTACTGCTGTGTCTGCCTCATCTTCTGGGTTCTGCTGACTATTCGTGGCTCAGTTGGTTAAGTGACTGTTTCTCACTCCGGAGACCCAGGTTCGTAACCGGGTCCTGACAGAAACACAGAGCCAAAAATGAACCCAGAGGCAGCCAGTTCCCAGGACCTTTTTGCCATGCTGTCCCACCACCAGGAGACTGTCCAACGCCACGAAGCCGCCCTGGTTCAGCAAGAGGCCTTAATGGCTAGACATTCTCATCTTCTGTCGGAGATGCTGACTTCCATTAAGCAAATATCTGATCGTCTTACCCCGGCAACAGTTCCCGTCCCAGTACCTCAGATTCACGTACCCATGGCAGTTAACCCCCTGGCTGAACCTCGTCTTCCACCTCCCCAACGGTTCTCAGGTGATCCAAGTGCTTGTAAAGGGTTTCTCACCCAATGTTCTCTCTCCTTTGAGCTACAACCCTCGTCGTTTCCCACCGACCGGTCTAAGATCGCTTATATCATCACCCTTCTGTCGGAAAAAGCCCTGGCCTGGGCTACTGCTGTGTGGGATGCCCATAGTTCCTGCTGTGCCAGCTACTCTGCCTTTGCTGAGGAATTCAAACGAGTGTTTCAAGGCCCAAGCAGTGGTTCTGACTCAGCCAAACAGCTCCTGACTCTCCACCAAGGTTGGCGCAGCGTGACGGACTATGCCATCCAGTTCCGCACGGTGGCAGCAGCAAGTGGCTGGAACAACGAGGCGCTCACGGTGTGCTTTCTGAAAGGCCTTTCCGACACTATCCAAGATGAACTGGCCACTCGGGAACCACCGGACAATCTCGAGTCCCTGATCAAGTTGGCCTCACGCATTGACCAGCGTCTGAGAGAGAGAGAAATCAACCGTAGACCTCTAGCCCCTATCAGTCCCAGCTCAGAGTTCCCACCTTTATCCTTGCTGGCTCCATCGGAACCCATGCAGATTGGACGCATCTCCCAGGCTGAGAGAGACCGCCGGATGAGGGAGCGACGCTGTCTATATTGCGGCAAACCGGGCCATTTCCGTTCCACGTGTCCCGGGCTCCAGGGAAACGCTCTGTCCCGTACAGACCGGGGGGAACTGTAACGGGAAACATAACCTCCTCCCATCCGTCCAACTCCCGTCTGCTCATTCCAGTCACCCTCTCCTGGGACAACCACAAGCTTCACCTTCAAGCCTTGGTAGACTCTGGAGCCGCAGGTAACTTCATGGATGGTGTCTGGGCGAAGAAGAATGGCGTTCCCTCTGAACCTCTAAGTGAACCCATGAGGGTCACTACATTGGATGGAAGTCCTTTGGGATCTGGACTTGTCACTCATGTCACTACCTCCTTGCGACTTTCAGTTTCACAACACCAGGAATTGATGAACTTTCATTTGATCTCCTGTTCCGAGTTCCCTCTCGTCCTTGGATACCCCTGGCTTCACAGCCATAACCCTCACATCGACTGGTCTGTGGGCACTATCAAGCAGTGGGGTCCTACGTGCCAAGCTACTTGTATTTTCCAGAATTCCCGAGTTCTACTCCCGAGTCTTTAGAATCCATCGACCTGACCCGAGTTCCCGAGTGTTACCATGACCTCAAACTGGTGTTTAGCAAACAGAGGGCCACCATGCTACCACCCCATAGACCTTACGATTGCCCCATCGACCTGTTTCCGGGCACTTGCCCCCAGGGGTCGGATCTTTTCCCTATCTCCACCCGAACGAGCTGCTATGGATACCTACATCAAGGACGCTCTGGAAGCAGGCCTCATGCGTCCATCCACCTCCCCGGCGGGAGCAGGGTTTTTCTTTGTGGCCAAGAAAGACGGTGGATTACGTCCTTGCATCGACTACCGGGGACTCAATGCCATAACCGTCCGTAACCGTTACCCGCTACCCCTTATGGCCACAGCCTTCGAGCTGCTCCAGGAAGCAGTTGTTTTCACTAAGCTTGACCTGCGGAACGCATACCATCTTGTGCGGATCAGACCTGGTGACGAGTGGAAGACCGCTTTCAACACGCCTACTGGTCACTATGAATACTTGGTGATGCCCTTCGGCCTGACCAACGCCCCAGCGGTGTTCCAAGCGCTCATAAACGATGTGCTTAGGGATATGCTTAACATATTTGTGTTCGTTTACTTGGATGACATCCTCATCTTTTCGAGCTCCCTTCAAGAACACACTAAGCATGTCAGACAAGTACTCAAACGCCTCCTGGACAGCCATCTGTACGTTAAGCCGAAAAAATGTGAATTCCATTCATCCCGAGTACAATTCCTGGGATTTGTAGTGGAACCCGGTCGAGTCCAAATGGACCCCAGGAAGGTAGGGGCGGTAGCGGATTGGCCCACCCCCAAATCCGTTAAGGAAGTTCAGCGTTTTCCTGGGCTTCACAAACTTTTACCGCAAGTTCATCAAGAACTTCAGCTTGGTGGCAGCCCCTCTCTCAGCTTTAACCAAGGGTGGCAATGCAAGGTTTTTGTGGGGAAGAGAAGCTGAGACGGCCTTCCAAGGACTCAAGCAGCGCGTTCTCTCTGCTCCCATCCTGATACTACCGACTACGGATGAACCATTTGTGGTGGAGGTAGACGCATCAGAGGTTGGTGTTGGAGCTGTCCTGTCTCAGAGGTGTGAAGACAAGAAGCTTCATCCGTGCGCTTTCTTCTCACACCGGCTTACCCCGACTGAGAGGAACTACGATGTGGGGGATCGTGAACTCCTAGCGGTTAAGATGGCATTGAAGGAATGGAGACACTGGCTCGAGGGGGCTTCTCACCCGTTTCAAGTGCTTACGGACCACAAAAATCTGGAGTATATCCAGCAGGCGAAGCGGTTGAACTCTAGACAAGCTAGATGGTCTCTTTTCTTCAATCGATTCCAGTTTATCCTCACCTATCGGCCCGGGTCGAAGAATCTCAAACCGGATGCCCTGTCCCGAGTCTACGCTCCTGCCATTCGAGATGACACGGACATGCCTGTCCTTCCTGCTGCTAAGATTGTGGCTCCGATCTCGTGGCAAGTTGAGGATACCGTGAGACGTGCTCAAGCTAGCGAACCGGACCCGAAAGGAGGTCCTGCCAATCGGTTGTTTGTCCCCAAGGCAGTGAGGACTCAGGTCCTTCTGTGGGGGCACTCCTCTCGCCTCACCTGTCATCCGGGCGTAGGTCGCACCTTGGAGTTCATCCAGCGTAAGTTCTGGTGGCCTACCATAAGAGAAGACGTTGCCACTTTCGTCAATGCCTGTCCCGTGTGCTGCCAGGGCAAATCTTCTCACCTCCGCCCTCAAGGACTCCTTCACCCTTTACCTGTTCCCCACAGACCCTGGTCCCATATCTCATTGGACTTTATTACTGGACTTCCTCCATCCCATGGCAATACTACTATCCTAGTCATAATCGACAGGTTTTCAAAGGCGGCCAGGTTCGTTCCTCTGACTAAGTTACCTTCTGCCAAGGAAACGGCTGAGTTGGTAATTAATCATGTGTTCCGAGTCTTCGGCATTCCTCAAGATATGGTTTCTGACAGAGGTCCCCAGTTCGCCTCAAGGTTTTGGAAGGCCTTCTGCCAACTCATGGGGGCTTCTGCCAGTCTATCTTCAGGGTACCATCCGGAGTCCAACGGCCAAACAGAGAGGATGAATCAAGAGCTGGAAACCACCCTCCGATGTATGACTCGTGACAACCCGTCCACATGGTCATCCTTTATTGTTTGGGCCGAATACGCGCACAACACCTTGCGCTCCTCCTCCACTGGTATGTCCCCGCACGAGTGTCAGTTTGGCTATGCTCCTCCATTGTTCCCGGACCAGGAGGCAGAAGTCAGAGTGCCTTCAGCCTTGAAGTTCGTCAGACGCTGTCGGCTTATGTGGAGGAAGACCCGTCTTAATCTTATGCGCTCCTCACAGAGGTACCAACAACAAGCCAACAGACGTCGCCGTCCCGGGCCTACCCTGCGCCCGGCCAGAGAGTCTGGCTCTCCACAAGAGACTTACCTCTACGGGTGGAGTCTCGCAAGCTGTCCCAAAAATACATCGGTCCCTTCAAGGTTGCCAGGAGAGTTAACCCAGTTTCTTATCGCCTACACTTACCCAGATCCCTTAAGATTAATCCCACATTTCACATTTCATTGTTAAAACCTGTTGTTTTTTCTCCCCTTGTCCCGGCAGACAGACCTCCCCCTCCGCCTCGTGTCATTGGAGGCCAGCCGGCTTATACCGTCCATCGGATACTGGATTCCCGCCGGGTGCAGCGGTCCTGGCAGTATCTGGTGGACTGGGAAGGCTACGGTCCCGAGGAGCGCTCCTGGGTTCCTGCCAAAGACATCCTGGACCCTGACCTCATTCGTCAGTTCAGGGCCCTCCACCCTGAGAGAGCTGGTAGGAACGTCAGGAGCCGTTCCTAGGGGGGGGATTCTGTCAGGATTTGGCCAGGGTTGTTCCGGGCTTTGGTCACTAGATGCCCCCATTGTGCTTTTTGACCTTATGTTTTTTCCCTTGTTCCCCATTATTATTTGCACCTGTGCCTCGTTTACCCTGATTGTATTTAAACCCTTAGTTTCCCTCAGTTCTGTGCTCTGTGTTTGTATGTTAGCACCCAGCCCTAGTGTTCTGTGTATTCTTGTCGATTCCGGTGGATGCTCTTGTGGAATTCTGTTTTTGTTTTGAGTATCTCTTGAGGCTTTTTTGTGCTATTCCTACCACCTTTTGGATTTGCCATTTTTGTATTGAAGGACTTCTCCTTTTTACTTTATTAAATACACCGTCTTAAGTACTGCTGTGTCTGCCTCATCTTCTGGGTTCTGCTGACTATTCGTGGCTCAGTTGGTTAAGTGACTGTTTCTCACTCCGGAGACCCAGGTTCGTAACCGGGTCCTGACAGTGAGAGGTATTGACATGTTGGAATATACTGAGCTGTCTGTTTGAACTACTGGCACACAGCTCAGACACCCATGCATACCCCACTAGACTTGCCACCAGAGGTCTCTTCACTGTCCCCAAGTCCAGAACAGACTATGGGAGACGCACAGTACTACATAGAGCTATGTACATCAAGTAACTCATGCAAGCAGTAAAATTAGATGTAAATAACTAATAAAAATACACCATATGGAACAGCAGGACTGTGAAGCAATACTAACATAGCCACAGACACATGCATACAAACACACAATAACATGGATTTTGTGTTGTAGATATGTAGTAGCAGAGTAGGGGCCTGAGGGCACACACTTAATGTGTTGTGAAATCTTTTGTGAATGTATTGTAACGTTTTTAAAATTGTATAACTGCCTTAATTTTGCTGGACCACCGGAAGAGTATTTTAGGGGATCCCATAATAAATACAAATAAACTCTTAAAAATGCTTGCTTGTTTGGATGATCTAACTGCTGAGTTGCAGGCATTGGGCCACTTAGTTGGAATATTTTCTTTAAAAAGGGCCAGGTTGGGTTGTTGATGCTGGGTTATTGATGCTGGTTAATTAAAATATAACCCAGCGGGTCAGATGAGAAGACTCGGGGCATGGCTTAGTAAAGGCGTCGCTTTCAGATAGTTATTCTTGGCCACCCGTGAGAGTGAACATAATTCCTGTTTTTCGGTTCTGTTGTATTGTCATCCCATGTTAAGGTTTAACACTGACAGTTTTGTAGCTTTAATAGATGTGTATGAGTTGCTCAAGTGCCTACACGAATCCCAATGTTGGAATAGTTACCACTTTATTACTATATTACTATCATTGCATTTGGATGACTGTCATGGTTCTATATGTAATCAGCAATGTTAATATTATATTACAATGTTGCTACAATATGTTATTAAAAAGGTTTAACAATTAACCCCTCCCATTACAAACAGGTTCCTGTTTGAACTTTTACACAGGCAGACCAGTATCAGCATATAAACGTCAATCTGTGACCATTTTTCACAAATCTAGCATCATGTGACAGGGGATCCTCAAATAACTTTTTCAGAGGGGTTCCTCGATGAACCTTTGTGACCTAGAACGGTTCACTGTGTGGCAATTTTTAGAACCCCTAAAGGTTATTCCAGGCTCCTTTACTTCTAGAGTGTAGGGAATAAGGGGCTATTTGGGACGCACACTAAAACCATTGATGGAGAGAAATTAACATAGTGATATATAGAAAACGGTATCTTTTATGGTTTTTCCACTTTGCTGTGGGCTGTACATCACTATGTATTAATGTATGTCAATGTCTACAAGGCTACTTTCTAAGGTTAGGATTGGGAGGGGGGAGCTCATCCTAGATCTGTACCAAGGAGAAACTTCCCCCTTCAGCATGTGATTGCAGAGGTTGGGGCTGGAAAAAGAGGAGTGCGGCCGCACGGTTGTAGTCTAGGCCGCAGGTGTCCTGGCAGGTGCTGTGACAACAGGAAGTAAAAATAACCTGGCAGAGGTAGAGAAGTAGAGAGGTAGGGAGGAGAGGAGGCTGGTGGGGGTGTACACAAAATAGAAATAGATTATCCCAACACATTTGAATGTTTTGGGCCAGACTGTGAGGACAAATTCCGAGAACACAGATATAATCAGTATAAATTCAGATGATATATCGTATGTGCCCCGAAAAACTGTCAATTTCATCAACCCCTACCTTTCATAAGTGCTTTTTATTAATCTACAAGAGAAATTGAGGACCTATAAAGTAGGCTAAAATACAAAAAACAGAGACTCATTTTCAGTCACAGTAAGCAATACATGAAGCTCTTAGTCAGTATGAAGGTGGAGTCTAAATTGATTTCCAAAGTCTCTTCAGAAGGGTGCAACGTTACCAAACGTTCAGATAGAAATGCTTTTTGTAGAACAGATCAGATTTTTTGGCATGCATAATTGAGCATTATGTATTATATTCATTCCATTTCTATCTGCAATGTTTCACCTCACTGAATACACTCCCTTCCTACATGTCAGTCTCTCAGGACAATTAATTGTTGCACCCCACCAAATCATATCAGTCCCTGCGACCTGACTCATCCAACCATATTCACCATGCCATGCCCTCCCTGTTGTTACATCACATCTGGGGCCTGTTGGAACACCTCCTTTTCACCTTCCTTCAGGTAATTAGTGATCTGACAAGGTTGGGTTGGTGAAAGCAACAGGGTGGTAAAACTGGCTTTCATTTTTCCAGGGATTACCTACCAAAAGGGAGGTAGGACGCATGTATAAGTGTGTGCGAACAGTGCTGTTGTCTGTCTCTACCTTACCTACCAACATTAGCCGTAAGAGCAGTCTGGGAGCAGAAGGTTGTCAATATTAGTCATCGTATCTCCTCTCCTCAAGAGGAAGAATCCCAGGCAAGGGACCTCTATTTCGTCCTTTGGCCAAGACACTGTGACGGGCTGAATCTCAAGTATTTCCCTGTGTACTCACTCCTTGCCTCTTTCTCTCCTTGCCTCCAAGTGTGTGCTGTAAAATGTATTGGAGGAATAGTTATATATCTACTAAGCCAAGTGGCTATATGGAGAGGCAGGACGGCTAAGATGGCGAGATGCTGAGGCTTCGGTTCTCTCCTTGTCTGACTGACTGAATCCCCTGGCTGCTACCGTGATGTTTCCTTCCATATGAGACCAACAATGCTCCCTCCACTCCAGTCATCCCGAACTGCTTCAATCAACCCTTCAGCCATCACTCTACATTGTACCCTATCTAAATCAACTTTTGTATTTCTTTTTTCTCTTTGTTTCACTTTTTTTCAGTATATGGGATTCAGCTTTAGCTGTGAACGTGTACAATATTTAAAAAAACCTTACTATATGGATTGGAGGATATGATCCAAGGTTCTGGATTATCTCTGACTTTCTCTCCTTCAGTGGATGGGATGTGAGGAGAGTGTCACGCCCTGGTCTATATTTAATATGTTTATCTTCATTTATTGGGTCAGGCCAGGGTGTGACATGGGTTATTGTGGTGTGTTTTTGTCGTGGTTTTTGTGGGATGTCTAGCGTTAGTCTATGGCTGCCTGAGGCGGTTCTTAATCAGAGTCAGGTGATTATCGTTGTCTCTGATTGGGAACCATATTTAGGCAGCCATATTCTTTGTGTGTTTTGTGGGTGATTGTCCTTAGTGTCCTTGTTCCTGTCGCTGTGTTAGTTTACATAAGTATAGGCTGTTTCGGTTTTCGTTACGTTCATTACGTTCTTGTTTTTTGTAGTATTTGTATTTAGATTCGTGTTACGTTTTTTGATTAAACATGGATCGCAATCTACACGCTGCATTTTGGTCCGACTCTCCTTCGCCTACAGAAAACCGTTACAGAGAGAGGATGAGTGGAATCGAGGAAAGACAATTGCGAAAGAGCCAAGTACTCAAAGGACAGCAGCTACCACAGCTTAAGATGGGTAAACACTACACTAACAGCGCTGAGCCTCTCACAATCAACTCCTGATGATTTTTTTTTGTCTGGCCAACCTAGTGGTACACACACTAAACGATATGGCACAGACCAGGGTCACACACTACAATATTCTTCACCTGGTCGTGAGGATTCTCGATACCACGTTGTCTCGCGAAAATTATGTGATTAGATTTAACTTGGCAACAATGAGCTGTGGCTCAAAGCAGCCTCCCACGTTTTCCGTCAGACATTCCCGCTTGCCATATGGAGTTGAAATATCTAGCCAACATTTTGAATTGAATAGCATTGCTTGTGAACTTCAGAGTTGTAACGATTTGACATTTTGGCTTTAGTTATAGGCAAATACATACTAGTAGTAGTCATCGCTCCTGCTCGTGAGTCTACACATTCTGGGTGATGCAACTTCATCATCTCACTGGCTTCTTCTCTGGCAACCTCTCATTGGCTATTGCTGACCAGCGTTCTCAAAACGTGTTTTTGCAAATCTCACACTAAAAGAGCATTGCAGATTTTGTGCAGATAAAATCAAACATGTTTGTAAATATCAGGACATCTTGGACTGCTCAAAGAGAAGATTGGTAGCTCTCAGATTGCGTCTCTGAACCGCTAACATTAAACGAGCGTCGGTGACAGCCGTGTGCCCCAAGTAGGCAATGACATGGGGATTTTGACAGCTAAATTGTAGCCAAAATCGAGAAGTGTACACCTGGCTTTACATATCTGTGCCTACATGCACCTTATTCGGTCACATAAAGAAGCCAAAACCTATGTAATTACATTGCAATTGAATACATAGCTACAACTTGTTATACAACTGTAATACCTGTTTGTGTCATGTACAATTGCAAGGATTTGTACAATAACTCACAATGGAGACAATTTGCATTCTTAATGCTGAGTGCCAAGCAGAAAGGCATCAGATCCCATTTTTTCAGTCTTTGGTATGACTCGATCTGGGATCGAACCCTCAACCTTCCCATTTAGGATGGACACCAAGGCAACCGAGTTAGTGTTTACAAATGTAATGTATATAAAAATGTAAATGAGTGCACAAACTACAAATAGGTATACTGTAATGACAGGACCTAGAACCATGCAAAGTGGGACCCATTTTTCATATCACAGTGAGATCATGTAATGCACATGTCAAACTCATTCCACGGAGGTCCGAGTCTCTGCGAGTTTTCGCTCCTCCCTTGTACTTGATTGATGAAATAAGGCCACTAGTTAGTAAGTAACTCCCCTCACCTGGTTGTCTAGGTCTTAATTGAAAGGAAATAATCAAAGTCCAGCTGACACTAGGCCCTCCATGGAATCATTTTGTCACCCCTGATGTAACTGATATAATTTGAATACAAAGAGCCTGACAATAGTGTGGGATCCTGTACATCTTTATTCATCACACAAATTGATATTGTTTGCAACATACTGTATCATGAATGTGCATCAGACAAGCAACTGTTAAATGTTATACAAATTGTTTAATCAATTATTTTCAAGCAGTTTCTCTTTAGAGTTGTTGTTAAATATGTTTAATTACATTTTAGCTTGATTATAGTGTTACCATCTACACATAATTTGATTTGATCATTGGATCACTTGCTCTCCCTCTCATACAGTATGGTCACATTTCAGGCTAACTACATTGCAGATATTGCATTGCATCAACCCATGGTCAATCGATTTGAACAGACAGGCATCAGATTGCTCATATGATGTGATATGACATCTTATATGATGTGATATGACAGCGTTGTGAGATTTCGCAGGCATCTGCAACGTAGTCAGCCCAGTATGCAGCCAGTATGCCTTTAGAAAGGCATAGAACACATTCTTCAGGCCACTCCAGTGATTAGTCCGAATTGATGGTAAGGCAGTGTGTTTTTTTATTTTATTATTTAACTAGGCAAGTCAGTTAAGAACAAATTTTATTTACAATGACGGCCTACCCCGGCCAAACCAAGACAACGCTGGGCCAATAGTGCGCCGCCCTATGGGACTCCCAATCATGGCCGGATGTGATGCAGCCTGGATTTGACCCAGGGACTGCAGTGATGCAATGAGATGCAGTGCCTTAGACCGCTGCGCCACTTGAGAGAAAATGATCCCTGCTGATGGTGAGGTTGCTCATTTAGTCCATGACAGGTTTGACTCAACAGGATTTGAAGAACCTCAGGCCATGCGATTCGTTGGTGCTGACAATGCCGCTGCCAGATTGGTCCATACAAATGATACAGGCAGGGTCCCACTGCTGTTTTACAATACTATGTACACAGTAGCTATGCCCATGTCCAATTAAAATACATAATTGTGTGTTTGTTCACTTAATTTGCATAACCAATCAATCATAAAACATTTCATAAGGTCAGCAGCAATATGGAAAATAAGAATCAGAGTCAAATGTTTCCAAGTTCCATATAACACAAACAAACAAAAGGACAAGGTCCCAGAGTTCTGGAATATCACAAATACGTAACAAATACACCATTTCACTGATCAGGAGTGTGTATGATGAGTGTTAGCACTTGTATGTGTGGTGTGGAGTGGTGTGGTGTTTGTGTGTGTGTGTTTTTGTTTACTAATTGCACTTGAGGATGAAGATATGTGTATCACATTGCCGGTCAGATATCTGCAGGTTTTTGGCATATTCTGGATACGTCTGGAACTGTTCACTATACACATAGGACATGGACATGAAAGCACAGAGCATGTAAAGTTAGAAACATCTTGTCATTGCGATACAACTTATTGGAATAACAACTCTAAACCAGTAGGTATTAATTCAGAGCATTTTGCCCAATAGAGAAAAAAAAGACCATTGACATTGCCTTCATAAAAGATATGCAACATTTCAGACTTCACATCACAACTTCCACCATAACTGTGTGCCTCTACATTCTGTGCAAAATAATATCAATTTCCACTCACACACATATCTACTCAACTCTTTATGTACAGTTATGGCGTTAGTACCATCAGTTCCCCTACAGGGACTAAGCCATTCCTTAACTTTCCGAGGAAAGACGCAGTACCTCTTCTTCCACCTGTTTCATGTAGTCCTGTAAAGGCCTTCTCAAGGTGACACGGGCACTGTAGGGTTGGTGGGGTGTGGGGACAGGTAAACAAAATGGGAAGACACCATCGCACAAAAGCACCTCACAATGCTCTGTGGCGACCGTTACTTGGGAAACCGACTAATTTGACGACTCGACCGATCGATCGATCTAGTCAAAAGGAGAATGGGTGATGTGGGGGGAGGAGAAGAATAGCTTTTTTCTATTTTGAAGTCTCAGAAGAACTTGTCGTCGATGCGGAAGTGCGGCCGCGTCACGTCATCGGGGTTGATGAACACCGAGATGGACTTTCCAGGGTTCTCTGTCACCAGCTGCTGCAGCTTCTTAGCCAAGCGGTCATCCGGCTGGTGCTCGCCGCCCGCGTCCGACTGTGGTGACGGCAGGTTTGAGGCACTGCCGCGCCAATGCAGTTCCAGGGTCAGTCGGTTGGCCGCCTTGGCGTGCTCAATGGTAGTGCGCAGGTGCTCGGCCGGGTCGGAGCGCACCGAGCTGAGCTTACGGGCGTGGAGCATGGCCATCTCGTCCGACAGGTGCTCCAGCATGTTGCACTGTGGGATGAAGTAGTTGGGGCACATCTTGTTGACCAGGCAGTTCTGCAGGTCGTCAATGAGGCCTAGCAGAAAGTGGGCTGAAAAGTCTTCCTGGGACAGGTAGGTGGCGGGGAGCCGATCGCAGGCCCACAACATCATGCTGCGCAGGTGGTAGGGGCTGATGGCCTTGGGCCTTGACAGCAGCTTGATAATGATGGCCTTGCAAGCCTGGTAGGCCTGCATCAGGCTGGCCGAGATGCACTTCTTGAGCTGCACTTCGCTGCGGGCGAAAGACAGGCGCCACTCATTCTCCTTACGGCCCTTGTGGGAGCAGGCAGGCACCAGGTAGAAGCCGCTGATCACCTCCTCCTCTGTGATCTTGCCGTCCCAGAAGTGGTTCTCCATCAGCCAGCTCTGGGCCACTGCTGGCCATCCCTTGAAGGAGACCACAGGCACGATGTCATAGAGCATGCGGCTGCTGCCCACGCCCAGGATGACGGAGATGATTGTCCCGTTCCGCTCCACCTTCTCCACGCGGGGCATGCCGCGCTGGGGCTTCTTCTGGATCTCCACCAGGACCACGCTGATGGACTCATAGAACCAGTCAGCCACCAGTGTGGGTGAGAAGAAGTAGTTGGTGGCGCCATTGATGTGATCTACCACTGTGCAGCAGTCCTTCCACTTGTTGATGGTGCCCTCGTCGAAGAGGCGCAGGCTCAGCCACGAGTGGCACAGGGCTGAGTGGCGCATGTCCAGAGTGACCGGCTGGTTGCGGTCGTGCAGCTTGAGTGCAGGCACAAGGAGGGTAAAGTCCATGTCATAGTCGGTGCCACGAGCATAAACACTCAGCTCGTCTAGGTCCATGTCGACCACGCCCTCCCGCACACCACCTGACAGCAGCAGGTACTCGTTGGCCACAGGGAGCTTCTGGTCCAGTTTCTGCACCATACCTGATGGGAGAAGAATAAAGGGGGATTAATAGTGGCCTGTGTGGTCCAGCGGTTAGAGTTGGCATGGGTTCGAATCCGGCCCACTGCCCTTAGACTCAACCTCCTCCAACCTTTCCTGTCTTTCCTTGCCTGTCCTATCTGTTCAATAAAAATGACAAAAATACAAAAGGAGTGAGACTGTCCCACTCCTTAAAAAATAGGGGGGTGAATAGACAGCATATAGCTAGCCTATGATTAGGTTTTAACAGTGCAAATTCTCTGTAATAAGGTAGCCTATGCCATTCAAAAGGAATGAGCATTACACCAAGGCCTGTACTCTGGAGCGGGGTCCGTCTTGGTCTGGGGCAGTGTGACACAGCATCATCGGACTGAACTTGTTGTCACTGCAGGCAATCTCAACGCTGTGCGTTACAGGGAGACATCCTCCTCCCTCATGTGGTACCCTTCCTGCAGGCTCATACTGACATGACTTCCCAGCATGACAATGCCACCAGCCATACTGCTTGTTCTGCTTGATCCTGCAAGGCAGGAATGTCAGTGTTCTGCCAGCACATCTGGGACCTGTTGGTTTGGAGGTTGAGGGCTAGGGCCATTCCCCCCTTAAATATCTGTGAACTTGCAGGTGCCTTGGTGGAAGAGTGGGGTAACATCTCACAGCAAGAACTGGTAAATCTGGCGCAGTCCATGAGGAGGAGATGCACTGCATTACTTAATGCAGCTGGTGGCCACACCAGATACTGACTGTTACTTTTGATTTTGACCCCCCTTTGTTCAGGGACACATTATTCAACATCTGTTAGTCACATGTCTGTGGAACTTGTTCAGTGAATCTTGTTATGTTCATACAAATATTTACACATGTTAAGTTTGCTGAAAATAAAGTTGACAGTGAGGACGTTTCTTTTTTGCAGAGTTTAGTTCCTTTTCATACATTTTTAATCTGTGAAATCAACATGGTTTAATTGAATCAATTAGTGAAGATTGAGCAGCTTGCTGTGGAACGGTTAAGATGTGACTGAAATTTCACAGGTGGGGAGAGAGCGGTGGACATGGAGGGGGCTTGGCTTGAGTCATGACAGTTGTATTTGTAACTAAACATAACATCATTAACCAGTTCTCAAGATTTGAAAAAAAAATAAAGTCCTGTCCCGGAACACTAGAGATCACTTTCGTGCCCGGTTTTGGTTTTGCTCCTCAAAATGTTTTGTTATTTTTCTGTTCTGTTCCCTGAACCGGTTCCAACCCGATACATTTACATTAAATAATATTAACACAGGCTAAATAAATCTCCCCTGTCATAGTCATCCTACCATCCCATAACATTTCAGATGTAAAAAAATTACTTGCCATTATCTTATGCATTGTTGGCCTCTGGGTTCTGTGTGCACTGCACTGGAATGAGCTAGCCTAGCATGCTCCGTTAGCATCGGCTGAGTTTATTTATGTGGACTGCAGTGCTCTGTCTCTTTTTTCTCTCTTCCTCTTCACTGATTCCAGAAAGTGTCTGTTCCCTCTCAGCAGCCATAATCCCCAACATAAGAGACGGGCCCGAGTGGCTCAGCGCTGTGGTCTACTGTCACTGTTTGTTTGAGACACTGTGCCTTTGGGACACTAAGCGCAAGAAGCTTAAGTGTGTAGGCCTACAGTGCAAGTGTGTGTGTGTGGGCTTGTATTACTGTCTTTGAGGGTACCGGAAATCCCTAAAAGTCCCCACAAGGATAGTAAAACCAGGAAAATTCTCCCTTGTGGGGCCATTTCCCAGGTCTCCACGAGGACAAAGACTATTTTAAGTTTAGGGGTTAGCTTTTGGTTTAAAGTTACAATTAGAGTTAGGGTTAAGAGTCCGGGTAAGGATTAGGTTTAGGGATAATAGGATTTTGAACGGAAATAAATGTTTTACTGTCCTCACAAGGACAGTATAACATATGCTGAGTGAGTGAGTGAGTGAGTGTGAGAGAGAGAGAGAGAGAGGGACTGTGCGACTCTGAGTCTGTGTGTGTGTGAGACTGTGTGTCGGTCTGCTGCTCTTTTGCTCACATCATCTTTTGCTCACATCATCTGAGTGAGTTTTCATGGTGTCCAGTTTTCTGCACTGCTGCTGAACCAGTACACCACCACAACAGTTAGCCTAATATGCCAGTCAACTCAAAGTTATTCAAATTAGTGCAGTGATATTCAAACCTTTTCAGCGGGGACCCTATTTCTTCCTGAATTTTTTTTTGATTTTTATATCAACAAAACAAACAGAAATCATTACATTTTAATGAAACCAATAAATACATTTACTAAAAAATATATATATTTTTTTCATCTTTCTCAAAAACTTCTGTATATTGTCCCATACAATGATCTGTCATCTTAATTGTTTTATTTAAAAAAATGGTGACACCACTGTAGTTCCCCCGCGACCCCAGTAGGGGTCATGACCAGACTTTGAATGCCACTGAGTTAGTGGGCACGTTTGAGTGATAAGGCTAAAGCAACCGACGAGACGAAAGCCGAGGATTGAAGTCAGGGGAGGTTCAACCGTGATAGCCGAACACTGACGTGGTTTTCCAACAGCAAGGCTCAGATCAATATGGCAGTGTTGACATTGTTTATGAAAGTTTTTCTTGTTGAAATAAATGCCACCAACCACCATATCACACACTCACAAATGGAAATATGTGTGTGTTCATTGTACAATGAATTATTGAGAGAGAATCAAATATCACATTAATTTGTATATCCACTGCTATATATGAAATGCGGGAAAGTTAGTTCCTGTTTCAGCCATGTCATAGGGTGGAGTACAATTGGCCCAGCGTCGTCAGGGTTAAGGGAGGGTTTGGCCGGGGGGCTTTACTTGGCTCATCACGCTCTAGCACCTCCTTGTGGCAGGGCGGGCGACTGCAGGCTGACCCTGGTTGGCAGTCGAAAGGTGTTTCCTCTGACACATTGGTGCGGGTGGCTTCCGGATTGAGCGGGCAGGTGTTAAGAAGCGCGGTGTGGCGGGTCATGTTTTGGAGGACACATGACTCGACCTTCGAGCCCATTGAGAAGTTGCAGCGCTGAGACAAGATCGAAATTGGGGAGAAAAGGGGGGTTAAAAAATATGACAACTCATTCTGGTCGCAACTGATACCTCTATCTGACCACCTCGTCATAATTCTGACCACTAAATTGTGTTAGGACTCAGCAAATAAATAAAACGTCCCTTTTTCAGGACACTGTCTTTCAAATATAATTCGTAAAAATCCAAATAACTTCACAGATCTTAATTGTAAAGGGTTTAAACACTGTTTCCCATGCTTGTTCAATAAACCATAAACAATTAATGAACATGCACCTGTGGAACGGTCATTAAGACACTAACAGCTTACAGACGATAGGCAATTAAGGTCACAGTTATGAAAACTTAGGACACGAAAGAAGCCTATCTACTGACTCAAGGCTCCTCCTCATCTACGTGAACGTGCCTTAGGCATGCTGCAAGGAGGAATGAGGACTGCAGATGTGGCCAGAGCAATAAATTCCAATGTCCGTACGGTGAGACGCCTAAAACAGAGCAACAGGGAGACAGAACAGACAACTGATCGTCCTCACAGTGGCAGGCCACGTATAACAACACCTGCACAGGATAGGTACATCCAAACATCACACCTGCGGGACAGGTACAGGATGGCAACAACAACTGCCCGAGTTACACCAGAAATGCACAATCCCTCCATCAGTGCTCAGACTGTCCGCAATAGGCTGAGAGAGGCTGGACTGAGGGCTTGTAGGCCTGTTGTAAGGCAGGTCCTCACCAGACATCACCGGCAACAATGTCACCTATGGGCACAAACCCACCGTCGCTGGACCAGACAGGACTGGCAAAAAGTGCTCTTCACTGACAAGTCGCGGTGTTGTCTCACCAGGGGTGATGGACAGATTTGAGTTTATCATCGAATGAATGAGTGTTACACCGAGGCCTGTACTCTGGAGAGGGATCAATTTGGAGGTGGAGGGTCCGTCATGGTCTGGGGCAGTGTGTCACAGCATCTTTGGACTGAGCTTGTGTAATGGCTAGCTAGTTAGCGGTGGTGCACACTAATTTCAGTCGGTGACGTCACTTGCTCTGAGACCTTGAAGAAGTTGTTCCCCTTGCTCTGCAAGGGCCACGGCTTTTGTGGCGCGATGGGTAACGATTAGAGGTCGACCGATTAATCGGAATGGACGATTAATTTGGGCCGATTTCAAGTTTTCATAACAATCAGAAATCGGTACTTTTGGCCACCATTTTTCTTTTTACACCTTTATTCAATCTTTATTTAACTAGGCAAGTCAGTTAAGACCACATTCTTATTTTCAATGACGGCCTAGGAACGGTGGGTTAACTGCCTCGTTCAGGAGCAGAACGACAGATTTCTACCTTGTCAGCTCGGGGGATTCAATCTTGCAACCTTACAGTTAACTAGTCCAACGCTCTAACCATCTGATTACATTGCACTCCACGAGGAGACTGCCTGTTACGTGAATGCAGTAAGCCAAGGTAAGTTGCTAGATAGCATGAAACTTATCTTATAAAAAACAATCAATCATAATCACTAGTTAACTACACATGGTTGATGATATTACTAGTTTATCTAGCGTGTCCTGCGTTGCATATAATCGATGCGGTGCCCATTCGTAAAAAAAGGACTTCGTTGCTCCAATGTGTACCTAACCATAAACATCAATGCCTTTCTTAAAATCAATACTCAGAAGTATATATTTTTAAACCTGCGTATTTAGCTAAAAGAAATCCAGGTTAGCAGGCAATATTAACCAGGTGAAATTGTGTCACTTCTCTTGCGTTCATTGCACGCAGAGTCAGTGTATATGCAACAGTTTGGGCCGCCTAATTTGCCAGAATTTTACGTAACTATGACATAACATTGAAGGTTGTGCAATGTAACAGGAATATTTAGACTTATGGACGCCACCCGTTAGATAAAATACGGAACGGTTCCGTATTTCATTGAAAGAATAAACATCTTGTTTTCGAGATGAGTTTCTGGATTTGGCCTTATTAATGACATAAGGCTCATATTTCTGTGTGTTATCATGTTATAACTAAGTCTATGATTTGATAGAGCAGTCTGACTGAGAGGTGGTAGGCACCAGCAGGCTCGTAAGCATTCATTCAAACAGCACTTTAGTGCGTTTGCCAGCAGCTGTTTATGACTTCAAGCCTATCAACTCTCGAGATTAGGCTGGTGAAACCGATGTGAAATGGCTAGCTAGTTAGCGGGGTGCGCGCTCATAGCGTTTCAAACGTCACTCACTCTGAGACTAGTTGTTCCCCTTGCTCTGCATGGGTAATGCATGGGTAATGCTGCTTCGAGGGTGGCTGTTGTCGTTGTGTTCCTGGTTCAAGCCCAGAGAGGAGTGAGGAGAGGGATGGAAGCTATACTGTTACACTGGCAATACTAAAGTGCCTATAAGAACATCCAATAGTCAAAGGTTAATGAAATACAAATGGTACAGAGAGAAATAGTCCTATAATTCCTATAATAACTACAACCTAAAACTTCTTACCTGGGAATATTGAAGACTCATGTTAAAAGGAACCACCAGCTTTTATATGTTCTCATGTTCTGAGTAAGGAACTTAAACGTTAGCTTTCTTAGATGGCACATATTGCACTTTTAATTTCTTCTCCAACACCTTGTTTTTGCATTATTTAAACCAAATTGAACATGTTTCATTATTTATTTGAGGCTAAATTGATTTTATTTATGTATTATATTGAGTTCAAATAAGTGTTCATTCAGTATTGTTGTAATTGTCATTACAAATACTTAAAAAAAATAATAATAATTGTTTTTTTTTTTAAGTAAAAAAATAAATAAATAAAAATAATAATAATTCGCCCGATTAATCGGTATCGGTTTTTTTTGGGTCCTCCAATAATCGGTATTGGCGTTCAAAAATCATAATCAGTCGACCTCTAGTATCGATGCTTCGTGGGTGTCAGTTGTCTATGTGGGCAGAGGGTCCCTGGTTCAAGCCCAGGTAGGGGCGAGAAGAGGGAAGGAATCTATACTGTTACATTGGTGCCGTGACCCGGATCACTGGTTGCTGCGGAAAAGGAGGAGGTCAAAAGGGGGGTGAGTGTAACCGATGTGAAATGGCAAGCTAGTTAGCAGTGGTGTGCACTAATAGCGTTTCAGTCGGCGACATCATTTGCTCTGAGGCCTTGAAGTAGTTGTTCCCTTGCTCTGCTGTGGCTTTTGTGGCGCGATGGGTAACGATGCTTCGTGGGTGTCAGTTGTCTATGTGGATCAGTTGTCTCCCTGGTTCAAGCCCAGGTAGGGGCGAGGAGAGGGACGGAAGCTATACTGTTACACTTGTTGTCATTGCAGGCAATCTCAACGCTGTGCGTTACCGGGAAGACATCCTCCTCCCTCATGGGGTACCCTTCCTACAGGCTCATCCTGACATGACTCTCCAGCATGACAATGCCACCAGCCATACTGCTTGTTACTGTGCGTTACCGGGAAGACATCCTCCTCCCTCATGGGGTACCCTTCCTACAGGCTCATCCTGACATGACTCTCCAGCATGACAATGCCACCAGCCATACTGCTTGTTCTGTGCGTTATTTCCTGCAAGACCGCCAGCGAAGAGCCCTTATCTCAATCCCATTGAGCACATCTGGGATCGGAGGGTGAGGGCTAGGGCCATTCCCCCCCAGAAATGTCCAGAAACTTGCAGGTGCCTTGCTGGAAGTGTGGGGTAACATCTCACAGCAAGAACTGGCAAATCTGGTGCAATCCATGAGGAGATGCACTGCAGTACTTAATGCAGCTGGTGGTCACACCAGATACTGACCGTTACATTATTCAATTTTTGTTAGTCACATGTCTGTGGAACTTGTTCAGTTCATGTCTCAGTTGTTGAATCTTGTTATGTTCATACAAATATTTATAAGAACAGTTGACAGTGACAAGACGTTTATTTTTTTGCTGAGTTTATTATGTAGGCTACAGGTCATAGTTAAGACCTCATCACAACCTGATAATAACCACCTGACTACAGCTTATTACCTACTGTAAAAAGGATTGCAAAGGATAAAGTTGGATATTGAAAAGCTTGTTCGTTACATTTCTATTTGTTTCCATAGGCACCAATTAAAGTTTCAATCTGCAACATATTCTTACATTTAAAATAGATCAAGCAATGGCAAAAAAAACAATCTACATCACAATTCTTTGCACATCTGGACAGTAATTGTTTCATAATTAACCCACAGACATTGCATGCATAGAAAGACTTGCACATTGAGATTTTTATTAATGCCTAATAAGAGTGGTGTAATCAGGTAGATCCTCATCGAGGACCGCAGAGAAGGCGATCTGGAGCATAGTGGCCTTCTTGAATAGTGGTGTGATGGGTCAGATCTGCAGTGAAGAGAATAAGCGACTTACAACTTTATCAATTTGAGATTTTAAAAGAAAACTAGAAAAAGGATTTTCCTGAAAACTTTGTGTACTCAGCTGGCTAAAAGTATTTCTGTGGTACTTGTTGAAGTTACAGTTATAGCTTAGAGAGGTCTTCAAAAAAGAGCAACTTGCTCATATACATACTTTGCATCCTCCTCCACCACAGCGGTCTGGGACATATTTTAGGATTTTACAGAGGGCCCATAACACATCAACCACCCGAGTTTCCCGGCTTTTCATGACTCTTACTGTAAGCATTTTGCACACGTTTTCTAAAGTTATTGTGATCATCATCACTCTGTCCGTCTCTCCCACACACATACACAGACAGAGAGAGACATACAGCAACACCGTCATTAGCTAAACAGATTTAAAAATGTCAAAATGTTAGCTAGCTGCAGGAGGTAAAAATGTTAACTTACCATGTCCATGGATGATAAGCGAGAGAGCTAATGTTAGCTAGCTAAAATTAGCCGGCTAGCAAAATTTCTCATGAAGTTCTTCTCCCCAACAAACCGCCGCCTTACTTACAAAAGTAAAACAAGAATGCAGGAGAATGTTATCAAAGTTGTTTGTGCATATTTCGAAACTGTCATTGTTTTCCAGCTGTGTTGTTGCGTAACCTACCAGGCGCTCTCAATGATGCTTGAGCAATGCGCTTGATTGCTCAAGCTGCCTGCACCGCACACGGAGATCTATTGCTGCTAGCACCGATTCCAATCCAAATTTTAGTTGGAACAGATATGCCTACCTCCTCATTTAGCTACTGACATTAAAATAACAATGCGTGCAGTAATTTGAATTGCTCAAAAGCCTTAAGAGACAATATAATTGTCAGGGTCAAATTCAGGTGCAATAATGTTTGATTATTTGACTATTTAAATAAATGGAATAAATATAGGGGTTTGTAAATACTGGTGGATTGTAGTAGGATATTGAAATAAAATATAGGCCTAAGTGTTTTTTTGTTAAATTCTGAACAAATCTAAATTGCATTCAGTGGAACAGAAGAAAATGCACAGCACAATAAAAAAAACTGTTACCGTTAAAAGACACACAGCAAGCTACCAGATATTATTAATTTAAAAAACAATATTTCATTGTACTGAAGTTTTACTGTATTTTAACGGCAGTACATTTTTGTCATGGTAGGCATATACTATATTATAGTGAATGTTTATCTTACATGCTGGTAGCCTAGAACAAATATTATGGAAGTGAATGTGCACTTTTCAATTCGGTGGACTGCAACTACGAAAAGCATTGCCATAGCATGTTTTTGATTTTAGTACATTTAAAACTTCTTGATACTACCCATCCCGCATGCGGGAGCGTAGTCATAGCCTCAAACTAATTAGCATAACGCAGCGGACATAAATCTTCCTAGAAAATTGTCCTATTCATGAAAATCACAAATGAAATTTATTGAGACACAGCTTAGCCTTTTGTTAATCACACTGTCATCTCAGATTTTCAAAATATACTTTACAGCCAACGCTAGACAAGCATTTGTGTAAGTTTATCATGGCATAATGCTATGCTAGGCTCTGCTGGCAGCAGGCAACATTTTCACGAAAAATAAGAAAAGCAATCAAATTAAATCATTTACCTTTGAAGAACTTCGGATGTTTTCACTCAGGAGACTACCAGTTAGATAGCAAATGTTCCTTTTTTCCAAAAATATTATTTTTGTAGGCGAAATAGCTCCCATTTGTTTGTCACCAGAAAATGCGGTCACTACAATGCCAAACTTTTTTCCAAATTAGCTCCATAATATCGACAGAAACATGGCAAACGTTGTTTAGAATCAATCCTCAAGGTGTTTTTCACATAACAATTCGATCCGTCGGGGCAATTGGTTTCTCATAAGAAGCGATTGGAAAAATGGCTACTTGTGTACTTTACGCAAGATTTTCTGCGGGAGCCACCAATTAAAGTTTCAATCTGCAACATATTCTTACATTTAAAATAGATCAAGCAATGGCAAAAAAAACAATCTACATCACAATTCTTTGCACATCTGGACAGTAATTGTTTCATAATTAACCCACAGACATTGCATGCATAGAAAGACTTGCACATTGAGATTTTTATTAATGCCTAATAAGAGTGTGGTCCCTTACGGCTATTCTTCAACATAAATGCGTAACAATACGTCACAATGCTGTAGACACCTTGGGGAATACGTAGAAAAACGTAAGCTCATTCGTAGCTCATTCACAGCCATATAAGGAGTCATTGGCATGAGGCGGTTTTAAAAAATGCGGCACTTCCTGATTGGATTTTTATCTGGGTTTCGCCTGTAACATCAGTTCTGTTGCACTCACAGACAATATCTTTGCAGTTTTGGAAACGTCAGAGTGTTTTCTATCCAAAGCTTATATGCATAGTCGAGCATCTTTTCGTGACAAAATATCTTGTTTAAAACGGGAACGTTTTTTTATCCAAAAATGAAAATACTGCCCCCTAGTTACAAAAGGTTAAAGCATAGATCCTCTAAATTAGGAACCATCTCTGATAGTTATAGGGGCGCAGAGACTGTCACACATTTTAGTTTGCTAATGACCTAGCAAATTCGATGCCTTGGAGGTGAAATATAAAACATTTTTAACTGGTATTTCATCGACTGCCGGATAAAACGTAAAATGGCCCTACTCCTGAAAAAGTTAATCGGACCGGACAAACTGTACTCGGCCCGAGTACCATTAGCCTTAGCCTAAGGTAATATGATTATCCCGGACTCTGGAAGAGCTCCGCCCGCATGAAGCCCCCTGAGTCCGAGTCTCAAACGGAATAGGCCCAGCTTCTTGACTGGGTCCATGAGAACCTAACCCGCTTTGGTGCGCTCTGCCAGCTGTTATTTGCCAACTGTTCGAAACGGAATCATGCAAACCCTTCTGGAAAAGAACATTACTACAATTTGTATAATTGTAATGGTTCCAGTGTCATATATTCAATGGGTGCATGGCCCACAAACACTATGCACGTTTATTAATTGAGTAGCATTTAGATAACTGGTCAGTAGGTCGATCAGATGAATACATATTTTCATGACATCATGAAAAAAACGTATTTTGGATTAAATCTGGTTGTTATGTGGGTATAAAACCTCCCGACCAGATTTCCACCATGCTGTATGCCTTCGAGCATTAGCAATCACAGACAGTTTGCGGGCAGTGCAGCCCTATGAATGATGTAAGGCTAAAATAATGAATTATTATATTGTTCAATTTATCTAGGACTGGACAATGATGGGTCAGAGATTAGATAGATATTCGGGATTTATAGTCAGCCTCTTGATTTGATCTCTATCTACACTGATAGATTTGAAACAGCACACTTGCTTTTATTATTGCATCCATTCACCACTGATCAAACTAGCGGACTGTCATAAATACGTTTCGCATAATACATTTTTAAAAATCTGCCTCATTCTAGTAAAATGTCAGCTAAACAGACGTGATTTTCCCACCCACAATTTCTTACCGAGCATGGAGAAAATGAAATCCTTGGCGGTGTGAATCTCGAGCGCTCGCTGGTCGTCATATTCTCGCTGATCGTGTTTACTAAATTCCACAATCAATCGGTTCAAATCCTCGATTCTGGCACCGGACCTGAAATCGAGCTCGGGGTAGCTTGGGATGATCTTGTTGTTGTTGTTCGTGGAGCTGGGAGTAGCAGTGGGGCTGTTTCCCAAGCTATTTACTGACCCAGCCCGGCTGGTTAGCGCAGGGGCCGCCATGTTTGCAAGATATAAAAAAAAAAACAGCAATGTGAACGCAGGCGTCCCAAGGCCCCACACTGGCTACCTCGGCTTCAATTCAGAACATCGGCCGCTGCTTGCACCAAACAAATCGGAGGTCCTTTAAATTTTATGCGGGGTGTGCAAAGTGCTCTCATCGGCGTGGCTGTGGTTCAATGACTGTTGGGGATGGCTGTCGAATCGTAGGCAAAGTAATTGTCATAGCTAATGTGAGAGTGATGAAGTCAAGTCGATGATGGTGCTGATGATGACGCTAGCCGAATCAGCTCCTCCAGAGCGACGAAGGAATTGCACCGGCACACGTACGTAGCTGATACGTTGCCCAGCCTATTATCTGACATATGTTTGAAAGACCATCTTTAAAGTTTTATGGCAGACTACACCAATTGGTGTATTGCCGCCAACTACTACACGGGGTATTGAAACAAAACAAAAATACTATTCCATTGATGGTTGTTTAAATACATAACTCCATAACTCCTCCTCCCACTCCTTCAGTCACATTCAAATAACGTCCTTACACAGGCGCAGGTACCCGTGAGGAAGGAGCATTAATCGAAAGGATTCCTTGTAACGCTCAGCCGCACTCACAATGATGCCTACTTTCTCCGATTTGCTCTCCTTTTGCGCTGTGCAGTTCATAACCAAATTAAAAGTCCAGGTTCTTAACATGCAACATGTCACCGAGATAAAAACAGTTTCAAGTTGGATATTCGCGCAATAGCTATCAAATCACTTGAGCCACAGCCTCCAAATAAGTGTCATGATGTTGGAAAAATTGCACACAACATTGCACATGTCTTATTTTCACGATTTGGACATTAATTCGCTTTCCAAAGCTAATAAACACGTGGAAATGTGAGCCGCATTTTGTATTCCGAGTTGAATTAGTTAGGGAGCGTAAACAAAGTACAAACTTTTTTACATTCGAATTTCTATAGCTCCTGGTCATGTGACCTAATGACTTCAAAGAAGGTTCAGAATGTCCACTGACTACCCTTCTATATTGCACACCCTTTAGTTTGTCCATTTTCATCTCACATGATTTTACATTAATTTTTCAAAATTCTAAATGTCAATAGCTCCTCATTCATGTGACCTACTGACTTCAAACACGGTTCAGAATGTCCACTGACTATCCTTCTATATTACACACCCTTTTGTTTGTCCATTTTCATCTCACATGATTTTACATTAATATGTCTCATTTTAATATTTCTAGAGCTCCTTGGTCATGTGACCTAATAACTTCAACCAAGGTTCAGAATGTACACTCAGTGAGCCTACACATTGCAAACCCTTTAGTTTGTCCATTTTCATCTCACACGTTTTTACACACATTTTTCAAAATGTAGAATTTCAATAACTCCTTGGTCATGTTACCTAGTGACTTCAAACAAGGTTCAGAATGTCCACTCAGTGGGCCTACATATTGCACACATTTTAGTTTGTCCATTTTCATCTCACATGATTTTACATGAATTTTTCAACATTTAAAGTTTCAATTGCTCCTTGGTAATGTGACCTAATGACTTCAAACAAGGTTCAGAATGTCCACTGACTACCCGTCTATATTGCACACCCTTTAGTTTGTCCATTTTCATCTCACATGTTTTTAGATTAATTTTTCAAAATGTAGAATTTCAATAGCTCCTTTGTCATGTGACCTAGTGATTTCAAACAAGGTTCAGAATGTCCACTCAGTGGGCCTATACATTGCACACCATTTAGTTTGTCCATTTTCATCTCACATGATTGTACATTAATTTAAAAAAATCTAGAATTTCAATAGCTCCTTGGTTATATGACCTAGTGACCTCAAACAAGGTTCAGAATGTCCACTGACAATGCCTTCATATCTCACTCTGATGTTTGTCTACATTCCTCACGTGCTATTAGACTTAAATCTGTAAGCTTTACAGGCCATCTACACCAAAAAATAAAATAGAGTTTTTGACCGAATTGTCACATAACAGCTAACCATTCATTATTGAAAATATTACTATCAAACCTGCATTACAAAGACCCTGCAGATGAAGGTGTCCTACTATATGGTGTGAGTTATTTCCCCTCCTTTCCACTTTATGTCCACCCAGTCATCTTTTCCTTGGCAGGATCTTCTCATTTTGAAGTACTCTCTTTTTATGTAAACATAATGGAATTCTGATTAGTTATAGGCAAATGAATACACAGGACAAATTTGTATGCTGTTATCCTTATCACTATAATCTAGTAGTAATTTAGTAGTAGAGGTAATTTCCTTTATGCCCCATTCTACACACAACCTAAATTATAGGCATTGAACCAGGACAATAATAAAAGTAGCATATAGGATCCAACCCTATCACAGAGTTAATAAATGTAGAGCGTTTTTTTAGAGTTTAAGAAAAAATATTAAGTGACAGTTTCATTAGTACGTGCTTAAAGAAAGTCATATCACAAAGATCACAGATGACAGTGCCCACTAAATCTATGACAATAGAGAATGAATTGTAAGCACCAAAGTGCTTGATTTGATTTGATTTGATTTAAGCACCAAAGTGTGTTTGTCAAAATAATATCTGAAAATGTCAGTTGTTGAACATAATATTTCTATTTGCAATAGCAATTTATGATATACTGTATGCAGTTGAGGAATATTCCATGTACCAACACAACATGAAGGACGGACATAAGACATTCCCACCTATAGTATTTTTTTAAAGATGTAAAAAATTATTTCACCTTTATTTAACCAGGTAAGCCATTTGAAAATAAGTTCTCATTTACAACTGCGACATGGCCAAGATAAAACAAAGCAGTGTGACACAAACAACAACACAGAGTTACACATGGAATAAACAAACATACAGTCAATAACACAATAGAAAAGTCTATATACAGTGTGTGCAAATGAAATAAGATTAGGGAGGTAAGGCAATAAATAGGCCGTAGTGGAGAAATAATTACAATTTCACAAATAAACACTGGAGTGATAGATGTGTAGAATATTAATGTGCAAGCAGAGATACTGTGGTGCAAAGGAGAAGAAAAAAAATATATGAATAAAATAAATAACAATATGGGGATGAGGTAGTTGGATGGGCTATTTACAGATGGGCTGTGCACAGGTGCAATGATCTGTAAGCTTCTCTGATAGCTGATTCTTATTAAAGATAGTGAGGGAGTTATGAGTCTCCCGCTTCAGTGATTTTTGCAATTCGTTCCAGTCATTGGCAGCAGAGAACTGTAAGGAAAGGCGGCCAAAGGAGGAATTGGCTTTGGTGGTGACCAGTGAAATATACCTGCTGGAGCGCGTGCTACGGGTGGGTGCTGCTATGGTGACCAGTGAGCTGAAATAAGGCCTAGTAAGGACTTATAGATGACCTGGAGCCAGTGGGATTGGGGACGAATATGAAGCGAGGGCCAGCCAACGAGAGCATACAGGTTGCAGTGGTGGGTAGTATATGGGGCTTTGGTGACAAAACGGATGGCACTGTGATAGACTACATCCAATTTGCTGAGTAGAGTGTTGGAGGCTATTTTCTAAATTACATCGCATAAGGCAAAGATTGGTAGGATAGTCCGTTTTACGAGGGTATGTTTGGCAGCATGAGTGAAGAATGCTTTGTTGTGAAGTAGGATGCTGATTCTAGATTTCATTTTGGGTTGGAGATGCTTAATGTGAGTCTAGAAGGAGAGTTTGAAGTCAGAACCATTCAGAGCAGTGATGCTAGGCGGGCGGGCAGGTGCGAGCATCGATTGGTTGAAGAGCATGCATTTAGTTTTACTTGCATTTAAGAGCAGTTGGAGGCCACGGAAGGAGAGTTGTATGGCATTGAAGCTCGTCTGGAGGTTAGTTAACACAGTGTCCAAAGAAGGGCCAGAAGTCGTCTGCATAGAAGTGAATCAGTGAATCACCAGCAGCACGAGCAACATCATTGATAGTTGGTGAACCAGGCAAGGCGGTCATTTGAGAAACCAAGGCTATTGAGTCTGCCAATAAGAATGCAGTGATTGACAGAGTCGAAAGCCTTGGTCAGGTCGATGAAGACTGCTGCACAGTACTGTCTTTTATCGATTGCGGTTATGATATTGTTTCGGACCTTGAGCGTGGCTGATGTGCACCCATGACCAGCTTGGAAACCAGATTGCATAGTGGAGAAGGTACGGTGGGATTCGAAATGGTCGGTGATCTGTTTGTTAACTTGGCTTTCGAAGATTTTTAGAAAGGCAGGGCAGGATGGATATAGGTCTATAACAGTTTGGGTCTAGAGTATCTCCCCCTTTGAAGAGGGGGACGACCGCGGCAGCTTTCCAATCTCTGGGAATCTCAGACGATACAAAAGAGAGGAACATCAGCTATCTGGATTTGGGTGGAGATATGGGGGGGGGGGGCTTGGGCAAGTTTCTGCAGGGGGTGCAGAGCTGTTGGCCGGGGTAGGGGTAGCCAGATGGAAAGCATGGCCAGCCGTAGAAAAATGCCTTTTGAAATTATCGCTTATCGTAGATTTATCGGTGATGACAGTGTTTCCTAGTCTCATTGCAGTGGGCAGCTGGGAGGAGGTGCTCTTATTCTCCATGGACTTTACAGTGTCCCACATTTTTTGGGAATTAGTACTACAGGTTGCCAATTTCTGTTTGAAAAATATAGCCTTAGTTTTCCTAACTGACTGTGTATATTGGTTCCTGACTTCCCTGAAAAGTTGCATATCGCGGGGGCTATTCGATGCTAATGCAGTATGTCACAGGATGTTTTTGTGTTGGTCAAGGGCAGTCAAGTTTGGGCTTTATCTGTTCTTAGTTCTACATTTTTGAATGAGGCATGCTTATTTAAAATGGTGAGGAAAGCACTTTTTAAAGAGCAACCAGGCATCCTCTACTGAAGGGATGAGGTCAATATCCTTCCAGGATACCTGGGCCAGGTCGATTAGAAAGGCCTGCTAGCTGAAGGGTTTAAAGGAGCGTTTGACAGTGATGAGGGGTGGTTGTTTGAACCCGAACTCATTTCGGATGCAGGCAATGAGGCAGTGGTCGCTGAGATCCTGGTTGAAGACAGCAGAGGTGTATTTAGAGGGAAAGTTGGTCAGGATGATATCTATGAGGGTGCCCATGGTTACGGATTTAGCGTTGTACCTGGTAGGTTCCATGATAATTTGTGTGAGATTGAGGGCATCTAGTTTAGATTGTAGGACGAGGTGTTAATTAAGCATATCCCAGTTTAGGTCACCTAACAGTACGAGATCTGAAGATAGATGGGGGCAATCAATTCACATATGGTGTCCAGGGCACAGCTGGGGGCGAGGGGGGTCTATAACAAGTGGAAGAGGTGAGAGACTTATTTCTGGAAAGGTGCATTTTTAAAAGTAGAAGCTCAAATTGTTTGGGCACAGACCTGGATAGTATGACAGAACTCTGCAGGCTATCTCTGCAGTAGATTGCAACTCTGCCCCCTTTGGCAGTTCTTTGGTGTTAAACGAATGGGGACAAGAAATGTGAATTGTTTCGCTCTCCAGAAAAGGGTGCCATTGAAAGGAGTGATTTCTGGGGTAGGAGTAAATATAAAAGTTGACCAACTGAAGGGGAGGATTCCCAGTGTTTGTGATGCTCGTCGTTTGGTGCGACACAGACAGGGTGGCGAGAGTGGTGAAACAGAAGAGTCATCGTCTGTTCTTTTGAGTTTTGATGTTGCGTCTGTCCGACAAAGTGGTTAGGATATATAAGTTATCCTGTACAAACCTTTGTACCGAATACATTACGCTGTTACAGGTGTCAAGCTTATAGGCATGTGGCAGCAGTGTGTAGGAGGGAGGTTCCTAGGTGTGAGAAGTGTGCAGAAGGGCATGAGACAAAGGAATGTGTAGCATTGGGGAAAGTAGTGGTGTGTTAATTGTTGGGTTGCCCATGGGGCTGAGGATCAGAAATGTCCAGTGCGAGAGGGGCAATTTGAGCTTTCCAGGGTTAGAGTAGTGCATAAGTTGTCATATGCTGAGGCAACGAAGAAAGAGAGGAGTGGTGTGAGTAGTAGATCTGTACTAGTTACAGAGGGATAGGCCAACAAGTGATATATATTTCAGTAAGATTGGATTTTAAGCATTTATAGCAATGGTTATCAACTGTACCGCAGGGATGGAATGTAAGTCACAAAAAATTGAGGTTTTGGTGGCAGCTGCAGAGAAGTTTTGGGGTGTGCGAGACTTGACATCAGAAGAGTTACAGGGTGTGTTAAGTGGTGATGTCCCATCCTTTCAGGTTGTTGGTATGAGGTAGGATTAAATATATTTAAATAGTGAAGTAGGGTGGTGGTGTTATATATATATATATATATATATATATATATATATATATATATATATATATATATATATATATAACACCACCACCCTACTTCACTATTTAAATATATTTAATCCTACCTCATACCAACAACCTGAAAGGATGGGACATCACCACTTAACACACCCTGTAACTCTTCTGATGTCAAGTCTCGCACACCCCAAAACTTCTCTGCAGCTGCCACCAAAACCTCAATTTTTATATACACATATATATATTTTTTTTATATATATATATATATATATATATATATATATATATATATATATATATTGTGAGTGTAGCGTTAGATGGTAGGGTATTTGTTTATTTCTTTTTTCAAGCAAAGTATACGGGAGTTGTACTCTAGTCTAGTATGTGGCGGTAATGCAATATATTGGATGCCAACCGCCGTTAAATCTCATCGAAGAAGCCATGACCCACTTATGTTTAGCGGTTTTAGAGTGTTGACCCGGTAGCGAATATAGGAGGGGTCATTCGGGTCACAAGCATGTCGTGGAGGGGGGGCATTTTAAGATGGGCTAGGGATGACGTTATTTGTATAGCAACGAGAGGAAACAGGTATGGTGTACAAAATAATTTTGACAATGGCTGAGCTATTCAACATCCTTGACCACTGATATATGTATTGTCAGTCGTGAAAAGATAGCGAAGTTAGTAGGTTAGCTTGACGATGAACAGCTCATCCCTTTGATATATGTTGCTAGTGGTACCACGGTCCACTAGCCTTTGCAACCTGTCAATTCACAGTTGTCGTACTATTTGGGGTTGCTTGTTACTTCAGTCTTCCCATTTAATTATTGTTTGAGTTGGCTATTCTTCTGTGCCATTCAGCTAGCTATTTTTTGGGGGAGCGCCCAAAAGTCCGTTGTTGTTTTACGAATTCTGCCATGCAAATATGAAATGAATTACCTTTATTACCTATTTCTTAATCCTAGTCCTGGGGTCCCAAAGGGCTGCACATTTTTGTTTTTGCCCTAGTGTTACACACTTGGTGTATTCATTAGCAACAACTGTAGCCAAGCTTAGCAAAGGAAAATGTTTTGTAATGAAAACTAGATACTATCAGACAAAATTCCGGTAGGTCTGTCCTTCCGTTTGGTTCCTAGTGAATACAACCCAGATTCAACTAATCAAAGGTTTGATGATGAGCAATAAGTGGAATCAGATAGTGTTAGGGCAATAACTCCACTCCCGAGGAACAGGATTTTTAAAAATCACTGATTAAGCAGACACTCTTTTCCAGAGCAACTTAGTCAGTGAGTAAGTTCCTCCCTTTACTTTCAAAATGACTTCTCTTTTCTCTAGAAAGAGGATTCATACCATTTCTCCTCTTACTCAGCTGTTATTATAGCTAACTAATTGACCAATCATCTGTCTCTTACTCTTCACTGTTCATGTGTTTTCCTAGAATCCCCCTCAACACTCAACAGAGATGTGGCTTCAAGAAAGTAGTGAAGGAGTCCAAGACCAAGAAGGGGGTCAGAGAGGAGACGGGGCCCTCACACACAGAGCCCAGTGAAGGGCTCATCCACAAGAGGGGTGCATCTCCCCCCGTGGAGCCCTCAGTGGTATACACGCACTCCAGGAGCTTTGGCAGACTGGTCAAGCCCCTGGCGTTCACAATAGGGGTAGATTTTTAGGTCTTTCTTTTACTAAACAAACACTACTCAATATAACTGTATTTCTTGTTACATACTTTTACTGTTTCAAACACATAGACCTCTATAGGTCTATTGCCAGATTCAGCACCGCATTGACAGGAAATAAAGGGGATTAATACCATGTTAGTTTACAGGCTGTTCATTTGGCACAGCGGCCATCTGGCAGTATGAGTCACTGAAGTCCCGGGTCCAGAGCTACTTTGACGAGGTCCGGGCCGACTGGTTGGAGACACTACGGCCGCAGAAACAGGGGGATCTTCGCAAATGGGTGAGTCTTTTTTTATTTATTTTTTAAATACCATGCCTCATTATTTTGTATACATCTTTATTGATACATTATACAGGAAATTGATAATTTTGCTGTCACAGTACTCGGCCTCTCCCCACAACATATACAAACAGTACAACATGCTGGAATGGGGTTAGGGTGTATAGTCTCCCCCATTTGTAACTGAAAGGGATATGAGTGTTACGAGGAACAATTCCGGTGCGCTGGATTTTGTCGCTGATTGTTTGGACGAATGACAATTTTGCAGGGCTGGCATCTTTCAAGTTTCATAACGAAAGTGGATGAGGATTTCAGTGGAGGGGGTGTGGATTTTGCCACTCACACTAGGTCAAATATTTCAATGCTCCCCCTTTCTCTTCTTGCTGAACTGTTCACACTGATGTCTTAGCGAGTTGATTCCCTATGCTGGGTCGTGTTTATTACTACACGCCACAGAATAAACATTTTTAAAAACCATTTTGCAACGGAAAACTAGAATGTATGTTTATTATTGGACCAGGTTGTCCCTCCGTGTTTCAGTCAGTTTTATTCTGTTTGGTGCCTAATGAACACGACCCAGGTTTGACTACATTGTGTGGCCGTTTTGTCAAACCGTTTCTGTTACAGATCAACCAGTGGTGGAACGGCTTGAGTGAGGGCCAACGTACTGTTGCAGGTTAGTCTGTACTGAAGCCCATAGATTTTTTTTTGTCCTCTCAATAGTAACTAGTTGATACAGATAATGATGGTCACTTTCACTACTACCCTCTTTCTCAAGATAATGTATTGTATACTTTTTGTCTGTATGAGAGAGAAATTTGTCTTGCTTTATACCTAACCACTTTGATACACAAACACATTAGATTGGAGCAGACTGCAGTGCAGTGCCCAATTAGCAGTTTAGGGGTTTAGGTTCCTTGCTCAAGTGAACATCCTGCCATCTTTTACCACCCTTCAGCACCTCCACCCACCTCTTTCATTATCCACTAATCTCTCATTAATTCAGTCTTTTTCTACTCCTCTCTCAGGGATCATAGCTGCTAATGCTGTGGTTTTTTGCTGTTGGAGAGTGCCATCCCTCCAGCACTCTATGATCAAATACTTCACATCCAACCCTGCCTCCAGTGAGTTGTGGAGACTGTCCTATCCTATGGCAAATACGCTTAACTTGATCTCTGCCTCAGGAAGTGTTAATTGTTTACGTTCCGCAGCAAGAAACATAAGGGGGAACAAACCGAGACACTGACAACAACCAAAACTAAACAGATGGGGTTTTACGAGGCGGTCTGAAGGACGCTCATGGGGGTGTCCACTGAAAGTTGACTAGCAACAACATTTGGAATTTAAAAAACACACACCATGAGTGCCCACTAAATTTGCCCAAGAACACAGAAAAACATTTTAAACCCACATCAAACTTAAAGACAGGAAGCAAACCAAAAAGTGGAGCAAAACAAAAACAGGGAAGATCAGAAAGGATTTAGTTTAGAAATCAAAATAGGGAGAGCCAACTTAAGGTCTTAACCCTCCACATAACTGGAACACTGGGCCAGCCGCTCTTAAATATCATCTGGGTCAGCACAGGCGAAGCACCTTCCAACTAACAAGATGGACAAGCCAGCATAGGTGTAACGTATACTGACAAACGAGGTGACACCAATCGGCGCACCCAACGTGCAATTCGTACTAAAGTCCAACCTCAACTTAAATGGAAAAACCTGTAACCGTAATCAAGTGTCAGGATTAGGGCCCTGAGTTTTTCTTCACCACGCACCAGGAAGAGCAGAAAATGGGGATCTATAATAAATACAAATGTGACCTAACCAGGAATCTCAGAAGCCCTTGTTCTAGGCTGTAGTTTTTCCTGGTCCCGTCAATCATGAAAATTTATTACTAGTAACACTGACAGAGGCAGAGATCCAGTTTATTTGACTTAAATTCATATTACAAAATCTGTTACATAACTCACCTGAGCTCTTACAGTAAAAACTGCATAAAAAATAAATATTAAGAAATATACAGCTTTTACAGCCCAAATATAACCTGAAAAGACTTGTCCAATAAGAGTGCAAACAGTAGCAAACCCTAGCAAAACAAATTCAGGTAAATCGCTCCCCGGTTTGACCTGTTTTGTTCCTAATGAACACTTCCCTGATCATCTCCTGTCTGTACCCTACCCACAGAAACCCTGTGTTTCCCCATGCTCCTGTCCACGTTCAGCCACTACTCCTTCTTCCACATGGCGGCCAACATGTACGTCCTCTGGAGCTTCTCCTCCAGCATCGTCTCCATGCTAGGCAGGGAGCAGTTCATGGCCGTTTACATGTCTGCAGGTACCAGCGCACGTGTGCACAATGTAATAGACAGATTACTAGTCCTGAAGTACAGACTTATATACAGATAAATAATCATTAATCTCCTCATTGCCAGGTGTTATCTCTACGATGTTCAGCTATGTATGCAAGACAGCCAGCGGGCGCTTAGGTCCCTCTCTTGGAGCGGTAAGCACCAACATTTTAGACTTCCTGCGGAATTCCCCTTTACTTCCTGTCTCTGACAGCACTTTCTGTCCTCCAGTCAGGAGCCATCATGACAGTCTTGGCTGCCGTCTGTACCAAAATGCCAGAGGCTAAGCTGGCAATCATCTTCCTCCCCATTTATGCTTTCTCTGCAGGCAATGTGAGTGAACACACTTAACCACACAGAGTCAACCTTCCAATTTTCTATCCTTGAGAAAATGGCGCATTTCTATGTTTTGTAGTACAAAAGATGGAGGAAGGTAAGTCTTTCCAATGACGTCATCAACCAATGAGGAGGCAATGTCTACTAACAATTGGTCAAAATCACACATTTTTTTCCAATTACGATTTGTATCTTCCTCAATTTTTTTCCCTACAAACATAAACACCATTTTCACATACTGTATGTTGATGTCCCTAAGTACCCCCCTTACTAAATCTGACTTTGCTGATAGCTACTTTATTGAGGAAAATTTACTTGTCCTTCCTAGCTATCTTAAGATGAATGCACCATAACTGTAAGTTGCTCTGGATAAGAGCGTCTCAATGACTAAAATGTAAGTGTGAGTCCAGGAAGTTCTTTGTTGTCCTATTTATTCACACCATCTGTTTTCTCTTCTCCTGTCCAGGCATTGAAAGCCATAGTAGTCATGGACACAGCTGGCCTAGTTTTAGGATGGCGATACTTCGACCACGCGGCCCATCTAGGCGGAGCTCTTTTTGGCGTGTAAGTCAGCTTCAAGTCCATCGATCTGTCTGCTCTCACACACTCATCCCCATTTAAACTGGCTGTTGCACAGGGCAGCAACAACACATCTCAACATCTAGGTCAAGCTAGCTGTCTTTGACATCTTCTCCACTATACCCCGGCTTTGCTGATTTTGTTTGGGAGGCCCCCCACCCCCCCAAACTGCTCTGAGGCGCCACTCTTCTTACCGACGTTGATCCCAACCTATCATGAACATGTGGTATTGGGTCGGGTACTTCGACAGCTGAAAATTTATGAATTAAGATCTATTATTTTAGTCTCGTTTGAGCTCTGTCCACTCGACCTCTCTTCCTATATACAGTGCATTTGGAAGGTTTTCAGACCCATTGAAATTTTCCACGTTTTGTTACAGCCTTATTTTAGAATCGAGTAAACATTTTATTTAATCCATCTACTCACAATACCCCATAATGTCAAAGTGAAAACAGGTTATTTAAAATATATATATATTTTTTTAAATCCATTGATCATTCATGTTTCCATTGATCATCCTTGATTGGAGCCCACCTGTGGTATATTCAATTGATTGGACATGATTTGGAAAGGCACACACCTGTCTATATAAGGTACCACAGTTGAGAGTGCATGTCAGAGCAGAAACCAAGCCATGAGGTCGAAGGAATTGACCATAGAGCCCCCGAGACAGGATTGTGTCAAGGCACAGATCTGGGAAGGGTACTAAACATTTCTTCAGCATTAAACGTCCCCAAGAACACAGTGGCCTCATTATTTAATGGAATAAGTTTGGAACCCCCGAGACTCTTCCTAGAGCTGCTGCCCAGTCAAACTGAGCAATTGGGGGAGAAGAGCCTTGTTCAGGGAGGTGACCAAGAACCCGATGGTCACTCTGACAGAGGTACAGAGTTCCTCTGTGGTGATGGGAGAACCTTCCAGAAGGACAACCATCTCTGCCGCATTCCACCAATCTGACCTTTATGGTAAAGTGGCCAGACGGAAGCCACTCGTCAGCAAAAGGCACATGACAGGCCGCTTGGAGTTTGCCAAAAGGCACCGAAAGGACTGAAACCATGAGAAACAAGATTCTCTGGTCTGATGAAAACAAGATTTAAATCTTTGTCCTGAATGCCAAGATTCAAATATGGAGGAAACATGGCACAATTCCTACGGTGAAGCATGGTGGTGGTGGCAGCATCATGCTGTGGGGATGTTTTTCAGCAGCAGGGACGAGGAGACTAGTTAGGATCGAGGGAAAGATAAACGGAACAACATACAGAGAGATCCTTGATGAAAACCTGTTCCAGAGTGCTCAGGACCTCCGACAGGGGCAAGGTTCAATTTACATCAGGACAACGACTCTAAGCACACAGCCAATACAACGCAGGATGTCTTTGGGACCAGTCTCTGAATGTCTTTGAGATGCCCAGCCAGAGCCCGGACTTGAACCCAGTGCAGTGCAGCGATGCTCCCCATCCAACCTGCCAGAGCTTGAGAGGATCTGCAGAGAAGACTGGGAGAATCTCGCCAAATACAGGTGTGCCAAGCTTTTAGCATCATACCCAAGACGGCTCGATGCAGTGATCGCTGGAAAAAGTTCGACAAAGTACTGAGTAAAGGGTCTGAATACTTATATGTATGTGATTTTTCAGGATGTTTTTTTTTTACATTTGCAAAACATTCTTTAAAAAAAGCAGTTTTTGCTGTGTCATTATGGGGTATTGTGTTTGGATTATTAAGGGGGAAAACTATCTAATCAATTTTAGAATAAGGCTGTAACATAACAAAATGGATAAAGTCTATTGGTCTGAATACTTTCCGAATGCACTTCATGTTCATCACCTATTCTCTTTTTTTTTTAACAGCTGGTACATCATGTATGGCCACGAGCTGATATGGAAGAACCGTGAGCCACTAGTGAAGGTGTGGCACGACCTTAGGACAAAGGGTCCTAGTGGGGGAGGAAACGGTGGCAACGGCCCCCAGTAGAGCGCACTGGACTGGGTGAAGGCATGTGGATGGACTGGCCTTGGCTGATGTGTATATTACCAGATTACAGAAGAGTGTCAATAGCATCAACAGCCAAGCTGGCCACACAAACCGAAGCCTGACTCTCCATTTATCCCCCACACACAAGCTCTATGTTTGTCTCTCACTCTCTCATAAAAATGCAATTTTCATTCAGTGCTCTCTCGCTTTCTCTCTCAAACCCACACGCTACATAATAATGCAGGGATTTTGTGTGTTTTTGAGAGAAGATGGGACACTGTTGAGTTACACTATGGCCTGTATTCACAAAGTGTTGATCGAGGAGTAGTTTAGCCTTATAGATCATAATGATTTTAGGTGAAGACGGTCACGGGAGCCTACAGGTCACCATTATCTCCCCAAATGCTGAGGTGGAGGACCCTAACACCCTAAGACACAAAAACCATGCGATCACGAAACCCTTCCCACTGTCAGTACAGGGGATGGTTAGAGAGCTACATTGCGTTCGGAAAGTATTCAGACCCCTTGACTTTTTTCACATTTTCTTATGTTGCAGCCTTATTCTAAAATTAATTAAATTGTTTTTTTCCCTCATCAATCTACACACAATACGGCATAATGACAAAGCAAAAAGGTTTTTTATTTTGTACATTTATGCAAATATATTATAAGTTTAAAAAAATATTACATTTACATAAGTATTCGGGCCCTTTACTCAGTACTTTGTTGAAGCAGCTTTGGCAGCGATTATAGCCTCGATTCTACTTGAGTATAACGTTAGAAGCTTGGCACACCTGTATTTGGAGTTTCTCCCGTTCTCTCCACATCCTCTCAAGCTCTGTCAGAGTGGATGGGGAGCATTACTGCACATCTATTTTAAGTTCTTTCCAGAGTTGTTCGATCAGGTTCAAGTCCGGGCTCTGGCTGGGCCACTCAAGGACATTCAGAGACTTGTCCCGAAGCCACTCCTGTGTTTTCTTGGCTGTGTGCTTAGGGTCGTTGTCCTGATGGAAAGTGAACCTTCGCCCCCCAGTCTGAGGTCCTGAGCACTCTGGAGCAGGTTTTCATCAAGGATCTCACTGTACTTTGCTCAGTTTCTTTCCCTTGATCATGACTAGTCTCCTAGTCCCTGCCGCTGAAAAACATCCCCACAGCATGATGCTGTCAACCCACAATGCTTCAGGTGCCAGGTTTCCTCCAGATGTGACAAGGCCAAAGAGTTCTATCTTGGTTTCATCAGACCAGAGGATCTTGTTTCTCATGTTCTGAAAGTAATTTAGGTTTGATCAATGGAAACCGAATGCACCCGAGTTAAATTGAGTTTCATAGCAAAGGGTCTGAATACTTAGGTAAATATGTCTTTTTTATATATATTTTTTTTTTTGTAATCCATTTGCAAAAATGTCTTGGCCAGTTTTTGTTATTTTATTGGGTATTGTGTGTGGCTTGATTTTGGGGGGGTTATTTAATCCATTTTAGAATAAGGCTGTAACAAAATGTGGGAAAGGGTCTGAATACTTTACGAATGCACTGTACAGTGTCAAAACCAATGATGTCACATCTACATTTTTTTTTTATATGATACACGTCTACAGTCAAGACTCATTATTCTCTAACCCCTGCACACCACAAATGTTTTTATTTTTACGTGTGAAATGATAGTTTGTTTCGCACCTCTTGTTTATAATTTCATCCAGCTATGAAAATGGAAGATAATGGACTTAAATACCCTGAGTATACAAACCATTAACCTCCCCCACCCTTTGCCCTCCAGAACAGTCTCAATTTGTCTGGGATAGGACTCTGCAAGGTGTTAAAAGCGTAACAGGAATGCTGGCCCATGTTGACTCCAATGCTTCCCACAGTTGTCAAGTTGGCTGGATGTCCTTTGGGTGGTGGACCATTCTTGATAAACACGGGAAACTGTTGAGCGTGAAAAACCCAGCAGCATTGCAGTTCTTGACACAAAACATTGCGCCTGGCACCTACTACCATACCCCTTTTAAAGGCACTTAAATCGTTTGCTTGCCCATCCACACTCTGAATGGCACACATACACAATCCATGTGTCAATTGTCTCAAGGCTTAATTATTATTTAACCTCCTCCCCTTCATCTACACTGATTTGAAGTGGATTTAACAAGTGACATGAAGGGATCATGGCTTTCACCTGGTCAGTCTGTCATGGAAAGAGCAGTTAATGTTTTGTAGATTCAGTGTATGCACAGGAATATTTGTTTTCGATTTAATAATTTTTGTTTGTTATTGGAATCAAATAAAAGGTTTATTTTAAAAAGGAGTCTTGTGTTCCAGGCTATGGCTCTGTGATCTGTCCATTTGTACTGTTTTTACCATGGTAGGATTGTATTTCTATTTACTATTTCCCTAAAAGTGCTGCATGTCTATCAAACTGAGAAAGGTGATGGACTTTGCTCCCTCTTCAGTCCTTCGCCCACCAGTAAACCATTAACTAAGCCATAAAGCTTTTCAGTAGCAGGAATTACAGATAGTTGGGCAGGCTTTGTACTGCTGAATCACTGTTGTCATCTGGTGCCTTTATCAGAAGTCATGTGCCTTTTTGGTTTTTAAACAGGATGTTGTTTCATGATGTCATATTAATCTGAAATTGGCATAAACAGGCATTTGCATTTAGCTTTTTAAGCATTTTCGGCTTAAATGGTCATCTGGGATTCAATGTAGTTTTGGTGCTGGTGGGTTAGGATATTGATGTAACATAAAAAAAGAAAATTACCAAAGTCCACAAACAGTCATTGGGGAAAAAGCCAGAGACACTGTGTCTGTTTAATGTTTGTAGATGAGGAGAGGAAGTCTTCTCTCATTTCCTCTTCCTCTCGACTCACTTTTCCACATTTGTGATACTTGAAAAAAATGTATGAGAATGTCCAATGTTTATGCTGCTGTTAGTGTCAAAACAGTGTTTAGCAAATTATCACCGCTGTCTTTTGCTCAGAAGGAGATTCTCCTTTAAATGTGCTCCCCAAATAGCACCCTGTTCCCTTTATAGGAGACTATTTTAGACCTGGGCGCATAGGACTCTGGTCAAAAGTAGTGCACTATACGTGTATAGCGAATAGGTTGCCATTTGGGATGCGCCCTTAGTCATTTGACTGTAACTCTATCATTGTGCCCTTAACTGTGAATCATAGAGGTTGGTTCAATTCCATTTAAATTAATTCAAAAGTCAAGCATTAAAAAGGTGCAGTTTTATTTTGTGTGAATTTCACTTCACTTGACAAAGTTTAAATGGGAATTGACCCTGGTGTATAATGCAATTGTGTGTTTGAGAAAGTGAACAGTAGTTTCTCTGTGAGTTTTAGATGTGTTTCTTCTCAGTGTGTTCGTGCGTAAGGTTCTTGAGGTTTGGACCAAAGTAGTGCAAGATATAGGGAATGAGGTGCCATTTGGGACATAACCCATTAAACCCACAGTGCAGCTCTGGGGGAGAGTTGTAGGCCACGTGCAGAGGTGAGCATGTGCGCTCATGGTGGGAGAACGTTTTGAAGGGTCATTGATCCACCCGATACCCAAATCTCACCTCAGTGGGACCACAGCCTCTGTTCCAAAAAAATACCCTTTACTTTCTCTTCCTCCATCTTACCTATTCCATAGCCAACCAGGGAAACAGACAACTGATTTTAAACACCTGAATAGAACAAGTGGATAGAAATACAAACTGGACTTGAACAACAGAAGATACAAAATACCACTCAACAGCACAGTAGACACAGCAACAAAGACCAAAAGTTCAAGTCATTCTCATCACAGAAACAGTAGGTACATTGGTTTACTTTTCCATTTCTTTGTTTGAGAGATTGGTTTATAAGGGATGGTGCAACATAGTCTTAGCAAATAATTAAATTCCTTGTTATTAGATTTCTCTAAACATTTTTAGATGGATTGAGTTTAAATTGATCAATGTTATACACAATTGGACATTTTGAATTGAACTGTTTTGTTTGATGTGCTAAAGTGAAAACTTTCAATGTTCCTTCCATTCGATCACTTTACTAAAGATAGATTTAGTTCGTGACTTACAAATATATTTCCCCTGAAGCACTGATAGGTTCACACTACCCAGCTGGGGAAAAATGGTGAACCATGTCCCCATTACATGCTTTTGTGGTTGTAAACTGGTTTTCTGGTTGAGAAGACCAGATCAGTTTACAACTATCTGATGTCTGTTACAACCAGGTAAAGATGCCTTTTTCATGCCTTCAGAAAGTATTCATACCCCCAAAATCTCCTCTACCCCTTATTCCACATTTTGTTGTATTACAGCCTGAATTCAAAACGGATTAAATGTTTTTTCTCTCACATCGACATCCCATAATGACAAAGTGACAACATGATTTTAGAATTTTTAGCAAATTTATTGAAAATGAAATACAAAAATATCCAACAAACATAAATATTCACATCCCTTTGAATTGACACTCCAAATTGAACTTGGGAACATCCAATTTGCTTTGATCATCCTTGATGTCACTACAACTTGGAGTCCACCTGTGGCCAATTCAATTGTTTGGACATGATTTAGAAAGAAACACACCTGTCTATATAAGTTCTGACAGTGCATGTCAGAGCAGGAACTATTCCATGAACCCCAAGGAACTGGCTGTAGATCTACGAGAGAGAATTGTGATGAGACAAAATACAGTTGAAGTAAGAAGTTTACATACACTTAGGTTGGAGTCATTAACACTTGTTTTTTCAACCACTCCACAATTTTCTTGTTAACAAACAATAGTTTTGGCAAGTCAGATAGGACATCTACTTTGTGTATGACACAAGTAATTTTTGCAACAATTGTTTACAGACCGATTATTCCACTTATAATTCACTGTATCACAATTCCAGTGGGTCAGAAGTTTACATACACTAAGTTAACTGTGCCTTTAAACAGCTTGGAAAATTCCAGAAAATGTAATGGCTTTAGAAGCTTCTGATAGGCAAATTGACATAATTTGAGTCAATTTGAGGTGTACTTGTGAATGTATTTCAAGGTCTACCTTCAAACTCAGTACCTCTTTGTTTGACATCATGGGAAAATCAAAAGAAATCGGCCAAGACCTCAGGAAATTTTTTTGGCTAGTCTGGTTCATCCTTGGGAGCAATTTTCAAACGCCTGAAGGTACCATGTTTGTCTGTACAAACAATAGTACTCAAGTATAAACACCATGGGACCACGCAGCCGTCATACCGCTCAGGAAGAAGACGTGTTCTGTCTCCTAGAGATTAACTTACTTTGGTGCAAAAAGTGCAAATCAATCCCAGAACAACAGCAAAGGACCTTGTGAAGATGCTGGAAGAGACAGGTACAAAAGTATCTATATCCACAGTAAAACAAGTCCTATATCAACATAACCTGGAAACCCGCCCAGCAAGGAAGAAGCTACTGCTCCAAACCTGCCATTAAAAAGCCAGACTATGGTTTGCAACTGCACATGGGGACAAAGATTGTACTTTTTGGAGAAATGTCCTCTGGTCTGATGAAACAAAAATAGAACTGTTTGGCAATAATGACCATCGTTATGTTTGGAGGATAAAGGGGGATGCTTGCAAGCTGAAGAACACCATCCCAACCATGAAGCACGGGGATGGAAGCATCATGTTGTGGGGGTGCTTTGCTGCAGGAGGGACTGGTGCACTTCTCAAAATAGATGACATCGCCTCCCGGGTGGCGCAGTGGTTAAGGGCGCTATACTGCAGCGCCAGTTGTGCCATCAGAGACTCTGGGTTCGCGCCCAGGCTCTGTCGTAACCGGCCGCGGCCAGGAGGTCCGTGGGGCGACGCACAATTGGCCTAGCGTCGTCCGGGTTAGGGAGGGCTTGGTCGGTAGGGATGTCCTTGTCTCATCGCGCACCAGCAACTCCTGTGGCGGGACGGGCGTAGTGCGCGCTAACCAAGGTTGCCAGGTACACAGTGTTTCCTCCGGCACATTGGTGCGGCTGGCTTCCGGGTTGGATGTGCGCAGTGTTAAGAAGCAGTGCGGCTGGTTGGGTTGTGTATCGGAGGACGCATGACTCTCAACCTTCGTCTCTCTCGAGCCCGTACGGGAGTTGTAGCGATGAGAACAAGATAGTAACTACAACAACAATTGGATACCACGAAATTGGGGAGAAAAAGGGGTAAAAAAATAGATGACATCATGGGGAAGGAAAATTATGTGTATATATTGAAGCAACATCTCAAGACATCATTCAGGAAGTTAAAGCTTGGTCGCAAATGGACAATGACCCATACTTCCAGAGTTGTGAGAAAATGGTTTGATGACAACAAAGTCAAGGCATTGGAGTGGCCACCCCAAAGCCTGACCTCAAACCTATAGAGAATTTGTGGGCAAAACTGAAAAGCATGTGTGAGCAAGGAGGCCTACAAACCTGACTCAGTTACACCAGCTCTGTCAGCCAACATTCACTGTAAACTTCTGACCCACTGGGAATGTGATGAAAGAAATAAAAGCTGAAATAAATCATTCGCTCTACTATTATTCTGACATTTCACATTCTTAAAATAAAGTGGTGATCCTAACTGACCTAAGACAGGGAATCTTTACTAGGATTAGATGTCAGGAATTGTGAAAAACTGAGTTTAAATGTATTTGGCCAAGGTGTATGTAAACTTCCGACTTGACCTGTATATCTGGGGACGGGTGTAAAACAATTTCTAGTGTTGAAAGTTTCCAAGAGCACAGTGGTCTCCATCATTGGGAAATGGGAAAAATATGGACTCTGCCTAGAGCTGGGCAAGAAGGACCTTGGTTAGGGAGGTGACCAAGAACCCAATGACCACTCTACAGAGTTCCTTGCCTGAGATGGGAGAACCTGCCAGAAGGACAACAGTCTCTACAGCACTTCGCCAATCTGGGCTTTATGGAAGAGTGGCCAGATGGAAGCTACTCCTCCGAAAAAGGCACAAGACCGCTCGCCTGGAGTCTGCAAAAATGCCTGTGAAAGACTGAGATCATAAGGCAAAAGATGAGACAAAGCACTGTCTGGAGAAAACTAGGCACAGCTCATCACTTGTCTAACACCATCTCATGGTGTTAGCAGCATCATGCTATGGGGATGCTTTTCACCAGCAGGGATTGGGAGACTGGTAAGGATAGATGGGAATAATGAATGGGGCCAAATACAGGAAAATCCTTGATGAGAACCTACTTCAGAGTGCAAACGACCTTAGCCTGAGGAGCAAGGTTTACGTTCCAACAGGACAATGACCTCAAGCATACAGCAAAATCAATGCTGGAATGGCTTTCAAACAATACTGTTAAAGTTATTGAGTGGCCCAGTCAAAGCCCATACTGAATCCCATTGAAAATCTGTGGAAAGACTTGAATGTAATTGTTCACCCCCACTCCCCAGAAAATCTGCAAGGAAGAATGAGAGAAAATCCCCAAATCCAAATGTACAAAGCCGATACAGAGACGACTCAAAGCTGTAATCTCCATCAAAGGTGCTTCTGCAAAGTATTAACAGGGGATTTCATTTTCAATAAATTTGCTAAAAGAATTTAAAACATATTTTAACTTGATCATTATGGGGTATAGTGTGTAGATGGGTGAGAAAAAATATATATTTAGTCCATTTTGAATTCAGGCTGTAAATCAAGGGGTATAAATATTTGCTGAAGTCACTGTATGTTGGTGGTTCAGATAACGTGGTTTAGCAACCAGGAAAATACTTTATCAAAACCCCCTTTTTTTTAAATATATTTTTATAGGACATAAAGAAATACAAATTATAAATTGAACAGATACATCCTTTTATCCCCCTATACTTATTGAAACACCTCCCTCCCTTTAACAACAAAAGCAGCAAAAATAAAATAAATATACGATTGGAAATAATAATATAGAAATATACACATGCACACAAGTACACATATACAAAAATAAAAAATATCACAACATACTATCCCTTCCTACCCACACCCTCCGGTATCCCGTTGGCCAAAATTCTTACTCTTGATCAATAGAAGGCAACTGTTCAAAAAAGGAAATTAAAGGCTGCCGTCTCAAGAAACAGTTATCAGTACATCCTCTCAGTGTATATCATTTTTTCTAAGTGTAGAAAAGACAGATCTTTCAACCAGGATGATGCAGTGGGAGGTTTGAAGGATTCCCAGTTAAGTGAGATCTGCTGGAGGGCTATAAGGGAGGCAAACACTACAATGTCCGCTTTACTTTTAGTGAGACTATGAAACAAAGATGGAACTCCAAATATAGCTATTAGAGGACGAGGCTGCAGGTCAATATCTAGAATTTTCGAGAGAGTATTAAAAAAGGATGACCAATACTCAGATAGCTTAGAAGACAAATAAAACATACGGGTGTAGTCTGCAGGAGTGAATGAACATCTATCACTTGTCATTCGTGTCTGGGAGGAGTTTTTCTTTGATGTAGTGAATTCTGTGCAAGACTTTGAACTGCATGAAACTTAACCGAGCACATGAGGATGTGGAGTTAACCCTAAGAAGAGCCTCCTCCCACCCGTCATCTGCAAGGTCATGTTCAAGTTCACTACCAGTCTGTTATGATTTTGTTTATTTGAGAGGGTTCAGAGGACAGCATAATGTCATATAATCCAGAAATCAGACCTTGCCGATTCCACGGGAGGGACAAAATCTCCTCTAGCAACGTCTTGGGAGGTATTTGAGGAAGGGTATGAAAATGAGAGCGAACAAAGTTACGGGTTTGAAAATAACGGAAAAGATTAGAATGAGCAAGATTAGATTTAGCTACGAGATCATTAAAACTGACAAACTTCCCATTTAAAAATACATCTTCGAAACAAACCTCTCTCACGCCACAAAACAAACACCTTGTGGTGCTTGGGGGGTACAAATAGGTGGTTGATACAGATAGGGCTTAGAAGAGAAGGGGCAGAAGTCTAAAATGTTGACGGAATTGTCTCCAGATCTTCAATGTAGAGTGCACAATGGGGTTTCCCGTATACTTTAAAGGACACGGGGACAGTGGGGCACAAGCAAGAGCAGAAAGGGAGGATGATTGGCAGGAGTGTGCCTCTATTGAGCACCTGCTGATCATTACACCAGATCATAATGTTTTGAATAATGGCTGCCCAATAGTAAAGCAGTTAATTTGGAAGTGCCAATCCTCCATTTTGTCTCCTTCTTTGAAGTATTGCTCTACGTATCCTAGATGATTTGCCTGCCCAGATAAAATGACTGATGAGCCTATCCAAATTAACAAAACGCCCTTATACAACTATCATACAACCTGACAATGGTGACATACAATATATCATATTGAAGACAGTGCAACCAGTTTTGCCTTCTGGAATATAGTTAACACTACAGTGTAGGTTCATAACTAATACATAACAAAAATAGTTTGTTGTGCCTTCTCTCTTCCCAGTAAATCAGCCGTCAGGACGGACCACCATGCATTTAGCCTTCCAGATCCTGGGTCTGTCTTTAGGGGTGATTGGCTGGTGTCTGGAGAACAGCTGCACTAGTTCCCATTCCTGGAGGGTACGCAGCCATTCTGGGGCTGTCACAACCAACAACTGGCAGTTCGAGGGCCTGTGGATGACCTGCGCAGCCACGTCCCTGGGCTCTGTGCAATGCCAGAGGTACAAGACTGTACTGGGGCTGCCAGGTGAGAGACATGCAGGGCTCAGTGCAATACTCACATGCAGTATTAAAGGGGCAATCTGTAGTTTAAACAACAAAATGGTATTGGTAAACAGCTGAGGAATGGTGTTAGAGAAATGTAACCACTTTCAAATTCAAAGACAGAGCTATGGATTCAGGGACGGACCATCCAAGCTATAGTTTTAACCATGTTTTGAGGCTATATAGTCTTTGTTTGCAATTACATTGTTTAAAAAAATAAAATAAAAACATTTTGGGTTTTGATGGAGTACGACAGTTGAACTAAGCTCATGAGGCTTTTATAATTTGTAGTCTTCAAAAAATATATGGGTTTATGTTATTCATTTAAAAGTAAATAATTTGATTACAGATTGCCCCGCCAGGATTTATTTTTCTATGATCAAATACAAATCTTTGAATGTTGTAAACATCTTCTTCGGTTGTCACATAAACATACTTCCTTCCCTGGTAGATGCCTTCCAAAATGTTGTTCCAAAATGAGTAGTATGTATGCACGGACAGTAGTTTGTGGGCAAAAGCACTGTGTAAACATTGCAATGGTGGTTTTCGATTAAATTCCAGCCAAGATTGACCCAGCTGTTAGATATCGGCTGCTGATTAAAATACTTGATGTAGTTTTACCCTTGTCTAAAGTGACTGTGCTGCTTTGATAATTATCCATACAACACAAATTCATTAAGAAAATGAGCAAAGATCTAAAGAAGAATTTATATAACAAAGTATTGTGTGGATCAGACTGACGTAGAGTATCTGTGAAATCAATTACAGTAGGCCTGTAGTACAGTGTCCATATTAGGACAGCCAAAGTCTTAAGCAGGACTTTTTGAAGCTGTTCTCATATTGACAACGTAGTACGGTAGTATTTTTTACTTCCTTTCCTACATGACTGTCACTTTCAACTGTCCACCACCACACTGAGGTATGTTTAGTTTCAGGCCATGAAGGTAATAAGGGTTGTAAATCGCACAAGTATCATTGTATCATCGCTCGGTCAATCATTGACAGTCACACTGACCTTGGTTTCCTTTCATTGTGTGTGTGTCAAATAAAATAAAATTTTATTGGTCACGTACACATGGTTAGCAGATTTTAATGCGAGTGTAGCGAGATGCTTGTACTTCTAGTTCCAACAGTGCAGTAATATCTAACAAATAATCTAACAATTCCCAACAACTACCTAATACACACAAATCTAAAGGGGTGAATGAGAATATGTACATATAAATATATGGATGAGCGATGGCCATAGGCAAGGTGCAGTAGATGATATAAAATACAGTATATATATGTGATATGAGTAGTGTAAGATATGTAAACATGACTAAAGTGGCATTATTTAAAGTGGCAATATTTAAAGTCCATTTATTAAAGTGTCCAGTGATTGGTTCTCAATACAGTATATACATGTGATATGAGTAATGTAAGATATGTAGACATGTAGACATAAGTGGCATTATTTAGAGTGTGTGTGGGTGGGTGTGCCTCTATTACACTGCAACAGACTCCTAGATAACCACACATTCATAAGAGTGAAGAACTGTAGTCAGAACCATAGTCACCTCACCACCAAAGGTCGGAGTGCTTTCATTGTTACAGAGAGAGATATTAAAAGAGTATTGTCTAACCTGAATATTCTAAGGAGACACCAATGGCAAACACCAATGGCAGGTACTGTATCTATGTGAAACTCCTGATTTAATAGTTGAGAAAGTCAAACAGTGGGTCAGAATGGGTGTCATCGCTTTCGATGAACCAATCTAAACCAATTTCGATGAACCAATCTGTCATATTGTTTATCTCCTTAGACCACACCTAAGCTCTAAACCCTGGTCACCGTCACCTTATAGGTGAAGCCTCTATGGTTTTTACACGCCTCCTATTGCTTTACAACCCCTGTGCATAGACTAAAGTTCTCTACAGTTGAGACAAGACAACAGACACCCAGCACATTGGAGACCGATCAAGGACATACAACAACTTGCATATCTCGTGAGGCCATTTTCAATCATTCTGTGTGTCTGAGGGTTTCAACCTCAAGTTTAGAAGCCTTTTCCCACACCTGTGTGTGTGTGCTCTGGGTGATCATGTCGATGGCAGTGGAACTAACTGGGTTTTTGTTGTGCGTGGCAAGCTGGCTGCTCACCGGCTCCTCACTAGCCAATGACTACTGGAAGCTGTCCTCTGTGTCTGGCAGTGTCATCGTATCCACACGCCAGTTCCAGAATCTATTTCATTCATGTGCCGAGAACAGCGCCGGCATTAGGAACTGCAAAGACTTTGAGTCTATGCTCGCTCTGCCTGGTAGGTACTGGACTGACTACTACTCCCAAACTGGACTAATAGATTATCTCCAAAACCTGTCTCCAAACAATAACGGCAAATTATATTGACATCCCTGGTCAAAGGGAACTCTAAAGGGAAATGTTTCCTGCTTCTCTATGTCACTGGCCAACTCAAATGGTTATTGTTATGTGATGCAATTTTTCTGTGTAAAGGTCAATCAATTACATACAACAACCTTAAATAGTCATTTTTGTTAGATTCTTGATGTTGCCAAATGTTTTAAGAATAAGAGGAACACAATGTCTTCATATTTTCAATTGAGTGTCTCTTCAGCAAACATTAATGATCCATGTATTGGTACAGTTATGTCTCTTAGACACATCCTACATCAGAGTTGAAGCCTCCATTTGTGTGTTCTGTAGGTGACATACAGGAAGTTGATTTCAGGCTTTAGCAGTGTCTAACAATTAAAAAAGGCCACCAGCACTCGCTTGATAGCAGCAATTGAAGCCTGTTTATTTTCTTTAGGCAACATGTCCCACTAGTACACCCTGCAAACATTTCTGCTATGCCTTCTTCAGTGCGTGTGTGTGTTGTTAGACACGCAAGAGGATAGTGTTGAGCACATTTCCCTCCCAAGTCTCAGTCTACTCAGGCTCTCTATCGATCTAATGTCTGTTGTTGACTGGAACTCTGTCGCTTCCTGTGTTCAGGCTACATACAGGCATGTCGAGCCCTGATGATCATCGCTCTGCTCCTGGGTCTAGCGTCCATCATTGTGTCAGTGCTGGGGCTGAAATGCACAAAGATCGGCAGCACTTCTGAACAGGCCAAGGGCAAAATCGCTCTGACAGGCGGAAGCTTGTTCATCTTATCAGGTGAACTCCCAACCAACTCTCAACTGCCAGCATCATCATCTTTATTCAGTTCTCCTCTAATCTTAGTACCAATCTCTCTCTCTCACTTCTTCTTCCCCCCCCACTGCATCTCTCTTTCTTCTGTTGTTTATCAACCATCTCAATCTGCCTCTCCTGCAGGTCTTTCCACCTTGACTGCTGTGTCATGGTACGCTGCACGGGTGGTGCAGGAGTTCCATGATCCATTCTTTGCAGGAGTAAGGTGAATACACATCCCAAAAGCTGAAAGTACTGCCTGCAAATTGCCGTCCAAATTAGGGGCAGGAGGGTTTTTTTCCGGTCACGTCACTCAACCAATCAATTAAAACCATTTTCATAAAAACCTTTTATTGAAGGAATCATTCTGATTTGTGTACACACACACACACACACACACACACACACACACACACACACACACACACACACACACACACACACACACACACACACACACACACACACACACACACACACACACACACACACACACACACACCACACACACACACAGGTAAAGTTGATTAATTCTCTGTCCATTAGGTTTGAACTGGGTGCAGGTCTATACATGGGTTGGGGAGCTGCCTGTTTGGCCATTCTAGGTGGTGTCATGCTCTGCTTTTCCTGTAAGAGGGGTCCATCAGGACCCGCCACAGGGTGAGTAATTGCATCCACAAAGTTAAGTCCCAAATTGCACCCTAATCCCTATATAGTGCACTATAGGGCTCTGGTCAATTTGGGATGCAACCAAAGACACTTCCTACTCCCAAAGTTATTGGCAAGCTAACCATTATCCTACCAAAACCATGGTCCTGGTTGGAAAAAGTGAGGACAACACTATCTCAGGTCTCCAGGCAGGTGATGGGCTAGCCAACACTAGTTAGCTAGCGATTTCCCATCTGTTACATGAGCTAGTCAAAGAAATCATTGTCCAATCTATTGTACCCTACTTGTCTTACAGGGGATATTCATACAACTACTCCAAAACAAGCGGTGGACAACAGATCTATAGGGCACCACATGTGTCAGAGTCTGGGAGTTCAAAAGCTTATGTTTAAAGCAGTTTAAAATGTGTTTTTTTCAATCTAATTTGTTTGTTTGTCTGTTTCCATTTGTTTCTTCGCCGAAGTATGAATTTACTGGTTTGAATTTGCCATTATATATTTTTGTTGCTTTGTTTTTGTTGTCTTGAGTTGAGTCACTGTGAATATTAATGCAATGTTTATTACTTTGAAATGTATTGAAAATAAAAATATTACTCTGTTGATGATTATTGTTTTATTGATATTGGTTATCTAAATTAATGGAAAATATAAGCTATTCCACAACTCCAAATGAATGGAAAAGATACCCACTGGGCACAGACGTCTAATCCACATGGGTTCAACGTAATTTCATTGAAATGACGTGGAAACAACGTTGATTCAACCAGTGTGTCGCCAGTGGGTAAGCATCGAATACAGTACTTATCTGAATTTTATAGTCAATCCTGTGATTCGAAACTGACTACAGCCATATGTTCAAGTAATGTCTTGTGATCGCTCAGCTTCCTGCAGGACATCTAAATAAATACTCCACTCAAAATAAAAACAATTATATTCTGTTATTTACTATTTAACATTTCATCTGATATGTGTCTAACCCAGATACTTGGGTCAGAATCTGTTGTACAAATCTACAGTTGGACTGTAGATTTGCTTCAGACAAGGTAAAATAATTGGTTAATGTAACCGGCGTCACTGTGCTACATTACCTGTTTCACTTCCTCCATCAACTTGCCTCTGACTGGGCTTGAACCACACTCTTAGGAAAAAAAGGTTATTTAGAGTTCTATATAGAACACTTTGGTTATTTGGTAAAAAATGAAAGACCCATTTTCAGAAAAAGGTTCAATCCTTAAGGTTCTATAATAAAAAATGTTTGAACATCACTGTCCACCAACTGCCATTTAACCAGCATGACCACTGTCTGGTTTCAGAAGACTGTTGTTGAAAATACCAATAAGCATTCCATGTTTTATGGTAAGCAAAGTATATTTTTTTATTGAAATATATGAAGTCAATAATTTGATCATCTATAGGCTAGAATAAATAAGGTCAAACGACCAGTGGAAAAAATATCAGAATTGGAATGCCTGACTAAATGCAGCCATAGAGCTACATACCCAGCCTGACATTGGCAATTAGCTAATTGTTATTTTTATTTAAGTGTGGAGTCAGATGGGGGACTATGTTTCATGACACTATAACAAGAGTGGACTGAGTGCTGCTAAACTCTGAATGTGCATGATGAGCTTACAGAGGTAATACCCTCTCCCTCAATGTCAACAAAACAAAGGAGCTGATCGTTGACTTCAGGAAACAGCAGAGGGAGCACGCCCCCATCCACATTGACAGGGCCGCAGTGGCCTCGGTGGAAAGCTTCAAGTTCCTTGGTGTACACATCACTGAAATCTTAAATGACCCACCCACTCAGACAGTGTTTTGAAGGCGCAACAGGGAGGCAGCAGAAATTCTATTCTATCCTACGTATTATTCAGGTGTACTACTACTATATATACAGTACCAGTCAAAAGTTTGGATACATACTCCTATGGTTTTTCTTAATTTTTAAGACATCAAAACTATGAAATAAAACATATCCCAAACCATCTCAATTGGGTTGAGGTCGGGGGATTGTGGAGGCCAGGTCATGTGATGCAGCACTCCATCACTCTCCTTCTTGGTCAAATAGCCCTTACACAGCCTGGAGGTGTGTTGGGTTATTGTCCTGTTGAAAAACAAATAATAGTCCCACTAAGTAAAAACCAGATGGGATGGCATATCGCTGCAGAATGCTGTGGTAGCCATGCTGGTTAACTGTGCCTTGAATTCTAAATAAATCACTGACAGTGTCACCAGCAAAGCACCATCACACTTCCTCATTCATGCTTCATGGTGGGAACCACACAAAATCATCTGTTTACCTACTCTGCATCTCACAAAGACACGGCTGTTGGAACAAAAAATCTCAAATTTGGACTCATCAGACCGAAGGACAGATTGACACCGGTCTAATGTCCATTGCTCATGTTTCTTGGCCCAAGCAAGTCTCTACCTCTTATTGGTGTCCTTTAATAGTGGTTTATTTGCAGCAATTTGACCATGAAGGCCCGATTCACTCAGTCTCCTCTGAACAGTTGATGTTGAGTTGTGTGTTTCTTGAACTCAATTTCAGTTACAGAGTTACAGTTCACATGAGGAAATCAGTTAATATAAATACATTCATTAGGCCCTAATTTATGGATTTCACATGACTGGGCAAGGGCTCAGCCATGGGTTGGTCTGGGAGGGCATAGGCTTAAAACCACTTTGGAGCCAGGCCCACCCACTGGGGAACCAGGCCCAGATATTCAGAATTAGTTTTTCCCCACAAAGTGCTCTATTACAAGTCAGAAATTCTCTTCAGCACCCCATCCACTCCCCCTCAGACGATCCTGCAGGTGAAGAAGCCAGATGTGGAGGTCCTGGAGAGGCGTGGTTATATGTGGTCTGCGGTTGTGAGACCGGTTGGACGTACTGCCAAATTCTCTAAAACGACGTTGGAGGTGACTTTTGGTAGAGAAATTAACATTCAATTATCTGGAAACAGCTCTGGTGGACATTCCTGCAGCCAGCATGCCAATTACACGCTCCCTCAAAAATGTAGACATTTGTGGCATTGTGTTGTATGACAAAACTGCAGATTTTAGAGTGGCCTTTTGTTATCCACAGCACAAGGTGCACCTGTGTAGTGATAATCCTGTTTAATCAGCTTCTTGATATGCCACACCTGTCAAATGGATGGATTATCTTGGTAAAGGAAAACTGCTCACGAACAGGGATGTAAACACATTTATGCACAAAATTAGAGCGAAATAAGGTTTTTGGGGCATATAGAACATTTCTGGGATCTTCTATTTCAGCTCATGAAACCAACACTTTACATGTTGTGTTTATATTTTTGTTCAGGATATTAGCACAAAACAACCAGCTGTCAGTAGTCTCCGGAACATCAGGTAGAGAACGGTCTGGAATTGACCAATGGGAAAACTTTTAATGGCATAGACAACTTTCAATCAAGAGCGTCTAACCTATAGCAGAGCCCTTTTGACACACCTTCTGCATCGAGTCCAGTACCAGACTCAGACGAAGATTTTTATGAATAAATTAAGATGGAAAACGACAGACTTTGGTCTAACAAGAACAAATGAGTCATACTGGGTAGAACATGCTAGGAGGTGGGCAGAGCCAAGCACGAGCTAGCGAGATCCTAGTGCGCAATAACTCAATTTGCACTCCAAAATGTGCAGTCCGCAACACAACGTCTAGCCGGTGGGAAATTCAAATGGGAGCTGTGTTCGAATACCCATACTACATAATATTAATTCATTTTAGTATTCTGTAAACGAACGGTATCCTTTCAGCTGAGCATACTAGTGTTACGTCTGTCTATCGGAAGTTGATTCAGTTGATATGCAACCTCTTGCTACCAAGACGTTTTTGTGTTCTTAAAATCAATCTGGAATGCCAGTGTGCTTTTAAATTCAGAGCATTTTCAGATTGTCCATTTGTAAATTCTGAATGTTTCCCCTCTGAGTGTTCAAAGCGCACACTGGCAGAGGGGTAGGGTTCTGACCATCACAATGGCACTGCAGTCAAGCACACAAGCTGACTGGCTAGCTACTTCGACACAAATGAGAAAACACCTCATTCTGACCATTTCACTCCCCATAGCAGAGCTGATTAGACTGTTTTCATGTTATCCAGAGCGTTGGTAACTGTGCTACTGGCAACAATTTAATTATGCTTTTTTTTGCCGACGTTTACTGACACCCGCCATATTAAACAGGTGTTAAGCATTTGTGAATTCCTCAATTCTGCACTCTAGCACACAGACGAGAGTGCTCTAAAATCGGAGTCGAAAGCCAGAGTGAATTTATGTCCATTGTGAAAGCAAAACGATGATACCACTTGGCTTGAATGACGTGAATAATCAAGTCAATAAACGTTGCATAGTTAGATAGGTAGCCTGGTGGTTGGAGCATTAGACTAGTAACTGAAAGGTGGTAAGATCGAATCCCCGAGCTGACAATGTAAAAATCTGTTGTTCTGCCCCTTAAGATTTTGTTCTTAACTGACTATATATATATATATATATATAGTTGATATAATGGCAAGTTCAATGTATTAGTAGCCAACATACCGGTAGTACCTATGCTGTAATGATATGCAATGTGGTTCGTAAGGATAGCGTAGCCAATATAACGTGTAGTGTAAATCATTTGAAGATGCATTACTTTAATACTTTGCCCAACATTTTCTTAACATTTGTCATAGTTAAGGCAATTAATTTGTATCCGCTATCGTCGGACTTCGGCTGCATATTTAACGCCATTTTCTTCAAATCTGAAAATGTTGCGAAGCCACGTCCATTTCCTGAAGAATTGCATTATGGGCCCTAGAAGTACGGAAATAGTGTCCTCTGCGTGTTTTCTTTGTAATTTAGCGAATGTAGTATGCCATCCACGAACCTTTGACAAACTAACCCTTTCATTATTTGAAAAATAACCATACTACATACTCAAATTACGTTACAAATAGTACGGGTATTCGAACGCTTTCTAAAAAGAAGGAAAGCCAAAATGGTTGTAAAGTTAATTGAAGCTGGACCGACTGGAGTTGGTTAGCGAGATAGGCAGTTAACCTTTGGAATATTCTAAACTGAAAAAC